>NC_135303.1:36569537-37258922 GCF_051311805.1 Agelaius phoeniceus | reverse complement strand
TTTCAAGGCATTGAAAGTAGAACCATCAGACTCATGGTGCTGATCCATTGACAAATGTGCCACTGCCCGAAAAGACAGAAATTCATACTCAAACGGAGATCTTGGCACTTGGTTTCATGGTGTGTACTAGCGTGAGCAATGGATGGTTTGCTTCCTATCTTGCAGGGTGTTTGAAAGCATGAAGGAAAGGAACAAACACAGCAGAAGACATCGGCCTCGGAAGACAGCAGAGCCTCTCCCCAAGAAGAAAAGACCAAATTAGACAACCCTGCAGGTTGTCCAGGGCTAGCAAGAGTTAGGCAGATTAGTTAGATAGGAATACAACTGTTAGATATTAGTTAGATAGGAATAGGACTGTTTTTTAAGCTTTTTGGGTTGTTTAATCTTCTACTTCGTTAGTTTACATGATAGTAACCTCCTCAATTTAGTAGTTAAGGTACATTAGTATTATTCAGGACTCATTAGTATTATTAGATTTATCAGTAAATGTCAGAGGTTGGGTGTTTTGTATGCTCTGCCATATGCTCTTTGTCATTTTGCCTTTGTTGAGACCTAATCTGTCTTTATCATTAAACCAATGTTTGTTCCATTTTGTCTGTTTGTCTGTATGAAAGCACTCCAGCAATGTTTGTTCCATTTGCCTGGTGTTGCAAAGACGGCACTTGCCCTGAGAGAAGAAGCTGGGCAGGCGCCACCTCCCCCAGGCCCAGCCCCTTGCTCAGCTGGCAGGACTTCCTGAGGTGTGTCTCCTTTACTGCCAGTGAAATACCGCTGGGGCTTCAGCCTTTGATTCCTCAACATCTCAGCTGGGAGTGGAAAGGGAGGCTTTGTTTAATTCACTGAATTGCATCTAGATGAGTGGTCTGGTCTCACCATATTTTCTGGCATAAAAGCAGCGGGTTGAGTCCTTTTTGGAGCCCAGACAGAAAAATTTCTTTCATTTTGGGGGACTGATGGAGCTGACCAGCTTGGAGGACGTTTCTAAGCCCTCCGATTCTATCCAATTCCTATCGGCATGCACCACAAAGGCATGGCTAGTTCAGTTGCAGTTTCTCCTGAAAGGACCAGTGTCCTGCTCTGGGCCTCCAGCAATCTCCTTAGCTAAAGCCGAGCGGGTGTGATCATTATCCTCTGACTTGTCACAGCTGGGGCACTTGCGCCAAAGAAGAATCCAAGTCACTCTTTTATGGAGGCCAGCAAATGGCCGTGCCTAGCAAGGCTTTGGTGGCAGGGGCTGTGGAGGGTGGATGGAGAGGGGGCGAGGGAGGGGGCAATTGGCAGGCTGCTTCTGGGAAGCCGAGGCAAGCTTGCCCTTGTCTGATGGAGCCGGTGCAGGTGGGCTTTGGAGGCTACAAAGTATCTGCCTTGCAGTGGGACTTGTTCCAGCTGCCCCCTCAGTTTGCTGGCCAGTGGGTAACATGCAGGCTGAGAAGGAAGCAAGATTGGGACTGAAGCAAGATTTGCTTTTCCTTAAGGACAGGCAGGAAAGCAGCAAAGCTGCCTGGCTTTTTCTCATATCTGGGATCTAGGCGTTAAAAGCAATGTGAAGGCCAGCAGTGTGGAAAGGCAATTCTGTAAGTGTTGCTTCCTTAGAGGAATGCCAGAGTCTTTTGGGACAACCACCGAGCTTCTCCAAGGGAGCTGGAAGAGGGATCTAGAAATTCTGCCTGAATGTTTGCTAGAGAAATGCCCGTGTGCTGTCCCTGGGTGTGTGTGTGTGTGTCCCCATCAGTTGGCCTGAAAAAGATCCTGTTTCTCCAAGTTTCAAGGGAGGAGTGATGAGGTGAGAGACCAGCTCAGAGGCCCAAAGGAGGGAAACCATGCAGTGACATTATTGGGCAGCAAAAGGAGAATTGAGAAAGGGGGCAGGATGAATGCCTCCACTTTGAGAGGAAGCTTTGGAGTTGGCTCTGCGCTAGGCAACTTGCAAATTCCAGCTCCTCTCAGAGCTGGAGGAGAGCCAGTGGGAGGAGCCCTTCTGGTTCTCCAGGGCAGGAGATGAGGTCTGGGCCCTTGCACAGAGGCAGGCTCCTGTGCACCTTCAGCTGGAGGCACCTTGCAGAGAAGCACCGGGAAGAGCCAGGGCTGTCCCTGCACTGCTTTTGCCCGTCTCATCAGACGACTGAGGAGAAAAGGCCCAATGGGAAGCTTCTCAGAGCAAACTTGCAGCAGAAGAAGTACAAGGGGCAGAGGCGGCCCATGCCCCTTTCTGTCCCATGGCTCCCCCGGGGGTTCTAGATGGAATGTTGGGCTGTGCCCATAGCAACTGTCGTTGTCTCCTGCTCCTGCGGCCCTTGCTGGAACGCTGCTGGAGCAGCGCTGGAGCAGCAGCTGCAGGATCAGCTCCTGGGCTGTCCCTGAGCAGCCGCCTTCTGCACTCAGCGCCAGACCCGGCCTCTGCACCGACATCCTGGTCTCCTCGTCTGCCTCCGGGCATCCCCAGAGCACTTGGGAACCCTCCAAGGTAAGAAAATCCCCGTTTGCCCTCAAAGCACTAGCACAGGGGCAGGAGGCTCCAGCTGCCTCTCCCACCAAGCACGACACACAGGCTGCGTGCTCACTTTCCCCAGACGAGCTTCCACGTGAAAGCAGGGTGCAGCTTCTGAAGGAATTGTGTTGCCTCCAGGGGAAACACAGACCTTTCCATAGAGGACCTAGAGAGGTGTCCCAGTGCAGTTGCAGATCCTCGTCCACGCATCACCTGATTAAACGTTCTTGGCACCCATTTCAGTCCTCAAACTATCTTGTGCTGACCCCAAAACAAATTGTTCCTGGCTGAGCAGGTCAGGGCTTCAGTGTCAACAAATCCCCTTATGCCCTGACTCTGCTCACACCCGCTCCAAAGCTTCAAACACCACAATGATGGCACTTCTCCTCTGGCATCCCTGTCGTTCAGGGCATGGAAGCATTTGACTGGGCTTCTCTGCAAACACAGGCTTTCAACTTCAAAAACCATCTGGGATCAGCAATTCTTATCTACTTACGTATTTACATCGCCTATAGATCCCTTCTATTTTAAGATCTTTAGAGATTCTTTTTTCAGTGCACGTAGGGCTGGTTCTACCTCATGCTCAGGGGCGGCCGTCAAATGCCATCTCCTCAAGAGCACAATCACAGTAGCACAGAATTTTCTGGCTTGGAAGGGATTCTGAAAGATCACTGAGGCCAACTGCAGGGCCTGCCCGGGGCAGCCTCAACAATCACAGCCTGTGCCCAAGAGCAGTGTCCAAACACTTTTGGAGCTCAGTCAGCCTTGGTGCTGTGCCCCCTTCCCTGGGGAGGCTGTTGCAGTGCCCAAGCAGCCTCTGGCTGAAGAAGCTTTTCCTTCGATCCAACCTAAGCCTGCACTGGCACATCTCCCCTGCCATTCTCTTGGCTCTTCTCCGTGGCCCCGGGAGTGAAGAGAGTAGTGCATGGCCTTCTGCTTGCCCTCCTGAGGAAGCTGCTGACTGCTGGAGGGTCCTGCCTAGGACATTCCATGTCAAAAAGGCAGCAATGACAGCAAAGAGAAAGGAGCTGGGACACGGGAGCTCGAGCTTTGCAATGATGAGGATGAGAAGGAAGGCTACTGACACATCCTTGGCAGAAGGATTTTGAACTGGAGCATTGCTTTGATCTCTTTCAGGTGGAAAGGAGAGGCACAATGAAAAGGAAAGCAAGAGCCCAGATTCAGCCGTGAGTTTTGGCCTAGGGTTAAAGGACAGCAAACTGGAGGAATGGCGAGGAGGAGAACTGCTCTTTCACAGTCAGGCTGGGATTGGTTCAAGCCTGTGGGTGCACAGCAAGGCTCTCTTGACCACTTGCCTTTCTCACCTCCACCTCCTTCTTCCTTTAGACACATCAATGTTGGCAGCGACTTTCAGGCTGAGCTCCCAGAGCTGCAGAACAGAGCAGCAAGTGAGGATGAAGAGCCTGCAAGCCTGGTCTGGAAGCCCTGGGGAGAGGATGACTCTGACATGGAAAAACCTGACAGAGGTAGCTTTGCTTCAAGCTTTGCTTCCAGCCCTGAGCTACTTGGGTCTTGAAAAGGCTCCTTATGCCTAAAAAGGCAGCGTTTTGCAGGCTCTGCTTCTCTCCTTGTCTCGCCCATCTTCCCATGTAGAAGTGTTAGAGGCAAGGAGAAAGAGCAAGCACCTTGCTCTCCAAACTGGTCAGGGCCGTTTGCCACTGGAAGAGGGGAGATTGGCCCCCACTTCTTCTTACAGAAGCTGCTTTGGAGGGAGAGCCAGCACTGCGTGGGCCCTTGCTTCAGCTGGCTCTGTCTTTGCTCTCCTTTTCATGCTCTCTCTCCAAGCTGCTGTCTTTAGCTGCCGGCCTTTCCTTCTGCCTTGCGTGGCAACCTTTGCCCTTTGCTGGCCTCCAGGCTGACTTTCGGTGGGTTTTTTCTTGTGCTTGCAGTAAGAGAACTGTTGGACATGGCCAGCTCCCGTGGCATTCCCGGGGCAGCAGCTAACCTGGAGCGCGCCCTGCACTGCCTGCACCAGGCACGCGGCAGCGTTCCGGTAAGAAGCGGCTGTTTGGGCGCAGAGGAGAGGGCACAGGGAATGCAGAAGGCCTGGGCACTGGGACAGCCTTTCCTGGCTGCTCTTGGAAGAAGGGTCTTAACAGGGAGCAGAGCACTTGCTGCCTGCTGGGTCTCCTCCAGCTGCGTCAGGGCTGAGCCCAAAGGGCTCCAGCAGGGAGAATCTCCCTCCTGGAGGCGGCGGCGGCGGAAGGTCCTGCTGCCTTGTAAATGGCCTGGAGATTTGGCTTCTCTAAGACATTTGGAGGGGAAATTCCCAGAAGCCTCAGTCAGCTGAGGCCATTCTGGCTGCAGGAGCAGCAAAATCCTCAGCTTGGTGAGCAAAAGGCCACTCTTGGGGACCAGGATCAAAGGGTTGGGCAGCAAAAACTAGGGACTGGGAGCAAATGACAGTGTTTCACCCACATGGGATACAGTCGCTTGAATGTCTGGAGAGGCAAAGGAGCTGAAAGGCAGCACCTGTGATTTTTTGGCTCATTTTTAATGTGCTGGGGCAGCTAAAGCCTTTTCCCTCTTGATCTTGCAGGAGGCTCTGGAGATGCTGCTCTCAGAGGGGCCTGCAACACCTCAAGGCCATCCCATGGCTGATTATCATTACGCAGGTAAGCAAAGCAGAGCTTCTTGCGTCCCTGACAGATGCTGCCGTCCCCTTCATTCTTGTGGCAAGCGTTTCTGCTTCAAGAAATTGTGCTTAACACCAGCACAAGGTCTTGTCTCCTCTGTGGGTGGGCAAAGCACCAGCATCTAGTCCTTCAGCTTTACTTGTTTTCCAATCCTTCTCCCCGGGCAATGCCTGCTCTTGTCTTCACGCCCTTCTGAGGGAGCAGACACGTACACCCACGTGAATGACGGCCTGCGACCGTTTTCTTTCGGCAGCCAGAGGAATCTACTTGGTGTGGATCAAGGGATCTGTTTACTAGCCGCTGCTTTTTATTGCCAGGCTCTGATAGATGGACACCTGAGGAGAAGGAGTCCTTCCAAAAGGCTTTCCACACCTACGGCAAGGATTTTCATCTCATCCAGAAGCAGGTAAAGCCACGGGACATTCTTTACCCGAGCAGATCAGCAGCAGGAAAGCTTGCTTATTTCTGGGAACAAGCACTGGGCTTCAGTCTCTCTCTTCTCAAGGAGCAAGTATCTTCAAGTAGTAACAAAAGGGGACATCAAAAGCCTGTGTCAAAAGGATGATCCTGCCTCTCCAGCCCTTTTCTCCAAGCTCTTTTGGAAGATGAAGCTTTATTCTGTCAGACTTGTGGCACAGGTCTGCTGCTGCTTCCACAAGACGCTGTGCTGGCATAACTGGAGTGAAGCGGGGAAAGAAGAACTGTGCTAGGTGGATTTGTTGTTGATCTGTGCATTGCGTGTATTAGCACCTAGCATAAGACACGCTTTAAGACATTGCATGATGCCTCTCTTTCTCCATGTTGATTTCATTTTACACCCTACTCCATTTACTTCATGCTTTTACTTCCTAGTTCACTCCATAGTCTACTTTTTCCCCAGTGCACCCGACACCATTTGCGATTCCTTCTTTTTCTCTTCACAACAGATCCAGACTAAGACCGTGGCCCAGTGTGTGGAGTACTACTACTCCTGGAAAAAGGAGCATAAACTTGCCAGCACTCTTGCTCAGGTGAGGGGCAAGAAAATGGAGAGGTGCCAGGAAGGTCGAGAAACTGGGAGAAGGGGAGAAAAGCTGCTGGCGAGCCATGCCAGATGCCCCTTTGCCAGGATCACATCGTCCCATGTGCTGGGAAAGGCACAGCAGATGCTGCCCGGGCCTTCCTTGTGCTGCTGCCCTGAAGTATGCAATTCTGGAGCCTAACTTTGACCCAAGAAAGCAGCACTGCCACCAAAATGGGCTTTGACTCTCTACAGATGGGCTTCTCAAGGGCTGGCACCCTCGCTGACTCCAATCAGACCCCAAATTCCCCACTGCTTGCTGACATCAGCAGTCCAGGCTGCCTTTGTGGATATGCTGCAGATTTTCAGGGAGTTTTTCTAGCATGCCAGCATAGTCCCCAAGAAGGAGCTGCTGGTGCTGTGGCTCCCCTAAATCTTTCCTTAGCGGCAAAGAGCAATTTGCTTCCCATCATGTGAGAGAGAGAGAGAGAGAGAGAGAGAGAGAGAGACAGGGAGGGAGATTATTTTGGGGACTAGAAAATGGCTAAGCATGTGTCTACCCTAATTGGACTGAATTGAAATGCCATTGCCTAGACATTTGTGGAGGAAAAGCAGAGAGAAATAGATGTTAGGCAGAAAGGTAGAAATAAGAAATGTAGAGCTCTAAATAGCCAGGTCTTTCTCCCACCCCTTTGGCCTGTAGAAAAGAGGAGTATTTTCCTCCAAGCTCTGGCTTGGCAGCCCGCCGCAGCCCATTGGCAAAGGCAGCCGTTTTCTCAGCTCTTGAGGCTTTGGAAGGATTTGCTTAGGCCGATAGATTTTTCTGCTGGATGCTCTGATTTCCAGCTTTGTGAGAGGAAGGAAGCATTGATAAGGACTCTTTGATTTCCAGAGCGTGGGCAAAGCAAAGAGGAGCAAAAGCCCTCCCAGAAAGGAGAACGGGGAGCCAGGGAAGAGAAGCCGCAAGAGGGCTCGCAGCGCCCAGTGTCCCTGCTGCCAACCGCGCCAGCCGCCCCCTTCGGCGGGAGGCCCCTTTCCCTGCGGGCAGTGCAAACGGTGCGCAAGTTCCTCCTCTTTCTGCTCAAAGCTGCGCCTTTGGACTAAAAGGGGCTGACCCTTTTCAAAGGCACCGCAGGGGAAGCTGGGGGCACTTGCAGCATCGCCCCCGGCAGCCGTGCTCAAGCTTAACACCCACCTCAAACCCAAAGAGCTTAGGTAAAACCCAGCCTTCACAATGAAACCTTGCCGTGCCCCAACAAGACCCAGTTGATACAAGTAGGAATAGATCCATCAAAGCTTGGTTTGATGCTGCTGATCAAATTCAAAAGAGGATGCAGCAAAAGGAGGAAGACATTTCAAGGCATTGAAAGTAGAACCATCAGACTCATGGTGCTGATCCATTGACAAATGTGCCACTGCCCGAAAAGACAGAAATTCATACTCAAACGGAGATCTTGGCACTTGGTTTCATGGTGTGTACTAGCGTGAGCAATGGATGGTTTGCTTCCTATCTTGCAGGGTGTTTGAAAGCATGAAGGAAAGGAACAAACACAGCAGAAGACATCGGCCTCGGAAGACAGCAGAGCCTCTCCCCAAGAAGAAAAGACCAAATTAGACAACCCTGCAGGTTGTCCAGGGCTAGCAAGAGTTAGGCAGATTAGTTAGATAGGAATACAACTGTTAGATATTAGTTAGACAGGAATAGGACTGTTTTTTAAGCTTTTTGGGTTGTTTAATCTTCTACTTCGTTAGTTGACATGATAGTAACCTCCTCAATTTAGTAGTTAAGGTACATTAGTATTATTCAGGACTCATTAGTATTATTAGATTTATCAGTAAATGTCAGAGGTTGGGTGTTTTGTATGCTCTGCCATATGCTCTTTGTCATTTTGCCTTTGTTGAGACCTAATCTGTCTTTATCATTAAACCAATGTTTGTTCCATTTTGTCTGTTTGTCTGTATGAAAGCACTCCAGCAATGTTTGTTCCATTTGCCTGGTGTTGCAAAGACGGCACTTGCCCTGAGAGAAGAAGCTGGGCAGGCGCCACCTCCCCCAGGCCCAGCCCCTTGCTCAGCTGGCAGGACTTCCTGAGGTGTGTCTCCTTTACTGCCAGTGAAATACCGCTGGGGCTTCAGCCTTTGATTCCTCAACATCTCAGCTGGGAGTGGAAAGGGAGGCTTTGTTTAATTCACTGAATTGCATCTAGATGAGTGGTCTGGTCTCACCATATTTTCTGGCATAAAAGCAGCGGGTTGAGTCCTTTTTGGAGCCCAGACAGAAAAATTTCTTTCATTTTGGGGGACTGATGGAGCTGACCAGCTTGGAGGACGTTTCTAAGCCCTCCGATTCTATCCAATTCCTATCGGCATGCACCACAAAGGCATGGCTAGTTCAGTTGCAGTTTCTCCTGAAAGGACCAGTGTCCCGCTCTGGGCCTCCAGCAATCTCCTTAGCTAAAGCCGAGCGGGTGTGATCATTATCCTCTGACTTGTCACAGCTGGGGCACTTGCGCCAAAGAAGAATCCAAGTCACTCTTTTATGGAGGCCAGCAAATGGCCCTGCCTAGCAAGGCTTTGGTGGCAGGGGCTGTGGAGGGTGGATGGAGAGGGGGCGAGGGAGGGGGCAATTGGCAGGCTGCTTCTGGGAAGCCGAGGCAAGCTTGCCCTTGTCTGATGGAGCCGGTGCAGGTGGGCTTTGGAGGCTACAAAGTATCTGCCTTGCAGTGGGACTTGTTCCAGCTGCCCCCTCAGTTTGCTGGCCAGTGGGTAACATGCAGGCTGAGAAGGAAGCAAGATTGGGACTGAAGCAAGATTTGCTTTTCCTTAAGGACAGGCAGGAAAGCAGCAAAGCTGCCTGGCTTTTTCTCATATCTGGGATCTAGGCGTTAAAAGCAATGTGAAGGCCAGCAGTGTGGAAAGGCAATTCTGTAAGTGTTGCTTCCTTAGAGGAATGCCAGAGTCTTTTGGGACAACCACCGAGCTTCTCCAAGGGAGCTGGAAGAGGGATCTAGAAATTCTGCCTGAATGTTTGCTAGAGAAATGCCCGTGTGCTGTCCCTGGGTGTGTGTGTGTGTGTCCCCATCAGTTGGCCTGAAAAAGATCCTGTTTCTCCAAGTTTCAAGGGAGGAGTGATGAGGTGAGAGACCAGCTCAGAGGCCCAAAGGAGGGAAACCATGCAGTGACATTATTGGGCAGCAAAAGGAGAATTGAGAAAGGGGGCAGGATGAATGCCTCCACTTTGAGAGGAAGCTTTGGAGTTGGCTCTGCGCTAGGCAACTTGCAAATTCCAGCTCCTCTCAGAGCTGGAGGAGAGCCAGTGGGAGGAGCCCTTCTGGTTCTCCAGGGCAGGAGATGAGGTCTGGGCCCTTGCACAGAGGCAGGCTCCTGTGCACCTTCAGCTGGAGGCACCTTGCAGAGAAGCACCGGGAAGAGCCAGGGCTGTCCCTGCACTGCTTTTGCCCGTCTCATCAGACGACTGAGGAGAAAAGGCCCAATGGGAAGCTTCTCAGAGCAAACTTGCAGCAGAAGAAGTACAAGGGGCAGAGGCGGCCCATGCCCCTTTCTGTCCCATGGCTCCCCCGGGGGTTCTAGATGGAATGTTGGGCTGTGCCCATAGCAACTGTCGTTGTCTCCTGCTCCTGCGGCCCTTGCTGGAACGCTGCTGGAGCAGCGCTGGAGCAGCAGCTGCAGGATCAGCTCCTGGGCTGTCCCTGAGCAGCCGCCTTCTGCACTCAGCGCCAGACCCGGCCTCTGCACCGACATCCTGGTCTCCTCGTCTGCCTCCGGGCATCCCCAGAGCACTTGGGAACCCTCCAAGGTAAGAAAATCCCCGTTTGCCCTCAAAGCACTAGCACAGGGGCAGGAGGCTCCAGCTGCCTCTCCCACCAAGCACGACACACAGGCTGCGTGCTCACTTTCCCCAGACGAGCTTCCACGTGAAAGCAGGGTGCAGCTTCTGAAGGAATTGTGTTGCCTCCAGGGGAAACACAGACCTTTCCATAGAGGACCTAGAGAGGTGTCCCAGTGCAGTTGCAGATCCTCGTCCACGCATCACCTGATTAAACGTTCTTGGCACCCATTTCAGTCCTCAAACTATCTTGTGCTGACCCCAAAACAAATTGTTCCTGGCTGAGCAGGTCAGGGCTTCAGTGTCAACAAATCCCCTTATGCCCTGACTCTGCTCACACCCGCTCCAAAGCTTCAAACAGCACAATGATGCCACTTCTCCTCTGGCATCCCTGTCGTTCAGGGCATGGAAGCATTTGACTGGGCTTCTCTGCAAACACAGGCTTTCAACTTCAAAAACCATCTGGGATCAGCAATTCTTATCTACTTACGTATTTACATCGCCTATAGATCCCTTCTATTTTAAGATCTTTAGAGATTCTTTTTTCAGTGCACATAGGGCTGGTTCTACCTCATGCTCAGGGGCGGCCGTCAAATGCCATCTCCTCAAGAGCACAATCACAGTAGCACAGAATTTTCTGCCTTGGAAGGGATTCTGAAAGATCACTGAGGCCAACTGCAGGGCCTGCCCGGGGCAGCCTCAACAATCACAGCCTGTGCCCAAGAGCAGTGTCCAAACACTTTTGGAGCTCAGTCAGCCTTGGTGCTGTGCCCCCTTCCCTGGGGAGGCTGTTGCAGTGCCCAAGCAGCCTCTGGCTGAAGAAGCTTTTCCTTCGATCCAACCTAAGCCTGCACTGGCACATCTCCCCTGCCATTCTCTTGGCTCTTCTCCGTGGCCCCGGGAGTGAAGAGAGTAGTGCATGGCCTTCTGCTTGCCCTCCTGAGGAAGCTGCTGACTGCTGGAGGGTCCTGCCTAGGACATTCCATGTCAAAAAGGCAGCAATGACAGCAAAGAGAAAGGAGCTGGGACACGGGAGCTCGGGCTTTGCAATGATGAGGATGAGAAGGAAGGCTACTGACACATCCTTGGCAGAAGGATTTTGAACTGGAGCATTGCTTTGATCTCTTTCAGGTGGAAAGGAGAGGCACAATGAAAAGGAAAGCAAGAGCCCAGATTCAGCCGTGAGTTTTGGCCTAGGGTTAAAGGACAGCAAACTGGAGGAATGGCGAGGAGGAGAACTGCTCTTTCACAGTCAGGCTGGGATTGGTTCAAGCCTGTGGGTGCACAGCAAGGCTCTCTTGACCACTTGCCTTTCTCACCTCCACCTCCTTCTTCCTTTAGACACATCAATGTTGGCAGCGACTTTCAGGCTGAGCTCCCAGAGCTGCAGAACAGAGCACCAAGTGAGGATGAAGAGCCTGCAAGCCTGGTCTGGAAGCCCTGGGGAGAGGATGACTCTGACATGGAAAAACCTGACAGAGGTAGCTTTGCTTCAAGCTTTGCTTCCAGCCCTGAGCTACTTGGGTCTTGAAAAGGCTCCTTATGCCTAAAAAGGCAGCGTTTTGCAGGCTCTGCTTCTCTCCTTGTCTCGCCCATCTTCCCATGTAGAAGTGTTAGAGGCAAGGAGAAAGAGCAAGCACCTTGCTCTCCAAACTGGTCAGGGCCGTTTGCCACTGGAAGAGGGGAGATTGGCCCCCACTTCTTCTTACAGAAGCTGCTTTGGAGGGAGAGCCAGCACTGCGTGGGCCCTTGCTTCAGCTGGCTCTGTCTTTGCTCTCCTTTTCATGCTCTCTCTCCAAGCTGCTGTCTTTAGCTGCCGGCCTTTCCTTCTGCCTTGCGTGGCAACCTTTGCCCTTTGCTGGCCTCCAGGCTGACTTTCGGTGGGTTTTTTCTTGTGCTTGCAGTAAGAGAACTGTTGGACATGGCCAGCTCCCGTGGCATTCCCGGGGCAGCAGCTAACCTGGAGCGCGCCCTGCACTGCCTGCACCAGGCACGCGGCAGCGTTCCGGTAAGAAGCGGCTGTTTGGGCGCAGAGGAGAGGGCACAGGGAATGCAGAAGGCCTGGGCACTGGGACAGCCTTTCCTGGCTGCTCTTGGAAGAAGGGTCTTAACAGGGAGCAGAGCACTTGCTGCCTGCTGGGTCTCCTCCAGCTGCGTCAGGGCTGAGCCCAAAGGGCTCCAGCAGGGAGAATCTCCCTCCTGGAGGCGGCGGCGGCGGAAGGTCCTGCTGCCTTGTAAATGGCCTGGAGATTTGGCTTCTCTAAGACATTTGGAGGGGAAATTCCCAGAAGCCTCAGTCAGCTGAGGCCATTCTGGCTGCAGGAGCAGCAAAATCCTCAGCTTGGTGAGCAAAAGGCCACTCTTGGGGACCAGGATCAAAGGGTCGGGCAGCAAAAACTAGGGACTGGGAGCAAATGACAGTGTTTCACCCACATGGGATACAGTCGCTTGAATGTCTGGAGAGGCAAAGGAGCTGAAAGGCAGCACCTGTGATTTTTTGGCTCATTTTTAATGTGCTGGGGCGGCTAAAGCCTTTTCCCTCTTGATCTTGCAGGAGGCTCTGGAGATGCTGCTCTCAGAGGGGCCTGCAACAGCTCAAGGCCATCCCATGGCTGATTATCATTACGCAGGTAAGCAAAGCAGAGCTTCTTGCGTCCCTGACAGATGCTGCCGTCCCCTTCATTCTTGTGGCAAGCGTTTCTGCTTCAAGAAATTGTGCTTAACACCAGCACAAGGTCTTGTCTCCTCTGTGGGTGGGCAAAGCACCAGCATCTAGTCCTTCAGCTTTACTTGTTTTCCAATCCTTCTCCCCGGGCAATGCCTGCTCTTGTCTTCACGCCCTTCTGAGGGAGCAGACACGTACACCCACGTGAATGACGGCCTGCGACCGTTTTCTTTCGGCAGCCAGAGGAATCTACTTGGTGTGGATCAAGGGATCTGTTTACTAGCCGCTGCTTTTTATTGCCAGGCTCTGATAGATGGACACCTGAGGAGAAGGAGTCCTTCCAAAAGGCTTTCCACACCTACGGCAAGGATTTTCATCTCATCCAGAAGCAGGTAAAGCCACGGGACATTCTTTACCCGAGCAGATCAGCAGCAGGAAAGCTTGCTTATTTCTGGGAACAAGCACTGGGCTTCAGTCTCTCTCTTCTCAAGGAGCAAGTATCTTCAAGTAGTAACAAAAGGGGACATCAAAAGCCTGTGTCAAAAGGATGATCCTGCCTCTCCAGCCCTTTTCTCCAAGCTCTTTTGGAAGATGAAGCTTTATTCTGTCAGACTTGTGGCACAGGTCTGCTGCTGCTTCCACAAGACGCTGTGCTGGCATAACTGGAGTGAAGCGGGGAAAGAAGAACTGTGCTAGGTGGATTTGTTGTTGATCTGTGCATTGCGTGTATTAGCACCTAGCATCATACAGGGTTTAAGACATTGCATGATGCCTCTCTTTCTCCATGTTGATTTCATTTTACACCCTACTCCATTTACTTCATGCTTTTACTTCCTAGTTCACTCCATAGTCTACTTTTTCCCCAGTGCACCCGACACCATTTTCGATTCCTTCTTTTTCTCTTCACAACAGATCCAGACTAAGACCGTGGCCCAGTGTGTGGAGTACTACTACTCCTGGAAAAAGGAGCATAAACTTGCCAGCACTCTTGCTCAGGTGAGGGGCAAGAAAATGGAGAGGTGCCAGGAAGGTCGAGAAACTGGGAGAAGGGGAGAAAAGCTGCTGGCGAGCCATGCCAGATGCCCCTTTGCCAGGATCACATCGTCCCATGTGCTGGGAAAGGCACAGCAGATGCTGCCCAGGCCTTCCTTGTGCTGCTGCCCTGAAGTATGCAATTCTGGAGCCTAACTTTGACCCAAGAAAGCAGCACCGCCACCAAAATGGGCTTTGACTCTCTACAGATGGGCTTCTCAAGGGCTGGCACCCTCGCTGACTCCAATCAGACCCCAAATTCCCCACTGCTTGCTGACATCACCAGTCCAGGCTGCCTTTGTGGATATGCTGCAGATTTTCAGGGAGTTTTTCTAGCATGCCAGCATAGTCCCCAAGAAGGAGCTGCTGGTGCTGTGGCTCCCCTAAATCTTTCCTTAGCGGCAAAGAGCAATTTGCTTCCCATCATGTGAGAGAGAGAGAGAGAGAGAGAGAGAGACACAGGGAGGGAGATTATTTTGGGGACTAGAAAATGGCTAAGCATGTGTCTACCCTAATTGGACTGAATTGAAATGCCATTGCCTAGACATTTGTGGAGGAAAAGCAGAGAGAAATAGATGTTAGGCAGAAAGGTAGAAATAAGAAATGTAGAGCTCTAAATAGCCAGGTCTTTCTCCCACCCCTTTGGCCTGTAGAAAAGAGGAGTATTTTCCTCCAAGCTCTGGCTTGGCAGCCCGCCGCAGCCCATTGGCAAAGGCAGCCGTTTTCTCAGCTCTTGAGGCTTTGGAAGGATTTGCTTAGGCCGATAGATTTTTGTGCTGGATGCTCTGATTTCCAGCTTTGTGAGAGGAAGGAAGCATTGATAAGGACTCTTTGATTTCCAGAGCGTGGGCAAAGCAAAGAGGAGCAAAAGCCCTCCCAGAAAGGAGAAGGGGGAGCCAGGGAAGAGAAGCCGCAAGAGGGCTCGCAGCGCCCAGTGTCCCTGCTGCCAACCGCGCCAGCCGCCCCCTTCGGCGGGAGGCCCCTTTCCCTGCGGGCAGTGCAAACGGTGCGCAAGTTCCTCCTCTTTCTGCTCAAAGCTGCGCCTTTGGACTAAAAGGGGCTGACCCTTTTCAAAGGCACCGCAGGGGAAGCTGGGGGCACTTGCAGCATCGCCCCCGGCAGCCGTGCTCAAGCTTAACACCCACCTCAAACCCAAAGAGCTTAGGTAAAACCCAGCCTTCACAATGAAACCTTGCCGTGCCCCAACAAGACCCAGTTGATACAAGTAGGAATAGATCCATCAAAGCTTGGTTTGATGCTGCTGATCAAATTCAAAAGAGGATGCAGCAAAAGGAGGAAGACATTTCAAGGCATTGAAAGTAGAACCATCAGACTCATGGTGCTGATCCATTGACAAATGTGCCACTGCCCGAAAAGACAGAAATTCATACTCAAACGGAGATCTTGGCACTTGGTTTCATGGTGTGTACTAGCGTGAGCAATGGATGGTTTGCTTCCTATCTTGCAGGGTGTTTGAAAGCATGAAGGAAAGGAACAAACACAGCAGAAGACATCGGCCTCGGAAGACAGCAGAGCCTCTCCCCAAGAAGAAAAGACCAAATTAGACAACCCTGCAGGTTGTCCAGGGCTAGCAAGAGTTAGGCAGATTAGTTAGATAGGAATACAACTGTTAGATATTAGTTAGATAGGAATAGGACTGTTTTTTAAGCTTTTTGGGTTGTTTAATCTTCTACTTCGTTAGTTTACATGATAGTAACCTCCTCAATTTAGTAGTTAAGGTACATTAGTATTATTCAGGACTCATTAGTATTATTAGATTTATCAGTAAATGTCAGAGGTTGGGTGTTTTGTATGCTCTGCCATATGCTCTTTGTCATTTTGCCTTTGTTGAGACCTAATCTGTCTTTATCATTAAACCAATGTTTGTTCCATTTTGTCTGTTTGTCTGTATGAAAGCACTCCAGCAATGTTTGTTCCATTTGCCTGGTGTTGCAAAGACGGCACTTGCCCTGAGAGAAGAAGCTGGGCAGGCGCCACCTCCCCCAGGCCCAGCCCCTTGCTCAGCTGGCAGGACTTCCTGAGGTGTGTCTCCTTTACTGCCAGTGAAATACCGCTGGGGCTTCAGCCTTTGATTCCTCAACATCTCAGCTGGGAGTGGAAAGGGAGGCTTTGTTTAATTCACTGAATTGCATCTAGATGAGTGGTCTGGTCTCACCATATTTTCTGGCATAAAAGCAGCGGGTTGAGTCCTTTTTGGAGCCCAGACAGAAAAATTTCTTTCATTTTGGGGGACTGATGGAGCTGACCAGCTTGGAGGACGTTTCTAAGCCCTCCGATTCTATCCAATTCCTATCGGCATGCACCACAAAGGCATGGCTAGTTCAGTTGCAGTTTCTCCTGAAAGGACCAGTGTCCCGCTCTGGGCCTCCAGCAATCTCCTTAGCTAAAGCCGAGCGGGTGTGATCATTATCCTCTGACTTGTCACAGCTGGGGCACTTGCGCCAAAGAAGAATCCAAGTCACTCTTTTATGGAGGCCAGCAAATGGCCGTGCCTAGCAAGGCTTTGGTGGCAGGGGCTGTGGAGGGTGGATGGAGAGGGGGCGAGGGAGGGGGCAATTGGCAGGCTGCTTCTGGGAAGCCGAGGCAAGCTTGCCCTTGTCTGATGGAGCCGGTGCAGGTGGGCTTTGGAGGCTACAAAGTATCTGCCTTGCAGTGGGACTTGTTCCAGCTGCCCCCTCAGTTTGCTGGCCAGTGGGTAACATGCAGGCTGAGAAGGAAGCAAGATTGGGACTGAAGCAAGATTTGCTTTTCCTTAAGGACAGGCAGGAAAGCAGCAAAGCTGCCTGGCTTTTTCTCATATCTGGGATCTAGGCGTTAAAAGCAATGTGAAGGCCAGCAGTGTGGAAAGGCAATTCTGTAAGTGTTGCTTCCTTAGAGGAATGCCAGAGTCTTTTGGGACAACCACCGAGCTTCTCCAAGGGAGCTGGAAGAGGGATCTAGAAATTCTGCCTGAATGTTTGCTAGAGAAATGCCCGTGTGCTGTCCCTGGGTGTGTGTGTGTGTGTCCCCATCAGTTGGCCTGAAAAAGATCCTGTTTCTCCAAGTTTCAAGGGAGGAGTGATGAGGTGAGAGACCAGCTCAGAGGCCCAAAGGAGGGAAACCATGCAGTGACATTATTGGGCAGCAAAAGGAGAATTGAGAAAGGGGGCAGGATGAATGCCTCCACTTTGAGAGGAAGCTTTGGAGTTGGCTCTGCGCTAGGCAACTTGCAAATTCCAGCTCCTCTCAGAGCTGGAGGAGAGCCAGTGGGAGGAGCCCTTCTGGTTCTCCAGGGCAGGAGATGAGGTCTGGGCCCTTGCACAGAGGCAGGCTCCTGTGCACCTTCAGCTGGAGGCACCTTGCAGAGAAGCACCGGGAAGAGCCAGGGCTGTCCCTGCACTGCTTTTGCCCGTCTCATCAGACGACTGAGGAGAAAAGGCCCAATGGGAAGCTTCTCAGAGCAAACTTGCAGCAGAAGAAGTACAAGGGGCAGAGGCGGCCCATGCCCCTTTCTGTCCCATGGCTCCCCCGGGGGTTCTAGATGGAATGTTGGGCTGTGCCCATAGCAACTGTCGTTGTCTCCTGCTCCTGCGGCCCTTGCTGGAACGCTGCTGGAGCAGCGCTGGAGCAGCAGCTGCAGGATCAGCTCCTGGGCTGTCCCTGAGCAGCCGCCTTCTGCACTCAGCGCCAGACCCGGCCTCTGCACCGACATCCTGGTCTCCTCGTCTGCCTCCGGGCATCCCCAGAGCACTTGGGAACCCTCCAAGGTAAGAAAATCCCCGTTTGCCCTCAAAGCACTAGCACAGGGGCAGGAGGCTCCAGCTGCCTCTCCCACCAAGCACGACACACAGGCTGCGTGCTCACTTTCCCCAGACGAGCTTCCACGTGAAAGCAGGGTGCAGCTTCTGAAGGAATTGTGTTGCCTCCAGGGGAAACACAGACCTTTCCATAGAGGACCTAGAGAGGTGTCCCAGTGCAGTTGCAGATCCTCGTCCACGCATCACCTGATTAAACGTTCTTGGCACCCATTTCAGTCCTCAAACTATCTTGTGCTGACCCCAAAACAAATTGTTCCTGGCTGAGCAGGTCAGGGCTTCAGTGTCAACAAATCCCCTTATGCCCTGACTCTGCTCACACCCGCTCCAAAGCTTCAAACACCACAATGATGGCACTTCTCCTCTGGCATCCCTGTCGTTCAGGGCATGGAAGCATTTGACTGGGCTTCTCTGCAAACACAGGCTTTCAACTTCAAAAACCATCTGGGATCAGCAATTCTTATCTACTTACGTATTTACATCGCCTATAGATCCCTTCTATTTTAAGATCTTTAGAGATTCTTTTTTCAGTGCACGTAGGGCTGGTTCTACCTCATGCTCAGGGGCGGCCGTCAAATGCCATCTCCTCAAGAGCACAATCACAGTAGCACAGAATTTTCTGGCTTGGAAGGGATTCTGAAAGATCACTGAGGCCAACTGCAGGGCCTGCCCGGGGCAGCCTCAACAATCACGGCCTGTGCCCAAGAGCAGTGTCCAAACACTTTTGGAGCTCAGTCAGCCTTGGTGCTGTGCCCCCTTCCCTGGGGAGGCTGTTGCAGTGCCCAAGCAGCCTGTGGCTGAAGAAGCTTTTCCTTCGATCCAACCTAAGCCTGCACTGGCACATCTCCCCTGCCATTCTCTTGGCTCTTCTCCGTGGCCCCGGGAGTGAAGAGAGTAGTGCATGGCCTTCTGCTTGCCCTCCTGAGGAAGCTGCTGACTGCTGGAGGGTCCTGCCTAGGACATTCCATGTCAAAAAGGCAGCAATGACAGCAAAGAGAAAGGAGCTGGGACACGGGAGCTCGAGCTTTGCAATGATGAGGATGAGAAGGAAGGCTACTGACACATCCTTGGCAGAAGGATTTTGAACTGGAGCATTGCTTTGATCTCTTTCAGGTGGAAAGGAGAGGCACAATGAAAAGGAAAGCAAGAGCCCAGATTCAGCCGTGAGTTTTGGCCTAGGGTTAAAGGACAGCAAACTGGAGGAATGGCGAGGAGGAGAACTGCTCTTTCACAGTCAGGCTGGGATTGGTTCAAGCCTGTGGGTGCACAGCAAGGCTCTCTTGACCACTTGCCTTTCTCACCTCCACCTCCTTCTTCCTTTAGACACATCAATGTTGGCAGCGACTTTCAGGCTGAGCTCCCAGAGCTGCAGAACAGAGCACCAAGTGAGGATGAAGAGCCTGCAAGCCTGGTCTGGAAGCCCTGGGGAGAGGATGACTCTGACATGGAAAAACCTGACAGAGGTAGCTTTGCTTCAAGCTTTGCTTCCAGCCCTGAGCTACTTGGGTCTTGAAAAGGCTCCTTATGCCTAAAAAGGCAGCGTTTTGCAGGCTCTGCTTCTCTCCTTGTCTCGCCCATCTTCCCATGTAGAAGTGTTAGAGGCAAGGAGAAAGAGCAAGCACCTTGCTCTCCAAACTGGTCAGGGCCGTTTGCCACTGGAAGAGGGGAGATTGGCCCCCACTTCTTCTTACAGAAGCTGCTTTGGAGGGAGAGCCAGCACTGCGTGGGCCCTTGCTTCAGCTGGCTCTGTCTTTGCTCTCCTTTTCATGCTCTCTCTCCAAGCTGCTGTCTTTAGCTGCCGGCCTTTCCTTCTGCCTTGCGTGGCAACCTTTGCCCTTTGCTGGCCTCCAGGCTGACTTTCGGTGGGTTTTTTCTTGTGCTTGCAGTAAGAGAACTGTTGGACATGGCCAGCTCCCGTGGCATTCCCGGGGCAGCAGCTAACCTGGAGCGCGCCCTGCACTGCCTGCACCAGGCACGCGGCAGCGTTCCGGTAAGAAGCGGCTGTTTGGGCGCAGAGGAGAGGGCACAGGGAATGCAGAAGGCCTGGGCACTGGGACAGCCTTTCCTGGCTGCTCTTGGAAGAAGGGTCTTAACAGGGAGCAGAGCACTTGCTGCCTGCTGGGTCTCCTCCAGCTGCGTCAGGGCTGAGCCCAAAGGGCTCCAGCAGGGAGAATCTCCCTCCTGGAGGCGGCGGCGGCGGAAGGTCCTGCTGCCTTGTAAATGGCCTGGAGATTTGGGTTCTCTAAGACATTTGGAGGGGAAATTCCCAGAAGCCTCAGTCAGCTGAGGCCATTCTGGCTGCAGGAGCAGCAAAATCCTCAGCTTGGTGAGCAAAAGGCCACTCTTGGGGACCAGGATCAAAGGGTTGGGCAGCAAAAACTAGGGACTGGGAGCAAATGACAGTGTTTCACCCACATGGGATACAGTCGCTTGAATGTCTGGAGAGGCAAAGGAGCTGAAAGGCAGCACCTGTGATTTTTTGGCTCATTTTTAATGTGCTGGGGCGGCTAAAGCCTTTTCCCTCTTGATCTTGCAGGAGGCTCTGGAGATGCTGCTCTCAGAGGGGCCTGCAACAGCTCAAGGCCATCCCATGGCTGATTATCATTACGCAGGTAAGCAAAGCAGAGCTTCTTGCGTCCCTGACAGATGCTGCCGTCCCCTTCATTCTTGTGGCAAGCGTTTCTGCTTCAAGAAATTGTGCTTAACACCAGCACAAGGTCTTGTCTCCTCTGTGGGTGGGCAAAGCACCAGCATCTAGTCCTTCAGCTTTACTTGTTTTCCAATCCTTCTCCCCGGGCAATGCCTGCTCTTGTCTTCACGCCCTTCTGAGGGAGCAGACACGTACACCCACGTGAATGACGGCCTGCGACCGTTTTCTTTCGGCAGCCAGAGGAATCTACTTGGTGTGGATCAAGGGATCTGTTTACTAGCCGCTGCTTTTTATTGCCAGGCTCTGATAGATGGACACCTGAGGAGAAGGAGTCCTTCCAAAAGGCTTTCCACACCTACGGCAAGGATTTTCATCTCATCCAGAAGCAGGTAAAGCCACGGGACATTCTTTACCCGAGCAGATCAGCAGCAGGAAAGCTTGCTTATTTCTGGGAACAAGCACTGGGCTTCAGTCTCTCTCTTCTCAAGGAGCAAGTATCTTCAAGTAGTAACAAAAGGGGACATCAAAAGCCTGTGTCAAAAGGATGATCCTGCCTCTCCAGCCCTTTTCTCCAAGCTCTTTTGGAAGATGAAGCTTTATTCTGTCAGACTTGTGGCACAGGTCTGCTGCTGCTTCCACAAGACGCTGTGCTGGCATAACTGGAGTGAAGCGGGGAAAGAAGAACTGTGCTAGGTGGATTTGTTGTTGATCTGTGCATTGCGTGTATTAGCACCTAGCATAAGACACGCTTTAAGACATTGCATGATGCCTCTCTTTCTCCATGTTGATTTCATTTTACACCCTACTCCATTTACTTCATGCTTTTACTTCCTAGTTCACTCCATAGTCTACTTTTTCCCCAGTGCACCCGACACCATTTTCGATTCCTTCTTTTTCTCTTCACAACAGATCCAGACTAAGACCGTGGCCCAGTGTGTGGAGTACTACTACTCCTGGAAAAAGGAGCATAAACTTGCCAGCACTCTTGCTCAGGTGAGGGGCAAGAAAATGGAGAGGTGCCAGGAAGGTCGAGAAACTGGGAGAAGGGGAGAAAAGCTGCTGGCGAGCCATGCCAGATGCCCCTTTGCCAGGATCACATCGTCCCATGTGCTGGGAAAGGCACAGCAGATGCTGCCCGGGCCTTCCTTGTGCTGCTGCCCTGAAGTATGCAATTCTGGAGCCTAACTTTGACCCAAGAAAGCAGCACTGCCACCAAAATGGGCTTTGACTCTCTACAGATGGGCTTCTCAAGGGCTGGCACCCTCGCTGACTCCAATCAGACCCCAAATTCCCCACTGCTTGCTGACATCAGCAGTCCAGGCTGCCTTTGTGGATATGCTGCAGATTTTCAGGGAGTTTTTCTAGCATGCCAGCATAGTCCCCAAGAAGGAGCTGCTGGTGCTGTGGCTCCCCTAAATCTTTCCTTAGCGGCAAAGAGCAATTTGCTTCCCATCATGTGAGAGAGAGAGAGAGAGAGAGAGAGAGAGAGAGACAGGGAGGGAGATTATTTTGGGGACTAGAAAATGGCTAAGCATGTGTCTACCCTAATTGGACTGAATTGAAATGCCATTGCCTAGACATTTGTGGAGGAAAAGCAGAGAGAAATAGATGTTAGGCAGAAAGGTAGAAATAAGAAATGTAGAGCTCTAAATAGCCAGGTCTTTCTCCCACCCCTTTGGCCTGTAGAAAAGAGGAGTATTTTCCTCCAAGCTCTGGCTTGGCAGCCCGCCGCAGCCCATTGGCAAAGGCAGCCGTTTTCTCAGCTCTTGAGGCTTTGGAAGGATTTGCTTAGGCCGATAGATTTTTGTGCTGGATGCTCTGATTTCCAGCTTTGTGAGAGGAAGGAAGCATTGATAAGGACTCTTTGATTTCCAGAGCGTGGGCAAAGCAAAGAGGAGCAAAAGCCCTCCCAGAAAGGAGAAGGGGGAGCCAGGGAAGAGAAGCCGCAAGAGGGCTCGCAGCGCCCAGTGTCCCTGCTGCCAACCGCGCCAGCCGCCCCCTTCGGCGGGAGGCCCCTTTCCCTGCGGGCAGTGCAAACGGTGCGCAAGTTCCTCCTCTTTCTGCTCAAAGCTGCGCCTTTGGACTAAAAGGGGCTGACCCTTTTCAAAGGCACCGCAGGGGAAGCTGGGGGCACTTGCAGCATCGCCCCCGGCAGCCGTGCTCAAGCTTAACACCCACCTCAAACCCAAAGAGCTTAGGTAAAACCCAGCCTTCACAATGAAACCTTGCCGTGCCCCAACAAGACCCAGTTGATACAAGTAGGAATAGATCCATCAAAGCTTGGTTTGATGCTGCTGATCAAATTCAAAAGAGGATGCAGCAAAAGGAGGAAGACATTTCAAGGCATTGAAAGTAGAACCATCAGACTCATGGTGCTGATCCATTGACAAATGTGCCACTGCCCGAAAAGACAGAAATTCATACTCAAACGGAGATCTTGGCACTTGGTTTCATGGTGTGTACTAGCGTGAGCAATGGATGGTTTGCTTCCTATCTTGCAGGGTGTTTGAAAGCATGAAGGAAAGGAACAAACACAGCAGAAGACATCGGCCTCGGAAGACAGCAGAGCCTCTCCCCAAGAAGAAAAGACCAAATTAGACAACCCTGCAGGTTGTCCAGGGCTAGCAAGAGTTAGGCAGATTAGTTAGATAGGAATACAACTGTTAGATATTAGTTAGATAGGAATAGGACTGTTTTTTAAGCTTTTTGGGTTGTTTAATCTTCTACTTCGTTAGTTTACATGATAGTAACCTCCTCAATTTAGTAGTTAAGGTACATTAGTATTATTCAGGACTCATTAGTATTATTAGATTTATCAGTAAATGTCAGAGGTTGGGTGTTTTGTATGCTCTGCCATATGCTCTTTGTCATTTTGCCTTTGTTGAGACCTAATCTGTCTTTATCATTAAACCAATGTTTGTTCCATTTTGTCTGTTTGTCTGTATGAAAGCACTCCAGCAATGTTTGTTCCATTTGCCTGGTGTTGCAAAGACGGCACTTGCCCTGAGAGAAGAAGCTGGGCAGGCGCCACCTCCCCCAGGCCCAGCCCCTTGCTCAGCTGGCAGGACTTCCTGAGGTGTGTCTCCTTTACTGCCAGTGAAATACCGCTGGGGCTTCAGCCTTTGATTCCTCAACATCTCAGCTGGGAGTGGAAAGGGAGGCTTTGTTTAATTCACTGAATTGCATCTAGATGAGTGGTCTGGTCTCACCATATTTTCTGGCATAAAAGCAGCGGGTTGAGTCCTTTTTGGAGCCCAGACAGAAAAATTTCTTTCATTTTGGGGGACTGATGGAGCTGACCAGCTTGGAGGACGTTTCTAAGCCCTCCGATTCTATCCAATTCCTATCGGCATGCACCACAAAGGCATGGCTAGTTCAGTTGCAGTTTCTCCTGAAAGGACCAGTGTCCCGCTCTGGGCCTCCAGCAATCTCCTTAGCTAAAGCCGAGCGGGTGTGATCATTATCCTCTGACTTGTCACAGCTGGGGCACTTGCGCCAAAGAAGAATCCAAGTCACTCTTTTATGGAGGCCAGCAAATGGCCGTGCCTAGCAAGGCTTTGGTGGCAGGGGCTGTGGAGGGTGGATGGAGAGGGGGCGAGGGAGGGGGCAATTGGCAGGCTGCTTCTGGGAAGCCGAGGCAAGCTTGCCCTTGTCTGATGGAGCCGGTGCAGGTGGGCTTTGGAGGCTACAAAGTATCTGCCTTGCAGTGGGACTTGTTCCAGCTGCCCCCTCAGTTTGCTGGCCAGTGGGTAACATGCAGGCTGAGAAGGAAGCAAGATTGGGACTGAAGCAAGATTTGCTTTTCCTTAAGGACAGGCAGGAAAGCAGCAAAGCTGCCTGGCTTTTTCTCATATCTGGGATCTAGGCGTTAAAAGCAATGTGAAGGCCAGCAGTGTGGAAAGGCAATTCTGTAAGTGTTGCTTCCTTAGAGGAATGCCAGAGTCTTTTGGGACAACCACCGAGCTTCTCCAAGGGAGCTGGAAGAGGGATCTAGAAATTCTGCCTGAATGTTTGCTAGAGAAATGCCCGTGTGCTGTCCCTGGGTGTGTGTGTGTGTGTCCCCATCAGTTGGCCTGAAAAAGATCCTGTTTCTCCAAGTTTCAAGGGAGGAGTGATGAGGTGAGAGACCAGCTCAGAGGCCCAAAGGAGGGAAACCATGCAGTGACATTATTGGGCAGCAAAAGGAGAATTGAGAAAGGGGGCAGGATGAATGCCTCCACTTTGAGAGGAAGCTTTGGAGTTGGCTCTGCGCTAGGCAACTTGCAAATTCCAGCTCCTCTCAGAGCTGGAGGAGAGCCAGTGGGAGGAGCCCTTCTGGTTCTCCAGGGCAGGAGATGAGGTCTGGGCCCTTGCACAGAGGCAGGCTCCTGTGCACCTTCAGCTGGAGGCACCTTGCAGAGAAGCACCGGGAAGAGCCAGGGCTGTCCCTGCACTGCTTTTGCCCGTCTCATCAGACGACTGAGGAGAAAAGGCCCAATGGGAAGCTTCTCAGAGCAAACTTGCAGCAGAAGAAGTACAAGGGGCAGAGGCGGCCCATGCCCCTTTCTGTCCCATGGCTCCCCCGGGGGTTCTAGATGGAATGTTGGGCTGTGCCCATAGCAACTGTCGTTGTCTCCTGCTCCTGCGGCCCTTGCTGGAACGCTGCTGGAGCAGCGCTGGAGCAGCAGCTGCAGGATCAGCTCCTGGGCTGTCCCTGAGCAGCCGCCTTCTGCACTCAGCGCCAGACCCGGCCTCTGCACCGACATCCTGGTCTCCTCGTCTGCCTCCGGGCATCCCCAGAGCACTTGGGAACCCTCCAAGGTAAGAAAATCCCCGTTTGCCCTCAAAGCACTAGCACAGGGGCAGGAGGCTCCAGCTGCCTCTCCCACCAAGCACGACACACAGGCTGCGTGCTCACTTTCCCCAGACGAGCTTCCACGTGAAAGCAGGGTGCAGCTTCTGAAGGAATTGTGTTGCCTCCAGGGGAAACACAGACCTTTCCATAGAGGACCTAGAGAGGTGTCCCAGTGCAGTTGCAGATCCTCGTCCACGCATCACCTGATTAAACGTTCTTGGCACCCATTTCAGTCCTCAAACTATCTTGTGCTGACCCCAAAACAAATTGTTCCTGGCTGAGCAGGTCAGGGCTTCAGTGTCAACAAATCCCCTTATGCCCTGACTCTGCTCACACCCGCTCCAAAGCTTCAAACACCACAATGATGGCACTTCTCCTCTGGCATCCCTGTCGTTCAGGGCATGGAAGCATTTGACTGGGCTTCTCTGCAAACACAGGCTTTCAACTTCAAAAACCATCTGGGATCAGCAATTCTTATCTACTTACGTATTTACATCGCCTATAGATCCCTTCTATTTTAAGATGTTTAGAGATTCTTTTTTCAGTGCACGTAGGGCTGGTTCTACCTCATGCTCAGGGGCGGCCGTCAAATGCCATCTCCTCAAGAGCACAATCACAGTAGCACAGAATTTTCTGGCTTGGAAGGGATTCTGAAAGATCACTGAGGCCAACTGCAGGGCCTGCCCGGGGCAGCCTCAACAATCACGGCCTGTGCCCAAGAGCAGTGTCCAAACACTTTTGGAGCTCAGTCAGCCTTGGTGCTGTGCCCCCTTCCCTGGGGAGGCTGTTGCAGTGCCCAAGCAGCCTGTGGCTGAAGAAGCTTTTCCTTCGATCCAACCTAAGCCTGCACTGGCACATCTCCCCTGCCATTCTCTTGGCTCTTCTCCGTGGCCCCGGGAGTGAAGAGAGTAGTGCATGGCCTTCTGCTTGCCCTCCTGAGGAAGCTGCTGACTGCTGGAGGGTCCTGCCTAGGACATTCCATGTCAAAAAGGCAGCAATGACAGCAAAGAGAAAGGAGCTGGGACACGGGAGCTCGAGCTTTGCAATGATGAGGATGAGAAGGAAGGCTACTGACACATCCTTGGCAGAAGGATTTTGAACTGGAGCATTGCTTTGATCTCTTTCAGGTGGAAAGGAGAGGCACAATGAAAAGGAAAGCAAGAGCCCAGATTCAGCCGTGAGTTTTGGCCTAGGGTTAAAGGACAGCAAACTGGAGGAATGGCGAGGAGGAGAACTGCTCTTTCACAGTCAGGCTGGGATTGGTTCAAGCCTGTGGGTGCACAGCAAGGCTCTCTTGACCACTTGCCTTTCTCACCTCCACCTCCTTCTTCCTTTAGACACATCAATGTTGGCAGCGACTTTCAGGCTGAGCTCCCAGAGCTGCAGAACAGAGCAGCAAGTGAGGATGAAGAGCCTGCAAGCCTGGTCTGGAAGCCCTGGGGAGAGGATGACTCTGACATGGAAAAACCTGACAGAGGTAGCTTTGCTTCAAGCTTTGCTTCCAGCCCTGAGCTACTTGGGTCTTGAAAAGGCTCCTTATGCCTAAAAAGGCAGCGTTTTGCAGGCTCTGCTTCTCTCCTTGTCTCGCCCATCTTCCCATGTAGAAGTGTTAGAGGCAAGGAGAAAGAGCAAGCACCTTGCTCTCCAAACTGGTCAGGGCCGTTTGCCACTGGAAGAGGGGAGATTGGCCCCCACTTCTTCTTACAGAAGCTGCTTTGGAGGGAGAGCCAGCACTGCGTGGGCCCTTGCTTCAGCTGGCTCTGTCTTTGCTCTCCTTTTCATGCTCTCTCTCCAAGCTGCTGTCTTTAGCTGCCGGCCTTTCCTTCTGCCTTGCGTGGCAACCTTTGCCCTTTGCTGGCCTCCAGGCTGACTTTCGGTGGGTTTTTTCTTGTGCTTGCAGTAAGAGAACTGTTGGACATGGCCAGCTCCCGTGGCATTCCCGGGGCAGCAGCTAACCTGGAGCGCGCCCTGCACTGCCTGCACCAGGCACGCGGCAGCGTTCCGGTAAGAAGCGGCTGTTTGGGCGCAGAGGAGAGGGCACAGGGAATGCAGAAGGCCTGGGCACTGGGACAGCCTTTCCTGGCTGCTCTTGGAAGAAGGGTCTTAACAGGGAGCAGAGCACTTGCTGCCTGCTGGGTCTCCTCCAGCTGCGTCAGGGCTGAGCCCAAAGGGCTCCAGCAGGGAGAATCTCCCTCCTGGAGGCGGCGGCGGCGGAAGGTCCTGCTGCCTTGTAAATGGCCTGGAGATTTGGGTTCTCTAAGACATTTGGAGGGGAAATTCCCAGAAGCCTCAGTCAGCTGAGGCCATTCTGGCTGCAGGAGCAGCAAAATCCTCAGCTTGGTGAGCAAAAGGCCACTCTTGGGGACCAGGATCAAAGGGTTGGGCAGCAAAAACTAGGGACTGGGAGCAAATGACAGTGTTTCACCCACATGGGATACAGTCGCTTGAATGTCTGGAGAGGCAAAGGAGCTGAAAGGCAGCACCTGTGATTTTTTGGCTCATTTTTAATGTGCTGGGGCGGCTAAAGCCTTTTCCCTCTTGATCTTGCAGGAGGCTCTGGAGATGCTGCTCTCAGAGGGGCCTGCAACAGCTCAAGGCCATCCCATGGCTGATTATCATTACGCAGGTAAGCAAAGCAGAGCTTCTTGCGTCCCTGACAGATGCTGCCGTCCCCTTCATTCTTGTGGCAAGCGTTTCTGCTTCAAGAAATTGTGCTTAACACCAGCACAAGGTCTTGTCTCCTCTGTGGGTGGGCAAAGCACCAGCATCTAGTCCTTCAGCTTTACTTGTTTTCCAATCCTTCTCCCCGGGCAATGCCTGCTCTTGTCTTCACGCCCTTCTGAGGGAGCAGACACGTACACCCACGTGAATGACGGCCTGCGACCGTTTTCTTTCGGCAGCCAGAGGAATCTACTTGGTGTGGATCAAGGGATCTGTTTACTAGCCGCTGCTTTTTATTGCCAGGCTCTGATAGATGGACACCTGAGGAGAAGGAGTCCTTCCAAAAGGCTTTCCACACCTACGGCAAGGATTTTCATCTCATCCAGAAGCAGGTAAAGCCACGGGACATTCTTTACCCGAGCAGATCAGCAGCAGGAAAGCTTGCTTATTTCTGGGAACAAGCACTGGGCTTCAGTCTCTCTCTTCTCAAGGAGCAAGTATCTTCAAGTAGTAACAAAAGGGGACATCAAAAGCCTGTGTCAAAAGGATGATCCTGCCTCTCCAGCCCTTTTCTCCAAGCTCTTTTGGAAGATGAAGCTTTATTCTGTCAGACTTGTGGCACAGGTCTGCTGCTGCTTCCACAAGACGCTGTGCTGGCATAACTGGAGTGAAGCGGGGAAAGAAGAACTGTGCTAGGTGGATTTGTTGTTGATCTGTGCATTGCGTGTATTAGCACCTAGCATAAGACACGCTTTAAGACATTGCATGATGCCTCTCTTTCTCCATGTTGATTTCATTTTACACCCTACTCCATTTACTTCATGCTTTTACTTCCTAGTTCACTCCATAGTCTACTTTTTCCCCAGTGCACCCGACACCATTTGCGATTCCTTCTTTTTCTCTTCACAACAGATCCAGACTAAGACCGTGGCCCAGTGTGTGGAGTACTACTACTCCTGGAAAAAGGAGCATAAACTTGCCAGCACTCTTGCTCAGGTGAGGGGCAAGAAAATGGAGAGGTGCCAGGAAGGTCGAGAAACTGGGAGAAGGGGAGAAAAGCTGCTGGCGAGCCATGCCAGATGCCCCTTTGCCAGGATCACATCGTCCCATGTGCTGGGAAAGGCACAGCAGATGCTGCCCGGGCCTTCCTTGTGCTGCTGCCCTGAAGTATGCAATTCTGGAGCCTAACTTTGACCCAAGAAAGCAGCACTGCCACCAAAATGGGCTTTGACTCTCTACAGATGGGCTTCTCAAGGGCTGGCACCCTCGCTGACTCCAATCAGACCCCAAATTCCCCACTGCTTGCTGACATCAGCAGTCCAGGCTGCCTTTGTGGATATGCTGCAGATTTTCAGGGAGTTTTTCTAGCATGCCAGCATAGTCCCCAAGAAGGAGCTGCTGGTGCTGTGGCTCCCCTAAATCTTTCCTTAGCGGCAAAGAGCAATTTGCTTCCCATCATGTGAGAGAGAGAGAGAGAGAGAGAGAGAGAGAGAGACAGGGAGGGAGATTATTTTGGGGACTAGAAAATGGCTAAGCATGTGTCTACCCTAATTGGACTGAATTGAAATGCCATTGCCTAGACATTTGTGGAGGAAAAGCAGAGAGAAATAGATGTTAGGCAGAAAGGTAGAAATAAGAAATGTAGAGCTCTAAATAGCCAGGTCTTTCTCCCACCCCTTTGGCCTGTAGAAAAGAGGAGTATTTTCCTCCAAGCTCTGGCTTGGCAGCCCGCCGCAGCCCATTGGCAAAGGCAGCCGTTTTCTCAGCTCTTGAGGCTTTGGAAGGATTTGCTTAGGCCGATAGATTTTTCTGCTGGATGCTCTGATTTCCAGCTTTGTGAGAGGAAGGAAGCATTGATAAGGACTCTTTGATTTCCAGAGCGTGGGCAAAGCAAAGAGGAGCAAAAGCCCTCCCAGAAAGGAGAAGGGGGAGCCAGGGAAGAGAAGCCGCAAGAGGGCTCGCAGCGCCCAGTGTCCCTGCTGCCAACCGCGCCAGCCGCCCCCTTCGGCGGGAGGCCCCTTTCCCTGCGGGCAGTGCAAACGGTGCGCAAGTTCCTCCTCTTTCTGCTCAAAGCTGCGCCTTTGGACTAAAAGGGGCTGACCCTTTTCAAAGGCACCGCAGGGGAAGCTGGGGGCACTTGCAGCATCGCCCCCGGCAGCCGTGCTCAAGCTTAACACCCACCTCAAACCCAAAGAGCTTAGGTAAAACCCAGCCTTCACAATGAAACCTTGCCGTGCCCCAACAAGACCCAGTTGATACAAGTAGGAATAGATCCATCAAAGCTTGGTTTGATGCTGCTGATCAAATTCAAAAGAGGATGCAGCAAAAGGAGGAAGACATTTCAAGGCATTGAAAGTAGAACCATCAGACTCATGGTGCTGATCCATTGACAAATGTGCCACTGCCCGAAAAGACAGAAATTCATACTCAAACGGAGATCTTGGCACTTGGTTTCATGGTGTGTACTAGCGTGAGCAATGGATGGTTTGCTTCCTATCTTGCAGGGTGTTTGAAAGCATGAAGGAAAGGAACAAACACAGCAGAAGACATCGGCCTCGGAAGACAGCAGAGCCTCTCCCCAAGAAGAAAAGACCAAATTAGACAACCCTGCAGGTTGTCCAGGGCTAGCAAGAGTTAGGCAGATTAGTTAGATAGGAATACAACTGTTAGATATTAGTTAGACAGGAATAGGACTGTTTTTTAAGCTTTTTGGGTTGTTTAATCTTCTACTTCGTTAGTTTACATGATAGTAACCTCCTCAATTTAGTAGTTAAGGTACATTAGTATTATTCAGGACTCATTAGTATTATTAGATTTATCAGTAAATGTCAGAGGTTGGGTGTTTTGTATGCTCTGCCATATGCTCTTTGTCATTTTGCCTTTGTTGAGACCTAATCTGTCTTTATCATTAAACCAATGTTTGTTCCATTTTGTCTGTTTGTCTGTATGAAAGCACTCCAGCAATGTTTGTTCCATTTGCCTGGTGTTGCAAAGACGGCACTTGCCCTGAGAGAAGAAGCTGGGCAGGCGCCACCTCCCCCAGGCCCAGCCCCTTGCTCAGCTGGCAGGACTTCCTGAGGTGTGTCTCCTTTACTGCCAGTGAAATACCGCTGGGGCTTCAGCCTTTGATTCCTCAACATCTCAGCTGGGAGTGGAAAGGGAGGCTTTGTTTAATTCACTGAATTGCATCTAGATGAGTGGTCTGGTCTCACCATATTTTCTGGCATAAAAGCAGCGGGTTGAGTCCTTTTTGGAGCCCAGACAGAAAAATTTCTTTCATTTTGGGGGACTGATGGAGCTGACCAGCTTGGAGGACGTTTCTAAGCCCTCCGATTCTATCCAATTCCTATCGGCATGCACCACAAAGGCATGGCTAGTTCAGTTGCAGTTTCTCCTGAAAGGACCAGTGTCCCGCTCTGGGCCTCCAGCAATCTCCTTAGCTAAAGCCGAGCGGGTGTGATCATTATCCTCTGACTTGTCACAGCTGGGGCACTTGCGCCAAAGAAGAATCCAAGTCACTCTTTTATGGAGGCCAGCAAATGGCCCTGCCTAGCAAGGCTTTGGTGGCAGGGGCTGTGGAGGGTGGATGGAGAGGGGGCGAGGGAGGGGGCAATTGGCAGGCTGCTTCTGGGAAGCCGAGGCAAGCTTGCCCTTGTCTGATGGAGCCGGTGCAGGTGGGCTTTGGAGGCTACAAAGTATCTGCCTTGCAGTGGGACTTGTTCCAGCTGCCCCCTCAGTTTGCTGGCCAGTGGGTAACATGCAGGCTGAGAAGGAAGCAAGATTGGGACTGAAGCAAGATTTGCTTTTCCTTAAGGACAGGCAGGAAAGCAGCAAAGCTGCCTGGCTTTTTCTCATATCTGGGATCTAGGCGTTAAAAGCAATGTGAAGGCCAGCAGTGTGGAAAGGCAATTCTGTAAGTGTTGCTTCCTTAGAGGAATGCCAGAGTCTTTTGGGACAACCACCGAGCTTCTCCAAGGGAGCTGGAAGAGGGATCTAGAAATTCTGCCTGAATGTTTGCTAGAGAAATGCCCGTGTGCTGTCCCTGGGTGTGTGTGTGTGTGTCCCCATCAGTTGGCCTGAAAAAGATCCTGTTTCTCTGAGTTTCAAGGGAGGAGTGATGAGGTGAGAGACCAGCTCAGAGGCCCAAAGGAGGGAAACCATGCAGTGACATTATTGGGCAGCAAAAGGAGAATTGAGAAAGGGGGCAGGATGAATGCCTCCACTTTGAGAGGAAGCTTTGGAGTTGGCTCTGCGCTAGGCAACTTGCAAATTCCAGCTCCTCTCAGAGCTGGAGGAGAGCCAGTGGGAGGAGCCCTTCTGGTTCTCCAGGGCAGGAGATGAGGTCTGGGCCCTTGCACAGAGGCAGGCTCCTGTGCACCTTCAGCTGGAGGCACCTTGCAGAGAAGCACCGGGAAGAGCCAGGGCTGTCCCTGCACTGCTTTTGCCCGTCTCATCAGACGACTGAGGAGAAAAGGCCCAATGGGAAGCTTCTCAGAGCAAACTTGCAGCAGAAGAAGTAGAAGGGGCAGAGGCGGCCCATGCCCCTTTCTGTCCCATGGCTCCCCCGGGGGTTCTAGATGGAATGTTGGGCTGTGCCCATAGCAACTGTCGTTGTCTCCTGCTCCTGCGGCCCTTGCTGGAACGCTGCTGGAGCAGCGCTGGAGCAGCAGCTGCAGGATCAGCTCCTGGGCTGTCCCTGAGCAGCCGCCTTCTGCACTCAGCGCCAGACCCGGCCTCTGCACCGACATCCTGGTCTCCTCGTCTGCCTCCGGGCATCCCCAGAGCACTTGGGAACCCTCCAAGGTAAGAAAATCCCCGTTTGCCCTCAAAGCACTAGCACAGGGGCAGGAGGCTCCAGCTGCCTCTCCCACCAAGCACGACACACAGGCTGCGTGCTCACTTTCCCCAGACGAGCTTCCACGTGAAAGCAGGGTGCAGCTTCTGAAGGAATTGTGTTGCCTCCAGGGGAAACACAGACCTTTCCATAGAGGACCTAGAGAGGTGTCCCAGTGCAGTTGCAGATCCTCGTCCACGCATCACCTGATTAAACGTTCTTGGCACCCATTTCAGTCCTCAAACTATCTTGTGCTGACCCCAAAACAAATTGTTCCTGGCTGAGCAGGTCAGGGCTTCAGTGTCAACAAATCCCCTTATGCCCTGACTCTGCTCACACCCGCTCCAAAGCTTCAAACACCACAATGATGGCACTTCTCCTCTGGCATCCCTGTCGTTCAGGGCATGGAAGCATTTGACTGGGCTTCTCTGCAAACACAGGCTTTCAACTTCAAAAACCATCTGGGATCAGCAATTCTTATCTACTTACGTATTTACATCGCCTATAGATCCCTTCTATTTTAAGATCTTTAGAGATTCTTTTTTCAGTGCACGTAGGGCTGGTTCTACCTCATGCTCAGGGGCGGCCGTCAAATGCCATCTCCTCAAGAGCACAATCACAGTAGCACAGAATTTTCTGCCTTGGAAGGGATTCTGAAAGATCACTGAGGCCAACTGCAGGGCCTGCCCGGGGCAGCCTCAACAATCACAGCCTGTGCCCAAGAGCAGTGTCCAAACACTTTTGGAGCTCAGTCAGCCTTGGTGCTGTGCCCCCTTCCCTGGGGAGGCTGTTGCAGTGCCCAAGCAGCCTGTGGCTGAAGAAGCTTTTCCTTCGATCCAACCTAAGCCTGCACTGGCACATCTCCCCTGCCATTCTCTTGGCTCTTCTCCGTGGCCCCGGGAGTGAAGAGAGTAGTGCATGGCCTTCTGCTTGCCCTCCTGAGGAAGCTGCTGACTGCTGGAGGGTCCTGCCTAGGACATTCCATGTCAAAAAGGCAGCAATGACAGCAAAGAGAAAGGAGCTGGGACACGGGAGCTCGAGCTTTGCAATGATGAGGATGAGAAGGAAGGCTACTGACACATCCTTGGCAGAAGGATTTTGAACTGGAGCATTGCTTTGATCTCTTTCAGGTGGAAAGGAGAGGCACAATGAAAAGGAAAGCAAGAGCCCAGATTCAGCCGTGAGTTTTGGCCTAGGGTTAAAGGACAGCAAACTGGAGGAATGGCGAGGAGGAGAACTGCTCTTTCACAGTCAGGCTGGGATTGGTTCAAGCCTGTGGGTGCACAGCAAGGCTCTCTTGACCACTTGCCTTTCTCACCTCCACCTCCTTCTTCCTTTAGACACATCAATGTTGGCAGCGACTTTCAGGCTGAGCTCCCAGAGCTGCAGAACAGAGCACCAAGTGAGGATGAAGAGCCTGCAAGCCTGGTCTGGAAGCCCTGGGGAGAGGATGACTCTGACATGGAAAAACCTGACAGAGGTAGCTTTGCTTCAAGCTTTGCTTCCAGCCCTGAGCTACTTGGGTCTTGAAAAGGCTCCTTATGCCTAAAAAGGCAGCGTTTTGCAGGCTCTGCTTCTCTCCTTGTCTCGCCCATCTTCCCATGTAGAAGTGTTAGAGGCAAGGAGAAAGAGCAAGCACCTTGCTCTCCAAACTGGTCAGGGCCGTTTGCCACTGGAAGAGGGGAGATTGGCCCCCACTTCTTCTTACAGAAGCTGCTTTGGAGGGAGAGCCAGCACTGCGTGGGCCCTTGCTTCAGCTGGCTCTGTCTTTGCTCTCCTTTTCATGCTCTCTCTCCAAGCTGCTGTCTTTAGCTGCCGGCCTTTCCTTCTGCCTTGCGTGGCAACCTTTGCCCTTTGCTGGCCTCCAGGCTGACTTTCGGTGGGTTTTTTCTTGTGCTTGCAGTAAGAGAACTGTTGGACATGGCCAGCTCCCGTGGCATTCCCGGGGCAGCAGCTAACCTGGAGCGCGCCCTGCACTGCCTGCACCAGGCACGCGGCAGCGTTCCGGTAAGAAGCGGCTGTTTGGGCGCAGAGGAGAGGGCACAGGGAATGCAGAAGGCCTGGGCACTGGGACAGCCTTTCCTGGCTGCTCTTGGAAGAAGGGTCTTAACAGGGAGCAGAGCACTTGCTGCCTGCTGGGTCTCCTCCAGCTGCGTCAGGGCTGAGCCCAAAGGGCTCCAGCAGGGAGAATCTCCCTCCTGGAGGCGGCGGCGGCGGAAGGTCCTGCTGCCTTGTAAATGGCCTGGAGATTTGGGTTCTCTAAGACATTTGGAGGGGAAATTCCCAGAAGCCTCAGTCAGCTGAGGCCATTCTGGCTGCAGGAGCAGCAAAATCCTCAGCTTGGTGAGCAAAAGGCCACTCTTGGGGACCAGGATCAAAGGGTTGGGCAGCAAAAACTAGGGACTGGGAGCAAATGACAGTGTTTCACCCACATGGGATAGAGTCGCTTGAATGTCTGGAGAGGCAAAGGAGCTGAAAGGCAGCACCTGTGATTTTTTGGCTCATTTTTAATGTGCTGGGGCAGCTAAAGCCTTTTCCCTCTTGATCTTGCAGGAGGCTCTGGAGATGCTGCTCTCAGAGGGGCCTGCAACACCTCAAGGCCATCCCATGGCTGATTATCATTACGCAGGTAAGCAAAGCAGAGCTTCTTGCGTCCCTGACAGATGCTGCCGGCCCCTTCATTGTTGTGGCAAGCGTTTCTGCTTCAAGAAATTGTGCTTAACACCAGCACAAGGTCTTGTCTCCTCTGTGGGTGGGCAAAGCACCAGCATCTAGTCCTTCAGCTTTACTTGTTTTCCAATCCTTCTCCCCGGGCAATGCCTGCTCTTGTCTTCACGCCCTTCTGAGGGAGCAGACACGTACACCCACGTGAATGACGGCCTGCGACCGTTTTCTTTCGGCAGCCAGAGGAATCTACTTGGTGTGGATCAAGGGATCTGTTTACTAGCCGCTGCTTTTTATTGCCAGGCTCTGATAGATGGACACCTGAGGAGAAGGAGTCCTTCCAAAAGGCTTTCCACACCTACGGCAAGGATTTTCATCTCATCCAGAAGCAGGTAAAGCCACGGGACATTCTTTACCCGAGCAGATCAGCAGCAGGAAAGCTTGCTTATTTCTGGGAACAAGCACTGGGCTTCAGTCTCTCTCTTCTCAAGGAGCAAGTATCTTCAAGTAGTAACAAAAGGGGACATCAAAAGCCTGTGTCAAAAGGATGATCCTGCCTCTCCAGCCCTTTTCTCCAAGCTCTTTTGGAAGATGAAGCTTTATTCTGTCAGACTTGTGGCACAGGTCTGCTGCTGCTTCCACAAGACGCTGTGCTGGCATAACTGGAGTGAAGTGGGGAAAGAAGAACTGTGCTAGGTGGATTTGTTGTTGATCTGTGCATTGCGTGTATTAGCACCTAGCATAAGACACGCTTTAAGACATTGCATGATGCCTCTCTTTCTCCATGTTGATTTCATTTTACACCCTACTCCATTTCATTCATGCTTTTACTTCCTACTTCACTCCATAGTCTACTTTTTCCCCAGTGCACCCAACACCATTTTCGATTCCTTCTTTTTCTCTTCACAACAGATCCAGACTAAGACCGTGGCCCAGTGTGTGGAGTACTACTACTCCTGGAAAAAGGAGCATAAACTTGCCAGCACTCTTGCTCAGGTGAGGGGCAAGAAAATGGAGAGGTGCCAGGAAGGTCGAGAAACTGGGAGAAGGGGAGAAAAGCTGCTGGCGAGCCATGCCAGATGCCCCTTTGCCAGGATCACATCGTCCCATGTGCTGGGAAAGGCACAGCAGATGCTGCCCGGGCCTTCCTTGTGCTGCTGCCCTGAAGTATGCAATTCTGGAGCCTAACTTTGACCCAAGAAAGCAGCACCGCCACCAAAATGGGCTTTGACTCTCTACAGATGGGCTTCTCAAGGGCTGGCACCCTCGCTGACTCCAATCAGACCCCAAATTCCCCACTGCTTGCTGACATCAGCAGTCCAGGCTGCCTTTGTGGATATGCTGCAGATTTTCAGGGAGTTTTTCTAGCATGCCAGCATAGTCCCCAAGAAGGAGCTGCTGGTGCTGTGGCTCCCCTAAATCTTTCCTTAGCGGCAAAGAGCAATTTGCTTCCCATCATGTGAGAGAGAGAGAGAGAGAGAGAGAGAGAGAGAGACAGGGAGGGAGATTATTTTGGGGACTAGAAAATGGCTAAGCATGTGTCTACCCTAATTGGACTGAATTGAAATGCCATTGCCTAGACATTTGTGGAGGAAAAGCAGAGAGAAATAGATGTTAGGCAGAAAGGTAGAAATAAGAAATGTAGAGCTCTAAATAGCCAGGTCTTTCTCCCACCCCTTTGGCCTGTAGAAAAGAGGAGTATTTTCCTCCAAGCTCTGGCTTGGCAGCCCGCCGCAGCCCATTGGCAAAGGCAGCCGTTTTCTCAGCTCTTGAGGCTTTGGAAGGATTTGCTTAGGCCGATAGATTTTTCTGCTGGATGCTCTGATTTCCAGCTTTGTGAGAGGAAGGAAGCATTGATAAGGACTCTTTGATTTCCAGAGCGTGGGCAAAGCAAAGAGGAGCAAAAGCCCTCCCAGAAAGGAGAAGGGGGAGCCAGGGAAGAGAAGCCGCAAGAGGGCTCGCAGCGCCCAGTGTCCCTGCTGCCAACCGCGCCAGCCGCCCCCTTCGGCGGGAGGCCCCTTTCCCTGCGGGCAGTGCAAACGGTGCGCAAGTTCCTCCTCTTTCTGCTCAAAGCTGCGCCTTTGGACTAAAAGGGGCTGACCCTTTTCAAAGGCACCGCAGGGGAAGCTGGGGGCACTTGCAGCATCGCCCCCAGCAGCCGTGCTCAAGCTTAACACCCACCTCAAACCCAAAGAGCTTAGGTAAAACCCAGCCTTCACAATGAAACCTTGCCGTGCCCCAACAAGACCCAGTTGATACAAGTAGGAATAGATCCATCAAAGCTTGGTTTGATGCTGCTGATCAAATTCAAAAGAGGATGCAGCAAAAGGAGGAAGACATTTCAAGGCATTGAAAGTAGAACCATCAGACTCATGGTGCTGATCCATTGACAAATGTGCCACTGCCCGAAAAGACAGAAATTCATACTCAAACGGAGATCTTGGCACTTGGTTTCATGGTGTGTACTAGCGTGAGCAATGGATGGTTTGCTTCCTATCTTGCAGGGTGTTTGAAAGCATGAAGGAAAGGAACAAACACAGCAGAAGACATCGGCCTCGGAAGACAGCAGAGCCTCTCCCCAAGAAGAAAAGACCAAATTAGACAACCCTGCAGGTTGTCCAGGGCTAGCAAGAGTTAGGCAGATTAGTTAGATAGGAATACAACTGTTAGATATTAGTTAGACAGGAATAGGACTGTTTTTTAAGCTTTTTGGGTTGTTTAATCTTCTACTTCGTTAGTTTACATGATAGTAACCTCCTCAATTTAGTAGTTAAGGTACATTAGTATTATTCAGGACTCATTAGTATTATTAGATTTATCAGTAAATGTCAGAGGTTGGGTGTTTTGTATGCTCTGCCATATGCTCTTTGTCATTTTGCCTTTGTTGAGACCTAATCTGTCTTTATCATTAAACCAATGTTTGTTCCATTTTGTCTGTTTGTCTGTATGAAAGCACTCCAGCAATGTTTGTTCCATTTGCCTGGTGTTGCAAAGACGGCACTTGCCCTGAGAGAAGAAGCTGGGCAGGCGCCACCTCCCCCAGGCCCAGCCCCTTGCTCAGCTGGCAGGACTTCCTGAGGTGTGTCTCCTTTACTGCCAGTGAAATACCGCTGGGGCTTCAGCCTTTGATTCCTCAACATCTCAGCTGGGAGTGGAAAGGGAGGCTTTGTTTAATTCACTGAATTGCATCTAGATGAGTGGTCTGGTCTCACCATATTTTCTGGCATAAAAGCAGCGGGTTGAGTCCTTTTTGGAGCCCAGACAGAAAAATTTCTTTCATTTTGGGGGACTGATGGAGCTGACCAGCTTGGAGGACGTTTCTAAGCCCTCCGATTCTATCCAATTCCTATCGGCATGCACCACAAAGGCATGGCTAGTTCAGTTGCAGTTTCTCCTGAAAGGACCAGTGTCCCGCTCTGGGCCTCCAGCAATCTCCTTAGCTAAAGCCGAGCGGGTGTGATCATTATCCTCTGACTTGTCACAGCTGGGGCACTTGCGCCAAAGAAGAATCCAAGTCACTCTTTTATGGAGGCCAGCAAATGGCCCTGCCTAGCAAGGCTTTGGTGGCAGGGGCTGTGGAGGGTGGATGGAGAGGGGGCGAGGGAGGGGGCAATTGGCAGGCTGCTTCTGGGAAGCCGAGGCAAGCTTGCCCTTGTCTGATGGAGCCGGTGCAGGTGGGCTTTGGAGGCTACAAAGTATCTGCCTTGCAGTGGGACTTGTTCCAGCTGCCCCCTCAGTTTGCTGGCCAGTGGGTAACATGCAGGCTGGGAAGGAAGCAAGATTGGGACTGAAGCAAGATTTGCTTTTCCTTAAGGACAGGCAGGAAAGCAGCAAAGCTGCCTGGCTTTTTCTCATATCTGGGATCTAGGCGTTAAAAGCAATGTGAAGGCCAGCAGTGTGGAAAGGCAATTCTGTAAGTGTTGCTTCCTTAGAGGAATGCCAGAGTCTTTTGGGACAACCACCGAGCTTCTCCAAGGGAGCTGGAAGAGGGATCTAGAAATTCTGCCTGAATGTTTGCTAGAGAAATGCCCGTGTGCTGTCCCTGGGTGTGTGTGTGTGTGTCCCCATCAGTTGGCCTGAAAAAGATCCTGTTTCTCCAAGTTTCAAGGGAGGAGTGATGAGGTGAGAGACCAGCTCAGAGGCCCAAAGGAGGGAAACCATGCAGTGACATTATTGGGCAGCAAAAGGAGAATTGAGAAAGGGGGCAGGATGAATGCCTCCACTTTGAGAGGAAGCTTTGGAGTTGGCTCTGCGCTAGGCAACTTGCAAATTCCAGCTCCTCTCAGAGCTGGAGGAGAGCCAGTGGGAGGAGCCCTTCTGGTTCTCCAGGGCAGGAGATGAGGTCTGGGCCCTTGCACAGAGGCAGGCTCCTGTGCACCTTCAGCTGGAGGCACCTTGCAGAGAAGCACCGGGAAGAGCCAGGGCTGTCCCTGCACTGCTTTTGCCCGTCTCATCAGACGACTGAGGAGAAAAGGCCCAATGGGAAGCTTCTCAGAGCAAACTTGCAGCAGAAGAAGTAGAAGGGGCAGAGGCGGCCCATGCCCCTTTCTGTCCCATGGCTCCCCCGGGGGTTCTAGATGGAATGTTGGGCTGTGCCCATAGCAACTGTCGTTGTCTCCTGCTCCTGCGGCCCTTGCTGGAACGCTGCTGGAGCAGCGCTGGAGCAGCAGCTGCAGGATCAGCTCCTGGGCTGTCCCTGACCAGCCGCCTTCTGCACTCAGCGCCAGACCCGGCCTCTGCACCGACATCCTGGTCTCCTCGTCTGCCTCCGGGCATCCCCAGAGCACTTGGGAACCCTCCAAGGTAAGAAAATCCCCGTTTGCCCTCAAAGCACTAGCACAAGGGCAGGAGGCTCCAGCTGCCTCTCCCACCAAGCACGACACACAGGCTGCGTGCTCACTTTCCCCAGACGAGCTTCCACGTGAAAGCAGGGTGCAGCTTCTGAAGGAATTGTGTTGCCTCCAGGGGAAACACAGACCTTTCCATAGAGGACTTAGAGAGGTGTCCCAGTGCAGTTGCAGATCCTCGTCCACGCATCACCTGATTAAACGTTCTTGGCACCCATTTCAGTCCTCAAACTATCTTGTGCTGACCCCAAAACAAATTGTTCCTGGCTGAGCAGGTCAGGGCTTCAGTGTCAACAAATCCCCTTATGCCCTGACTCTGCTCACACCCGCTCCAAAGCTTCAAACACCACAATGATGGCACTTCTCCTCTGGCATCCCTGTCGTTCAGGGCATGGAAGCATTTGACTGGGCTTCTCTGCAAACACAGGCTTTCAACTTCAAAAACCATCTGGGATCAGCAATTCTTATCTACTTACGTATTTACATCGCCTATAGATCCCTTCTATTTTAAGATCTTTAGAGATTCTTTTTTCAGTGCACGTAGGGCTGGTTCTACCTCATGCTCAGGGGCGGCCGTCAAATGCCATCTCCTCAAGAGCACAATCACAGTAGCACAGAATTTTCTGGCTTGGAAGGGATTCTGAAAGATCACTGAGGCCAACTGCAGGGCCTGCCCGGGGCAGCCTCAACAATCACAGCCTGTGCCCAAGAGCAGTGTCCAAACACTTTTGGAGCTCAGTCAGCCTTGGTGCTGTGCCCCCTTCCCTGGGGAGGCTGTTGCAGTGCCCAAGCAGCCTCTGGCTGAAGAAGCTTTTCCTTCGATCCAACCTAAGCCTGCACTGGCACATCTCCCCTGCCATTCTCTTGGCTCTTCTCCGTGGCCCCGGGAGTGAAGAGAGTAGTGCATGGCCTTCTGCTTGCCCTCCTGAGGAAGCTGCTGACTGCTGGAGGGTCCTGCCTAGGACATTCCATGTCAAAAAGGCAGCAATGACAGCAAAGAGAAAGGAGCTGGGACACGGGAGCTCGAGCTTTGCAATGATGAGGATGAGAAGGAAGGCTACTGACACATCCTTGGCAGAAGGATTTTGAACTGGAGCATTGCTTTGATCTCTTTCAGGTGGAAAGGAGAGGCACAATGAAAAGGAAAGCAAGAGCCCAGATTCAGCCGTGAGTTTTGGCCTAGGGTTAAAGGACAGCAAACTGGAGGAATGGCGAGGAGGAGAACTGCTCTTTCACAGTCAGGCTGGGATTGGTTCAAGCCTGTGGGTGCACAGCAAGGCTCTCTTGACCACTTGCCTTTCTCACCTCCACCTCCTTCTTCCTTTAGACACATCAATGTTGGCAGCGACTTTCAGGCTGAGCTCCCAGAGCTGCAGAACAGAGCACCAAGTGAGGATGAAGAGCCTGCAAGCCTGGTCTGGAAGCCCTGGGGAGAGGATGACTCTGACATGGAAAAACCTGACAGAGGTAGCTTTGCTTCAAGCTTTGCTTCCAGCCCTGAGCTACTTGGGTCTTGAAAAGGCTCCTTATGCCTAAAAAGGCAGCATTTTGCAGGCTCTGCTTCTCTCCTTGTCTCGCCCATCTTCCCATGTAGAAGTGTTAGAGGCAAGGAGAAAGAGCAAGCACCTTGCTCTCCAAACTGGTCAGGGCCGTTTGCCACTGGAAGAGGGGAGATTGGCCCCCACTTCTTCTTACAGAAGCTGCTTTGGAGGGAGAGCCAGCACTGCGTGGGCCCTTGCTTCAGCTGGCTCTGTCTTTGCTCTCCTTTTCATGCTCTCTCTCCAAGCTGCTGTCTTTAGCTGCCGGCCTTTCCTTCTGCCTTGCGTGGCAACCTTTGCCCTTTGCTGGCCTCCAGGCTGACTTTCGGTGGGTTTTTTCTTGTGCTTGCAGTAAGAGAACTGTTGGACATGGCCAGCTCCCGTGGCATTCCCGGGGCAGCAGCTAACCTGGAGCGCGCCCTGCACTGCCTGCACCAGGCACGCGGCAGCGTTCCGGTAAGAAGCGGCTGTTTGGGCGCAGAGGAGAGGGCACAGGGAATGCAGAAGGCCTGGGCACTGGGACAGCCTTTCCTGGCTGCTCTTGGAAGAAGGGTCTTAACAGGGAGCAGAGCACTTGCTGCCTGCTGGGTCTCCTCCAGCTGCGTCAGGGCTGAGCCCAAAGGGCTCCAGCAGGGAGAATCTCCCTCCTGGAGGCGGCGGCGGCGGAAGGTCCTGCTGCCTTGTAAATGGCCTGGAGATTTGGGTTCTCTAAGACATTTGGAGGGGAAATTCCCAGAAGCCTCAGTCAGCTGAGGCCATTCTGGCTGCAGGAGCAGCAAAATCCTCAGCTTGGTGAGCAAAAGGCCACTCTTGGGGACCAGGATCAAAGGGTTGGGCAGCAAAAACTAGGGACTGGGAGCAAATGACAGTGTTTCACCCACATGGGATACAGTCGCTTGAATGTCTGGAGAGGCAAAGGAGCTGAAAGGCAGCACCTGTGATTTTTTGGCTCATTTTTAATGTGCTGGGGCAGCTAAAGCCTTTTCCCTCTTGATCTTGCAGGAGGCTCTGGAGATGCTGCTCTCAGAGGGGCCTGCAACACCTCAAGGCCATCCCATGGCTGATTATCATTACGCAGGTAAGCAAAGCAGAGCTTCTTGCGTCCCTGACAGATGCTGCCGGCCCCTTCATTGTTGTGGCAAGCGTTTCTGCTTCAAGAAATTGTGCTTAACACCAGCACAAGGTCTTGTCTCCTCTGTGGGTGGGCAAAGCACCAGCATCTAGTCCTTCAGCTTTACTTGTTTTCCAATCCTTCTCCCCGGGCAATGCCTGCTCTTGTCTTCACGCCCTTCTGAGGGAGCAGACACGTACACCCACGTGAATGACGGCCTGCGACCGTTTTCTTTCGGCAGCCAGAGGAATCTACTTGGTGTGGATCAAGGGATCTGTTTACTAGCCGCTGCTTTTTATTGCCAGGCTCTGATAGATGGACACCTGAGGAGAAGGAGTCCTTCCAAAAGGCTTTCCACACCTACGGCAAGGATTTTCATCTCATCCAGAAGCAGGTAAAGCCACGGGACATTCTTTACCCGAGCAGATCAGCAGCAGGAAAGCTTGCTTATTTCTGGGAACAAGCACTGGGCTTCAGTCTCTCTCTTCTCAAGGAGCAAGTATCTTCAAGTAGTAACAAAAGGGGACATCAAAAGCCTGTGTCAAAAGGATGATCCTGCCTCTCCAGCCCTTTTCTCCAAGCTCTTTTGGAAGATGAAGCTTTATTCTGTCAGACTTGTGGCACAGGTCTGCTGCTGCTTCCACAAGACGCTGTGCTGGCATAACTGGAGTGAAGTGGGGAAAGAAGAACTGTGCTAGGTGGATTTGTTGTTGATCTGTGCATTGCGTGTATTAGCACCTAGCATAAGACACGCTTTAAGACATTGCATGATGCCTCTCTTTCTCCATGTTGATTTCATTTTACACCCTACTCCATTTCATTCATGCTTTTACTTCCTACTTCACTCCATAGTCTACTTTTTCCCCAGTGCACCCAACACCATTTTCGATTCCTTCTTTTTCTCTTCACAACAGATCCAGACTAAGACCGTGGCCCAGTGTGTGGAGTACTACTACTCCTGGAAAAAGGAGCATAAACTTGCCAGCACTCTTGCTCAGGTGAGGGGCAAGAAAATGGAGAGGTGCCAGGAAGGTCGAGAAACTGGGAGAAGGGGAGAAAAGCTGCTGGCGAGCCATGCCAGATGCCCCTTTGCCAGGATCACATCGTCCCATGTGCTGGGAAAGGCACAGCAGATGCTGCCCGGGCCTTCCTTGTGCTGCTGCCCTGAAGTATGCAATTCTGGAGCCTAACTTTGACCCAAGAAAGCAGCACCGCCACCAAAATGGGCTTTGACTCTCTACAGATGGGCTTCTCAAGGGCTGGCACCCTCGCTGACTCCAATCAGACCCCAAATTCCCCACTGCTTGCTGACATCAGCAGTCCAGGCTGCCTTTGTGGATATGCTGCAGATTTTCAGGGAGTTTTTCTAGCATGCCAGCATAGTCCCCAAGAAGGAGCTGCTGGTGCTGTGGCTCCCCTAAATCTTTCCTTAGCGGCAAAGAGCAATTTGCTTCCCATCATGTGAGAGAGAGAGAGAGAGAGAGAGAGAGAGAGAGACAGGGAGGGAGATTATTTTGGGGACTAGAAAATGGCTAAGCATGTGTCTACCCTAATTGGACTGAATTGAAATGCCATTGCCTAGACATTTGTGGAGGAAAAGCAGAGAGAAATAGATGTTAGGCAGAAAGGTAGAAATAAGAAATGTAGAGCTCTAAATAGCCAGGTCTTTCTCCCACCCCTTTGGCCTGTAGAAAAGAGGAGTATTTTCCTCCAAGCTCTGGCTTGGCAGCCCGCCGCAGCCCATTGGCAAAGGCAGCCGTTTTCTCAGCTCTTGAGGCTTTGGAAGGATTTGCTTAGGCCGATAGATTTTTCTGCTGGATGCTCTGATTTCCAGCTTTGTGAGAGGAAGGAAGCATTGATAAGGACTCTTTGATTTCCAGAGCGTGGGCAAAGCAAAGAGGAGCAAAAGCCCTCCCAGAAAGGAGAACGGGGAGACAGGGAAGAGAAGCCGCAAGAGGGCTCGCAGCGCCCAGTGTCCCTGCTGCCAACCGCGCCAGCCGCCCCCTTCGGCGGGAGGCCCCTTTCCCTGCGGGCAGTGCAAACGGTGCGCAAGTTCCTCCTCTTTCTGCTCAAAGCTGCGCCTTTGGACTAAAAGGGGCTGACCCTTTTCAAAGGCACCGCAGGGGAAGCTGGGGGCACTTGCAGCATCGCCCCCGGCAGCCGTGCTCAAGCTTAACACCCACCTCAAACCCAAAGAGCTTAGGTAAAACCCAGCCTTCACAATGAAACCTTGCCGTGCCCCAACAAGACCCAGTTGATACAAGTAGGAATAGATCCATCAAAGCTTGGTTTGATGCTGCTGATCAAATTCAAAAGAGGATGCAGCAAAAGGAGGAAGACATTTCAAGGCATTGAAAGTAGAACCATCAGACTCATGGTGCTGATCCATTGACAAATGTGCCACTGCCCGAAAAGACAGAAATTCATACTCAAACGGAGATCTTGGCACTTGGTTTCATGGTGTGTACTAGCGTGAGCAATGGATGGTTTGCTTCCTATCTTGCAGGGTGTTTGAAAGCATGAAGGAAAGGAACAAACACAGCAGAAGACATCGGCCTCGGAAGACAGCAGAGCCTCTCCCCAAGAAGAAAAGACCAAATTAGACAACCCTGCAGGTTGTCCAGGGCTAGCAAGAGTTAGGCAGATTAGTTAGATAGGAATACAACTGTTAGATATTAGTTAGACAGGAATAGGACTGTTTTTTAAGCTTTTTGGGTTGTTTAATCTTCTACTTCGTTAGTTTACATGATAGTAACCTCCTCAATTTAGTAGTTAAGGTACATTAGTATTATTCAGGACTCATTAGTATTATTAGATTTATCAGTAAATGTCAGAGGTTGGGTGTTTTGTATGCTCTGCCATATGCTCTTTGTCATTTTGCCTTTGTTGAGACCTAATCTGTCTTTATCATTAAACCAATGTTTGTTCCATTTTGTCTGTTTGTCTGTATGAAAGCACTCCAGCAATGTTTGTTCCATTTGCCTGGTGTTGCAAAGACGGCACTTGCCCTGAGAGAAGAAGCTGGGCAGGCGCCACCTCCCCCAGGCCCAGCCCCTTGCTCAGCTGGCAGGACTTCCTGAGGTGTGTCTCCTTTACTGCCAGTGAAATACCGCTGGGGCTTCAGCCTTTGATTCCTCAACATCTCAGCTGGGAGTGGAAAGGGAGGCTTTGTTTAATTCACTGAATTGCATCTAGATGAGTGGTCTGGTCTCACCATATTTTCTGGCATAAAAGCAGCGGGTTGAGTCCTTTTTGGAGCCCAGACAGAAAAATTTCTTTCATTTTGGGGGACTGATGGAGCTGACCAGCTTGGAGGACGTTTCTAAGCCCTCCGATTCTATCCAATTCCTATCGGCATGCACCACAAAGGCATGGCTAGTTCAGTTGCAGTTTCTCCTGAAAGGACCAGTGTCCCGCTCTGGGCCTCCAGCAATCTCCTTAGCTAAAGCCGAGCGGGTGTGATCATTATCCTCTGACTTGTCACAGCTGGGGCACTTGCGCCAAAGAAGAATCCAAGTCACTCTTTTATGGAGGCCAGCAAATGGCCGTGCCTAGCAAGGCTTTGGTGGCAGGGGCTGTGGAGGGTGGATGGAGAGGGGGCGAGGGAGGGGGCAATTGGCAGGCTGCTTCTGGGAAGCCGAGGCAAGCTTGCCCTTGTCTGATGGAGCCGGTGCAGGTGGGCTTTGGAGGCTACAAAGTATCTGCCTTGCAGTGGGACTTGTTCCAGCTGCCCCCTCAGTTTGCTGGCCAGTGGGTAACATGCAGGCTGGGAAGGAAGCAAGATTGGGACTGAAGCAAGATTTGCTTTTCCTTAAGGACAGGCAGGGAAGCAGCAAAGCTGCCTGGCTTTTTCTCATATCTGGGATCTAGGCGTTAAAAGCAATGTGAAGGCCAGCAGTGTGGAAAGGCAATTCTGTAAGTGTTGCTTCCTTAGAGGAATGCCAGAGTCTTTTGGGACAACCACCGAGCTTCTCCAAGGGAGCTGGAAGAGGGATCTAGAAATTCTGCCTGAATGTTTGCTAGAGAAATGCCCGTGTGCTGTCCCTGGGTGTGTGTGTGTGTGTCCCCATCAGTTGGCCTGAAAAAGATCCTGTTTCTCCAAGTTTCAAGGGAGGAGTGATGAGGTGAGAGACCAGCTCAGAGGCCCAAAGGAGGGAAACCATGCAGTGACATTATTGGGCAGCAAAAGGAGAATTGAGAAAGGGGGCAGGATGAATGCCTCCACTTTGAGAGGAAGCTTTGGAGTTGGCTCTGCGCTAGGCAACTTGCAAATTCCAGCTCCTCTCAGAGCTGGAGGAGAGCCAGTGGGAGGAGCCCTTCTGGTTCTCCAGGGCAGGAGATGAGGTCTGGGCCCTTGCACAGAGGCAGGCTCCTGTGCACCTTCAGCTGGAGGCACCTTGCAGAGAAGCACCAGGAAGAGCCAGGGCTGTCCCTGCACTGCTTTTGCCCGTCTCATCAGACGACTGAGGAGAAAAGGCCCAATGGGAAGCTTCTCAGAGCAAACTTGCAGCAGAAGAAGTACAAGGGGCAGAGGCGGCCCATGCCCCTTTCTGTCCCATGGCTCCCCCGGGGGTTCTAGATGGAATGTTGGGCTGTGCCCATAGCAACTGTCGTTGTCTCCTGCTCCTGCGGCCCTTGCTGGAACGCTGCTGGAGCAGCGCTGGAGCAGCAGCTGCAGGATCAGCTCCTGGGCTGTCCCTGAGCAGCCGCCTTCTGCACTCAGCGCCAGACCCGGCCTCTGCACCGACATCCTGGTCTCCTCGTCTGCCTCCGGGCATCCCCAGAGCACTTGGGAACCCTCCAAGGTAAGAAAATCCCCGTTTGCCCTCAAAGCACTAGCACAGGGGCAGGAGGCTCCAGCTGCCTCTCCCACCAAGCACGACACACAGGCTGCGTGCTCACTTTCCCCAGACGAGCTTCCACGTGAAAGCAGGGTGCAGCTTCTGAAGGAATTGTGTTGCCTCCAGGGGAAACACAGACCTTTCCATAGAGGACCTAGAGAGGTGTCCCAGTGCAGTTGCAGATCCTCGTCCACGCATCACCTGATTAAACGTTCTTGGCACCCATTTCAGTCCTCAAACTATCTTGTGCTGACCCCAAAACAAATTGTTCCTGGCTGAGCAGGTCAGGGCTTCAGTGTCAACAAATCCCCTTATGCCCTGACTCTGCTCACACCCGCTCCAAAGCTTCAAACACCACAATGATGGCACTTCTCCTCTGGCATCCCTGTCGTTCAGGGCATGGAAGCATTTGACTGGGCTTCTCTGCAAACACAGGCTTTCAACTTCAAAAACCATCTGGGATCAGCAATTCTTATCTACTTACGTATTTACATCGCCTATAGATCCCTTCTATTTTAAGATCTTTAGAGATTCTTTTTTCAGTGCACGTAGGGCTGGTTCTACCTCATGCTCAGGGGCGGCCGTCAAATGCCATCTCCTCAAGAGCACAATCACAGTAGCACAGAATTTTCTGGCTTGGAAGGGATTCTGAAAGATCACTGAGGCCAACTGCAGGGCCTGCCCGGGGCAGCCTCAACAATCACAGCCTGTGCCCAAGAGCAGTGTCCAAACACTTTTGGAGCTCAGTCAGCCTTGGTGCTGTGCCCCCTTCCCTGGGGAGGCTGTTGCAGTGCCCAAGCAGCCTGTGGCTGAAGAAGCTTTTCCTTCGATCCAACCTAAGCCTGCACTGGCACATCTCCCCTGCCATTCTCTTGGCTCTTCTCCGTGGCCCCGGGAGTGAAGAGAGTAGTGCATGGCCTTCTGCTTGCCCTCCTGAGGAAGCTGCTGACTGCTGGAGGGTCCTGCCTAGGACATTCCATGTCAAAAAGGCAGCAATGACAGCAAAGAGAAAGGAGCTGGGACACGGGAGCTCGAGCTTTGCAATGATGAGGATGAGAAGGAAGGCTACTGACACATCCTTGGCAGAAGGATTTTGAACTGGAGCATTGCTTTGATCTCTTTCAGGTGGAAAGGAGAGGCACAATGAAAAGGAAAGCAAGAGCCCAGATTCAGCCGTGAGTTTTGGCCTAGGGTTAAAGGACAGCAAACTGGAGGAATGGCGAGGAGGAGAACTGCTCTTTCACAGTCAGGCTGGGATTGGTTCAAGCCTGTGGGTGCACAGCAAGGCTCTCTTGACCACTTGCCTTTCTCACCTCCACCTCCTTCTTCCTTTAGACACATCAATGTTGGCAGCGACTTTCAGGCTGAGCTCCCAGAGCTGCAGAACAGAGCACCAAGTGAGGATGAAGAGCCTGCAAGCCTGGTCTGGAAGCCCTGGGGAGAGGATGACTCTGACATGGAAAAACCTGACAGAGGTAGCTTTGCTTCAAGCTTTGCTTCCAGCCCTGAGCTACTTGGGTCTTGAAAAGGCTCCTTATGCCTAAAAAGGCAGCGTTTTGCAGGCTCTGCTTCTCTCCTTGTCTCGCCCATCTTCCCATGTAGAAGTGTTAGAGGCAAGGAGAAAGAGCAAGCACCTTGCTCTCCAAACTGGTCAGGGCCGTTTGCCACTGGAAGAGGGGAGATTGGCCCCCACTTCTTCTTACAGAAGCTGCTTTGGAGGGAGAGCCAGCACTGCGTGGGCCCTTGCTTCAGCTGGCTCTGTCTTTGCTCTCCTTTTCATGCTCTCTCTCCAAGCTGCTGTCTTTAGCTGCCGGCCTTTCCTTCTGCCTTGCGTGGCAACCTTTGCCCTTTGCTGGCCTCCAGGCTGACTTTCGGTGGGTTTTTTCTTGTGCTTGCAGTAAGAGAACTGTTGGACATGGCCAGCTCCCGTGGCATTCCCGGGGCAGCAGCTAACCTGGAGCGCGCCCTGCACTGCCTGCACCAGGCACGCGGCAGCGTTCCGGTAAGAAGCGGCTGTTTGGGCGCAGAGGAGAGGGCACAGGGAATGCAGAAGGCCTGGGCACTGGGACAGCCTTTCCTGGCTGCTCTTGGAAGAAGGGTCTTAACAGGGAGCAGAGCACTTGCTGCCTGCTGGGTCTCCTCCAGCTGCGTCAGGGCTGAGCCCAAAGGGCTCCAGCAGGGAGAATCTCCCTCCTGGAGGCGGCGGCGGCGGAAGGTCCTGCTGCCTTGTAAATGGCCTGGAGATTTGGCTTCTCTAAGACATTTGGAGGGGAAATTCCCAGAAGCCTCAGTCAGCTGAGGCCATTCTGGCTGCAGGAGCAGCAAAATCCTCAGCTTGGTGAGCAAAAGGCCACTCTTGGGGACCAGGATCAAAGGGTTGGGCAGCAAAAACTAGGGACTGGGAGCAAATGACAGTGTTTCACCCACATGGGATAGAGTCGCTTGAATATCTGGAGAGGCAAAGGAGCTGAAAGGCAGCACCTGTGATTTTTTGGCTCATTTTTAATGTGCTGGGGCAGCTAAAGCCTTTTCCCTCTTGATCTTGCAGGAGGCTCTGGAGATGCTGCTCTCAGAGGGGCCTGCAACACCTCAAGGCCATCCCATGGCTGATTATCATTACGCAGGTAAGCAAAGCAGAGCTTCTTGCGTCCCTGACAGATGCTGCCGTCCCCTTCATTGTTGTGGCAAGCGTTTCTGCTTCAAGAAATTGTGCTTAACACCAGCACAAGGTCTTGTCTCCTCTGTGGGTGGGCAAAGCACCAGCATCTAGTCCTTCAGCTTTACTTGTTTTCCAATCCTTCTCCCCGGGCAATGCCTGCTCTTGTCTTCACGACCTTCTGAGGGAGCAGACACGTACACCCACGTGAATGACGGCCTGCGACCGTTTTCTTTCGGCAGCCAGAGGAATCTACTTGGTGTGGATCAAGGGATCTGTTTACTAGCCGCTGCTTTTTATTGCCAGGCTCTGATAGATGGACACCTGAGGAGAAGGAGTCCTTCCAAAAGGCTTTCCACACCTACGGCAAGGATTTTCATCTCATCCAGAAGCAGGTAAAGCCACGGGACATTCTTTACCCGAGCAGATCAGCAGCAGGAAAGCTTGCTTATTTCTGGGAACAAGCACTGGGCTTCAGTCTCTCTCTTCTCAAGGAGCAAGTATCTTCAAGTAGTAACAAAAGGGGACATCAAAAGCCTGTGTCAAAAGGATGATCCTGCCTCTCCAGCCCTTTTCTCCAAGCTCTTTTGGAAGATGAAGCTTTATTCTGTCAGACTTGTGGCACAGGTCTGCTGCTGCTTCCACAAGACGCTGTGCTGGCATAACTGGAGTGAAGCGGGGAAAGAAGAACTGTGCTAGGTGGATTTGTTGTTGATCTGTGCATTGCGTGTATTAGCACCTAGCATAAGACACGCTTTAAGACATTGCATGATGCCTCTCTTTCTCCATGTTGATTTCATTTTACACCCTACTCCATTTCATTCATGCTTTTACTTCCTACTTCACTCCATAGTCTACTTTTTCCCCAGTGCACCCAACACCATTTTCGATTCCTTCTTTTTCTCTTCACAACAGATCCAGACTAAGACCGTGGCCCAGTGTGTGGAGTACTACTACTCCTGGAAAAAGGAGCATAAACTTGCCAGCACTCTTGCTCAGGTGAGGGGCAAGAAAATGGAGAGGTGCCAGGAAGGTCGAGAAACTGGGAGAAGGGGAGAAAAGCTGCTGGCGAGCCATGCCAGATGCCCCTTTGCCAGGATCACATCGTCCCATGTGCTGGGAAAGGCACAGCAGATGCTGCCCGGGCCTTCCTTGTGCTGCTGCCCTGAAGTATGCAATTCTGGAGCCTAACTTTGACCCAAGAAAGCAGCACCGCCACCAAAATGGGCTTTGACTCTCTACAGATGGGCTTCTCAAGGGCTGGCACCCTCGCTGACTCCAATCAGACCCCAAATTCCCCACTGCTTGCTGACATCAGCAGTCCAGGCTGCCTTTGTGGATATGCTGCAGATTTTCAGGGAGTTTTTCTAGCATGCCAGCATAGTCCCCAAGAAGGAGCTGCTGGTGCTGTGGCTCCCCTAAATCTTTCCTTAGCGGCAAAGAGCAATTTGCTTCCCATCATGTGAGGGAGAGAGAGAGAGAGAGAGAGAGAGAGAGACAGGGAGGGAGATTATTTTGGGGACTAGAAAATGGCTAAGCATGTGTCTACCCTAATTGGACTGAATTGAAATGCCATTGCCTAGACATTTGTGGAGGAAAAGCAGAGAGAAATAGATGTTAGGCAGAAAGGTAGAAATAAGAAATGTAGAGCTCTAAATAGCCAGGTCTTTCTCCCACCCCTTTGGCCTGTAGAAAAGAGGAGTATTTTCCTCCAAGCTCTGGCTTGGCAGCCCGCCGCAGCCCATTGGCAAAGGCAGCCGTTTTCTCAGCTCTTGAGGCTTTGGAAGGATTTGCTTAGGCCGATCGATTTTTCTGCTGGATGCTCTGATTTCCAGCTTTGTGAGAGGAAGGAAGCATTGATAAGGACTCTTTGATTTCCAGAGCGTGGGCAAAGCAAAGAGGAGCAAAAGCCCTCCCAGAAAGGAGAAGGGGGAGCCAGGGAAGAGAAGCCGCAAGAGGGCTCGCAGCGCCCAGTGTCCCTGCTGCCAACCGCGCCAGCCGCCCCCTTCGGCGGGAGGCCCCTTTCCCTGCGGGCAGTGCAAACGGTGCGCAAGTTCCTCCTCTTTCTGCTCAAAGCTGCGCCTTTGGACTAAAAGGGGCTGACCCTTTTCAAAGGCACCGCAGGGGAAGCTGGGGGCACTTGCAGCATCGCCCCCGGCAGCCGTGCTCAAGCTTAACACCCACCTCAAACCCAAAGAGCTTAGGTAAAACCCAGCCTTCACAATGAAACCTTGCCGTGCCCCAACAAGACACAGTTGATACAAGTAGGAATAGATCCATCAAAGCTTGGTTTGATGCTGCTGATCAAATTCAAAAGAGGATGCAGCAAAAGGAGGAAGACATTTCAAGGCATTGAAAGTAGAACCATCAGACTCATGGTGCTGATCCATTGACAAATGTGCCACTGCCCGAAAAGACAGAAATTCATACTCAAACGGAGATCTTGGCACTTGGTTTCATGGTGTGTACTAGCGTCAGCAATGGATGGTTTGCTTCCTATCTTGCAGGGTGTTTGAAAGCATGAAGGAAAGGAACAAACACAGCAGAAGACATCGGCCTCGGAAGACAGCAGAGCCTCTCCCCAAGAAGAAAAGACCAAATTAGACAACCCTGCAGGTTGTCCAGGGCTAGCAAGAGTTAGGCAGATTAGTTAGATAGGAATACAACTGTTAGATATTAGTTAGACAGGAATAGGACTGTTTTTTAAGCTTTTTGGGTTGTTTAATCTTCTACTTCGTTAGTTGACATGATAGTAACCTCCTCAATTTAGTAGTTAAGGTACATTAGTATTATTCAGGACTCATTAGTATTATTAGATTTATCAGTAAATGTCAGAGGTTGGGTGTTGTCTATGCTCTGCCATATGCTCTTTGTCATTTTGCCTTTGTTGAGACCTAATCTGTCTTTATCATTAAACCAATGTTTGTTCCATTTTGTCTGTTTGTCTGTATGAAAGCACTCCAGCAATGTTTGTTCCATTTGCCTGGTGTTGCAAAGACGGCACTTGCCCTGAGAGAAGAAGCTGGGCAGGCGCCACCTCCCCCAGGCCCAGCCCCTTGCTCAGCTGGCAGGACTTCCTGAGGTGTGTCTCCTTTACTGCCAGTGAAATACCGCTGGGGCTTCAGCCTTTGATTCCTCAACATCTCAGCTGGGAGTGGAAAGGGAGGCTTTGTTTAATTCACTGAATTGCATCTAGATGAGTGGTCTGGTCTCACCATATTTTCTGGCATAAAAGCAGCGGGTTGAGTCCTTTTTGGAGCCCAGACAGAAAAATTTCTTTCATTTTGGGGGACTGATGGAGCTGACCAGCTTGGAGGACGTTTCTAAGCCCTCCGATTCTATCCAATTCCTATCGGCATGCACCACAAAGGCATGGCTAGTTCAGTTGCAGTTTCTCCTGAAAGGACCAGTGTCCCGCTCTGGGCCTCCAGCAATCTCCTTAGCTAAAGCCGAGCGGGTGTGATCATTATCCTCTGACTTGTCACAGCTGGGGCACTTGCGCCAAAGAAGAATCCAAGTCACTCTTTTATGGAGGCCAGCAAATGGCCCTGCCTAGCAAGGCTTTGGTGGCAGGGGCTGTGGAGGGTGGATGGAGAGGGGGCGAGGGAGGGGGCAATTGGCAGGCTGCTTCTGGGAAGCCGAGGCAAGCTTGCCCTTGTCTGATGGAGCCGGTGCAGGTGGGCTTTGGAGGCTACAAAGTATCTGCCTTGCAGTGGGACTTGTTCCAGCTGCCCCCTCAGTTTGCTGGCCAGTGGGTAACATGCAGGCTGAGAAGGAAGCAAGATTGGGACTGAAGCAAGATTTGCTTTTCCTTAAGGACAGGCAGGAAAGCAGCAAAGCTGCCTGGCTTTTTCTCATATCTGGGATCTAGGCGTTAAAAGCAATGTGAAGGCCAGCAGTGTGGAAAGGCAATTCTGTAAGTGTTGCTTCCTTAGAGGAATGCCAGAGTCTTTTGGGACAACCACCGAGCTTCTCCAAGGGAGCTGGAAGAGGGATCTAGAAATTCTGCCTGAATGTTTGCTAGAGAAATGCCCGTGTGCTGTCCCTGGGTGTGTGTGTGTGTGTCCCCATCAGTTGGCCTGAAAAAGATCCTGTTTCTCCAAGTTTCAAGGGAGGAGTGATGAGGTGAGAGACCAGCTCAGAGGCCCAAAGGAGGGAAACCATGCAGTGACATTATTGGGCAGCAAAAGGAGAATTGAGAAAGGGGGCAGGATGAATGCCTCCACTTTGAGAGGAAGCTTTGGAGTTGGCTCTGCGCTAGGCAACTTGCAAATTCCAGCTCCTCTCAGAGCTGGAGGAGAGCCAGTGGGAGGAGCCCTTCTGGTTCTCCAGGGCAGGAGATGAGGTCTGGGCCCTTGCACAGAGGCAGGCTCCTGTGCACCTTCAGCTGGAGGCACCTTGCAGAGAAGCACCGGGAAGAGCCAGGGCTGTCCCTGCACTGCTTTTGCCCGTCTCATCAGACGACTGAGGAGAAAAGGCCCAATGGGAAGCTTCTCAGAGCAAACTTGCAGCAGAAGAAGTACAAGGGGCAGAGGCGGCCCATGCCCCTTTCTGTCCCATGGCTCCCCCGGGGGTTCTAGATGGAATGTTGGGCTGTGCCCATAGCAACTGTCGTTGTCTCCTGCTCCTGCGGCCCTTGCTGGAACGCTGCTGGAGCAGCGCTGGAGCAGCAGCTGCAGGATCAGCTCCTGGGCTGTCCCTGACCAGCCGCCTTCTGCACTCAGCGCCAGACCCGGCCTCTGCACCGACATCCTGGTCTCCTCGTCTGCCTCCGGGCATCCCCAGAGCACTTGGGAACCCTCCAAGGTAAGAAAATCCCCGTTTGCCCTCAAAGCACTAGCACAGGGGCAGGAGGCTCCAGCTGCCTCTCCCACCAAGCACGACACACAGGCTGCGTGCTCACTTTCCCCAGACGAGCTTCCACGTGAAAGCAGGGTGCAGCTTCTGAAGGAATTGTGTTGCCTCCAGGGGAAACACAGACCTTTCCATAGAGGACCTAGAGAGGTGTCCCAGTGCAGTTGCAGATCCTCGTCCACGCATCACCTGATTAAACGTTCTTGGCACCCATTTCAGTCCTCAAACTATCTTGTGCTGACCCCAAAACAAATTGTTCCTGGCTGAGCAGGTCAGGGCTTCAGTGTCAACAAATCCCCTTATGCCCTGACTCTGCTCACACCCGCTCCAAAGCTTCAAACAGCACAATGATGCCACTTCTCCTCTGGCATCCCTGTCGTTCAGGGCATGGAAGCATTTGACTGGGCTTCTCTGCAAACACAGGCTTTCAACTTCAAAAACCATCTGGGATCAGCAATTCTTATCTACTTACGTATTTACATCGCCTATAGATCCCTTCTATTTTAAGATCTTTAGAGATTCTTTTTTCAGTGCACGTAGGGCTGGTTCTACCTCATGCTCAGGGGCGGCCGTCAAATGCCATCTCCTCAAGAGCACAATCACAGTAGCACAGAATTTTCTGGCTTGGAAGGGATTCTGAAAGATCACTGAGGCCAACTGCAGGGCCTGCCCGGGGCAGCCTCAACAATCACAGCCTGTGCCCAAGAGCAGTGTCCAAACACTTTTGGAGCTCAGTCAGCCTTGGTGCTGTGCCCCCTTCCCTGGGGAGGCTGTTGCAGTGCCCAAGCAGCCTGTGGCTGAAGAAGCTTTTCCTTCGATCCAACCTAAGCCTGCACTGGCACATCTCCCCTGCCATTCTCTTGGCTCTTCTCCGTGGCCCCGGGAGTGAAGAGAGTAGTGCATGGCCTTCTGCTTGCCCTCCTGAGGAAGCTGCTGACTGCTGGAGGGTCCTGCCTAGGACATTCCATGTCAAAAAGGCAGCAATGACAGCAAAGAGAAAGGAGCTGGGACACGGGAGCTCGGGCTTTGCAATGATGAGGATGAGAAGGAAGGCTACTGACACATCCTTGGCAGAAGGATTTTGAACTGGAGCATTGCTTTGATCTCTTTCAGGTGGAAAGGAGAGGCACAATGAAAAGGAAAGCAAGAGCCCAGATTCAGCCGTGAGTTTTGGCCTAGGGTTAAAGGACAGCAAACTGGAGGAATGGCGAGGAGGAGAACTGCTCTTTCACAGTCAGGCTGGGATTGGTTCAAGCCTGTGGGTGCACAGCAAGGCTCTCTTGACCACTTGCCTTTCTCACCTCCACCTCCTTCTTCCTTTAGACACATCAATGTTGGCAGCGACTTTCAGGCTGAGCTCCCAGAGCTGCAGAACAGAGCACCAAGTGAGGATGAAGAGCCTGCAAGCCTGGTCTGGAAGCCCTGGGGAGAGGATGACTCTGACATGGAAAAACCTGACAGAGGTAGCTTTGCTTCAAGCTTTGCTTCCAGCCCTGAGCTACTTGGGTCTTGAAAAGGCTCCTTATGCCTAAAAAGGCAGCGTTTTGCAGGCTCTGCTTCTCTCCTTGTCTCGCCCATCTTCCCATGTAGAAGTGTTAGAGGCAAGGAGAAAGAGCAAGCACCTTGCTCTCCAAACTGGTCAGGGCCGTTTGCCACTGGAAGAGGGGAGATTGGCCCCCACTTCTTCTTACAGAAGCTGCTTTGGAGGGAGAGCCAGCACTGCGTGGGCCCTTGCTTCAGCTGGCTCTGTCTTTGCTCTCCTTTTCATGCTCTCTCTCCAAGCTGCTGTCTTTAGCTGCCGGCCTTTCCTTCTGCCTTGCGTGGCAACCTTTGCCCTTTGCTGGCCTCCGGGCTGACTTTCGGTGGGTTTTTTCTTGTGCTTGCAGTAAGAGAACTGTTGGACATGGCCAGCTCCCGTGGCATTCCCGGGGCAGCAGCTAACCTGGAGCGCGCCCTGCACTGCCTGCACCAGGCACGCGGCAGCGTTCCGGTAAGAAGCGGCTGTTTGGGCGCAGAGGAGAGGGCACAGGGAATGCAGAAGGCCTGGGCACTGGGACAGCCTTTCCTGGCTGCTCTTGGAAGAAGGGTCTTAACAGGGAGCAGAGCACTTGCTGCCTGCTGGGTCTCCTCCAGCTGCGTCAGGGCTGAGCCCAAAGGGCTCCAGCAGGGAGAATCTCCCTCCTGGAGGCGGCGGCGGCGGAAGGTCCTGCTGCCTTGTAAATGGCCTGGAGATTTGGCTTCTCTAAGACATTTGGAGGGGAAATTCCCAGAAGCCTCAGTCAGCTGAGGCCATTCTGGCTGCAGGAGCAGCAAAATCCTCAGCTTGGTGAGCAAAAGGCCACTCTTGGGGACCAGGATCAAAGGGTTGGGCAGCAAAAACTAGGGACTGGGAGCAAATGACAGTGTTTCACCCACATGGGATAGAGTCGCTTGAATGTCTGGAGAGGCAAAGGAGCTGAAAGGCAGCACCTGTGATTTTTTGGCTCATTTTTAATGTGCTGGGGCGGCTAAAGCCTTTTCCCTCTTGATCTTGCAGGAGGCTCTGGAGATGCTGCTCTCAGAGGGGCCTGCAACAGCTCAAGGCCATCCCATGGCTGATTATCATTACGCAGGTAGGCAAAGCAGAGCTTCTTGCGTCCCTGACAGATGCTGCCGGCCCCTTCATTGTTGTGGCAAGCGTTTCTGCTTCAAGAAATTGTGCTTAACACCAGCACAAGGTCTTGTCTCCTCTGTGGGTGGGCAAAGCACCAGCATCTAGTCCTTCAGCTTTACTTGTTTTCCAATCCTTCTCCCCGGGCAATGCCTGCTCTTGTCTTCACGCCCTTCTGAGGGAGCAGACACGTACACCCACGTGAATGACGGCCTGCGACCGTTTTCTTTCGGCAGCCAGAGGAATCTACTTGGTGTGGATCAAGGGATCTGTTTACTAGCCGCTGCTTTTTATTGCCAGGCTCTGATAGATGGACACCTGAGGAGAAGGAGTCCTTCCAAAAGGCTTTCCACACCTACGGCAAGGATTTTCATCTCATCCAGAAGCAGGTAAAGCCACGGGACATTCTTTACCCGAGCAGATCAGCAGCAGGAAAGCTTGCTTATTTCTGGGAACAAGCACTGGGCTTCAGTCTCTCTCTTCTCAAGGAGCAAGTATCTTCAAGTAGTAACAAAAGGGGACATCAAAAGCCTGTGTCAAAAGGATGATCCTGCCTCTCCAGCCCTTTTCTCCAAGCTCTTTTGGAAGATGAAGCTTTATTCTGTCAGACTTGTGGCACAGGTCTGCTGCTGCTTCCACAAGACGCTGTGCTGGCATAACTGGAGTGAAGCGGGGAAAGAAGAACTGTGCTAGGTGGATTTGTTGTTGATCTGTGCATTGCGTGTATTAGCACCTAGCATCATACAGGGTTTAAGACATTGCATGATGCCTCTCTTTCTCCATGTTGATTTCATTTTACACCCTACTCCATTTACTTCATGCTTTTACTTCCTAGTTCACTCCATAGTCTACTTTTTCCCCAGTGCACCCGACACCATTTGCGATTCCTTCTTTTTCTCTTCACAACAGATCCAGACTAAGACCGTGGCCCAGTGTGTGGAGTACTACTACTCCTGGAAAAAGGAGCATAAACTTGCCAGCACTCTTGCTCAGGTGAGGGGCAAGAAAATGGAGAGGTGCCAGGAAGGTCGAGAAACTGGGAGAAGGGGAGAAAAGCTGCTGGCGAGCCATGCCAGATGCCCCTTTGCCAGGATCACATCGTCCCATGTGCTGGGAAAGGCACAGCAGATGCTGCCCGGGCCTTCCTTGTGCTGCTGCCCTGAAGTATGCAATTCTGGAGCCTAACTTTGACCCAAGAAAGCAGCACCGCCACCAAAATGGGCTTTGACTCTCTACAGATGGGCTTCTCAAGGGCTGGCACCCTCGCTGACTCCAGTCAGACCCCAAATTCCCCACTGCTTGCTGACATCAGCAGTCCAGGCTGCCTTTGTGGATATGCTGCAGATTTTCAGGGAGTTTTTCTAGCATGCCAGCATAGTCCCCAAGAAGGAGCTGCTGGTGCTGTGGCTCCCCTAAATCTTTCCTTAGCGGCAAAGAGCAATTTGCTTCCCATCATGTGAGAGAGAGAGAGAGAGAGAGAGAGAGAGAGAGAGACAGGGAGGGAGATTATTTTGGGGACTAGAAAATGGCTAAGCATGTGTCTACCCTAATTGGACTGAATTGAAATGCCATTGCCTAGACATTTGTGGAGGAAAAGCAGAGAGAAATAGATGTTAGGCAGAAAGGTAGAAATAAGAAATGTAGAGCTCTAAATAGCCAGGTCTTTCTCCCACCCCTTTGGCCTGTAGAAAAGAGGAGTATTTTCCTCCAAGCTCTGGCTTGGCAGCCCGCCGCAGCCCATTGGCAAAGGCAGCCGTTTTCTCAGCTCTTGAGGCTTTGGAAGGATTTGCTTAGGCCGAATGATTTTTGTGCTGGATGCTCTGATTTCCAGCTTTGTGAGAGGAAGGAAGCATTGATAAGGACTCTTTGATTTCCAGAGCGTGGGCAAAGCAAAGAGGAGCAAAAGCCCTCCCAGAAAGGAGAAGGGGGAGCCAGGGAAGAGAAGCCGCAAGAGGGCTCGCAGCGCCCAGTGTCCCTGCTGCCAACCGCGCCAGCCGCCCCCTTCGGCGGGAGGCCCCTTTCCCTGCGGGCAGTGCAAACGGTGCGCAAGTTCCTCCTCTTTCTGCTCAAAGCTGCGCCTTTGGACTAAAAGGGGCTGACCCTTTTCAAAGGCACCGCAGGGGAAGCTGGGGGCACTTGCAGCATCGCCCCCGGCAGCCGTGCTCAAGCTTAACACCCACCTCAAACCCAAAGAGCTTAGGTAAAACCCAGCCTTCACAATGAAACCTTGCCGTGCCCCAACAAGACACAGTTGATACAAGTAGGAATAGATCCATCAAAGCTTGGTTTGATGCTGCTGATCAAATTCAAAAGAGGATGCAGCAAAAGGAGGAAGACATTTCAAGGCATTGAAAGTAGAACCATCAGACTCATGGTGCTGATCCATTGACAAATGTGCCACTGCCCGAAAAGACAGAAATTCATACTCAAACGGAGATCTTGGCACTTGGTTTCATGGTGTGTACTAGCGTCAGCAATGGATGGTTTGCTTCCTATCTTGCAGGGTGTTTGAAAGCATGAAGGAAAGGAACAAACACAGCAGAAGACATCGGCCTCGGAAGACAGCAGAGCCTCTCCCCAAGAAGAAAAGACCAAATTAGACAACCCTGCAGGTTGTCCAGGGCTAGCAAGAGTTAGGCAGATTAGTTAGATAGGAATACAACTGTTAGATATTAGTTAGACAGGAATAGGACTGTTTTTTAAGCTTTTTGGGTTGTTTAATCTTCTACTTCGTTAGTTTACATGATAGTAACCTCCTCAATTTAGTAGTTAAGGTACATTAGTATTATTCAGGACTCATTAGTATTATTAGATTTATCAGTAAATGTCAGAGGTTGGGTGTTTTGTATGCTCTGCCATATGCTCTTTGTCATTTTGCCTTTGTTGAGACCTAATCTGTCTTTATCATTAAACCAATGTTTGTTCCATTTTGTCTGTTTGTCTGTATGAAAGCACTCCAGCAATGTTTGTTCCATTTGCCTGGTGTTGCAAAGACGGCACTTGCCCTGAGAGAAGAAGCTGGGCAGGCGCCACCTCCCCCAGGCCCAGCCCCTTGCTCAGCTGGCAGGACTTCCTGAGGTGTGTCTCCTTTACTGCCAGTGAAATACCGCTGGGGCTTCAGCCTTTGATTCCTCAACATCTCAGCTGGGAGTGGAAAGGGAGGCTTTGTTTAATTCACTGAATTGCATCTAGATGAGTGGTCTGGTCTCCCCATATTTTCTGGCATAAAAGCAGCGGGTTGAGTCCTTTTTGGAGCCCAGACAGAAAAATTTCTTTCATTTTGGGGGACTGATGGAGCTGACCAGCTTGGAGGACGTTTCTAAGCCCTCCGATTCTATCCAATTCCTATCGGCATGCACCACAAAGGCATGGCTAGTTCAGTTGCAGTTTCTCCTGAAAGGACCAGTGTCCCGCTCTGGGCCTCCAGCAATCTCCTTAGCTAAAGCCGAGCGGGTGTGATCATTATCCTCTGACTTGTCACAGCTGGGGCACTTGCGCCAAAGAAGAATCCAAGTCACTCTTTTATGGAGGCCAGCAAATGGCCCTGCCTAGCAAGGCTTTGGTGGCAGGGGCTGTGGAGGGTGGATGGAGAGGGGGCGAGGGAGGGGGCAATTGGCAGGCTGCTTCTGGGAAGCCGAGGCAAGCTTGCCCTTGTCTGATGGAGCCGGTGCAGGTGGGCTTTGGAGGCTACAAAGTATCTGCCTTGCAGTGGGACTTGTTCCAGCTGCCCCCTCAGTTTGCTGGCCAGTGGGTAACATGCAGGCTGAGAAGGAAGCAAGATTGGGACTGAAGCAAGATTTGCTTTTCCTTAAGGACAGGCAGGAAAGCAGCAAAGCTGCCTGGCTTTTTCTCATATCTGGGATCTAGGCGTTAAAAGCAATGTGAAGGCCAGCAGTGTGGAAAGGCAATTCTGTAAGTGTTGCTTCCTTAGAGGAATGCCAGAGTCTTTTGGGACAACCACCGAGCTTCTCCAAGGGAGCTGGAAGAGGGATCTAGAAATTCTGCCTGAATGTTTGCTAGAGAAATGCCCGTGTGCTGTCCCTGGGTGTGTGTGTGTGTGTCCCCATCAGTTGGCCTGAAAAAGATCCTGTTTCTCCAAGTTTCAAGGGAGGAGTGATGAGGTGAGAGACCAGCTCAGAGGCCCAAAGGAGGGAAACCATGCAGTGACATTATTGGGCAGCAAAAGGAGAATTGAGAAAGGGGGCAGGATGAATGCCTCCACTTTGAGAGGAAGCTTTGGAGTTGGCTCTGCGCTAGGCAACTTGCAAATTCCAGCTCCTCTCAGAGCTGGAGGAGAGCCAGTGGGAGGAGCCCTTCTGGTTCTCCAGGGCAGGAGATGAGGTCTGGGCCCTTGCACAGAGGCAGGCTCCTGTGCACCTTCAGCTGGAGGCACCTTGCAGAGAAGCACCGGGAAGAGCCAGGGCTGTCCCTGCACTGCTTTTGCCCGTCTCATCAGACGACTGAGGAGAAAAGGCCCAATGGGAAGCTTCTCAGAGCAAACTTGCAGCAGAAGAAGTACAAGGGGCAGAGGCGGCCCATGCCCCTTTCTGTCCCATGGCTCCCCCGGGGGTTCTAGATGGAATGTTGGGCTGTGCCCATAGCAACTGTCGTTGTCTCCTGCTCCTGCGGCCCTTGCTGGAACGCTGCTGGAGCAGCGCTGGAGCAGCAGCTGCAGGATCAGCTCCTGGGCTGTCCCTGAGCAGCCGCCTTCTGCACTCAGCGCCAGACCCGGCCTCTGCACCGACATCCTGGTCTCCTCGTCTGCCTCCGGGCATCCCCAGAGCACTTGGGAACCCTCCAAGGTAAGAAAATCCCCGTTTGCCCTCAAAGCACTAGCACAGGGGCAGGAGGCTCCAGCTGCCTCTCCCACCAAGCACGACACACAGGCTGCGTGCTCACTTTCCCCAGACGAGCTTCCACGTGAAAGCAGGGTGCAGCTTCTGAAGGAATTGTGTTGCCTCCAGGGGAAACACAGACCTTTCCATAGAGGACCTAGAGAGGTGTCCCAGTGCAGTTGCAGATCCTCGTCCACGCATCACCTGATTAAACGTTCTTGGCACCCATTTCAGTCCTCAAACTATCTTGTGCTGACCCCAAAACAAATTGTTCCTGGCTGAGCAGGTCAGGGCTTCAGTGTCAACAAATCCCCTTATGCCCTGACTCTGCTCACACCCGCTCCAAAGCTTCAAACAGCACAATGATGCCACTTCTCCTCTGGCATCCCTGTCGTTCAGGGCATGGAAGCATTTGACTGGGCTTCTCTGCAAACACAGGCTTTCAACTTCAAAAACCATCTGGGATCAGCAATTCTTATCTACTTACGTATTTACATCGCCTATAGATCCCTTCTATTTTAAGATCTTTAGAGATTCTTTTTTCAGTGCACATAGGGCTGGTTCTACCTCATGCTCAGGGGAGGCCGTCAAATGCCATCTCCTCAAGAGCACAATCACAGTAGCACAGAATTTTCTGGCTTGGAAGGGATTCTGAAAGATCACTGAGCCCAACTGCAGGGCCTGCCCGGGGCAGCCTCAACAATCACAGCCTGTGCCCAAGAGCAGTGTCCAAACACTTTTGGAGCTCAGTCAGCCTTGGTGCTGTGCCCCCTTCCCTGGGGAGGCTGTTGCAGTGCCCAAGCAGCCTGTGGCTGAAGAAGCTTTTCCTTCGATCCAACCTAAGCCTGCACTGGCACATCTCCCCTGCCATTCTCTTGGCTCTTCTCCGTGGCCCCGGGAGTGAAGAGAGTAGTGCATGGCCTTCTGCTTGCCCTCCTGAGGAAGCTGCTGACTGCTGGAGGGTCCTGCCTAGGACATTCCATGTCAAAAAGGCAGCAATGACAGCAAAGAGAAAGGAGCTGGGACACGGGAGCTCGAGCTTTGCAATGATGAGGATGAGAAGGAAGGCTACTGACACATCCTTGGCAGAAGGATTTTGAACTGGAGCATTGCTTTGATCTCTTTCAGGTGGAAAGGAGAGGCACAATGAAAAGGAAAGCAAGAGCCCAGATTCAGCCGTGAGTTTTGGCCTAGGGTTAAAGGACAGCAAACTGGAGGAATGGCGAGGAGGAGAACTGCTCTTTCACAGTCAGGCTGGGATTGGTTCAAGCCTGTGGGTGCACAGCAAGGCTCTCTTGACCACTTGCCTTTCTCACCTCCACCTCCTTCTTCCTTTAGACACATCAATGTTGGCAGCGACTTTCAGGCTGAGCTCCCAGAGCTGCAGAACAGAGCACCAAGTGAGGATGAAGAGCCTGCAAGCCTGGTCTGGAAGCCCTGGGGAGAGGATGACTCTGACATGGAAAAACCTGACAGAGGTAGCTTTGCTTCAAGCTTTGCTTCCAGCCCTGAGCTACTTGGGTCTTGAAAAGGCTCCTTATGCCTAAAAAGGCAGCGTTTTGCAGGCTCTGCTTCTCTCCTTGTCTCGCCCATCTTCCCATGTAGAAGTGTTAGAGGCAAGGAGAAAGAGCAAGCACCTTGCTCTCCAAACTGGTCAGGGCCGTTTGCCACTGGAAGAGGGGAGATTGGCCCCCACTTCTTCTTACAGAAGCTGCTTTGGAGGGAGAGCCAGCACTGCGTGGGCCCTTGCTTCAGCTGGCTCTGTCTTTGCTCTCCTTTTCATGCTCTCTCTCCAAGCTGCTGTCTTTAGCTGCCGGCCTTTCCTTCTGCCTTGCGTGGCAACCTTTGCCCTTTGCTGGCCTCCAGGCTGACTTTCGGTGGGTTTTTTCTTGTGCTTGCAGTAAGAGAACTGTTGGACATGGCCAGCTCCCGTGGCATTCCCGGGGCAGCAGCTAACCTGGAGCGCGCCCTGCACTGCCTGCACCAGGCACGCGGCAGCGTTCCGGTAAGAAGCGGCTGTTTGGGCGCAGAGGAGAGGGCACAGGGAATGCAGAAGGCCTGGGCACTGGGACAGCCTTTCCTGGCTGCTCTTGGAAGAAGGGTCTTAACAGGGAGCAGAGCACTTGCTGCCTGCTGGGTCTCCTCCAGCTGCGTCAGGGCTGAGCCCAAAGGGCTCCAGCAGGGAGAATCTCCCTCCTGGAGGCGGCGGCGGCGGAAGGTCCTGCTGCCTTGTAAATGGCCTGGAGATTTGGCTTCTCTAAGACATTTGGAGGGGAAATTCCCAGAAGCCTCAGTCAGCTGAGGCCATTCTGGCTGCAGGAGCAGCAAAATCCTCAGCTTGGTGAGCAAAAGGCCACTCTTGGGGACCAGGATCAAAGGGTTGGGCAGCAAAAACTAGGGACTGGGAGCAAATGACAGTGTTTCACCCACATGGGATAGAGTCGCTTGAATGTCTGGAGAGGCAAAGGAGCTGAAAGGCAGCACCTGTGATTTTTTGGCTCATTTTTAATGTGCTGGGGCGGCTAAAGCCTTTTCCCTCTTGATCTTGCAGGAGGCTCTGGAGATGCTGCTCTCAGAGGGGCCTGCAACACCTCAAGGCCATCCCATGGCTGATTATCATTACGCAGGTAGGCAAAGCAGAGCTTCTTGCGTCCCTGACAGATGCTGCCGTCCCCTTCATTCTTGTGGCAAGCGTTTCTGCTTCAAGAAATTGTGCTTAACACCAGCACAAGGTCTTGTCTCCTCTGTGGGTGGGCAAAGCACCAGCATCTAGTCCTTCAGCTTTACTTGTTTTCCAATCCTTCTCCCCGGGCAATGCCTGCTCTTGTCTTCACGCCCTTCTGAGGGAGCAGACACGTACACCCACGTGAATGACAGCCTGCAACCGTTTTCTTTCGGCAGCCAGAGGAATCTACTTGGTGTGGATCAAGGGATCTGTTTACTAGCCGCTGCTTTTTATTGCCAGGCTCTGATAGATGGACACCTGAGGAGAAGGAGTCCTTCCAAAAGGCTTTCCACACCTACGGCAAGGATTTTCATCTCATCCAGAAGCAGGTAAAGCCACGGGACATTCTTTACCCGAGCAGATCAGCAGCAGGAAAGCTTGCTTATTTCTGGGAACAAGCACTGGGCTTCAGTCTCTCTCTTCTCAAGGAGCAAGTATCTTCAAGTAGTAACAAAAGGGGACATCAAAAGCCTGTGTCAAAAGGATGATCCTGCCTCTCCAGCCCTTTTCTCCAAGCTCTTTTGGAAGATGAAGCTTTATTCTGTCAGACTTGTGGCACAGGTCTGCTGCTGCTTCCACAAGACGCTGTGCTGGCATAACTGGAGTGAAGCGGGGAAAGAAGAACTGTGCTAGGTGGATTTGTTGTTGATCTGTGCATTGCGTGTATTAGCACCTAGCATAAGACACGCTTTAAGACATTGCATGATGCCTCTCTTTCTCCATGTTGATTTCATTTTACACCCTACTCCATTTACTTCATGCTTTTACTTCCTAGTTCACTCCATAGTCTACTTTTTCCCCAGTGCACCCGACACCATTTGCGATTCCTTCTTTTTCTCTTCACAACAGATCCAGACTAAGACCGTGGCCCAGTGTGTGGAGTACTACTACTCCTGGAAAAAGGAGCATAAACTTGCCAGCACTCTTGCTCAGGTGAGGGGCAAGAAAATGGAGAGGTGCCAGGAAGGTCGAGAAACTGGGAGAAGGGGAGAAAAGCTGCTGGCGAGCCATGCCAGATGCCCCTTTGCCAGGATCACATCGTCCCATGTGCTGGGAAAGGCACAGCAGATGCTGCCCGGGCCTTCCTTGTGCTGCTGCCCTGAAGTATGCAATTCTGGAGCCTAACTTTGACCCAAGAAAGCAGCACTGCCACCAAAATGGGCTTTGACTCTCTACAGATGGGCTTCTCAAGGGCTGGCACCCTCGCTGACTCCAATCAGACCCCAAATTCCCCACTGCTTGCTGACATCAGCAGTCCAGGCTGCCTTTGTGGATATGCTGCAGATTTTCAGGGAGTTTTTCTAGCATGCCAGCATAGTCCCCAAGAAGGAGCTGCTGGTGCTGTGGCTCCCCTAAATCTTTCCTTAGCGGCAAAGAGCAATTTGCTTCCCATCATGTGAGAGAGAGAGAGAGAGAGAGAGAGAGAGAGAGACAGGGAGGGAGATTATTTTGGGGACTAGAAAATGGCTAAGCATGTGTCTACCCTAATTGGACTGAATTGAAATGCCATTGCCTAGACATTTGTGGAGGAAAAGCAGAGAGAAATAGATGTTAGGCAGAAAGGTAGAAATAAGAAATGTAGAGCTCTAAATAGCCAGGTCTTTCTCCCACCCCTTTGGCCTGTAGAAAAGAGGAGTATTTTCCTCCAAGCTCTGGCTTGGCAGCCCGCCGCAGCCCATTGGCAAAGGCAGCCGTTTTCTCAGCTCTTGAGGCTTTGGAAGGATTTGCTTAGGCCGATAGATTTTTCTGCTGGATGCTCTGATTTCCAGCTTTGTGAGAGGAAGGAAGCATTGATAAGGACTCTTTGATTTCCAGAGCGTGGGCAAAGCAAAGAGGAGCAAAAGCCCTCCCAGAAAGGAGAACGGGGAGACAGGGAAGAGAAGCCGCAAGAGGGCTCGCAGCGCCCAGTGTCCCTGCTGCCAACCGCGCCAGCCGCCCCCTTCGGCGGGAGGCCCCTTTCCCTGCGGGCAGTGCAAACGGTGCGCAAGTTCCTCCTCTTTCTGCTCAAAGCTGCGCCTTTGGACTAAAAGGGGCTGACCCTTTTCAAAGGCACCGCAGGGGAAGCTGGGGGCACTTGCAGCATCGCCCCCGGCAGCCGTGCTCAAGCTTAACACCCACCTCAAACCCAAAGAGCTTAGGTAAAACCCAGCCTTCACAATGAAACCTTGCCGTGCCCCAACAAGACCCAGTTGATACAAGTAGGAATAGATCCATCAAAGCTTGGTTTGATGCTGCTGATCAAATTCAAAAGAGGATGCAGCAAAAGGAGGAAGACATTTCAAGGCATTGAAAGTAGAACCATCAGACTCATGGTGCTGATCCATTGACAAATGTGCCACTGCCCGAAAAGACAGAAATTCATACTCAAACGGAGATCTTGGCACTTGGTTTCATGGTGTGTACTAGCGTGAGCAATGGATGGTTTGCTTCCTATCTTGCAGGGTGTTTGAAAGCATGAAGGAAAGGAACAAACACAGCAGAAGACATCGGCCTCGGAAGACAGCAGAGCCTCTCCCCAAGAAGAAAAGACCAAATTAGACAACCCTGCAGGTTGTCCAGGGCTAGCAAGAGTTAGGCAGATTAGTTAGATAGGAATACAACTGTTAGATATTAGTTAGACAGGAATAGGACTGTTTTTTAAGCTTTTTGGGTTGTTTAATCTTCTACTTCGTTAGTTTACATGATAGTAACCTCCTCAATTTAGTAGTTAAGGTACATTAGTATTATTCAGGACTCATTAGTATTATTAGATTTATCAGTAAATGTCAGAGGTTGGGTGTTTTGTATGCTCTGCCATATGCTCTTTGTCATTTTGCCTTTGTTGAGACCTAATCTGTCTTTATCATTAAACCAATGTTTGTTCCATTTTGTCTGTTTGTCTGTATGAAAGCACTCCAGCAATGTTTGTTCCATTTGCCTGGTGTTGCAAAGACGGCACTTGCCCTGAGAGAAGAAGCTGGGCAGGCGCCACCTCCCCCAGGCCCAGCCCCTTGCTCAGCTGGCAGGACTTCCTGAGGTGTGTCTCCTTTACTGCCAGTGAAATACCGCTGGGGCTTCAGCCTTTGATTCCTCAACATCTCAGCTGGGAGTGGAAAGGGAGGCTTTGTTTAATTCACTGAATTGCATCTAGATGAGTGGTCTGGTCTCACCATATTTTCTGGCATAAAAGCAGCGGGTTGAGTCCTTTTTGGAGCCCAGACAGAAAAATTTCTTTCATTTTGGGGGACTGATGGAGCTGACCAGCTTGGAGGACGTTTCTAAGCCCTCTGATTCTATCCAATTCCTATCGGCATGCACCACAAAGGCATGGCTAGTTCAGTTGCAGTTTCTCCTGAAAGGACCAGTGTCCCGCTCTGGGCCTCCAGCAATCTCCTTAGCTAAAGCCGAGCGGGTGTGATCATTATCCTCTGACTTGTCACAGCTGGGGCACTTGCGCCAAAGAAGAATCCAAGTCACTCTTTTATGGAGGCCAGCAAATGGCCCTGCCTAGCAAGGCTTTGGTGGCAGGGGCTGTGGAGGGTGGATGGAGAGGGGGCGAGGGAGGGGGCAATTGGCAGGCTGCTTCTGGGAAGCCGAGGCAAGCTTGCCCTTGTCTGATGGAGCCGGTGCAGGTGGGCTTTGGAGGCTACAAAGTATCTGCCTTGCAGTGGGACTTGTTCCAGCTGCCCCCTCAGTTTGCTGGCCAGTGGGTAACATGCAGGCTGAGAAGGAAGCAAGATTGGGACTGAAGCAAGATTTGCTTTTCCTTAAGGACAGGCAGGAAAGCAGCAAAGCTGCCTGGCTTTTTCTCATATCTGGGATCTAGGCGTTAAAAGCAATGTGAAGGCCAGCAGTGTGGAAAGGCAATTCTGTAAGTGTTGCTTCCTTAGAGGAATGCCAGAGTCTTTTGGGACAACCACCGAGCTTCTCCAAGGGAGCTGGAAGAGGGATCTAGAAATTCTGCCTGAATGTTTGCTAGAGAAATGCCCGTGTGCTGTCCCTGGGTGTGTGTGTGTGTGTCCCCATCAGTTGGCCTGAAAAAGATCCTGTTTCTCCAAGTTTCAAGGGAGGAGTGATGAGGTGAGAGACCAGCTCAGAGGCCCAAAGGAGGGAAACCATGCAGTGACATTATTGGGCAGCAAAAGGAGAATTGAGAAAGGGGGCAGGATGAATGCCTCCACTTTGAGAGGAAGCTTTGGAGTTGGCTCTGCGCTAGGCAACTTGCAAATTCCAGCTCCTCTCAGAGCTGGAGGAGAGCCAGTGGGAGGAGCCCTTCTGGTTCTCCAGGGCAGGAGATGAGGTCTGGGCCCTTGCACAGAGGCAGGCTCCTGTGCACCTTCAGCTGGAGGAACCTTGCAAAGAAGAACCGGGAAGAGCCAGGGCTGTCCCTGCACTGCTTTTGCCCGTCTCATCAGACGACTGAGGAGAAAAGGCCCAATGGGAAGCTTCTCAGAGCAAACTTGCAGCAGAAGAAGTACAAGGGGCAGAGGCGGCCCATGCCTCTTTCTGTCCCATGGCTCCCCCGGGGGTTCTAGATGGAATGTTGGGCTGTGCCCATAGCAACTGTCGTTGTCTCCTGCTCCTGCGGCCCTTGCTGGAACACTGGTGGAGCAGCGCTGGAGCAGCAGCTGCAGGATCAGCTCCTGGGCTGTCCCTGAGCAGCCGCCTTCTGCACTCAGCGCCAGACCCGGCCTCTGCACCGACATCCTGGTCTCCTCGTCTGCCTCCGGGCATCCCCAGAGCACTTGGGAACCCTCCAAGGTAAGAAAATCCCCGTTTGCCCTCAAAGCACTAGCACAGGGGCAGGAGGCTCCAGCTGCCTCTCCCACCAAGCACGACACACAGGCTGCGTGCTCACTTTCCCCAGACGAGCTTCCACGTGAAAGCAGGGTGCAGCTTCTGAAGGAATTGTGTTGCCTCCAGGGGAAACACAGACCTTTCCATAGAGGACCTAGAGAGGTGTCCCAGTGCAGTTGCAGATCCTCGTCCACGCATCACCTGATTAAACGTTCTTGGCACCCATTTCAGTCCTCAAACTATCTTGTGCTGACCCCAAAACAAATTGTTCCTGGCTGAGCAGGTCAGGGCTTCAGTGTCAACAAATCCCCTTATGCCCTGACTCTGCTCACACCCGCTCCAAAGCTTCAAACAGCACAATGATGCCACTTCTCCTCTGGCATCCCTGTCGTTCAGGGCATGGAAGCATTTGACTGGGCTTCTCTGCAAACACAGGCTTTCAACTTCAAAAACCATCTGGGATCAGCAATTCTTATCTACTTACGTATTTACATCGCCTATAGATCCCTTCTATTTTAAGATCTTTAGAGATTCTTTTTTCAGTGCACGTAGGGCTGGTTCTACCTCATGCTCAGGGGCGGCCGTCAAATGCCATCTCCTCAAGAGCACAATCACAGTAGCACAGAATTTTCTGGCTTGGAAGGGATTCTGAAAGATCACTGAGGCCAACTGCAGGGCCTGCCCGGGGCAGCCTCAACAATCACAGCCTGTGCCCAAGAGCAGTGTCCAAACACTTTTGGAGCTCAGTCAGCCTTGGTGCTGTGCCCCCTTCCCTGGGGAGGCTGTTGCAGTGCCCAAGCAGCCTGTGGCTGAAGAAGCTTTTCCTTCGATCCAACCTAAGCCTGCACTGGCACATCTCCCCTGCCATTCTCTTGGCTCTTCTCCGTGGCCCCGGGAGTGAAGAGAGTAGTGCATGGCCTTCTGCTTGCCCTCCTGAGGAAGCTGCTGACTGCTGGAGGGTCCTGCCTAGGACATTCCATGTCAAAAAGGCAGCAATGACAGCAAAGAGAAAGGAGCTGGGACACGGGAGCTCGGGCTTTGCAATGATGAGGATGAGAAGGAAGGCTACTGACACATCCTTGGCAGAAGGATTTTGAACTGGAGCATTGCTTTGATCTCTTTCAGGTGGAAAGGAGAGGCACAATGAAAAGGAAAGCAAGAGCCCAGATTCAGCCGTGAGTTTTGGCCTAGGGTTAAAGGACAGCAAACTGGAGGAATGGCGAGGAGGAGAACTGCTCTTTCACAGTCAGGCTGGGATTGGTTCAAGCCTGTGGGTGCACAGCAAGGCTCTCTTGACCACTTGCCTTTCTCACCTCCACCTCCTTCTTCCTTTAGACACATCAATGTTGGCAGCGACTTTCAGGCTGAGCTCCCAGAGCTGCAGAACAGAGCACCAAGTGAGGATGAAGAGCCTGCAAGCCTGGTCTGGAAGCCCTGGGGAGAGGATGACTCTGACATGGAAAAACCTGACAGAGGTAGCTTTGCTTCAAGCTTTGCTTCCAGCCCTGAGCTACTTGGGTCTTGAAAAGGCTCCTTATGCCTAAAAAGGCAGCGTTTTGCAGGCTCTGCTTCTCTCCTTGTCTCGCCCATCTTCCCATGTAGAAGTGTTAGAGGCAAGGAGAAAGAGCAAGCACCTTGCTCTCCAAATTGGTCAGGGCCGTTTGCCACTGGAAGAGGGGAGATTGGCCCCCACTTCTTCTTACAGAAGCTGCTTTGGAGGGAGAGCCAGCACTGCGTGGGCCCTTGCTTCAGCTGGCTCTGTCTTTGCTCTCCTTTTCATGCTCTCTCTCCAAGCTGCTGTCTTTAGCTGCCGGCCTTTCCTTCTGCCTTGCGTGGCAACCTTTGCCCTTTGCTGGCCTCCGGGCTGACTTTCGGTGGGTTTTTTCTTGTGCTTGCAGTAAGAGAACTGTTGGACATGGCCAGCTCCCGTGGCATTCCCGGGGCAGCAGCTAACCTGGAGCGCGCCCTGCACTGCCTGCACCAGGCACGCGGCAGCGTTCCGGTAAGAAGCGGCTGTTTGGGCGCAGAGGAGAGGGCACAGGGAATGCAGAAGGCCTGGGCACTGGGACAGCCTTTCCTGGCTGCTCTTGGAAGAAGGGTCTTAACAGGGAGCAGAGCACTTGCTGCCTGCTGGGTCTCCTCCAGCTGCGTCAGGGCTGAGCCCAAAGGGCTCCAGCAGGGAGAATCTCCCTCCTGGAGGCGGCGGCGGCGGAAGGTCCTGCTGCCTTGTAAATGGCCTGGAGATTTGGGTTCTCTAAGACATTTGGAGGGGAAATTCCCAGAAGCCTCAGTCAGCTGAGGCCATTCTGGCTGCAGGAGCAGCAAAATCCTCAGCTTGGTGAGCAAAAGGCCACTCTTGGGGACCAGGATCAAAGGGTTGGGCAGCAAAAACTAGGGACTGGGAGCAAATGACAGTGTTTCACCCACATGGGATAGAGTCGCTTGAATGTCTGGAGAGGCAAAGGAGCTGAAAGGCAGCACCTGTGATTTTTTGGCTCATTTTTAATGTGCTGGGGCGGCTAAAGCCTTTTCCCTCTTGATCTTGCAGGAGGCTCTGGAGATGCTGCTCTCAGAGGGGCCTGCAACACCTCAAGGCCATCCCATGGCTGATTATCATTACGCAGGTAGGCAAAGCAGAGCTTCTTGCATCCCTGACAGATGCTGCCGGCCCCTTCATTGTTGTGGCAAGCGTTTCTGCTTCAAGAAATTGTGCTTAACACCAGCACAAGGTCTTGTCTCCTCTGTGGGTGGGCAAAGCACCAGCATCTAGTCCTTCAGCTTTACTTGTTTTCCAATCCTTCTCCCCGGGCAATGCCTGCTCTTGTCTTCACGCCCTTCTGAGGGAGCAGACACGTACACCCACGTGAATGACGGCCTGCGACCGTTTTCTTTCGGCAGCCAGAGGAATCTACTTGGTGTGGATCAAGGGATCTGTTTACTAGCCGCTGCTTTTTATTGCCAGGCTCTGATAGATGGACACCTGAGGAGAAGGAGTCCTTCCAAAAGGCTTTCCACACCTACGGCAAGGATTTTCATCTCATCCAGAAGCAGGTAAAGCCACGGGACATTCTTTACCCGAGCAGATCAGCAGCAGGAAAGCTTGCTTATTTCTGGGAACAAGCACTGGGCTTCAGTCTCTCTCTTCTCAAGGAGCAAGTATCTTCAAGTAGTAACAAAAGGGGACATCAAAAGCCTGTGTCAAAAGGATGATCCTGCCTCTCCAGCCCTTTTCTCCAAGCTCTTTTGGAAGATGAAGCTTTATTCTGTCAGACTTGTGGCACAGGTCTGCTGCTGCTTCCACAAGACGCTGTGCTGGCATAACTGGAGTGAAGCGGGGAAAGAAGAACTGTGCTAGGTGGATTTGTTGTTGATCTGTGCATTGCGTGTATTAGCACCTAGCATCATACAGGGTTTAAGACATTGCATGATGCCTCTCTTTCTCCATGTTGATTTCATTTTACACCCTACTCCATTTACTTCATGCTTTTACTTCCTAGTTCACTCCATAGTCTACTTTTTCCCCAGTGCACCCGACACCATTTGCGATTCCTTCTTTTTCTCTTCACAACAGATCCAGACTAAGACCGTGGCCCAGTGTGTGGAGTACTACTACTCCTGGAAAAAGGAGCATAAACTTGCCAGCACTCTTGCTCAGGTGAGGGGCAAGAAAATGGAGAGGTGCCAGGAAGGTCGAGAAACTGGGAGAAGGGGAGAAAAGCTGCTGGCGAGCCATGCCAGATGCCCCTTTGCCAGGATCACATCGTCCCATGTGCTGGGAAAGGCACAGCAGATGCTGCCCGGGCCTTCCTTGTGCTGCTGCCCTGAAGTATGCAATTCTGGAGCCTAACTTTGACCCAAGAAAGCAGCACCGCCACCAAAATGGGCTTTGACTCTCTACAGATGGGCTTCTCAAGGGCTGGCACCCTCGCTGACTCCAATCAGACCCCAAATTCCCCACTGCTTGCTGACATCAGCAGTCCAGGCTGCCTTTGTGGATATGCTGCAGATTTTCAGGGAGTTTTTCTAGCATGCCAGCATAGTCCCCAAGAAGGAGCTGCTGGTGCTGTGGCTCCCCTAAATCTTTCCTTAGCGGCAAAGAGCAATTTGCTTCCCATCATGTGAGAGAGAGAGAGAGAGAGAGAGAGAGAGAGAGACAGGGAGGGAGATTATTTTGGGGACTAGAAAATGGCTAAGCATGTGTCTACCCTAATTGGACTGAATTGAAATGCCATTGCCTAGACATTTGTGGAGGAAAAGCAGAGAGAAATAGATGTTAGGCAGAAAGGTAGAAATAAGAAATGTAGAGCTCTAAATAGCCAGGTCTTTCTCCCACCCCTTTGGCCTGTAGAAAAGAGGAGTATTTTCCTCCAAGCTCTGGCTTGGCAGCCCGCCGCAGCCCATTGGCAAAGGCAGCCGTTTTCTCAGCTCTTGAGGCTTTGGAAGGATTTGCTTAGGCCGATCGATTTTTGTGCTGGATGCTCTGATTTCCAGCTTTGTGAGAGGAAGGAAGCATTGATAAGGACTCTTTGATTTCCAGAGCGTGGGCAAAGCAAAGAGGAGCAAAAGCCCTCCCAGAAAGGAGAACGGGGAGCCAGGGAAGAGAAGCCGCAAGAGGGCTCGCAGCGCCCAGTGTCCCTGCTGCCAACCGCGCCAGCCGCCCCCTTCGGCGGGAGGCCCCTTTCCCTGCGGGCAGTGCAAACGGTGCGCAAGTTCCTCCTCTTTCTGCTCAAAGCTGCGCCTTTGGACTAAAAGGGGCTGACCCTTTTCAAAGGCACCGCAGGGGAAGCTGGGGGCACTTGCAGCATCGCCCCCGGCAGCCGTGCTCAAGCTTAACACCCACCTCAAACCCAAAGAGCTTAGGTAAAACCCAGCCTTCACAATGAAACCTTGCCGTGCCCCAACAAGACCCAGTTGATACAAGTAGGAATAGATCCATCAAAGCTTGGTTTGATGCTGCTGATCAAATTCAAAAGAGGATGCAGCAAAAGGAGGAAGACATTTCAAGGCATTGAAAGTAGAACCATCAGACTCATGGTGCTGATCCATTGACAAATGTGCCACTGCCCGAAAAGACAGAAATTCATACTCAAACGGAGATCTTGGCACTTGGTTTCATGGTGTGTACTAGCATGAGCAATGGATGGTTTGCTTCCTATCTTGCAGGGTGTTTGAAAGCATGAAGGAAAGGAACAAACACAGCAGAAGACATCGGCCTCGGAAGACAGCAGAGCCTCTCCCCAAGAAGAAAAGACCAAATTAGACAACCCTGCAGGTTGTCCAGGGCTAGCAAGAGTTAGGCAGATTAGTTAGATAGGAATACAACTGTTAGATATTAGTTAGACAGGAATAGGACTGTTTTTTAAGCTTTTTGGGTTGTTTAATCTTCTACTTCGTTAGTTTACATGATAGTAACCTCCTCAATTTAGTAGTTAAGGTACATTAGTATTATTCAGGACTCATTAGTATTATTAGATTTATCAGTAAATGTCAGAGGTTGGGTGTTTTGTATGCTCTGCCATATGCTCTTTGTCATTTTGCCTTTGTTGAGACCTAATCTGTCTTTATCATTAAACCAATGTTTGTTCCATTTTGTCTGTTTGTCTGTATGAAAGCACTCCAGCAATGTTTGTTCCATTTGCCTGGTGTTGCAAAGACGGCACTTGCCCTGAGAGAAGAAGCTGGGCAGGCGCCACCTCCCCCAGGCCCAGCCCCTTGCTCAGCTGGCAGGACTTCCTGAGGTGTGTCTCCTTTACTGCCAGTGAAATACCGCTGGGGCTTCAGCCTTTGATTCCTCAACATCTCAGCTGGGAGTGGAAAGGGAGGCTTTGTTTAATTCACTGAATTGCATCTAGATGAGTGGTCTGGTCTCACCATATTTTCTGGCATAAAAGCAGCGGGTTGAGTCCTTTTTGGAGCCCAGACAGAAAAATTTCTTTCATTTTGGGGGACTGATGGAGCTGACCAGCTTGGAGGACGTTTCTAAGCCCTCTGATTCTATCCAATTCCTATCGGCATGCACCACAAAGGCATGGCTAGTTCAGTTGCAGTTTCTCCTGAAAGGACCAGTGTCCCGCTCTGGGCCTCCAGCAATCTCCTTAGCTAAAGCCGAGCGGGTGTGATCATTATCCTCTGACTTGTCACAGCTGGGGCACTTGCGCCAAAGAAGAATCCAAGTCACTCTTTTATGGAGGCCAGCAAATGGCCCTGCCTAGCAAGGCTTTGGTGGCAGGGGCTGTGGAGGGTGGATGGAGAGGGGGCGAGGGAGGGGGCAATTGGCAGGCTGCTTCTGGGAAGCCGAGGCAAGCTTGCCCTTGTCTGATGGAGCCGGTGCAGGTGGGCTTTGGAGGCTACAAAGTATCTGCCTTGCAGTGGGACTTGTTCCAGCTGCCCCCTCAGTTTGCTGGCCAGTGGGTAACATGCAGGCTGAGAAGGAAGCAAGATTGGGACTGAAGCAAGATTTGCTTTTCCTTAAGGACAGGCAGGAAAGCAGCAAAGCTGCCTGGCTTTTTCTCATATCTGGGATCTAGGCGTTAAAAGCAATGTGAAGGCCAGCAGTGTGGAAAGGCAATTCTGTAAGTGTTGCTTCCTTAGAGGAATGCCAGAGTCTTTTGGGACAACCACCGAGCTTCTCCAAGGGAGCTGGAAGAGGGATCTAGAAATTCTGCCTGAATGTTTGCTAGAGAAATGCCCGTGTGCTGTCCCTGGGTGTGTGTGTGTGTGTCCCCATCAGTTGGCCTGAAAAAGATCCTGTTTCTCCAAGTTTCAAGGGAGGAGTGATGAGGTGAGAGACCAGCTCAGAGGCCCAAAGGAGGGAAACCATGCAGTGACATTATTGGGCAGCAAAAGGAGAATTGAGAAAGGGGGCAGGATGAATGCCTCCACTTTGAGAGGAAGCTTTGGAGTTGGCTCTGCGCTAGGCAACTTGCAAATTCCAGCTCCTCTCAGAGCTGGAGGAGAGCCAGTGGGAGGAGCCCTTCTGGTTCTCCAGGGCAGGAGATGAGGTCTGGGCCCTTGCACAGAGGCAGGCTCCTGTGCACCTTCAGCTGGAGGAACCTTGCAAAGAAGAACCGGGAAGAGCCAGGGCTGTCCCTGCACTGCTTTTGCCCGTCTCATCAGACGACTGAGGAGAAAAGGCCCAATGGGAAGCTTCTCAGAGCAAACTTGCAGCAGAAGAAGTACAAGGGGCAGAGGCGGCCCATGCCTCTTTCTGTCCCATGGCTCCCCCGGGGGTTCTAGATGGAATGTTGGGCTGTGCCCATAGCAACTGTCGTTGTCTCCTGCTCCTGCGGCCCTTGCTGGAACACTGGTGGAGCAGCGCTGGAGCAGCAGCTGCAGGATCAGCTCCTGGGCTGTCCCTGAGCAGCCGCCTTCTGCACTCAGCGCCAGACCCGGCCTCTGCACCGACATCCTGGTCTCCTCGTCTGCCTCCGGGCATCCCCAGAGCACTTGGGAACCCTCCAAGGTAAGAAAATCCCCGTTTGCCCTCAAAGCACTAGCACAGGGGCAGGAGGCTCCAGCTGCCTCTCCCACCAAGCACGACACACAGGCTGCGTGCTCACTTTCCCCAGACGAGCTTCCACGTGAAAGCAGGGTGCAGCTTCTGAAGGAATTGTGTTGCCTCCAGGGGAAACACAGACCTTTCCATAGAGGACCTAGAGAGGTGTCCCAGTGCAGTTGCAGATCCTCGTCCACGCATCACCTGATTAAACGTTCTTGGCACCCATTTCAGTCCTCAAACTATCTTGTGCTGACCCCAAAACAAATTGTTCCTGGCTGAGCAGGTCAGGGCTTCAGTGTCAACAAATCCCCTTATGCCCTGACTCTGCTCACACCCGCTCCAAAGCTTCAAACACCACAATGATGGCACTTCTCCTCTGGCATCCCTGTCGTTCAGGGCATGGAAGCATTTGACTGGGCTTCTCTGCAAACACAGGCTTTCAACTTCAAAAACCATCTGGGATCAGCAATTCTTATCTACTTACGTATTTACATCGCCTATAGATCCCTTCTATTTTAATATCTTTAGAGATTCTTTTTTCAGTGCACGTAGGGCTGGTTCTACCTCATGCTCAGGGGCGGCCGTCAAATGCCATCTCCTCAAGAGCACAATCACAGTAGCACAGAATTTTCTGGCTTGGAAGGGATTCTGAAAGATCACTGAGGCCAACTGCAGGGCCTGCCCGGGGCAGCCTCAACAATCACAGCCTGTGCCCAAGAGCAGTGTCCAAACACTTTTGGAGCTCAGTCAGCCTTGGTGCTGTGCCCCCTTCCCTGGGGAGGCTGTTGCAGTGCCCAAGCAGCCTGTGGCTGAAGAAGCTTTTCCTTCGATCCAACCTAAGCCTGCACTGGCACATCTCCCCTGCCATTCTCTTGGCTCTTCTCCGTGGCCCCGGGAGTGAAGAGAGTAGTGCATGGCCTTCTGCTTGCCCTCCTGAGGAAGCTGCTGACTGCTGGAGGGTCCTGCCTAGGACATTCCATGTCAAAAAGGCAGCAATGACAGCAAAGAGAAAGGAGCTGGGACACGGGAGCTCGGGCTTTGCAATGATGAGGATGAGAAGGAAGGCTACTGACACATCCTTGGCAGAAGGATTTTGAACTGGAGCATTGCTTTGATCTCTTTCAGGTGGAAAGGAGAGGCACAATGAAAAGGAAAGCAAGAGCCCAGATTCAGCCGTGAGTTTTGGCCTAGGGTTAAAGGACAGCAAACTGGAGGAATGGCGAGGAGGAGAACTGCTCTTTCACAGTCAGGCTGGGATTGGTTCAAGCCTGTGGGTGCACAGCAAGGCTCTCTTGACCACTTGCCTTTCTCACCTCCACCTCCTTCTTCCTTTAGACACATCAATGTTGGCAGCGACTTTCAGGCTGAGCTCCCAGAGCTGCAGAACAGAGCAGCAAGTGAGGATGAAGAGCCTGCAAGCCTGGTCTGGAAGCCCTGGGGAGAGGATGACTCTGACATGGAAAAACCTGACAGAGGTAGCTTTGCTTCAAGCTTTGCTTCCAGCCCTGAGCTACTTGGGTCTTGAAAAGGCTCCTTATGCCTAAAAAGGCAGCGTTTTGCAGGCTCTGCTTCTCTCCTTGTCTCGCCCATCTTCCCATGTAGAAGTGTTAGAGGCAAGGAGAAAGAGCAAGCACCTTGCTCTCCAAACTGGTCAGGGCCGTTTGCCACTGGAAGAGGGGAGATTGGCCCCCACTTCTTCTTACAGAAGCTGCTTTGGAGGGAGAGCCAGCACTGCGTGGGCCCTTGCTTCAGCTGGCTCTGTCTTTGCTCTCCTTTTCATGCTCTCTCTCCAAGCTGCTGTCTTTAGCTGCCGGCCTTTCCTTCTGCCTTGCATGGCAACCTTTGCCCTTTGCTGGCCTCCAGGCTGACTTTCGGTGGGTTTTTTCTTGTGCTTGCAGTAAGAGAACTGTTGGACATGGCCAGCTCCCGTGGCATTCCCGGGGCAGCAGCTAACCTGGAGCGCGCCCTGCACTGCCTGCACCAGGCACGCGGCAGCGTTCCGGTAAGAAGCGGCTGTTTGGGCGCAGAGGAGAGGGCACAGGGAATGCAGAAGGCCTGGGCACTGGGACAGCCTTTCCTGGCTGCTCTTGGAAGAAGGGTCTTAACAGGGAGCAGAGCACTTGCTGCCTGCTGGGTCTCCTCCAGCTGCGTCAGGGCTGAGCCCAAAGGGCTCCAGCAGGGAGAATCTCCCTCCTGGAGGCGGCGGCGGCGGAAGGTCCTGCTGCCTTGTAAATGGCCTGGAGATTTGGGTTCTCTAAGACATTTGGAGGGGAAATTCCCAGAAGCCTCAGTCAGCTGAGGCCATTCTGGCTGCAGGAGCAGCAAAATCCTCAGCTTGGTGAGCAAAAGGCCACTCTTGGGGACCAGGATCAAAGGGTTGGGCAGCAAAAACTAGGGACTGGGAGCAAATGACAGTGTTTCACCCACATGGGATACAGTCGCTTGAATGTCTGGAGAGGCAAAGGAGCTGAAAGGCAGCACCTGTGATTTTTTGGCTCATTTTTAATGTGCTGGGGCGGCTAAAGCCTTTTCCCTCTTGATCTTGCAGGAGGCTCTGGAGATGCTGCTCTCAGAGGGGCCTGCAACAGCTCAAGGCCATCCCATGGCTGATTATCATTACGCAGGTAGGCAAAGCAGAGCTTCTTGTGTCCCTGACAGATGCTGCCGGCCCCTTCATTGTTGTGGCAAGCGTTTCTGCTTCAAGAAATTGTGCTTAACACCAGCACAAGGTCTTGTCTCCTCTGTGGGTGGGCAAAGCACCAGCATCTAGTCCTTCAGCTTTACTTGTTTTCCAATCCTTCTCCCCGGGCAATGCCTGCTCTTGTCTTCACGCCCTTCTGAGGGAGCAGACACGTACACCCACGTGAATGACGGCCTGCGACCGTTTTCTTTCGGCAGCCAGAGGAATCTACTTGGTGTGGATCAAGGGATCTGTTTACTAGCCGCTGCTTTTTATTGCCAGGCTCTGATAGATGGACACCTGAGGAGAAGGAGTCCTTCCAAAAGGCTTTCCACACCTACGGCAAGGATTTTCATCTCATCCAGAAGCAGGTAAAGCCACGGGACATTCTTTACCCGAGCAGATCAGCAGCAGGAAAGCTTGCTTATTTCTGGGAACAAGCACTGGGCTTCAGTCTCTCTCTTCTCAAGGAGCAAGTATCTTCAAGTAGTAACAAAAGGGGACATCAAAAGCCTGTGTCAAAAGGATGATCCTGCCTCTCCAGCCCTTTTCTCCAAGCTCTTTTGGAAGATGAAGCTTTATTCTGTCAGACTTGTGGCACAGGTCTGCTGCTGCTTCCACAAGACGCTGTGCTGGCATAACTGGAGTGAAGCGGGGAAAGAAGAACTGTGCTAGGTGGATTTGTTGTTGATCTGTGCATTGCGTGTATTAGCACCTAGCATCATACAGGGTTTAAGACATTGCATGATGCCTCTCTTTCTCCATGTTGATTTCATTTTACACCCTACTCCATTTACTTCATGCTTTTACTTCCTAGTTCACTCCATAGTCTACTTTTTCCCCAGTGCACCCGACACCATTTTCGATTCCTTCTTTTTCTCTTCACAACAGATCCAGACTAAGACCGTGGCCCAGTGTGTGGAGTACTACTACTCCTGGAAAAAGGAGCATAAACTTGCCAGCACTCTTGCTCAGGTGAGGGGCAAGAAAATGGAGAGGTGCCAGGAAGGTCGAGAAACTGGGAGAAGGGGAGAAAAGCTGCTGGCGAGCCATGCCAGATGCCCCTTTGCCAGGATCACATCGTCCCATGTGCTGGGAAAGGCACAGCAGATGCTGCCCGGGCCTTCCTTGTGCTGCTGCCCTGAAGTATGCAATTCTGGAGCCTAACTTTGACCCAAGAAAGCAGCACCGCCACCAAAATGGGCTTTGACTCTCTACAGATGGGCTTCTCAAGGGCTGGCACCCTCGCTGACTCCAATCAGACCCCAAATTCCCCACTGCTTGCTGACATCAGCAGTCCAGGCTGCCTTTGTGGATATGCTGCAGATTTTCAGGGAGTTTTTCTAGCATGCCAGCATAGTCCCCAAGAAGGAGCTGCTGGTGCTGTGGCTCCCCTAAATCTTTCCTTAGCGGCAAAGAGCAATTTGCTTCCCATCATGTGAGAGAGAGAGAGAGAGAGAGAGAGAGAGAGAGACAGGGAGGGAGATTATTTTGGGGACTAGAAAATGGCTAAGCATGTGTCTACCCTAATTGGACTGAATTGAAATGCCATTGCCTAGACATTTGTGGAGGAAAAGCAGAGAGAAATAGATGTTAGGCAGAAAGGTAGAAATAAGAAATGTAGAGCTCTAAATAGCCAGGTCTTTCTCCCACCCCTTTGGCCTGTAGAAAAGAGGAGTATTTTCCTCCAAGCTCTGGCTTGGCAGCCCGCCGCAGCCCATTGGCAAAGGCAGCCGTTTTCTCAGCTCTTGAGGCTTTGGAAGGATTTGCTTAGGCCGATCGATTTTTGTGCTGGATGCTCTGATTTCCAGCTTTGTGAGAGGAAGGAAGCATTGATAAGGACTCTTTGATTTCCAGAGCGTGGGCAAAGCAAAGAGGAGCAAAAGCCCTCCCAGAAAGGAGAACGGGGAGCCAGGGAAGAGAAGCCGCAAGAGGGCTCGCAGCGCCCAGTGTCCCTGCTGCCAACCGCGCCAGCCGCCCCCTTCGGCGGGAGGCCCCTTTCCCTGCGGGCAGTGCAAACGGTGCGCAAGTTCCTCCTCTTTCTGCTCAAAGCTGCGCCTTTGGACTAAAAGGGGCTGACCCTTTTCAAAGGCACCGCAGGGGAAGCTGGGGGCACTTGCAGCATCGCCCCCGGCAGCCGTGCTCAAGCTTAACACCCACCTCAAACCCAAAGAGCTTAGGTAAAACCCAGCCTTCACAATGAAACCTTGCCGTGCCCCAACAAGACACAGTTGATACAAGTAGGAATAGATCCATCAAAGCTTGGTTTGATGCTGCTGATCAAATTCAAAAGAGGATGCAGCAAAAGGAGGAAGACATTTCAAGGCATTGAAAGTAGAACCATCAGACTCATGGTGCTGATCCATTGACAAATGTGCCACTGCCCGAAAAGACAGAAATTCATACTCAAACGGAGATCTTGGCACTTGGTTTCATGGTGTGTACTAGCGTCAGCAATGGATGGTTTGCTTCCTATCTTGCAGGGTGTTTGAAAGCATGAAGGAAAGGAACAAACACAGCAGAAGACATCGGCCTCGGAAGACAGCAGAGCCTCTCCCCAAGAAGAAAAGACCAAATTAGACAACCCTGCAGGTTGTCCAGGGCTAGCAAGAGTTAGGCAGATTAGTTAGATAGGAATACAACTGTTAGATATTAGTTAGACAGGAATAGGACTGTTTTTTAAGCTTTTTGGGTTGTTTAATCTTCTACTTCGTTAGTTGACATGATAGTAACCTCCTCAATTTAGTAGTTAAGGTACATTAGTATTATTCAGGACTCATTAGTATTATTAGATTTATCAGTAAATGTCAGAGGTTGGGTGTTTTGTATGCTCTGCCATATGCTCTTTGTCATTTTGCCTTTGTTGAGACCTAATCTGTCTTTATCATTAAACCAATGTTTGTTCCATTTTGTCTGTTTGTCTGTATGAAAGCACTCCAGCAATGTTTGTTCCATTTGCCTGGTGTTGCAAAGACGGCACTTGCCCTGAGAGAAGAAGCTGGGCAGGCGCCACCTCCCCCAGGCCCAGCCCCTTGCTCAGCTGGCAGGACTTCCTGAGGTGTGTCTCCTTTACTGCCAGTGAAATACCGCTGGGGCTTCAGCCTTTGATTCCTCAACATCTCAGCTGGGAGTGGAAAGGGAGGCTTTGTTTAATTCACTGAATTGCATCTAGATGAGTGGTCTGGTCTCACCATATTTTCTGGCATAAAAGCAGCGGGTTGAGTCCTTTTTGGAGCCCAGACAGAAAAATTTCTTTCATTTTGGGGGACTGATGGAGCTGACCAGCTTGGAGGACGTTTCTAAGCCCTCTGATTCTATCCAATTCCTATCGGCATGCACCACAAAGGCATGGCTAGTTCAGTTGCAGTTTCTCCTGAAAGGACCAGTGTCCCGCTCTGGGCCTCCAGCAATCTCCTTAGCTAAAGCCGAGCGGGTGTGATCATTATCCTCTGACTTGTCACAGCTGGGGCACTTGCGCCAAAGAAGAATCCAAGTCACTCTTTTATGGAGGCCAGCAAATGGCCCTGCCTAGCAAGGCTTTGGTGGCAGGGGCTGTGGAGGGTGGATGGAGAGGGGGCGAGGGAGGGGGCAATTGGCAGGCTGCTTCTGGGAAGCCGAGGCAAGCTTGCCCTTGTCTGATGGAGCCGGTGCAGGTGGGCTTTGGAGGCTACAAAGTATCTGCCTTGCAGTGGGACTTGTTCCAGCTGCCCCCTCAGTTTGCTGGCCAGTGGGTAACATGCAGGCTGAGAAGGAAGCAAGATTGGGACTGAAGCAAGATTTGCTTTTCCTTAAGGACAGGCAGGAAAGCAGCAAAGCTGCCTGGCTTTTTCTCATATCTGGGATCTAGGCGTTAAAAGCAATGTGAAGGCCAGCAGTGTGGAAAGGCAATTCTGTAAGTGTTGCTTCCTTAGAGGAATGCCAGAGTCTTTTGGGACAACCACCGAGCTTCTCCAAGGGAGCTGGAAGAGGGATCTAGAAATTCTGCCTGAATGTTTGCTAGAGAAATGCCCGTGTGCTGTCCCTGGGTGTGTGTGTGTGTGTGTCCCCATCAGTTGGCCTGAAAAAGATCCTGTTTCTCCAAGTTTCAAGGGAGGAGTGATGAGGTGAGAGACCAGCTCAGAGGCCCAAAGGAGGGAAACCATGCAGTGACATTATTGGGCAGCAAAAGGAGAATTGAGAAAGGGGGCAGGATGAATGCCTCCACTTTGAGAGGAAGCTTTGGAGTTGGCTCTGCGCTAGGCAACTTGCAAATTCCAGCTCCTCTCAGAGCTGGAGGAGAGCCAGTGGGAGGAGCCCTTCTGGTTCTCCAGGGCAGGAGATGAGGTCTGGGCCCTTGCACAGAGGCAGGCTCCTGTGCACCTTCAGCTGGAGGCACCTTGCAGAGAAGCACCGGGAAGAGCCAGGGCTGTCCCTGCACTGCTTTTGCCCGTCTCATCAGACGACTGAGGAGAAAAGGCCCAATGGGAAGCTTCTCAGAGCAAACTTGCAGCAGAAGAAGTACAAGGGGCAGAGGCGGCCCATGCCCCTTTCTGTCCCATGGCTCCCCCGGGGGTTCTAGATGGAATGTTGGGCTGTGCCCATAGCAACTGTCGTTGTCTCCTGCTCCTGCGGCCCTTGCTGGAACACTGGTGGAGCAGCGCTGGAGCAGCAGCTGCAGGATCAGCTCCTGGGCTGTCCCTGACCAGCCGCCTTCTGCACTCAGCGCCAGACCCGGCCTCCGCACCGACATCCTGGTCTCCTCGTCTGCCTCCGGGCATCCCCAGAGCACTTGGGAACCCTCCAAGGTAAGAAAATCCCCGTTTGCCCTCAAAGCACTAGCACAAGGGCAGGAGGCTCCAGCTGCCTCTCCCACCAAGCACGACACACAGGCTGCGTGCTCACTTTCCCCAGACGAGCTTCCACGTGAAAGCAGGGTGCAGCTTCTGAAGGAATTGTGTTGCCTCCAGGGGAAACACAGACCTTTCCATAGAGGACCTAGAGAGGTGTCCCAGTGCAGTTGCAGATCCTCGTCCACGCATCACCTGATTAAACGTTCTTGGCACCCATTTCAGTCCTCAAACTATCTTGTGCTGACCCCAAAACAAATTGTTCCTGGCTGAGCAGGTCAGGGCTTCAGTGTCAACAAATCCCCTTATGCCCTGACTCTGCTCACACCCGCTCCAAAGCTTCAAACAGCACAATGATGGCACTTCTCCTCTGGCATCCCTGTCGTTCAGGGCATGGAAGCATTTGACTGGGCTTCTCTGCAAACACAGGCTTTCAACTTCAAAAACCATCTGGGATCAGCAATTCTTATCTACTTACGTATTTACATCGCCTATAGATCCCTTCTATTTTAATATCTTTAGAGATTCTTTTTTCAGTGCACGTAGGGCTGGTTCTACCTCATGCTCAGGGGTGGCCGTCAAATGCCATCTCCTCAAGAGCACAATCACAGTAGCACAGAATTTTCTGCCTTGGAAGGGATTCTGAAAGATCACTGAGCCCAACTGCAGGGCCTGCCCGGGGCAGCCTCAACAATCACAGCCTGTGCCCAAGAGCAGTGTCCAAACACTTTTGGAGCTCAGTCAGCCTTGGTGCTGTGCCCCCTTCCCTGGGGAGGCTGTTGCAGTGCCCAAGCAGCCTGTGGCTGAAGAAGCTTTTCCTTCGATCCAACCTAAGCCTGCACTGGCACATCTCCCCTGCCATTCTCTTGGCTCTTCTCCGTGGCCCTGGGAGTGAAGAGAGTAGTGCATGGCCTTCTGCTTGCCCTCCTGAGGAAGCTGCTGACTGCTGGAGGGTCCTGCCTAGGACATTCCATGTCAAAAAGGCAGCAATGACAGCAAAGAGAAAGGAGCTGGGACACGGGAGCTCGGGCTTTGCAATGATGAGGATGAGAAGGAAGGCTACTGACACATCCTTGGCAGAAGGATTTTGAACTGGAGCATTGCTTTGATCTCTTTCAGGTGGAAAGGAGAGGCACAATGAAAAGGAAAGCAAGAGCCCAGATTCAGCCGTGAGTTTTGGCCTAGGGTTAAAGGACAGCAAACTGGAAGAATGGCGAGGAGGAGAACTGCTCTTTCACAGTCAGGCTGGGATTGGTTCAAGCCTGTGGGTGCACAGCAAGGCTCTCTTGACCACTTGCCTTTCTCACCTCCACCTCCTTCTTCCTTTAGACACATCAATGTTGGCAGCGACTTTCAGGCTGAGCTCCCAGAGCTGCAGAACAGAGCAGCAAGTGAGGATGAAGAGCCTGCAAGCCTGGTCTGGAAGCCCTGGGGAGAGGATGACTCTGACATGGAAAAACCTGACAGAGGTAGCTTTGCTTCAAGCTTTGCTTCCAGCCCTGAGCTACTTGGGTCTTGAAAAGGCTCCTTATGCCTAAAAAGGCAGCCTTTTGCAGGCTCTGCTTCTCTCCTTGTCTCGCCCATCTTCCCATGTAGAAGTGTTAGAGGCAAGGAGAAAGAGCAAGCACCTTGCTCTCCAAACTGGTCAGGGCCGTTTGCCACTGGAAGAGGGGAGATTGGCCCCCACTTCTTCTTACAGAAGCTGCTTTGGAGGGAGAGCCAGCACTGCGTGGGCCCTTGCTTCAGCTGGCTCTGTCTTTGCTCTCCTTTTCATGCTCTCTCTCCAAGCTGCTGTCTTTAGCTGCCGGCCTTTCCTTCTGCCTTGCATGGCAACCTTTGCCCTTTGCTGGCCTCCAGGCTGACTTTCGGTGGGTTTTTTCTTGTGCTTGCAGTAAGAGAACTGTTGGACATGGCCAGCTCCCGTGGCATTCCCGGGGCAGCAGCTAACCTGGAGCGCGCCCTGCACTGCCTGCACCAGGCACGCGGCAGCGTTCCGGTAAGAAGCGGCTGTTTGGGCGCAGAGGAGAGGGCACAGGGAATGCAGAAGGCCTGGGCACTGGGACAGCCTTTCCTGGCTGCTCTTGGAAGAAGGGTCTTAACAGGGAGCAGAGCACTTGCTGCCTGCTGGGTCTCCTCCAGCTGCGTCAGGGCTGAGCCCAAAGGGCTCCAGCAGGGAGAATCTCCCTCCTGGAGGCGGCGGCGGCGGAAGGTCCTGCTGCCTTGTAAATGGCCTGGAGATTTGGCTTCTCTAAGACATTTGGAGGGGAAATTCCCAGAAGCCTCAGTCAGCTGAGGCCATTCTGGCTGCAGGAGCAGCAAAATCCTCAGCTTGGTGAGCAAAAGGCCACTCTTGGGGACCAGGATCAAAGGGTCGGGCAGCAAAAACTAGGGACTGGGAGCAAATGACAGTGTTTCACCCACATGGGATACAGTCGCTTGAATGTCTGGAGAGGCAAAGGAGCTGAAAGGCAGCACCTGTGATTTTTTGGCTCATTTTTAATGTGCTGGGGCGGCTAAAGCCTTTTCCCTCTTGATCTTGCAGGAGGCTCTGGAGATGCTGCTCTCAGAGGGGCCTGCAACACCTCAAGGCCATCCCATGGCTGATTATCATTACGCAGGTAAGCAAAGCAGAGCTTCTTGCGTCCCTGACAGATGCTGCCGTCCCCTTCATTGTTGTGGCAAGCGTTTCTGCTTCAAGAAATTGTGCTTAACACCAGCACAAGGTCTTGTCTCCTCTGTGGGTGGGCAAAGCACCAGCATCTAGTCCTTCAGCTCTACTTGTTTTCCAATCCTTCTCCCCGGGCAATGCCTGCTCTTGTCTTCACGCCCTTCTGAGGGAGCAGACACGTACACCCACGTGAATGACGGCCTGCGACCGTTTTCTTTCGGCAGCCAGAGGAATCTACTTGGTGTGGATCAAGGGATCTGTTTACTAGCCGCTGCTTTTTATTGCCAGGCTCTGATAGATGGACACCTGAGGAGAAGGAGTCCTTCCAAAAGGCTTTCCACACCTACGGCAAGGATTTTCATCTCATCCAGAAGCAGGTAAAGCCACGGGACATTCTTTACCCGAGCAGATCAGCAGCAGGAAAGCTTGCTTATTTCTGGGAACAAGCACTGGGCTTCAGTCTCTCTCTTCTCAAGGAGCAAGTATCTTCAAGTAGTAACAAAAGGGGACATCAAAAGCCTGTGTCAAAAGGATGATCCTGCCTCTCCAGCCCTTTTCTCCAAGCTCTTTTGGAAGATGAAGCTTTATTCTGTCAGACTTGTGGCACAGGTCTGCTGCTGCTTCCACAAGACGCTGTGCTGGCATAACTGGAGTGAAGCGGGGAAAGAAGAACTGTGCTAGGTGGATTTGTTGTTGATCTGTGCATTGCGTGTATTAGCACCTAGCATCATACAGGGTTTAAGACATTGCATGATGCCTCTCTTTCTCCATGTTGATTTCATTTTACACCCTACTCCATTTACTTCATGCTTTTACTTCCTAGTTGACTCCATAGTCTACTTTTTCCCCAGTGCACCCGACACCATTTGCGATTCCTTCTTTTTCTCTTCACAACAGATCCAGACTAAGACCGTGGCCCAGTGTGTGGAGTACTACTACTCCTGGAAAAAGGAGCATAAACTTGCCAGCACTCTTGCTCAGGTGAGGGGCAAGAAAATGGAGAGGTGCCAGGAAGGTCGAGAAACTGGGAGAAGGGGAGAAAAGCTGCTGGCGAGCCATGCCAGATGCCCCTTTGCCAGGATCACATCGTCCCATGTGCTGGGAAAGGCACAGCAGATGCTGCCCGGGCCTTCCTTGTGCTGCTGCCCTGAAGTATGCAATTCTGGAGCCTAACTTTGACCCAAGAAAGCAGCACCGCCACCAAAATGGGCTTTGACTCTCTACAGATGGGCTTCTCAAGGGCTGGCACCCTCGCTGACTCCAATCAGACCCCAAATTCCCCACTGCTTGCTGACATCAGCAGTCCAGGCTGCCTTTGTGGATATGCTGCAGATTTTCAGGGAGTTTTTCTAGCATGCCAGCATAGTCCCCAAGAAGGAGCTGCTGGTGCTGTGGCTCCCCTAAATCTTTCCTTAGCGGCAAAGAGCAATTTGCTTCCCATCATGTGAGAGAGAGAGAGAGAGAGAGAGAGAGAGAGAGAGAGACAGGGAGGGAGATTATTTTGGGGACTAGAAAATGGCTAAGCATGTGTCTACCCTAATTGGACTGAATTGAAATGCCATTGCCTAGACATTTGTGGAGGAAAAGCAGAGAGAAATAGATGTTAGGCAGAAAGGTAGAAATAAGAAATGTAGAGCTCTAAATAGCCAGGTCTTTCTCCCACCCCTTTGGCCTGTAGAAAAGAGGAGTATTTTCCTCCAAGCTCTGGCTTGGCAGCCCGCCGCAGCCCATTGGCAAAGACAGCCGTTTTCTCAGCTCTTGAGGCTTTGGAAGGATTTGCTTAGGCCGATCAATTTTTCTGCTGGATGCTCTGATTTCCAGCTTTGTGAGAGGAAGGAAGCATTGATAAGGACTCTTTGATTTCCAGAGCGTGGGCAAAGCAAAGAGGAGCAAAAGCCCTCCCAGAAAGGAGAACGGGGAGCCAGGGAAGAGAAGCCGCAAGAGGGCTCGCAGCGCCCAGTGTCCCTGCTGCCAACCGCGCCAGCCGCCCCCTTCGGCGGGAGGCCCCTTTCCCTGCGGGCAGTGCAAACGGTGCGCAAGTTCCTCCTCTTTCTGCTCAAAGCTGCGCCTTTGGACTAAAAGGGGCTGACCCTTTTCAAAGGCACCGCAGGGGAAGCTGGGGGCACTTGCAGCATCACCCCCGGCAGCCGTGCTCAAGCTTAACACCCACCTCAAACCCAAAGAGCTTAGGTAAAACCCAGCCTTCACAATGAAACCTTGCCGTGCCCCAACAAGACACAGTTGATACAAGTAGGAATAGATCCATCAAAGCTTGGTTTGATGCTGCTGATCAAATTCAAAAGAGGATGCAGCAAAAGGAGGAAGACATTTCAAGGCATTGAAAGTAGAACCATCAGACTCATGGTGCTGATCCATTGACAAATGTGCCACTGCCCGAAAAGACAGAAATTCATACTCAAACGGAGATCTTGGCACTTGGTTTCATGGTGTGTACTAGCGTGAGCAATGGATGGTTTGCTTCCTATCTTGCAGGGTGTTTGAAAGCATGAAGGAAAGGAACAACCACAGCAGAAGACATCGGCCTCGGAAGACAGCAGAGCCTCTCCCCAAGAAGAAAAGACCAAATTAGACAACCCTGCAGGTTGTCCAGGGCTAGCAAGAGTTAGGCAGATTAGTTAGATAGGAATACAACTGTTAGATATTAGTTAGATAGGAATAGGACTGTTTTTTAAGCTTTTTGGGTTGTTTAATCTTCTACTTCGTTAGTTTACATGATAGTAACCTCCTCAATTTAGTAGTTAAGGTACATTAGTATTATTCAGGACTCATTAGTATTATTAGATTTATCAGTAAATGTCAGAGGTTGGGTGTTGTCTATGCTCTGCCATATGCTCTTTGTCATTTTGCCTTTGTTGAGACCTAATCTGTCTTTATCATTAAACCAATGTTTGTTCCATTTTGTCTGTTTGTCTGTATGAAAGCACTCCAGCAATGTTTGTTCCATTTGCCTGGTGTTGCAAAGACGGCACTTGCCCTGAGAGAAGAAGCTGGGCAGGCGCCACCTCCCCCAGGCCCAGCCCCTTGCTCAGCTGGCAGGACTTCCTGAGGTGTGTCTCCTTTACTGCCGGTGAAATACCGCTGGGGCTTCAGCCTTTGATTCCTCAACATCTCAGCTGGGAGTGGAAAGGGAGGCTTTGTTTAATTCACTGAATTGCATCTAGATGAGTGGTCTGGTCTCACCATATTTTCTGGCATAAAAGCAGCGGGTTGAGTCCTTTTTGGAGCCCAGACAGAAAAATTTCTTTCATTTTGGGGGACTGATGGAGCTGACCAGCTTGGAGGACGTTTCTAAGCCCTCCGATTCTATCCAATTCCTATCGGCATGCACCACAAAGGCATGGCTAGTTCAGTTGCAGTTTCTCCTGAAAGGACCAGTGTCCCGCTCTGGGCCTCCAGCAATCTCCTTAGCTTAAGCCGAGCGGGTGTGATCATTATCCTCTGACTTGTCACAGCTGGGGCACTTGCGCCAAAGAAGAATCCAAGTCACTCTTTTATGGAGGCCAGCAAATGGCCGTGCCTAGCAAGGCTTTGGTGGCAGGGGCTGTGGAGGGTGGATGGAGAGGGGGCGAGGGAGGGGGCAATTGGCAGGCTGCTTCTGGGAAGCCGAGGCAAGCTTGCCCTTGTCTGATGGAGCCGGTGCAGGTGGGCTTTGGAGGCTACAAAGTATCTGCCTTGCAGTGGGACTTGTTCCAGCTGCCCCCTCAGTTTGCTGGCCAGTGGGTAACATGCAGGCTGGGAAGGAAGCAAGATTGGGACTGAAGCAAGATTTGCTTTTCCTTAAGGACAGGCAGGAAAGCAGCAAAGCTGCCTGGCTTTTTCTCATATCTGGGATCTAGGCGTTAAAAGCAATGTGAAGGCCAGCAGTGTGGAAAGGCAATTCTGTAAGTGTTGCTTCCTTAGAGGAATGCCAGAGTCTTTTGGGACAACCACCGAGCTTCTCCAAGGGAGCTGGAAGAGGGATCTAGAAATTCTGCCTGAATGTTTGCTAGAGAAATGCCCGTGTGCTGTCCCTGGGTGTGTGTGTGTGTGTCCCCATCAGTTGGCCTGAAAAAGATCCTGTTTCTCCAAGTTTCAAGGGAGGAGTGATGAGGTGAGAGACCAGCTCAGAGGCCCAAAGGAGGGAAACCATGCAGTGACATTATTGGGCAGCAAAAGGAGAATTGAGAAAGGGGGCAGGATGAATGCCTCCACTTTGAGAGGAAGCTTTGGAGTTGGCTCTGCGCTAGGCAACTTGCAAATTCCAGCTCCTCTCAGAGCTGGAGGAGAGCCAGTGGGAGGAGCCCTTCTGGTTCTCCAGGGCAGGAGATGAGGTCTGGGCCCTTGCACAGAGGCAGGCTCCTGTGCACCTTCAGCTGGAGGAACCTTGCAGAGAAGCACCGGGAAGAGCCAGGGCTGTCCCTGCACTGCTTTTGCCCGTCTCATCAGACGACTGAGGAGAAAAGGCCCAATGGGAAGCTTCTCAGAGCAAACTTGCAGCAGAAGAAGTACAAGGGGCAGAGGCGGCCCATGCCCCTTTCTGTCCCATGGCTCCCCCAGGGGTTCTAGATGGAATGTTGGGCTGTGCCCATAGCAACTGTCGTTGTCTCCTGCTCCTGCGGCCCTTGCTGGAACGCTGCTGGAGCAGCGCTGGAGCAGCAGCTGCAGGATCAGCTCCTGGGCTGTCCCTGACCAGCCGCCTTCTGCACTCAGCGCCAGACCCGGCCTCCGCACCGACATCCTGGTCTCCTCGTCTGCCTCCGGGCATCCCCAGAGCACTTGGGAACCCTCCAAGGTAAGAAAATCCCCGTTTGCCCTCAAAGCACTAGCACAAGGGCAGGAGGCTCCAGCTGCCTCTCCCACCAAGCACGACACACAGGCTGCGTGCTCACTTTCCCCAGACGAGCTTCCACGTGAAAGCAGGGTGCAGCTTCTGAAGGAATTGTGTTGCCTCCAGGGGAAACACAGACCTTTCCATAGAGGACCTAGAGAGGTGTCCCAGTGCAGTTGCAGATCCTCGTCCACGCATCACCTGATTAAACGTTCTTGGCACCCATTTCAGTCCTCAAACTATCTTGTGCTGACCCCAAAACAAATTGTTCCTGGCTGAGCAGGTCAGGGCTTCAGTGTCAACAAATCCCCTTATGCCCTGACTCTGCTCACACCCGCTCCAAAGCTTCAAACAGCACAATGATGCCACTTCTCCTCTGGCATCCCTGTCGTTCAGGGCATGGAAGCATTTGACTGGGCTTCTCTGCAAACACAGGCTTTCAACTTCAAAAACCATCTGGGATCAGCAATTCTTATCTACTTACGTATTTACATCGCCTATAGATCCCTTCTATTTTAATATCTTTAGAGATTCTTTTTTCAGTGCACGTAGGGCTGGTTCTACCTCATGCTCAGGGGTGGCCGTCAAATGCCATCTCCTCAAGAGCACAATCACAGTAGCACAGAATTTTCTGGCTTGGAAGGGATTCTGAAAGATCACTGAGGCCAACTGCAGGGCCTGCCCGGGGCAGCCTCAACAATCACAGCCTGTGCCCAAGAGCAGTGTCCAAACACTTTTGGAGCTCAGTCAGCCTTGGTGCTGTGCCCCCTTCCCTGGGGAGGCTGTTGCAGTGCCCAAGCAGCCTGTGGCTGAAGAAGCTTTTCCTTCGATCCAACCTAAGCCTGCACTGGCACATCTCCCCTGCCATTCTCTTGGCTCTTCTCCGTGGCCCTGGGAGTGAAGAGAGTAGTGCATGGCCTTCTGCTTGCCCTCCTGAGGAAGCTGCTGACTGCTGGAGGGTCCTGCCTAGGACATTCCATGTCAAAAAGGCAGCAATGACAGCAAAGAGAAAGGAGCTGGGACACGGGAGCTCGGGCTTTGCAATGATGAGGATGAGAAGGAAGGCTACTGACACATCCTTGGCAGAAGGATTTTGAACTGGAGCATTGCTTTGATCTCTTTCAGGTGGAAAGGAGAGGCACAATGAAAAGGAAAGCAAGAGCCCAGATTCAGCCGTGAGTTTTGGCCTAGGGTTAAAGGACAGCAAACTGGAAGAATGGCGAGGAGGAGAACTGCTCTTTCACAGTCAGGCTGGGATTGGTTCAAGCCTGTGGGTGCACAGCAAGGCTCTCTTGACCACTTGCCTTTCTCACCTCCACCTCCTTCTTCCTTTAGACACATCAATGTTGGCAGCGACTTTCAGGCTGAGCTCCCAGAGCTGCAGAACAGAGCAGCAAGTGAGGATGAAGAGCCTGCAAGCCTGGTCTGGAAGCCCTGGGGAGAGGATGACTCTGACATGGAAAAACCTGACAGAGGTAGCTTTGCTTCAAGCTTTGCTTCCAGCCCTGAGCTACTTGGGTCTTGAAAAGGCTCCTTATGCCTAAAAAGGCAGCCTTTTGCAGGCTCTGCTTCTCTCCTTGTCTCGCCCATCTTCCCATGTAGAAGTGTTAGAGGCAAGGAGAAAGAGCAAGCACCTTGCTCTCCAAACTGGTCAGGGCCGTTTGCCACTGGAAGAGGGGAGATTGGCCCCCACTTCTTCTTACAGAAGCTGCTTTGGAGGGAGAGCCAGCACTGCGTGGGCCCTTGCTTCATCTGGCTCTGTCTTTGCTCTCCTTTTCATGCTCTCTCTCCAAGCTGCTGTCTTTAGCTGCCGGCCTTTCCTTCTGCCTTGCATGGCAACCTTTGCCCTTTGCTGGCCTCCAGGCTGACTTTCGGTGGGTTTTTTCTTGTGCTTGCAGTAAGAGAACTGTTGGACATGGCCAGCTCCCGTGGCATTCCCGGGGCAGCAGCTAACCTGGAGCGCGCCCTGCACTGCCTGCACCAGGCACGCGGCAGCGTTCCGGTAAGAAGCGGCTGTTTGGGCGCAGAGGAGAGGGCACAGGGAATGCAGAAGGCCTGGGCACTGGGACAGCCTTTCCTGGCTGCTCTTGGAAGAAGGGTCTTAACAGGGAGCAGAGCACTTGCTGCCTGCTGGGTCTCCTCCAGCTGCGTCAGGGCTGAGCCCAAAGGGCTCCAGCAGGGAGAATCTCCCTCCTGGAGGCGGCGGCGGCGGAAGGTCCTGCTGCCTTGTAAATGGCCTGGAGATTTGGCTTCTCTAAGACATTTGGAGGGGAAATTCCCAGAAGCCTCAGTCAGCTGAGGCCATTCTGGCTGCAGGAGCAGCAAAATCCTCAGCTTGGTGAGCAAAAGGCCACTCTTGGGGACCAGGATCAAAGGGTCGGGCAGCAAAAACTAGGGACTGGGAGCAAATGACAGTGTTTCACCCACATGGGATACAGTCGCTTGAATGTCTGGAGAGGCAAAGGAGCTGAAAGGCAGCACCTGTGATTTTTTGGCTCATTTTTAATGTGCTGGGGCGGCTAAAGCCTTTTCCCTCTTGATCTTGCAGGAGGCTCTGGAGATGCTGCTCTCAGAGGGGCCTGCAACACCTCAAGGCCATCCCATGGCTGATTATCATTACGCAGGTAAGCAAAGCAGAGCTTCTTGCGTCCCTGACAGATGCTGCCGTCCCCTTCATTGTTGTGGCAAGCGTTTCTGCTTCAAGAAATTGTGCTTAACACCAGCACAAGGTCTTGTCTCCTCTGTGGGTGGGCAAAGCACCAGCATCTAGTCCTTCAGCTCTACTTGTTTTCCAATCCTTCTCCCCGGGCAATGCCTGCTCTTGTCTTCACGCCCTTCTGAGGGAGCAGACACGTACACCCACGTGAATGACGGCCTGCGACCGTTTTCTTTCGGCAGCCAGAGGAATCTACTTGGTGTGGATCAAGGGATCTGTTTACTAGCCGCTGCTTTTTATTGCCAGGCTCTGATAGATGGACACCTGAGGAGAAGGAGTCCTTCCAAAAGGCTTTCCACACCTACGGCAAGGATTTTCATCTCATCCAGAAGCAGGTAAAGCCACGGGACATTCTTTACCCGAGCAGATCAGCAGCAGGAAAGCTTGCTTATTTCTGGGAACAAGCACTGGGCTTCAGTCTCTCTCTTCTCAAGGAGCAAGTATCTTCAAGTAGTAACAAAAGGGGACATCAAAAGCCTGTGTCAAAAGGATGATCCTGCCTCTCCAGCCCTTTTCTCCAAGCTCTTTTGGAAGATGAAGCTTTATTCTGTCAGACTTGTGGCACAGGTCTGCTGCTGCTTCCACAAGACGCTGTGCTGGCATAACTGGAGTGAAGCGGGGAAAGAAGAACTGTGCTAGGTGGATTTGTTGTTGATCTGTGCATTGCGTGTATTAGCACCTAGCATCATACAGGGTTTAAGACATTGCATGATGCCTCTCTTTCTCCATGTTGATTTCATTTTACACCCTACTCCATTTACTTCATGCTTTTACTTCCTAGTTCACTCCATAGTCTACTTTTTCCCCAGTGCACCCGACACCATTTGCGATTCCTTCTTTTTCTCTTCACAACAGATCCAGACTAAGACCGTGGCCCAGTGTGTGGAGTACTACTACTCCTGGAAAAAGGAGCATAAACTTGCCAGCACTCTTGCTCAGGTGAGGGGCAAGAAAATGGAGAGGTGCCAGGAAGGTCGAGAAACTGGGAGAAGGGGAGAAAAGCTGCTGGCGAGCCATGCCAGATGCCCCTTTGCCAGGATCACATCGTCCCATGTGCTGGGAAAGGCACAGCAGATGCTGCCCGGGCCTTCCTTGTGCTGCTGCCCTGAAGTATGCAATTCTGGAGCCTAACTTTGACCCAAGAAAGCAGCACCGCCACCAAAATGGGCTTTGACTCTCTACAGATGGGCTTCTCAAGGGCTGGCACCCTCGCTGACTCCAATCAGACCCCAAATTCCCCACTGCTTGCTGACATCAGCAGTCCAGGCTGCCTTTGTGGATATGCTGCAGATTTTCAGGGAGTTTTTCTAGCATGCCAGCATAGTCCCCAAGAAGGAGCTGCTGGTGCTGTGGCTCCCCTAAATCTTTCCTTAGCGGCAAAGAGCAATTTGCTTCCCATCATGTGAGAGAGAGAGAGAGAGAGAGAGAGAGAGAGAGAGACAGGGAGGGAGATTATTTTGGGGACTAGAAAATGGCTAAGCATGTGTCTACCCTAATTGGACTGAATTGAAATGCCATTGCCTAGACATTTGTGGAGGAAAAGCAGAGAGAAATAGATGTTAGGCAGAAAGGTAGAAATAAGAAATGTAGAGCTCTAAATAGCCAGGTCTTTCTCCCACCCCTTTGGCCTGTAGAAAAGAGGAGTATTTTCCTCCAAGCTCTGGCTTGGCAGCCCGCCGCAGCCCATTGGCAAAGGCAGCCGTTTTCTCAGCTCTTGAGGCTTTGGAAGGATTTGCTTAGGCCGATAGATTTTTGTGCTGGATGCTCTGATTTCCAGCTTTGTGAGAGGAAGGAAGCATTGATAAGGACTCTTTGATTTCCAGAGCGTGGGCAAAGCAAAGAGGAGCAAAAGCCCTCCCAGAAAGGAGAACGGGGAGCCAGGGAAGAGAAGCCGCAAGAGGGCTCGCAGCGCCCAGTGTCCCTGCTGCCAACCGCGCCAGCCGCCCCCTTCGGCCCGAGGCCCCTTTCCCTGCGGGCAGTGCAAACGGTGCGCAAGTTCCTCCTCTTTCTGCTCAAAGCTGCGCCTTTGGACTAAAAGGGGCTGACCCTTTTCAAAGGCACCGCAGGGGAAGCTGGGGGCACTTGCAGCATCGCCCCCGGCAGCCGTGCTCAAGCTTAACACCCACCTCAAACCCAAAGAGCTTAGGTAAAACCCAGCCTTCACAATGAAACCTTGCCGTGCCCCAACAAGACACAGTTGATACAAGTAGGAATAGATCCATCAAAGCTTGGTTTGATGCTGCTGATCAAATTCAAAAGAGGATGCAGCAAAAGGAGGAAGACATTTCAAGGCATTGAAAGTAGAACCATCAGACTCATGGTGCTGATCCATTGACAAATGTGCCACTGCCCGAAAAGACAGAAATTCATACTCAAACGGAGATCTTGGCACTTGGTTTCATGGTGTGTACTAGCGTGAGCAATGGATGGTTTGCTTCCTATCTTGCAGGGTGTTTGAAAGCATGAAGGAAAGGAACAAACACAGCAGAAGACATCGGCCTCGGAAGACAGCAGAGCCTCTCCCCAAGAAGAAAAGACCAAATTAGACAACCCTGCAGGTTGTCCAGGGCTAGCAAGAGTTAGGCAGATTAGTTAGATAGGAATACAACTGTTAGATATTAGTTAGATAGGAATAGGACTGGTTTTTAAGCTTTTTGGGTTGTTTAATCTTCTACTTCGTTAGTTGACATGATAGTAACCTCCTCAATTTAGTAGTTAAGGTACATTAGTATTATTCAGGACTCATTAGTATTATTAGATTTATCAGTAAATGTCAGAGGTTGGGTGTTTTGTATGCTCTGCCATATGCTCTTTGTCATTTTGCCTTTGTTGAGACCTAATCTGTCTTTATCATTAAACCAATGTTTGTTCCATTTTGTCTGTTTGTCTGTATGAAAGCACTCCAGCAATGTTTGTTCCATTTGCCTGGTGTTGCAAAGACGGCACTTGCCCTGAGAGAAGAAGCTGGGCAGGCGCCACCTCCCCCAGGCCCAGCCCCTTGCTCAGCTGGCAGGACTTCCTGAGGTGTGTCTCCTTTACTGCCAGTGAAATACCGCTGGGGCTTCAGCCTTTGATTCCTCAACATCTCAGCTGGGAGTGGAAAGGGAGGCTTTGTTTAATTCACTGAATTGCATCTAGATGAGTGGTCTGGTCTCACCATATTTTCTGGCATAAAAGCAGCGGGTTGAGTCCTTTTTGGAGCCCAGACAGAAAAATTTCTTTCATTTTGGGGGACTGATGGAGCTGACCAGCTTGGAGGACGTTTCTAAGCCCTCCGATTCTATCCAATTCCTATCGGCATGCACCACAAAGGCATGGCTAGTTCAGTTGCAGTTTCTCCTGAAAAGACCAGTGTCCCGCTCTGGGCCTCCAGCAATCTCCTTAGCTAAAGCCGAGCGGGTGTGATCATTATCCTCTGACTTGTCACAGCTGGGGCACTTGCGCCAAAGAAGAATCCAAGTCACTCTTTTATGGAGGCCAGCAAATGGCCCTGCCTAGCAAGGCTTTGGTGGCAGGGGCTGTGGAGGGTGGATGGAGAGGGGGCGAGGGAGGGGGCAATTGGCAGGCTGCTTCTGGGAAGCCGAGGCAAGCTTGCCCTTGTCTGATGGAGCCGGTGCAGGTGGGCTTTGGAGGCTACAAAGTATCTGCCTTGCAGTGGGACTTGTTCCAGCTGCCCCCTCAGTTTGCTGGCCAGTGGGTAACATGCAGGCTGGGAAGGAAGCAAGATTGGGACTGAAGCAAGATTTGCTTTTCCTTAAGGACAGGCAGGAAAGCAGCAAAGCTGCCTGGCTTTTTCTCATATCTGGGATCTAGGCGTTAAAAGCAATGTGAAGGCCAGCAGTGTGGAAAGGCAATTCTGTAAGTGTTGCTTCCTTAGAGGAATGCCAGAGTCTTTTGGGACAACCACCGAGCTTCTCCAAGGGAGCTGGAAGAGGGATCTAGAAATTCTGCCTGAATGTTTGCTAGAGAAATGCCCGTGTGCTGTCCCTGGGTGTGTGTGTGTGTGTCCCCATCAGTTGGCCTGAAAAAGATCCTGTTTCTCCAAGTTTCAAGGGAGGAGTGATGAGGTGAGAGACCAGCTCAGAGGCCCAAAGGAGGGAAACCATGCAGTGACATTATTGGGCAGCAAAAGGAGAATTGAGAAAGGGGGCAGGATGAATGCCTCCACTTTGAGAGGAAGCTTTGGAGTTGGCTCTGCGCTAGGCAACTTGCAAATTCCAGCTCCTCTCAGAGCTGGAGGAGAGCCAGTGGGAGGAGCCCTTCTGGTTCTCCAGGGCAGGAGATGAGGTCTGGGCCCTTGCACAGAGGCAGGCTCCTGTGCACCTTCAGCTGGAGGCACCTTGCAGAGAAGCACCGGGAAGAGCCAGGGCTGTCCCTGCACTGCTTTTGCCCGTCTCATCAGACGACTGAGGAGAAAAGGCCCAATGGGAAGCTTCTCAGAGCAAACTTGCAGCAGAAGAAGTACAAGGGGCAGAGGCGGCCCATGCCCCTTTCTGTCCCATGGCTCCCCCAGGGGTTCTAGATGGAATGTTGGGCTGTGCCCATAGCAACTGTCGTTGTCTCCTGCTCCTGCGGCCCTTGCTGGAACACTGCTGGAGCAGCGCTGGAGCAGCAGCTGCAGGATCAGCTCCTGGGCTGTCCCTGACCAGCCGCCTTCTGCACTCAGCGCCAGACCCGGCCTCTGCACCGACATCCTGGTCTCCTCGTCTGCCTCCGGGCATCCCCAGAGCACTTGGGAACCCTCCAAGGTAAGAAAATCCCCGTTTGCCCTCAAAGCACTAGCACAAGGGCAGGAGGCTCCAGCTGCCTCTCCCACCAAGCACGACACACAGGCTGCGTGCTCACTTTCCCCAGACGAGCTTCCACGTGAAAGCAGGGTGCAGCTTCTGAAGGAATTGTGTTGCCTCCAGGGGAAACACAGACCTTTCCATAGAGGACTTAGAGAGGTGTCCCAGTGCAGTTGCAGATCCTCGTCCACGCATCACCTGATTAAACGTTCTTGGCACCCATTTCAGTCCTCAAACTATCTTGTGCTGACCCCAAAACAAATTGTTCCTGGCTGAGCAGGTCAGGGCTTCAGTGTCAACAAATCCCCTTATGCCCTGACTCTGCTCACACCCGCTCCAAAGCTTCAAACACCACAATGATGGCACTTCTCCTCTGGCATCCCTGTCGTTCAGGGCATGGAAGCATTTGACTGGGCTTCTCTGCAAACACAGGCTTTCAACTTCAAAAACCATCTGGGATCAGCAATTCTTATCTACTTACGTATTTGCATCGCCTATAGATCCCTTCTATTTTAATATCTTTAGAGATTCTTTTTTCAGTGCACGTAGGGCTGGTTCTACCTCATGCTCAGGGGTGGCCGTCAAATGCCATCTCCTCAAGAGCACAATCACAGTAGCACAGAATTTTCTGCCTTGGAAGGGATTCTGAAAGATCACTGAGGCCAACTGCAGGGCCTGCCCGGGGCAGCCTCAACAATCACAGCCTGTGCCCAAGAGCAGTGTCCAAACACTTTTGGAGCTCAGTCAGCCTTGGTGCTGTGCCCCCTTCCCTGGGGAGGCTGTTGCAGTGCCCAAGCAGCCTGTGGCTGAAGAAGCTTTTCCTTCGATCCAACCTAAGCCTGCACTGGCACATCTCCCCTGCCATTCTCTTGGCTCTTCTCCGTGGCCCCGGGAGTGAAGAGAGTAGTGCATGGCCTTCTGCTTGCCCTCCTGAGGAAGCTGCTGACTGCTGGAGGGTCCTGCCTAGGACATTCCATGTCAAAAAGGCAGCAATGACAGCAAAGAGAAAGGAGCTGGGACACGGGAGCTCGGGCTTTGCAATGATGAGGATGAGAAGGAAGGCTACTGACACATCCTTGGCAGAAGGATTTTGAACTGGAGCATTGCTTTGATCTCTTTCAGGTGGAAAGGAGAGGCACAATGAAAAGGAAAGCAAGAGCCCAGATTCAGCCGTGAGTTTTGGCCTAGGGTTAAAGGACAGCAAACTGGAAGAATGGCGAGGAGGAGAACTGCTCTTTCACAGTCAGGCTGGGATTGGTTCAAGCCTGTGGGTGCACAGCAAGGCTCTCTTGACCACTTGCCTTTCTCACCTCCACCTCCTTCTTCCTTTAGACACATCAATGTTGGCAGCGACTTTCAGGCTGAGCTCCCAGAGCTGCAGAACAGAGCAGCAAGTGAGGATGAAGAGCCTGCAAGCCTGGTCTGGAAGCCCTGGGGAGAGGATGACTCTGACATGGAAAAACCTGACAGAGGTAGCTTTGCTTCAAGCTTTGCTTCCAGCCCTGAGCTACTTGGGTCTTGAAAAGGCTCCTTATGCCTAAAAAGGCAGCGTTTTGCAGGCTCTGCTTCTCTCCTTGTCTCGCCCATCTTCCCATGTAGAAGTGTTAGAGGCAAGGAGAAAGAGCAAGCACCTTGCTCTCCAAACTGGTCAGGGCCGTTTGCCACTGGAAGAGGGGAGATTGGCCCCCACTTCTTCTTACAGAAGCTGCTTTGGAGGGAGAGCCAGCACTGCGTGGGCCCTTGCTTCATCTGGCTCTGTCTTTGCTCTCCTTTTCATGCTCTCTCTCCAAGCTGCTGTCTTTAGCTGCCGGCCTTTCCTTCTGCCTTGCATGGCAACCTTTGCCCTTTGCTGGCCTCCAGGCTGACTTTCGGTGGGTTTTTTCTTGTGCTTGCAGTAAGAGAACTGTTGGACATGGCCAGCTCCCGTGGCATTCCCGGGGCAGCAGCTAACCTGGAGCGCGCCCTGCACTGCCTGCACCAGGCACGCGGCAGCGTTCCGGTAAGAAGCGGCTGTTTGGGCGCAGAGGAGAGGGCACAGGGAATGCAGAAGGCCTGGGCACTGGGACAGCCTTTCCTGGCTGCTCTTGGAAGAAGGGTCTTAACAGGGAGCAGAGCACTTGCTGCCTGCTGGGTCTCCTCCAGCTGCGTCAGGGCTGAGCCCAAAGGGCTCCAGCAGGGAGAATCTCCCTCCTGGAGGCGGCGGCGGCGGAAGGTCCTGCTGCCTTGTAAATGGCCTGGAGATTTGGGTTCTCTAAGACATTTGGAGGGGAAATTCCCAGAAGCCTCAGTCAGCTGAGGCCATTCTGGCTGCAGGAGCAGCAAAATCCTCAGCTTGGTGAGCAAAAGGCCACTCTTGGGGACCAGGATCAAAGGGTCGGGCAGCAAAAACTAGGGACTGGGAGCAAATGACAGTGTTTCACCCACATGGGATACAGTCGCTTGAATGTCTGGAGAGGCAAAGGAGCTGAAAGGCAGCACCTGTGATTTTTTGGCTCATTTTTAATGTGCTGGGGCGGCTAAAGCCTTTTCCCTCTTGATCTTGCAGGAGGCTCTGGAGATGCTGCTCTCAGAGGGGCCTGCAACAGCTCAAGGCCATCCCATGGCTGATTATCATTACGCAGGTAAGCAAAGCAGAGCTTCTTGCATCCCTGACAGATGCTGCCGTCCCCTTCATTCTTGTGGCAAGCGTTTCTGCTTCAAGAAATTGTGCTTAACACCAGCACAAGGTCTTGTCTCCTCTGTGGGTGGGCAAAGCACCAGCATCTAGTCCTTCAGCTCTACTTGTTTTCCAATCCTTCTCCCCGGGCAATGCCTGCTCTTGTCTTCACGCCCTTCTGAGGGAGCAGACACGTACACCCACGTGAATGACGGCCTGCGACCGTTTTCTTTCGGCAGCCAGAGGAATCTACTTGGTGTGGATCAAGGGATCTGTTTACTAGCCGCTGCTTTTTATTGCCAGGCTCTGATAGATGGACACCTGAGGAGAAGGAGTCCTTCCAAAAGGCTTTCCACACCTACGGCAAGGATTTTCATCTCATCCAGAAGCAGGTAAAGCCACGGGACATTCTTTACCCGAGCAGATCAGCAGCAGGAAAGCTTGCTTATTTCTGGGAACAAGCACTGGGCTTCAGTCTCTCTCTTCTCAAGGAGCAAGTATCTTCAAGTAGTAACAAAAGGGGACATCAAAAGCCTGTGTCAAAAGGATGATCCTGCCTCTCCAGCCCTTTTCTCCAAGCTCTTTTGGAAGATGAAGCTTTATTCTGTCAGACTTGTGGCACAGGTCTGCTGCTGCTTCCACAAGACGCTGTGCTGGCATAACTGGAGTGAAGCGGGGAAAGAAGAACTGTGCTAGGTGGATTTGTTGTTGATCTGTGCATTGCGTGTATTAGCACCTAGCATCATACAGGGTTTAAGACATTGCATGATGCCTCTCTTTCTCCATGTTGATTTCATTTTACACCCTACTCCATTTACTTCATGCTTTTACTTCCTAGTTCACTCCATAGTCTACTTTTTCCCCAGTGCACCCGACACCATTTTCGATTCCTTCTTTTTCTCTTCACAACAGATCCAGACTAAGACCGTGGCCCAGTGTGTGGAGTACTACTACTCCTGGAAAAAGGAGCATAAACTTGCCAGCACTCTTGCTCAGGTGAGGGGCAAGAAAATGGAGAGGTGCCAGGAAGGTCGAGAAACTGGGAGAAGGGGAGAAAAGCTGCTGGCGAGCCATGCCAGATGCCCCTTTGCCAGGATCACATCGTCCCATGTGCTGGGAAAGGCACAGCAGATGCTGCCCGGGCCTTCCTTGTGCTACTGCCCTGAAGTATGCAATTCTGGAGCCTAACTTTGACCCAAGAAAGCAGCACCGCCACCAAAATGGGCTTTGACTCTCTACAGATGGGCTTCTCAAGGGCTGGCACCCTCGCTGACTCCAATCAGACCCCAAATTCCCCACTGCTTGCTGACATCAGCAGTCCAGGCTGCCTTTGTGGATATGCTGCAGATTTTCAGGGAGTTTTTCTAGCATGCCAGCATAGTCCCCAAGAAGGAGCTGCTGGTGCTGTGGCTCCCCTAAATCTTTCCTTAGCGGCAAAGAGCAATTTGCTTCCCATCATGTGAGAGAGAGAGAGAGAGAGAGAGAGAGAGAGAGACAGGGAGGGAGATTATTTTGGGGACTAGAAAATGGCTAAGCATGTGTCTACCCTAATTGGACTGAATTGAAATGCCATTGCCTAGACATTTGTGGAGGAAAAGCAGAGAGAAATAGATGTTAGGCAGAAAGGTAGAAATAAGAAATGTAGAGCTCTAAATAGCCAGGTCTTTCTCCCACCCCTTTGGCCTGTAGAAAAGAGGAGTATTTTCCTCCAAGCTCTGGCTTGGCAGCCCGCCGCAGCCCATTGGCAAAGGCAGCCGTTTTCTCAGCTCTTGAGGCTTTGGAAGGATTTGCTTAGGCCGATAGATTTTTGTGCTGGATGCTCTGATTTCCAGCTTTGTGAGAGGAAGGAAGCATTGATAAGGACTCTTTGATTTCCAGAGCGTGGGCAAAGCAAAGAGGAGCAAAAGCCCTCCCAGAAAGGAGAACGGGGAGCCAGGGAAGAGAAGCCGCAAGAGGGCTCGCAGCGCCCAGTGTCCCTGCTGCCAACCGCGCCAGCCGCCCCCTTCGGCGGGAGGCCCCTTTCCCTGCGGGCAGTGCAAACGGTGCGCAAGTTCCTCCTCTTTCTGCTCAAAGCTGCGCCTTTGGACTAAAAGGGGCTGACCCTTTTCAAAGGCACCGCAGGGGAAGCTGGGGGCACTTGCAGCATCGCCCCCGGCAGCCGTGCTCAAGCTTAACACCCACCTCAAACCCAAAGAGCTTAGGTAAAACCCAGCCTTCACAATGAAACCTTGCCGTGCCCCAACAAGACACAGTTGATACAAGTAGGAATAGATCCATCAAAGCTTGGTTTGATGCTGCTGATCAAATTCAAAAGAGGATGCAGCAAAAGGAGGAAGACATTTCAAGGCATTGAAAGTAGAACCATCAGACTCATGGTGCTGATCCATTGACAAATGTGCCACTGCCCGAAAAGACAGAAATTCATACTCAAACGGAGATCTTGGCACTTGGTTTCATGGTGTGTACTAGCGTCAGCAATGGATGGTTTGCTTCCTATCTTGCAGGGTGTTTGAAAGCATGAAGGAAAGGAACAAACACAGCAGAAGACATCGGCCTCGGAAGACAGCAGAGCCTCTCCCCAAGAAGAAAAGACCAAATTAGACAACCCTGCAGGTTGTCCAGGGCTAGCAAGAGTTAGGCAGATTAGTTAGATAGGAATACAACTGTTAGATATTAGTTAGATAGGAATAGGACTGTTTTTTAAGCTTTTTGGGTTGTTTAATCTTCTACTTCGTTAGTTTACATGATAGTAACCTCCTCAATTTAGTAGTTAAGGTACATTAGTATTATTCAGGACTCATTAGTATTATTAGATTTATCAGTAAATGTCAGAGGTTGGGTGTTTTGTATGCTCTGCCATATGCTCTTTGTCATTTTGCCTTTGTTGAGACCTAATCTGTCTTTATCATTAAACCAATGTTTGTTCCATTTTGTCTGTTTGTCTGTATGAAAGCACTCCAGCAATGTTTGTTCCATTTGCCTGGTGTTGCAAAGACGGCACTTGCCCTGAGAGAAGAAGCTGGGCAGGCGCCACCTCCCCCAGGCCCAGCCCCTTGCTCAGCTGGCAGGACTTCCTGAGGTGTGTCTCCTTTACTGCCAGTGAAATACCGCTGGGGCTTCAGCCTTTGATTCCTCAACATCTCAGCTGGGAGTGGAAAGGGAGGCTTTGTTTAATTCACTGAATTGCATCTAGATGAGTGGTCTGGTCTCACCATATTTTCTGGCATAAAAGCAGCGGGTTGAGTCCTTTTTGGAGCCCAGCCAGAAAAATTTCTTTCATTTTGGGGGACTGATGGAGCTGACCAGCTTGGAGGACGTTTCTAAGCCCTCCGATTCTATCCAATTCCTATCGGCATGCACCACAAAGGCATGGCTAGTTCAGTTGCAGTTTCTCTGGAAAGGACCAGTGTCCCGCTCTGGGCCTCCAGCAATCTCCTTAGCTTAAGCCGAGCGGGTGTGATCATTATCCTCTGACTTGTCACAGCTGGGGCACTTGCGCCAAAGAAGAATCCAAGTCACTCTTTTATGGAGGCCAGCAAATGGCCGTGCCTAGCAAGGCTTTGGTGGCAGGGGCTGTGGAGGGTGGATGGAGAGGGGGCGAGGGAGGGGGCAATTGGCAGGCTGCTTCTGGGAAGCCGAGGCAAGCTTGCCCTTGTCTGATGGAGCCGGTGCAGGTGGGCTTTGGAGGCTACAAAGTATCTGCCTTGCAGTGGGACTTGTTCCAGCTGCCCCCTCAGTTTGCTGGCCAGTGGGTAACATGCAGGCTGGGAAGGAAGCAAGATTGGGACTGAAGCAAGATTTGCTTTTCCTTAAGGACAGGCAGGAAAGCAGCAAAGCTGCCTGGCTTTTTCTCATATCTGGGATCTAGGCGTTAAAAGCAATGTGAAGGCCAGCAGTGTGGAAAGGCAATTCTGTAAGTGTTGCTTCCTTAGAGGAATGCCAGAGTCTTTTGGGACAACCACCGAGCTTCTCCAAGGGAGCTGGAAGAGGGATCTAGAAATTCTGCCTGAATGTTTGCTAGAGAAATGCCCGTGTGCTGTCCCTGGGTGTGTGTGTGTGTGTCCCCATCAGTTGGCCTGAAAAAGATCCTGTTTCTCTGAGTTTCAAGGGAGGAGTGATGAGGTGAGAGACCAGCTCAGAGGCCCAAAGGAGGGAAACCATGCAGTGACATTATTGGGCAGCAAAAGGAGAATTGAGAAAGGGGGCAGGATGAATGCCTCCACTTTGAGAGGAAGCTTTGGAGTTGGCTCTGCGCTAGGCAACTTGCAAATTCCAGCTCCTCTCAGAGCTGGAGGAGAGCCAGTGGGAGGAGCCCTTCTGGTTCTCCAGGGCAGGAGATGAGGTCTGGGCCCTTGCACAGAGGCAGGCTCCTGTGCACCTTCAGCTGGAGGCACCTTGCAGAGAAGCACCGGGAAGAGCCAGGGCTGTCCCTGCACTGCTTTTGCCCGTCTCATCAGACGACTGAGGAGAAAAGGCCCAATGGGAAGCTTCTCAGAGCAAACTTGCAGCAGAAGAAGTACAAGGGGCAGAGGCGGCCCATGCCCCTTTCTGTCCCATGGCTCCCCCAGGGGTTCTAGATGGAATGTTGGGCTGTGCCCATAGCAACTGTCGTTGTCTCCTGCTCCTGCGGCCCTTGCTGGAACACTGGTGGAGCAGCGCTGGAGCAGCAGCTGCAGGATCAGCTCCTGGGCTGTCCCTGAGCAGCCGCCTTCTGCACTCAGCGCCAGACCCGGCCTCTGCACCGACATCCTGGTCTCCTCGTCTGCCTCCGGGCATCCCCAGAGCACTTGGGAACCCTCCAAGGTAAGAAAATCCCCGTTTGCCCTCAAAGCACTAGCACAAGGGCAGGAGGCTCCAGCTGCCTCTCCCACCAAGCACGACACACAGGCTGCGTGCTCACTTTCCCCAGACGAGCTTCCACGTGAAAGCAGGGTGCAGCTTCTGAAGGAATTGTGTTGCCTCCAGGGGAAACACAGACCTTTCCATAGAGGACCTAGAGAGGTGTCCCAGTGCAGTTGCAGATCCTCGTCCACGCATCACCTGATTAAACGTTCTTGGCACCCATTTCAGTCCTCAAACTATCTTGTGCTGACCCCAAAACAAATTGTTCCTGGCTGAGCAGGTCAGGGCTTCAGTGTCAACAAATCCCCTTATGCCCTGACTCTGCTCACACCCGCTCCAAAGCTTCAAACACCACAATGATGGCACTTCTCCTCTGGCATCCCTGTCGTTCAGGGCATGGAAGCATTTGACTGGGCTTCTCTGCAAACACAGGCTTTCAACTTCAAAAACCATCTGGGATCAGCAATTCTTATCTACTTACGTATTTACATCGCCTATAGATCCCTTCTATTTTAATATCTTTAGAGATTCTTTTTTCAGTGCACGTAGGGCTGGTTCTACCTCATGCTCAGGGGTGGCCGTCAAATGCCATCTCCTCAAGAGCACAATCACAGTAGCACAGAATTTTCTGGCTTGGAAGGGATTCTGAAAGATCACTGAGGCCAACTGCAGGGCCTGCCCGGGGCAGCCTCAACAATCACAGCCTGTGCCCAAGAGCAGTGTCCAAACACTTTTGGAGCTCAGTCAGCCTTGGTGCTGTGCCCCCTTCCCTGGGGAGGCTGTTGCAGTGCCCAAGCAGCCTGTGGCTGAAGAAGCTTTTCCTTCGATCCAACCTAAGCCTGCACTGGCACATCTCCCCTGCCATTCTCTTGGCTCTTCTCCGTGGCCCCGGGAGTGAAGAGAGTAGTGCATGGCCTTCTGCTTGCCCTCCTGAGGAAGCTGCTGACTGCTGGAGGGTCCTGCCTAGGACATTCCATGTCAAAAAGGCAGCAATGACAGCAAAGAGAAAGGAGCTGGGACACGGGAGCTCGGGCTTTGCAATGATGAGGATGAGAAGGAAGGCTACTGACACATCCTTGGCAGAAGGATTTTGAACTGGAGCATTGCTTTGATGTCTTTCAGGTGGAAAGGAGAGGCACAATGAAAAGGAAAGCAAGAGCCCAGATTCAGCCGTGAGTTTTGGCCTAGGGTTAAAGGACAGCAAACTGGAAGAATGGCGAGGAGGAGAACTGCTCTTTCACAGTCAGGCTGGGATTGGTTCAAGCCTGTGGGTGCACAGCAAGGCTCTCTTGACCACTTGCCTTTCTCACCTCCACCTCCTTCTTCCTTTAGACACATCAATGTTGGCAGCGACTTTCAGGCTGAGCTCCCAGAGCTGCAGAACAGAGCACCAAGTGAGGATGAAGAGCCTGCAAGCCTGGTCTGGAAGCCCTGGGGAGAGGATGACTCTGACATGGAAAAACCTGACAGAGGTAGCTTTGCTTCAAGCTTTGCTTCCAGCCCTGAGCTACTTGGGTCTTGAAAAGGCTCCTTATGCCTAAAAAGGCAGCGTTTTGCAGGCTCTGCTTCTCTCCTTGTCTCGCCCATCTTCCCATGTAGAAGTGTTAGAGGCAAGGAGAAAGAGCAAGCACCTTGCTCTCCAAACTGGTCAGGGCCGTTTGCCACTGGAAGAGGGGAGATTGGCCCCCACTTCTTCTTACAGAAGCTGCTTTGGAGGGAGAGCCAGCACTGCGTGGGCCCTTGCTTCATCTGGCTCTGTCTTTGCTCTCCTTTTCATGCTCTCTCTCCAAGCTGCTGTCTTTAGCTGCCGGCCTTTCCTTCTGCCTTGCATGGCAACCTTTGCCCTTTGCTGGCCTCCAGGCTGACTTTCGGTGGGTTTTTTCTTGTGCTTGCAGTAAGAGAACTGTTGGACATGGCCAGCTCCCGTGGCATTCCCGGGGCAGCAGCTAACCTGGAGCGCGCCCTGCACTGCCTGCACCAGGCACGCGGCAGCGTTCCGGTAAGAAGCGGCTGTTTGGGCGCAGAGGAGAGGGCACAGGGAATGCAGAAGGCCTGGGCACTGGGACAGCCTTTCCTGGCTGCTCTTGGAAGAAGGGTCTTAACAGGGAGCAGAGCACTTGCTGCCTGCTGGGTCTCCTCCAGCTGCGTCAGGGCTGAGCCCAAAGGGCTCCAGCAGGGAGAATCTCCCTCCTGGAGGCGGCGGCGGCGGAAGGTCCTGCTGCCTTGTAAATGGCCTGGAGATTTGGGTTCTCTAAGACATTTGGAGGGGAAATTCCCAGAAGCCTCAGTCAGCTGAGGCCATTCTGGCTGCAGGAGCAGCAAAATCCTCAGCTTGGTGAGCAAAAGGCCACTCTTGGGGACCAGGATCAAAGGGTCGGGCAGCAAAAACTAGGGACTGGGAGCAAATGACAGTGTTTCACCCACATGGGATACAGTCGCTTGAATGTCTGGAGAGGCAAAGGAGCTGAAAGGCAGCACCTGTGATTTTTTGGCTCATTTTTAATGTGCTGGGGCGGCTAAAGCCTTTTCCCTCTTGATCTTGCAGGAGGCTCTGGAGATGCTGCTCTCAGAGGGGCCTGCAACAGCTCAAGGCCATCCCATGGCTGATTATCATTACGCAGGTAAGCAAAGCAGAGCTTCTTGCGTCCCTGACAGATGCTGCCGTCCCCTTCATTGTTGTGGCAAGCGTTTCTGCTTCAAGAAATTGTGCTTAACACCAGCACAAGGTCTTGTCTCCTCTGTGGGTGGGCAAAGCACCAGCATCTAGTCCTTCAGCTCTACTTGTTTTCCAATCCTTCTCCCCGGGCAATGCCTGCTCTTGTCTTCACGCCCTTCTGAGGGAGCAGACACGTACACCCACGTGAATGACGGCCTGCGACCGTTTTCTTTCGGCAGCCAGAGGAATCTACTTGGTGTGGATCAAGGGATCTGTTTACTAGCCGCTGCTTTTTATTGCCAGGCTCTGATAGATGGACACCTGAGGAGAAGGAGTCCTTCCAAAAGGCTTTCCACACCTACGGCAAGGATTTTCATCTCATCCAGAAGCAGGTAAAGCCACGGGACATTCTTTACCCGAGCAGATCAGCAGCAGGAAAGCTTGCTTATTTCTGGGAACAAGCACTGGGCTTCAGTCTCTCTCTTCTCAAGGAGCAAGTATCTTCAAGTAGTAACAAAAGGGGACATCAAAAGCCTGTGTCAAAAGGATGATCCTGCCTCTCCAGCCCTTTTCTCCAAGCTCTTTTGGAAGATGAAGCTTTATTCTGTCAGACTTGTGGCACAGGTCTGCTGCTGCTTCCACAAGACGCTGTGCTGGCATAACTGGAGTGAAGCGGGGAAAGAAGAACTGTGCTAGGTGGATTTGTTGTTGATCTGTGCATTGCGTGTATTAGCACCTAGCATCATACAGGGTTTAAGACATTGCATGATGCCTCTCTTTCTCCATGTTGATTTCATTTTACACCCTACTCCATTTACTTCATGCTTTTACTTCCTAGTTCACTCCATAGTCTACTTTTTCCCCAGTGCACCCGACACCATTTTCGATTCCTTCTTTTTCTCTTCACAACAGATCCAGACTAAGACCGTGGCCCAGTGTGTGGAGTACTACTACTCCTGGAAAAAGGAGCATAAACTTGCCAGCACTCTTGCTCAGGTGAGGGGCAAGAAAATGGAGAGGTGCCAGGAAGGTTGAGAAACTGGGAGAAGGGGAGAAAAGCTGCTGGCGAGCCATGCCAGATGCCCCTTTGCCAGGATCACATCGTCCCATGTGCTGGGAAAGGCACAGCAGATGCTGCCCGGGCCTTCCTTGTGCTACTGCCCTGAAGTATGCAATTCTGGAGCCTAACTTTGACCCAAGAAAGCAGCACCGCCACCAAAATGGGCTTTGACTCTCTACAGATGGGCTTCTCAAGGGCTGGCACCCTCGCTGACTCCAATCAGACCCCAAATTCCCCACTGCTTGCTGACATCAGCAGTCCAGGCTGCCTTTGTGGATATGCTGCAGATTTTCAGGGAGTTTTTCTAGCATGCCAGCATAGTCCCCAAGAAGGAGCTGCTGGTGCTGTGGCTCCCCTAAATCTTTCCTTAGCGGCAAAGAGCAATTTGCTTCCCATCATGTGAGAGAGAGAGAGAGAGAGAGAGAGAGAGAGAGACAGGGAGGGAGATTATTTTGGGGACTAGAAAATGGCTAAGCATGTGTCTACCCTAATTGGACTGAATTGAAATGCCATTGCCTAGACATTTGTGGAGGAAAAGCAGAGAGAAATAGATGTTAGGCAGAAAGGTAGAAATAAGAAATGTAGAGCTCTAAATAGCCAGGTCTTTCTCCCACCCCTTTGGCCTGTAGAAAAGAGGAGTATTTTCCTCCAAGCTCTGGCTTGGCAGCCCGCCGCAGCCCATTGGCAAAGACAGCCGTTTTCTCAGCTCTTGAGGCTTTGGAAGGATTTGCTTAGGCCGATCGATTTTTGTGCTGGATGCTCTGATTTCCAGCTTTGTGAGAGGAAGGAAGCATTGATAAGGACTCTTTGATTTCCAGAGCGTGGGCAAAGCAAAGAGGAGCAAAAGCCCTCCCAGAAAGGAGAACGGGGAGCCAGGGAAGAGAAGCCGCAAGAGGGCTCGCAGCGCCCAGTGTCCCTGCTGCCAACCGCGCCAGCCGCCCCCTTCGGCGGGAGGCCCCTTTCCCTGCGGGCAGTGCAAACGGTGCGCAAGTTCCTCCTCTTTCTGCTCAAAGCTGCGCCTTTGGACTAAAAGGGGCTGACCCTTTTCAAAGGCACCGCAGGGGAAGCTGGGGGCACTTGCAGCATCGCCCCCGGCAGCCGTGCTCAAGCTTAACACCCACCTCAAACCCAAAGAGCTTAGGTAAAACCCAGCCTTCACAATGAAACCTTGCCGTGCCCCAACAAGACACAGTTGATACAAGTAGGAATAGATCCATCAAAGCTTGGTTTGATGCTGCTGATCAAATTCAAAAGAGGATGCAGCAAAAGGAGGAAGACATTTCAAGGCATTGAAAGTAGAACCATCAGACTCATGGTGCTGATCCATTGACAAATGTGCCACTGCCCGAAAAGACAGAAATTCATACTCAAACGGAGATCTTGGCACTTGGTTTCATGGTGTGTACTAGCGTCAGCAATGGATGGTTTGCTTCCTATCTTGCAGGGTGTTTGAAAGCATGAAGGAAAGGAACAAACACAGCAGAAGACATCGGCCTCGGAAGACAGCAGAGCCTCTCCCCAAGAAGAAAAGACCAAATTAGACAACCCTGCAGGTTGTCCAGGGCTAGCAAGAGTTAGGCAGATTAGTTAGATAGGAATACAACTGTTAGATATTAGTTAGATAGGAATAGGACTGTTTTTTAAGCTTTTTGGGTTGTTTAATCTTCTACTTGGTTAGTTGACATGATAGTAACCTCCTCAATTTAGTAGTTAAGGTACATTAGTATTATTCAGGACTCATTAGTATTATTAGATTTATCAGTAAATGTCAGAGGTTGGGTGTTTTGTATGCTCTGCCATATGCTCTTTGTCATTTTGCCTTTGTTGAGACCTAATCTGTCTTTATCATTAAACCAATGTTTGTTCCATTTTGTCTGTTTGTCTGTATGAAAGCACTCCAGCAATGTTTGTTCCATTTGCCTGGTGTTGCAAAGACGGCACTTGCCCTGAGAGAAGAAGCTGGGCAGGCGCCACCTCCCCCAGGCCCAGCCCCTTGCTCAGCTGGCAGGACTTCCTGAGGTGTGTCTCCTTTACTGCCGGTGAAATACCGCTGGGGCTTCAGCCTTTGATTCCTCAACATCTCAGCTGGGAGTGGAAAGGGAGGCTTTGTTTAATTCACTGAATTGCATCTAGATGAGTGGTCTGGTCTCACCATATTTTCTGGCATAAAAGCAGCGGGTTGAGTCCTTTTTGGAGCCCAGACAGAAAAATTTCTTTCATTTTGGGGGACTGATGGAGCTGACCAGCTTGGAGGACGTTTCTAAGCCCTCCGATTCTATCCAATTCCTATCGGCATGCACCACAAAGGCATGGCTAGTTCAGTTGCAGTTTCTCCTGAAAAGACCAGTGTCCCGCTCTGGGCCTCCAGCAATCTCCTTAGCTAAAGCCGAGCGGGTGTGATCATTATCCTCTGACTTGTCACAGCTGGGGCACTTGCGCCAAAGAAGAATCCAAGTCACTCTTTTATGGAGGCCAGCAAATGGCCGTGCCTAGCAAGGCTTTGGTGGCAGGGGCTGTGGAGGGTGGATGGAGAGGGGGCGAGGGAGGGGGCAATTGGCAGGCTGCTTCTGGGAAGCCGAGGCAAGCTTGCCCTTGTCTGATGGAGCCGGTGCAGGTGGGCTTTGGAGGCTACAAAGTATCTGCCTTGCAGTGGGACTTGTTCCAGCTGCCCCCTCAGTTTGCTGGCCAGTGGGTAACATGCAGGCTGGGAAGGAAGCAAGATTGGGACTGAAGCAAGATTTGCTTTTCCTTAAGGACAGGCAGGAAAGCAGCAAAGCTGCCTGGCTTTTTCTCATATCTGGGATCTAGGCGTTAAAAGCAATGTGAAGGCCAGCAGTGTGGAAAGGCAATTCTGTAAGTGTTGCTTCCTTAGAGGAATGCCAGAGTCTTTTGGGACAACCACCGAGCTTCTCCAAGGGAGCTGGAAGAGGGATCTAGAAATTCTGCCTGAATGTTTGCTAGAGAAATGCCCGTGTGCTGTCCCTGGGTGTGTGTGTGTGTGTCCCCATCAGTTGGCCTGAAAAAGATCCTGTTTCTCTGAGTTTCAAGGGAGGAGTGATGAGGTGAGAGACCAGCTCAGAGGCCCAAAGGAGGGAAACCATGCAGTGACATTATTGGGCAGCAAAAGGAGAATTGAGAAAGGGGGCAGGATGAATGCCTCCACTTTGAGAGGAAGCTTTGGAGTTGGCTCTGCGCTAGGCAACTTGCAAATTCCAGCTCCTCTCAGAGCTGGAGGAGAGCCAGTGGGAGGAGCCCTTCTGGTTCTCCAGGGCAGGAGATGAGGTCTGGGCCCTTGCACAGAGGCAGGCTCCTGTGCACCTTCAGCTGGAGGCACCTTGCAGAGAAGCACCGGGAAGAGCCAGGGCTGTCCCTGCACTGCTTTTGCCCGTCTCATCAGACGACTGAGGAGAAAAGGCCCAATGGGAAGCTTCTCAGAGCAAACTTGCAGCAGAAGAAGTACAAGGGGCAGAGGCGGCCCATGCCCCTTTCTGTCCCATGGCTCCCCCAGGGGTTCTAGATGGAATGTTGGGCTGTGCCCATAGCAACTGTCGTTGTCTCCTGCTCCTGCGGCCCTTGCTGGAACACTGCTGGAGCAGCGCTGGAGCAGCAGCTGCAGGATCAGCTCCTGGGCTGTCCCTGACCAGCCGCCTTCTGCACTCAGCGCCAGACCCGGCCTCTGCACCGACATCCTGGTCTCCTCGTCTGCCTCCGGGCATCCCCAGAGCACTTGGGAACCCTCCAAGGTAAGAAAATCCCCGTTTGCCCTCAAAGCACTAGCACAAGGGCAGGAGGCTCCAGCTGCCTCTCCCACCAAGCACGACACACAGGCTGCGTGCTCACTTTCCCCAGACGAGCTTCCACGTGAAAGCAGGGTGCAGCTTCTGAAGGAATTGTGTTGCCTCCAGGGGAAACACAGACCTTTCCATAGAGGACCTAGAGAGGTGTCCCAGTGCAGTTGCAGATCCTCGTCCACGCATCACCTGATTAAACGTTCTTGGCACCCATTTCAGTCCTCAAACTATCTTGTGCTGACCCCAAAACAAATTGTTCCTGGCTGAGCAGGTCAGGGCTTCAGTGTCAACAAATCCCCTTATGCCCTGACTCTGCTCACACCCGCTCCAAAGCTTCAAACAGCACAATGATGGCACTTCTCCTCTGGCATCCCTGTCGTTCAGGGCATGGAAGCATTTGACTGGGCTTCTCTGCAAACACAGGCTTTCAACTTCAAAAACCATCTGGGATCAGCAATTCTTATCTACTTACGTATTTACATCGCCTATAGATCCCTTCTATTTTAATATCTTTAGAGATTCTTTTTTCAGTGCACGTAGGGCTGGTTCTACCTCATGCTCAGGGGTGGCCGTCAAATGCCATCTCCTCAAGAGCACAATCACAGTAGCACAGAATTTTCTGGCTTGGAAGGGATTCTGAAAGATCACTGAGCCCAACTGCAGGGCCTGCCCGGGGCAGCCTCAACAATCACAGCCTGTGCCCAAGAGCAGTGTCCAAACACTTTTGGAGCTCAGTCAGCCTTGGTGCTGTGCCCCCTTCCCTGGGGAGGCTGTTGCAGTGCCCAAGCAGCCTGTGGCTGAAGAAGCTTTTCCTTCGATCCAACCTAAGCCTGCACTGGCACATCTCCCCTGCCATTCTCTTGGCTCTTCTCCGTGGCCCCGGGAGTGAAGAGAGTAGTGCATGGCCTTCTGCTTGCCCTCCTGAGGAAGCTGCTGACTGCTGGAGGGTCCTGCCTAGGACATTCCATGTCAAAAAGGCAGCAATGACAGCAAAGAGAAAGGAGCTGGGACACGGGAGCTCGGGCTTTGCAATGATGAGGATGAGAAGGAAGGCTACTGACACATCCTTGGCAGAAGGATTTTGAACTGGAGCATTGCTTTGATGTCTTTCAGGTGGAAAGGAGAGGCACAATGAAAAGGAAAGCAAGAGCCCAGATTCAGCCGTGAGTTTTGGCCTAGGGTTAAAGGACAGCAAACTGGAAGAATGGCGAGGAGGAGAACTGCTCTTTCACAGTCAGGCTGGGATTGGTTCAAGCCTGTGGGTGCACAGCAAGGCTCTCTTGACCACTTGCCTTTCTCACCTCCACCTCCTTCTTCCTTTAGACACATCAATGTTGGCAGCGACTTTCAGGCTGAGCTCCCAGAGCTGCAGAACAGAGCACCAAGTGAGGATGAAGAGCCTGCAAGCCTGGTCTGGAAGCCCTGGGGAGAGGATGACTCTGACATGGAAAAACCTGACAGAGGTAGCTTTGCTTCAAGCTTTGCTTCCAGCCCTGAGCTACTTGGGTCTTGAAAAGGCTCCTTATGCCTAAAAAGGCAGCGTTTTGCAGGCTCTGCTTCTCTCCTTGTCTCGCCCATCTTCCCATGTAGAAGTGTTAGAGGCAAGGAGAAAGAGCAAGCACCTTGCTCTCCAAACTGGTCAGGGCCGTTTGCCACTGGAAGAGGGGAGATTGGCCCCCACTTCTTCTTACAGAAGCTGCTTTGGAGGGAGAGCCAGCACTGCGTGGGCCCTTGCTTCATCTGGCTCTGTCTTTGCTCTCCTTTTCATGCTCTCTCTCCAAGCTGCTGTCTTTAGCTGCCGGCCTTTCCTTCTGCCTTGCATGGCAACCTTTGCCCTTTGCTGGCCTCCAGGCTGACTTTCGGTGGGTTTTTTCTTGTGCTTGCAGTAAGAGAACTGTTGGACATGGCCAGCTCCCGTGGCATTCCCGGGGCAGCAGCTAACCTGGAGCGCGCCCTGCACTGCCTGCACCAGGCACGCGGCAGCGTTCCGGTAAGAAGCGGCTGTTTGGGCGCAGAGGAGAGGGCACAGGGAATGCAGAAGGCCTGGGCACTGGGACAGCCTTTCCTGGCTGCTCTTGGAAGAAGGGTCTTAACAGGGAGCAGAGCACTTGCTGCCTGCTGGGTCTCCTCCAGCTGCGTCAGGGCTGAGCCCAAAGGGCTCCAGCAGGGAGAATCTCCCTCCTGGAGGCGGCGGCGGCGGAAGGTCCTGCTGCCTTGTAAATGGCCTGGAGATTTGGCTTCTCTAAGACATTTGGAGGGGAAATTCCCAGAAGCCTCAGTCAGCTGAGGCCATTCTGGCTGCAGGAGCAGCAAAATCCTCAGCTTGGTGAGCAAAAGGCCACTCTTGGGGACCAGGATCAAAGGGTCGGGCAGCAAAAACTAGGGACTGGGAGCAAATGACAGTGTTTCACCCACATGGGATACAGTCGCTTGAATGTCTGGAGAGGCAAAGGAGCTGAAAGGCAGCACCTGTGATTTTTTGGCTCATTTTTAATGTGCTGGGGCGGCTAAAGCCTTTTCCCTCTTGATCTTGCAGGAGGCTCTGGAGATGCTGCTCTCAGAGGGGCCTGCAACAGCTCAAGGCCATCCCATGGCTGATTATCATTACGCAGGTAAGCAAAGCAGAGCTTCTTGCGTCCCTGACAGATGCTGCCGTCCCCTTCATTGTTGTGGCAAGCGTTTCTGCTTCAAGAAATTGTGCTTAACACCAGCACAAGGTCTTGTCTCCTCTGTGGGTGGGCAAAGCACCAGCATCTAGTCCTTCAGCTCTACTTGTTTTCCAATCCTTCTCCCCGGGCAATGCCTGCTCTTGTCTTCACGCCCTTCTGAGGGAGCAGACACGTACACCCACGTGAATGACGGCCTGCGACCGTTTTCTTTCGGCAGCCAGAGGAATCTACTTGGTGTGGATCAAGGGATCTGTTTACTAGCCGCTGCTTTTTATTGCCAGGCTCTGATAGATGGACACCTGAGGAGAAGGAGTCCTTCCAAAAGGCTTTCCACACCTACGGCAAGGATTTTCATCTCATCCAGAAGCAGGTAAAGCCACGGGACATTCTTTACCCGAGCAGATCAGCAGCAGGAAAGCTTGCTTATTTCTGGGAACAAGCACTGGGCTTCAGTCTCTCTCTTCTCAAGGAGCAAGTATCTTCAAGTAGTAACAAAAGGGGACATCAAAAGCCTGTGTCAAAAGGATGATCCTGCCTCTCCAGCCCTTTTCTCCAAGCTCTTTTGGAAGATGAAGCTTTATTCTGTCAGACTTGTGGCACAGGTCTGCTGCTGCTTCCACAAGACGCTGTGCTGGCATAACTGGAGTGAAGCGGGGAAAGAAGAACTGTGCTAGGTGGATTTGTTGTTGATCTGTGCATTGCGTGTATTAGCACCTAGCATCATACAGGGTTTAAGACATTGCATGATGCCTCTCTTTCTCCATGTTGATTTCATTTTACACCCTACTCCATTTACTTCATGCTTTTACTTCCTAGTTCACTCCATAGTCTACTTTTTCCCCAGTGCACCCGACACCATTTTCGATTCCTTCTTTTTCTCTTCACAACAGATCCAGACTAAGACCGTGGCCCAGTGTGTGGAGTACTACTACTCCTGGAAAAAGGAGCATAAACTTGCCAGCACTCTTGCTCAGGTGAGGGGCAAGAAAATGGAGAGGTGCCAGGAAGGTTGAGAAACTGGGAGAAGGGGAGAAAAGCTGCTGGCGAGCCATGCCAGATGCCCCTTTGCCAGGATCACATCGTCCCATGTGCTGGGAAAGGCACAGCAGATGCTGCCCGGGCCTTCCTTGTGCTACTGCCCTGAAGTATGCAATTCTGGAGCCTAACTTTGACCCAAGAAAGCAGCACCGCCACCAAAATGGGCTTTGACTCTCTACAGATGGGCTTCTCAAGGGCTGGCACCCTCGCTGACTCCAATCAGACCCCAAATTCCCCACTGCTTGCTGACATCAGCAGTCCAGGCTGCCTTTGTGGATATGCTGCAGATTTTCAGGGAGTTTTTCTAGCATGCCAGCATAGTCCCCAAGAAGGAGCTGCTGGTGCTGTGGCTCCCCTAAATCTTTCCTTAGCGGCAAAGAGCAATTTGCTTCCCATCATGTGAGAGAGAGAGAGAGAGAGAGAGAGAGAGAGAGACAGGGAGGGAGATTATTTTGGGGACTAGAAAATGGCTAAGCATGTGTCTACCCTAATTGGACTGAATTGAAATGCCATTGCCTAGACATTTGTGGAGGAAAAGCAGAGAGAAATAGATGTTAGGCAGAAAGGTAGAAATAAGAAATGTAGAGCTCTAAATAGCCAGGTCTTTCTCCCACCCCTTTGGCCTGTAGAAAAGAGGAGTATTTTCCTCCAAGCTCTGTGTTGGCAGTCCGCCGCAGCCCATTGGCAAAGACAGCCGTTTTCTCAGCTCTTGAGGCTTTGGAAGGATTTGCTTAGGCCGATCGATTTTTGTGCTGGATGCTCTGATTTCCAGCTTTGTGAGAGGAAGGAAGCATTGATAAGGACTCTTTGATTTCCAGAGCGTGGGCAAAGCAAAGAGGAGCAAAAGCCCTCCCAGAAAGGAGAACGGGGAGCCAGGGAAGAGAAGCCGCAAGAGGGCTCGCAGCGCCCAGTGTCCCTGCTGCCAACCGCGCCAGCCGCCCCCTTCGGCGGGAGGCCCCTTTCCCTGCGGGCAGTGCAAACGGTGCGCAAGTTCCTCCTCTTTCTGCTCAAAGCTGCGCCTTTGGACTAAAAGGGGCTGACCCTTTTCAAAGGCACCGCAGGGGAAGCTGGGGGCACTTGCAGCATCGCCCCCGGCAGCCGTGCTCAAGCTTAACACCCACCTCAAACCCAAAGAGCTTAGGTAAAACCCAGCCTTCACAATGAAACCTTGCCGTGCCCCAACAAGACACAGTTGATACAAGTAGGAATAGATCCATCAAAGCTTGGTTTGATGCTGCTGATCAAATTCAAAAGAGGATGCAGCAAAAGGAGGAAGACATTTCAAGGCATTGAAAGTAGAACCATCAGACTCATGGTGCTGATCCATTGACAAATGTGCCACTGCCCGAAAAGACAGAAATTCATACTCAAACGGAGATCTTGGCACTTGGTTTCATGGTGTGTACTAGCGTCAGCAATGGATGGTTTGCTTCCTATCTTGCAGGGTGTTTGAAAGCATGAAGGAAAGGAACAAACACAGCAGAAGACATCGGCCTCGGAAGACAGCAGAGCCTCTCCCCAAGAAGAAAAGACCAAATTAGACAACCCTGCAGGTTGTCCAGGGCTAGCAAGAGTTAGGCAGATTAGTTAGATAGGAATACAACTGTTAGATATTAGTTAGATAGGAATAGGACTGTTTTTTAAGCTTTTTGGGTTGTTTAATCTTCTACTTCGTTAGTTGACATGATAGTAACCTCCTCAATTTAGTAGTTAAGGTACATTAGTATTATTCAGGACTCATTAGTATTATTAGATTTATCAGTAAATGTCAGAGGTTGGGTGTTTTGTATGCTCTGCCATATGCTCTTTGTCATTTTGCCTTTGTTGAGACCTAATCTGTCTTTATCATTAAACCAATGTTTGTTCCATTTTGTCTGTTTGTCTGTATGAAAGCACTCCAGCAATGTTTGTTCCATTTGCCTGGTGTTGCAAAGACGGCACTTGCCCTGAGAGAAGAAGCTGGGCAGGCGCCACCTCCCCCAGGCCCAGCCCCTTGCTCAGCTGGCAGGACTTCCTGAGGTGTGTCTCCTTTACTGCCAGTGAAATACCGCTGGGGCTTCAGCCTTTGATTCCTCAACATCTCAGCTGGGAGTGGAAAGGGAGGCTTTGTTTAATTCACTGAATTGCATCTAGATGAGTGGTCTGGTCTCACCATATTTTCTGGCATAAAAGCAGCGGGTTGAGTCCTTTTTGGAGCCCAGACAGAAAAATTTCTTTCATTTTGGGGGACTGATGGAGCTGACCAGCTTGGAGGACGTTTCTAAGCCCTCCGATTCTATCCAATTCCTATCGGCATGCACCACAAAGGCATGGCTAGTTCAGTTGCAGTTTCTCCTGAAAAGACCAGTGTCCCGCTCTGGGCCTCCAGCAATCTCCTTAGCTAAAGCCGAGCGGGTGTGATCATTATCCTCTGACTTGTCACAGCTGGGGCACTTGCGCCAAAGAAGAATCCAAGTCACTCTTTTATGGAGGCCAGCAAATGGCCGTGCCTAGCAAGGCTTTGGTGGCAGGGGCTGTGGAGGGTGGATGGAGAGGGGGCGAGGGAGGGGGCAATTGGCAGGCTGCTTCTGGGAAGCCGAGGCAAGCTTGCCCTTGTCTGATGGAGCCGGTGCAGGTGGGCTTTGGAGGCTACAAAGTATCTGCCTTGCAGTGGGACTTGTTCCAGCTGCCCCCTCAGTTTGCTGGCCAGTGGGTAACATGCAGGCTGGGAAGGAAGCAAGATTGGGACTGAAGCAAGATTTGCTTTTCCTTAAGGACAGGCAGGAAAGCAGCAAAGCTGCCTGGCTTTTTCTCATATCTGGGATCTAGGCGTTAAAAGCAATGTGAAGGCCAGCAGTGTGGAAAGGCAATTCTGTAAGTGTTGCTTCCTTAGAGGAATGCCAGAGTCTTTTGGGACAACCACCGAGCTTCTCCAAGGGAGCTGGAAGAGGGATCTAGAAATTCTGCCTGAATGTTTGCTAGAGAAATGCCCGTGTGCTGTCCCTGGGTGTGTGTGTGTGTGTCCCCATCAGTTGGCCTGAAAAAGATCCTGTTTCTCTGAGTTTCAAGGGAGGAGTGATGAGGTGAGAGACCAGCTCAGAGGCCCAAAGGAGGGAAACCATGCAGTGACATTATTGGGCAGCAAAAGGAGAATTGAGAAAGGGGGCAGGATGAATGCCTCCACTTTGAGAGGAAGCTTTGGAGTTGGCTCTGCGCTAGGCAACTTGCAAATTCCAGCTCCTCTCAGAGCTGGAGGAGAGCCAGTGGGAGGAGCCCTTCTGGTTCTCCAGGGCAGGAGATGAGGTCTGGGCCCTTGCACAGAGGCAGGCTCCTGTGCACCTTCAGCTGGAGGCACCTTGCAGAGAAGCACCGGGAAGAGCCAGGGCTGTCCCTGCACTGCTTTTGCCCGTCTCATCAGACGACTGAGGAGAAAAGGCCCAATGGGAAGCTTCTCAGAGCAAACTTGCAGCAGAAGAAGTACAAGGGGCAGAGGCGGCCCATGCCCCTTTCTGTCCCATGGCTCCCCCAGGGGTTCTAGATGGAATGTTGGGCTGTGCCCATAGCAACTGTCGTTGTCTCCTGCTCCTGCGGCCCTTGCTGGAACACTGCTGGAGCAGCGCTGGAGCAGCAGCTGCAGGATCAGCTCCTGGGCTGTCCCTGACTAGCCGCCTTCTGCACTCAGCGCCAGACCCGGCCTCTGCACCGACATCCTGGTCTCCTCGTCTGCCTCCGGGCATCCCCAGAGCACTTGGGAACCCTCCAAGGTAAGAAAATCCCCGTTTGCCCTCAAAGCACTAGCACAAGGGCAGGAGGCTCCAGCTGCCTCTCCCACCAAGCACGACACACAGGCTGCGTGCTCACTTTCCCCAGACGAGCTTCCACGTGAAAGCAGGGTGCAGCTTCTGAAGGAATTGTGTTGCCTCCAGGGGAAACACAGACCTTTCCATAGAGGACCTAGAGAGGTGTCCCAGTGCAGTTGCAGATCCTCGTCCACGCATCACCTGATTAAACGTTCTTGGCACCCATTTCAGTCCTCAAACTATCTTGTGCTGACCCCAAAACAAATTGTTCCTGGCTGAGCAGGTCAGGGCTTCAGTGTCAACAAATCCCCTTATGCCCTGACTCTGCTCACACCCGCTCCAAAGCTTCAAACACCACAATGATGGCACTTCTCCTCTGGCATCCCTGTCGTTCAGGGCATGGAAGCATTTGACTGGGCTTCTCTGCAAACACAGGCTTTCAACTTCAAAAACCATCTGGGATCAGCAATTCTTATCTACTTACGTATTTGCATCGCCTATAGATCCCTTCTATTTTAATATCTTTAGAGATTCTTTTTTCAGTGCACGTAGGGCTGGTTCTACCTCATGCTCAGGGGTGGCCGTCAAATGCCATCTCCTCAAGAGCACAATCACAGTAGCACAGAATTTTCTGGCTTGGAAGGGATTCTGAAAGATCACTGAGGCCAACTGCAGGGCCTGCCCGGGGCAGCCTCAACAATCACAGCCTGTGCCCAAGAGCAGTGTCCAAACACTTTTGGAGCTCAGTCAGCCTTGGTGCTGTGCCCCCTTCCCTGGGGAGGCTGTTGCAGTGCCCAAGCAGCCTGTGGCTGAAGAAGCTTTTCCTTCGATCCAACCTAAGCCTGCACTGGCACATCTCCCCTGCCATTCTCTTGGCTCTTCTCCGTGGCCCCGGGAGTGAAGAGAGTAGTGCATGGCCTTCTGCTTGCCCTCCTGAGGAAGCTGCTGACTGCTGGAGGGTCCTGCCTAGGACATTCCATGTCAAAAAGGCAGCAATGACAGCAAAGAGAAAGGAGCTGGGACACGGGAGCTCGGGCTTTGCAATGATGAGGATGAGAAGGAAGGCTACTGACACATCCTTGGCAGAAGGATTTTGAACTGGAGCATTGCTTTGATGTCTTTCAGGTGGAAAGGAGAGGCACAATGAAAAGGAAAGCAAGAGCCCAGATTCAGCCGTGAGTTTTGGCCTAGGGTTAAAGGACAGCAAACTGGAGGAATGGCGAGGAGGAGAACTGCTCTTTCACAGTCAGGCTGGGATTGGTTCAAGCCTGTGGGTGCACAGCAAGGCTCTCTTGACCACTTGCCTTTCTCACCTCCACCTCCTTCTTCCTTTAGACACATCAATGTTGGCAGCGACTTTCAGGCTGAGCTCCCAGAGCTGCAGAACAGAGCACCAAGTGAGGATGAAGAGCCTGCAAGCCTGGTCTGGAAGCCCTGGGGAGAGGATGACTCTGACATGGAAAAACCTGACAGAGGTAGCTTTGCTTCAAGCTTTGCTTCCAGCCCTGAGCTACTTGGGTCTTGAAAAGGCTCCTTATGCCTAAAAAGGCAGCGTTTTGCAGGCTCTGCTTCTCTCCTTGTCTCGCCCATCTTCCCATGTAGAAGTGTTAGAGGCAAGGAGAAAGAGCAAGCACCTTGCTCTCCAAACTGGTCAGGGCCGTTTGCCACTGGAAGAGGGGAGATTGGCCCCCACTTCTTCTTACAGAAGCTGCTTTGGAGGGAGAGCCAGCACTGCGTGGGCCCTTGCTTCATCTGGCTCTGTCTTTGCTCTCCTTTTCATGCTCTCTCTCCAAGCTGCTGTCTTTAGCTGCCGGCCTTTCCTTCTGCCTTGCATGGCAACCTTTGCCCTTTGCTGGCCTCCAGGCTGACTTTCGGTGGGTTTTTTCTTGTGCTTGCAGTAAGAGAACTGTTGGACATGGCCAGCTCCCGTGGCATTCCCGGGGCAGCAGCTAACCTGGAGCGCGCCCTGCACTGCCTGCACCAGGCACGCGGCAGCGTTCCGGTAAGAAGCGGCTGTTTGGGCGCAGAGGAGAGGGCACAGGGAATGCAGAAGGCCTGGGCACTGGGACAGCCTTTCCTGGCTGCTCTTGGAAGAAGGGTCTTAACAGGGAGCAGAGCACTTGCTGCCTGCTGGGTCTCCTCCAGCTGCGTCAGGGCTGAGCCCAAAGGGCTCCAGCAGGGAGAATCTCCCTCCTGGAGGCGGCGGCGGCGGAAGGTCCTGCTGCCTTGTAAATGGCCTGGAGATTTGGGTTCTCTAAGACATTTGGAGGGGAAATTCCCAGAAGCCTCAGTCAGCTGAGGCCATTCTGGCTGCAGGAGCAGCAAAATCCTCAGCTTGGTGAGCAAAAGGCCACTCTTGGGGACCAGGATCAAAGGGTCGGGCAGCAAAAACTAGGGACTGGGAGCAAATGACAGTGTTTCACCCACATGGGATACAGTCGCTTGAATGTCTGGAGAGGCAAAGGAGCTGAAAGGCAGCACCTGTGATTTTTTGGCTCATTTTTAATGTGCTGGGGCGGCTAAAGCCTTTTCCCTCTTGATCTTGCAGGAGGCTCTGGAGATGCTGCTCTCAGAGGGGCCTGCAACAGCTCAAGGCCATCCCATGGCTGATTATCATTACGCAGGTAAGCAAAGCAGAGCTTCTTGCGTCCCTGACAGATGCTGCCGTCCCCTTCATTGTTGTGGCAAGCGTTTCTGCTTCAAGAAATTGTGCTTAACACCAGCACAAGGTCTTGTCTCCTCTGTGGGTGGGCAAAGCACCAGCATCTAGTCCTTCAGCTCTACTTGTTTTCCAATCCTTCTCCCCGGGCAATGCCTGCTCTTGTCTTCACGCCCTTCTGAGGGAGCAGACACGTACACCCACGTGAATGACGGCCTGCGACCGTTTTCTTTCGGCAGCCAGAGGAATCTACTTGGTGTGGATCAAGGGATCTGTTTACTAGCCGCTGCTTTTTATTGCCAGGCTCTGATAGATGGACACCTGAGGAGAAGGAGTCCTTCCAAAAGGCTTTCCACACCTACGGCAAGGATTTTCATCTCATCCAGAAGCAGGTAAAGCCACGGGACATTCTTTACCCGAGCAGATCAGCAGCAGGAAAGCTTGCTTATTTCTGGGAACAAGCACTGGGCTTCAGTCTCTCTCTTCTCAAGGAGCAAGTATCTTCAAGTAGTAACAAAAGGGGACATCAAAAGCCTGTGTCAAAAGGATGATCCTGCCTCTCCAGCCCTTTTCTCCAAGCTCTTTTGGAAGATGAAGCTTTATTCTGTCAGACTTGTGGCACAGGTCTGCTGCTGCTTCCACAAGACGCTGTGCTGGCATAACTGGAGTGAAGCGGGGAAAGAAGAACTGTGCTAGGTGGATTTGTTGTTGATCTGTGCATTGCGTGTATTAGCACCTAGCATCATACAGGGTTTAAGACATTGCATGATGCCTCTCTTTCTCCATGTTGATTTCATTTTACACCCTACTCCATTTACTTCATGCTTTTACTTCCTAGTTCACTCCATAGTCTACTTTTTCCCCAGTGCACCCGACACCATTTTCGATTCCTTCTTTTTCTCTTCACAACAGATCCAGACTAAGACCGTGGCCCAGTGTGTGGAGTACTACTACTCCTGGAAAAAGGAGCATAAACTTGCCAGCACTCTTGCTCAGGTGAGGGGCAAGAAAATGGAGAGGTGCCAGGAAGGTCGAGAAACTGGGAGAAGGGGAGAAAAGCTGCTGGCGAGCCATGCCAGATGCCCCTTTGCCAGGATCACATCGTCCCATGTGCTGGGAAAGGCACAGCAGATGCTGCCCGGGCCTTCCTTGTGCTACTGCCCTGAAGTATGCAATTCTGGAGCCTAACTTTGACCCAAGAAAGCAGCACCGCCACCAAAATGGGCTTTGACTCTCTACAGATGGGCTTCTCAAGGGCTGGCACCCTCGCTGACTCCAATCAGACCCCAAATTCCCCACTGCTTGCTGACATCAGCAGTCCAGGCTGCCTTTGTGGATATGCTGCAGATTTTCAGGGAGTTTTTCTAGCATGCCAGCATAGTCCCCAAGAAGGAGCTGCTGGTGCTGTGGCTCCCCTAAATCTTTCCTTAGCGGCAAAGAGCAATTTGCTTCCCATCATGTGAGAGAGAGAGAGAGAGAGAGAGAGAGAGAGAGACAGGGAGGGAGATTATTTTGGGGACTAGAAAATGGCTAAGCATGTGTCTACCCTAATTGGACTGAATTGAAATGCCATTGCCTAGACATTTGTGGAGGAAAAGCAGAGAGAAATAGATGTTAGGCAGAAAGGTAGAAATAAGAAATGTAGAGCTCTAAATAGCCAGGTCTTTCTCCCACCCCTTTGGCCTGTAGAAAAGAGGAGTATTTTCCTCCAAGCTCTGGCTTGGCAGCCCGCCGCAGCCCATTGGCAAAGGCAGCCGTTTTCTCAGCTCTTGAGGCTTTGGAAGGATTTGCTTAGGCCGATAGATTTTTCTGCTGGATGCTCTGATTTCCAGCTTTGTGAGAGGAAGGAAGCATTGATAAGGACTCTTTGATTTCCAGAGCGTGGGCAAAGCAAAGAGGAGCAAAAGCCCTCCCAGAAAGGAGAACGGGGAGCCAGGGAAGAGAAGCCGCAAGAGGGCTCGCAGCGCCCAGTGTCCCTGCTGCCAACCGCGCCAGCCGCCCCCTTCGGCGGGAGGCCCCTTTCCCTGCGGGCAGTGCAAACGGTGCGCAAGTTCCTCCTCTTTCTGCTCAAAGCTGCGCCTTTGGACTAAAAGGGGCTGACCCTTTTCAAAGGCACCGCAGGGGAAGCTGGGGGCACTTGCAGCATCGCCCCCGGCAGCCGTGCTCAAGCTTAACACCCACCTCAAACCCAAAGAGCTTAGGTAAAACCCAGCCTTCACAATGAAACCTTGCCGTGCCCCAACAAGACACAGTTGATACAAGTAGGAATAGATCCATCAAAGCTTGGTTTGATGCTGCTGATCAAATTCAAAAGAGGATGCAGCAAAAGGAGGAAGACATTTCAAGGCATTGAAAGTAGAACCATCAGACTCATGGTGCTGATCCATTGACAAATGTGCCACTGCCCGAAAAGACAGAAATTCATACTCAAACGGAGATCTTGGCACTTGGTTTCATGGTGTGTACTAGCGTCAGCAATGGATGGTTTGCTTCCTATCTTGCAGGGTGTTTGAAAGCATGAAGGAAAGGAACAAACACAGCAGAAGACATCGGCCTCGGAAGACAGCAGAGCCTCTCCCCAAGAAGAAAAGACCAAATTAGACAACCCTGCAGGTTGTCCAGGGCTAGCAAGAGTTAGGCAGATTAGTTAGATAGGAATACAACTGTTAGATATTAGTTAGATAGGAATAGGACTGTTTTTTAAGCTTTTTGGGTTGTTTAATCTTCTACTTCGTTAGTTGACATGATAGTAACCTCCTCAATTTAGTAGTTAAGGTACATTAGTATTATTCAGGACTCATTAGTATTATTAGATTTATCAGTAAATGTCAGAGGTTGGGTGTTTTGTATGCTCTGCCATATGCTCTTTGTCATTTTGCCTTTGTTGAGACCTAATCTGTCTTTATCATTAAACCAATGTTTGTTCCATTTTGTCTGTTTGTCTGTATGAAAGCACTCCAGCAATGTTTGTTCCATTTGCCTGGTGTTGCAAAGACGGCACTTGCCCTGAGAGAAGAAGCTGGGCAGGCGCCACCTCCCCCAGGCCCAGCCCCTTGCTCAGCTGGCAGGACTTCCTGAGGTGTGTCTCCTTTACTGCCAGTGAAATACCGCTGGGGCTTCAGCCTTTGATTCCTCAACATCTCAGCTGGGAGTGGAAAGGGAGGCTTTGTTTAATTCACTGAATTGCATCTAGATGAGTGGTCTGGTCTCACCATATTTTCTGGCATAAAAGCAGCGGGTTGAGTCCTTTTTGGAGCCCAGACAGAAAAATTTCTTTCATTTTGGGGGACTGATGGAGCTGACCAGCTTGGAGGACGTTTCTAAGCCCTCCGATTCTATCCAATTCCTATCGGCATGCACCACAAAGGCATGGCTAGTTCAGTTGCAGTTTCTCCTGAAAAGACCAGTGTCCCGCTCTGGGCCTCCAGCAATCTCCTTAGCTAAAGCCGAGCGGGTGTGATCATTATCCTCTGACTTGTCACAGCTGGGGCACTTGCGCCAAAGAAGAATCCAAGTCACTCTTTTATGGAGGCCAGCAAATGGCCGTGCCTAGCAAGGCTTTGGTGGCAGGGGCTGTGGAGGGTGGATGGAGAGGGGGCGAGGGAGGGGGCAATTGGCAGGCTGCTTCTGGGAAGCCGAGGCAAGCTTGCCCTTGTCTGATGGAGCCGGTGCAGGTGGGCTTTGGAGGCTACAAAGTATCTGCCTTGCAGTGGGACTTGTTCCAGCTGCCCCCTCAGTTTGCTGGCCAGTGGGTAACATGCAGGCTGGGAAGGAAGCAAGATTGGGACTGAAGCAAGATTTGCTTTTCCTTAAGGACAGGCAGGAAAGCAGCAAAGCTGCCTGGCTTTTTCTCATATCTGGGATCTAGGCGTTAAAAGCAATGTGAAGGCCAGCAGTGTGGAAAGGCAATTCTGTAAGTGTTGCTTCCTTAGAGGAATGCCAGAGTCTTTTGGGACAACCACCGAGCTTCTCCAAGGGAGCTGGAAGAGGGATCTAGAAATTCTGCCTGAATGTTTGCTAGAGAAATGCCCGTGTGCTGTCCCTGGGTGTGTGTGTGTGTGTCCCCATCAGTTGGCCTGAAAAAGATCCTGTTTCTCTGAGTTTCAAGGGAGGAGTGATGAGGTGAGAGACCAGCTCAGAGGCCCAAAGGAGGGAAACCATGCAGTGACATTATTGGGCAGCAAAAGGAGAATTGAGAAAGGGGGCAGGATGAATGCCTCCACTTTGAGAGGAAGCTTTGGAGTTGGCTCTGCGCTAGGCAACTTGCAAATTCCAGCTCCTCTCAGAGCTGGAGGAGAGCCAGTGGGAGGAGCCCTTCTGGTTCTCCAGGGCAGGAGATGAGGTCTGGGCCCTTGCACAGAGGCAGGCTCCTGTGCACCTTCAGCTGGAGGCACCTTGCAGAGAAGCACCGGGAAGAGCCAGGGCTGTCCCTGCACTGCTTTTGCCCGTCTCATCAGACGACTGAGGAGAAAAGGCCCAATGGGAAGCTTCTCAGAGCAAACTTGCAGCAGAAGAAGTACAAGGGGCAGAGGCGGCCCATGCCCCTTTCTGTCCCATGGCTCCCCCAGGGGTTCTAGATGGAATGTTGGGCTGTGCCCATAGCAACTGTCGTTGTCTCCTGCTCCTGCGGCCCTTGCTGGAACACTGCTGGAGCAGCGCTGGAGCAGCAGCTGCAGGATCAGCTCCTGGGCTGTCCCTGACCAGCCGCCTTCTGCACTCAGCGCCAGACCCGGCCTCTGCACCGACATCCTGGTCTCCTCGTCTGCCTCCGGGCATCCCCAGAGCACTTGGGAACCCTCCAAGGTAAGAAAATCCCCGTTTGCCCTCAAAGCACTAGCACAAGGGCAGGAGGCTCCAGCTGCCTCTCCCACCAAGCACGACACACAGGCTGCGTGCTCACTTTCCCCAGACGAGCTTCCACGTGAAAGCAGGGTGCAGCTTCTGAAGGAATTGTGTTGCCTCCAGGGGAAACACAGACCTTTCCATAGAGGACCTAGAGAGGTGTCCCAGTGCAGTTGCAGATCCTCGTCCACGCATCACCTGATTAAACGTTCTTGGCACCCATTTCAGTCCTCAAACTATCTTGTGCTGACCCCAAAACAAATTGTTCCTGGCTGAGCAGGTCAGGGCTTCAGTGTCAACAAATCCCCTTATGCCCTGACTCTGCTCACACCCGCTCCAAAGCTTCAAACAGCACAATGATGGCACTTCTCCTCTGGCATCCCTGTCGTTCAGGGCATGGAAGCATTTGACTGGGCTTCTCTGCAAACACAGGCTTTCAACTTCAAAAACCATCTGGGATCAGCAATTCTTATCTACTTACGTATTTACATCGCCTATAGATCCCTTCTATTTTAATATCTTTAGAGATTCTTTTTTCAGTGCACGTAGGGCTGGTTCTACCTCATGCTCAGGGGTGGCCGTCAAATGCCATCTCCTCAAGAGCACAATCACAGTAGCACAGAATTTTCTGGCTTGGAAGGGATTCTGAAAGATCACTGAGGCCAACTGCAGGGCCTGCCCGGGGCAGCCTCAACAATCACAGCCTGTGCCCAAGAGCAGTGTCCAAACACTTTTGGAGCTCAGTCAGCCTTGGTGCTGTGCCCCCTTCCCTGGGGAGGCTGTTGCAGTGCCCAAGCAGCCTGTGGCTGAAGAAGCTTTTCCTTCGATCCAACCTAAGCCTGCACTGGCACATCTCCCCTGCCATTCTCTTGGCTCTTCTCCGTGGCCCCGGGAGTGAAGAGAGTAGTGCATGGCCTTCTGCTTGCCCTCCTGAGGAAGCTGCTGACTGCTGGAGGGTCCTGCCTAGGACATTCCATGTCAAAAAGGCAGCAATGACAGCAAAGAGAAAGGAGCTGGGACACGGGAGCTCGGGCTTTGCAATGATGAGGATGAGAAGGAAGGCTACTGACACATCCTTGGCAGAAGGATTTTGAACTGGAGCATTGCTTTGATGTCTTTCAGGTGGAAAGGAGAGGCACAATGAAAAGGAAAGCAAGAGCCCAGATTCAGCCGTGAGTTTTGGCCTAGGGTTAAAGGACAGCAAACTGGAAGAATGGCGAGGAGGAGAACTGCTCTTTCACAGTCAGGCTGGGATTGGTTCAAGCCTGTGGGTGCACAGCAAGGCTCTCTTGACCACTTGCCTTTCTCACCTCCACCTCCTTCTTCCTTTAGACACATCAATGTTGGCAGCGACTTTCAGGCTGAGCTCCCAGAGCTGCAGAACAGAGCACCAAGTGAGGATGAAGAGCCTGCAAGCCTGGTCTGGAAGCCCTGGGGAGAGGATGACTCTGACATGGAAAAACCTGACAGAGGTAGCTTTGCTTCAAGCTTTGCTTCCAGCCCTGAGCTACTTGGGTCTTGAAAAGGCTCCTTATGCCTAAAAAGGCAGCCTTTTGCAGGCTCTGCTTCTCTCCTTGTCTCGCCCATCTTCCCATGTAGAAGTGTTAGAGGCAAGGAGAAAGAGCAAGCACCTTGCTCTCCAAACTGGTCAGGGCCGTTTGCCACTGGAAGAGGGGAGATTGGCCCCCACTTCTTCTTACAGAAGCTGCTTTGGAGGGAGAGCCAGCACTGCGTGGGCCCTTGCTTCATCTGGCTCTGTCTTTGCTCTCCTTTTCATGCTCTCTCTCCAAGCTGCTGTCTTTAGCTGCCGGCCTTTCCTTCTGCCTTGCATGGCAACCTTTGCCCTTTGCTGGCCTCCAGGCTGACTTTCGGTGGGTTTTTTCTTGTGCTTGCAGTAAGAGAACTGTTGGACATGGCCAGCTCCCGTGGCATTCCCGGGGCAGCAGCTAACCTGGAGCGCGCCCTGCACTGCCTGCACCAGGCACGCGGCAGCGTTCCGGTAAGAAGCGGCTGTTTGGGCGCAGAGGAGAGGGCACAGGGAATGCAGAAGGCCTGGGCACTGGGACAGCCTTTCCTGGCTGCTCTTGGAAGAAGGGTCTTAACAGGGAGCAGAGCACTTGCTGCCTGCTGGGTCTCCTCCAGCTGCGTCAGGGCTGAGCCCAAAGGGCTCCAGCAGGGAGAATCTCCCTCCTGGAGGCGGCGGCGGCGGAAGGTCCTGCTGCCTTGTAAATGGCCTGGAGATTTGGCTTCTCTAAGACATTTGGAGGGGAAATTCCCAGAAGCCTCAGTCAGCTGAGGCCATTCTGGCTGCAGGAGCAGCAAAATCCTCAGCTTGGTGAGCAAAAGGCCACTCTTGGGGACCAGGATCAAAGGGTCGGGCAGCAAAAACTAGGGACTGGGAGCAAATGACAGTGTTTCACCCACATGGGATACAGTCGCTTGAATGTCTGGAGAGGCAAAGGAGCTGAAAGGCAGCACCTGTGATTTTTTGGCTCATTTTTAATGTGCTGGGGCGGCTAAAGCCTTTTCCCTCTTGATCTTGCAGGAGGCTCTGGAGATGCTGCTCTCAGAGGGGCCTGCAACACCTCAAGGCCATCCCATGGCTGATTATCATTACGCAGGTAAGCAAAGCAGAGCTTCTTGCGTCCCTGACAGATGCTGCCGTCCCCTTCATTGTTGTGGCAAGCGTTTCTGCTTCAAGAAATTGTGCTTAACACCAGCACAAGGTCTTGTCTCCTCTGTGGGTGGGCAAAGCACCAGCATCTAGTCCTTCAGCTCTACTTGTTTTCCAATCCTTCTCCCCGGGCAATGCCTGCTCTTGTCTTCACGCCCTTCTGAGGGAGCAGACACGTACACCCACGTGAATGACGGCCTGCGACCGTTTTCTTTCGGCAGCCAGAGGAATCTACTTGGTGTGGATCAAGGGATCTGTTTACTAGCCGCTGCTTTTTATTGCCAGGCTCTGATAGATGGACACCTGAGGAGAAGGAGTCCTTCCAAAAGGCTTTCCACACCTACGGCAAGGATTTTCATCTCATCCAGAAGCAGGTAAAGCCACGGGACATTCTTTACCCGAGCAGATCAGCAGCAGGAAAGCTTGCTTATTTCTGGGAACAAGCACTGGGCTTCAGTCTCTCTCTTCTCAAGGAGCAAGTATCTTCAAGTAGTAACAAAAGGGGACATCAAAAGCCTGTGTCAAAAGGATGATCCTGCCTCTCCAGCCCTTTTCTCCAAGCTCTTTTGGAAGATGAAGCTTTATTCTGTCAGACTTGTGGCACAGGTCTGCTGCTGCTTCCACAAGACGCTGTGCTGGCATAACTGGAGTGAAGCGGGGAAAGAAGAACTGTGCTAGGTGGATTTGTTGTTGATCTGTGCATTGCGTGTATTAGCACCTAGCATCATACAGGGTTTAAGACATTGCATGATGCCTCTCTTTCTCCATGTTGATTTCATTTTACACCCTACTCCATTTACTTCATGCTTTTACTTCCTAGTTCACTCCATAGTCTACTTTTTCCCCAGTGCACCCGACACCATTTGCGATTCCTTCTTTTTCTCTTCACAACAGATCCAGACTAAGACCGTGGCCCAGTGTGTGGAGTACTACTACTCCTGGAAAAAGGAGCATAAACTTGCCAGCACTCTTGCTCAGGTGAGGGGCAAGAAAATGGAGAGGTGCCAGGAAGGTTGAGAAACTGGGAGAAGGGGAGAAAAGCTGCTGGCGAGCCATGCCAGATGCCCCTTTGCCAGGATCACATCGTCCCATGTGCTGGGAAAGGCACAGCAGATGCTGCCCGGGCCTTCCTTGTGCTACTGCCCTGAAGTATGCAATTCTGGAGCCTAACTTTGACCCAAGAAAGCAGCACCGCCACCAAAATGGGCTTTGACTCTCTACAGATGGGCTTCTCAAGGGCTGGCACCCTCGCTGACTCCAATCAGACCCCAAATTCCCCACTGCTTGCTGACATCAGCAGTCCAGGCTGCCTTTGTGGATATGCTGCAGATTTTCAGGGAGTTTTTCTAGCATGCCAGCATAGTCCCCAAGAAGGAGCTGCTGGTGCTGTGGCTCCCCTAAATCTTTCCTTAGCGGCAAAGAGCAATTTGCTTCCCATCATGTGAGAGAGAGAGAGAGAGAGAGAGAGAGAGAGAGACAGGGAGGGAGATTATTTTGGGGACTAGAAAATGGCTAAGCATGTGTCTACCCTAATTGGACTGAATTGAAATGCCATTGCCTAGACATTTGTGGAGGAAAAGCAGAGAGAAATAGATGTTAGGCAGAAAGGTAGAAATAAGAAATGTAGAGCTCTAAATAGCCAGGTCTTTCTCCCACCCCTTTGGCCTGTAGAAAAGAGGAGTATTTTCCTCCAAGCTCTGGCTTGGCAGCCCGCCGCAGCCCATTGGCAAAGACAGCCGTTTTCTCAGCTCTTGAGGCTTTGGAAGGATTTGCTTAGGCCGATCGATTTTTGTGCTGGATGCTCTGATTTCCAGCTTTGTGAGAGGAAGGAAGCATTGATAAGGACTCTTTGATTTCCAGAGCGTGGGCAAAGCAAAGAGGAGCAAAAGCCCTCCCAGAAAGGAGAACGGGGAGCCAGGGAAGAGAAGCCGCAAGAGGGCTCGCAGCGCCCAGTGTCCCTGCTGCCAACCGCGCCAGCCGCCCCCTTCGGCGGGAGGCCCCTTTCCCTGCGGGCAGTGCAAACGGTGCGCAAGTTCCTCCTCTTTCTGCTCAAAGCTGCGCCTTTGGACTAAAAGGGGCTGACCCTTTTCAAAGGCACCGCAGGGGAAGCTGGGGGCACTTGCAGCATCGCCCCCGGCAGCCGTGCTCAAGCTTAACACCCACCTCAAACCCAAAGAGCTTAGGTAAAACCCAGCCTTCACAATGAAACCTTGCCGTGCCCCAACAAGACACAGTTGATACAAGTAGGAATAGATCCATCAAAGCTTGGTTTGATGCTGCTGATCAAATTCAAAAGAGGATGCAGCAAAAGGAGGAAGACATTTCAAGGCATTGAAAGTAGAACCATCAGACTCATGGTGCTGATCCATTGACAAATGTGCCACTGCCCGAAAAGACAGAAATTCATACTCAAACGGAGATCTTGGCACTTGGTTTCATGGTGTGTACTAGCGTCAGCAATGGATGGTTTGCTTCCTATCTTGCAGGGTGTTTGAAAGCATGAAGGAAAGGAACAAACACAGCAGAAGACATCGGCCTCGGAAGACAGCAGAGCCTCTCCCCAAGAAGAAAAGACCAAATTAGACAACCCTGCAGGTTGTCCAGGGCTAGCAAGAGTTAGGCAGATTAGTTAGATAGGAATACAACTGTTAGATATTAGTTAGACAGGAATAGGACTGTTTTTTAAGCTTTTTGGGTTGTTTAATCTTCTACTTCGTTAGTTGACATGATAGTAACCTCCTCAATTTAGTAGTTAAGGTACATTAGTATTATTCAGGACTCATTAGTATTATTAGATTTATCAGTAAATGTCAGAGGTTGGGTGTTTTGTATGCTCTGCCATATGCTCTTTGTCATTTTGCCTTTGTTGAGACCTAATCTGTCTTTATCATTAAACCAATGTTTGTTCCATTTTGTCTGTTTGTCTGTATGAAAGCACTCCAGCAATGTTTGTTCCATTTGCCTGGTGTTGCAAAGACGGCACTTGCCCTGAGAGAAGAAGCTGGGCAGGCGCCACCTCCCCCAGGCCCAGCCCCTTGCTCAGCTGGCAGGACTTCCTGAGGTGTGTCTCCTTTACTGCCAGTGAAATACCGCTGGGGCTTCAGCCTTTGATTCCTCAACATCTCAGCTGGGAGTGGAAAGGGAGGCTTTGTTTAATTCACTGAATTGCATCTAGATGAGTGGTCTGGTCTCACCATATTTTCTGGCATAAAAGCAGCGGGTTGAGTCCTTTTTGGAGCCCAGACAGAAAAATTTCTTTCATTTTGGGGGACTGATGGAGCTGACCAGCTTGGAGGACGTTTCTAAGCCCTCCGATTCTATCCAATTCCTATCGGCATGCACCACAAAGGCATGGCTAGTTCAGTTGCAGTTTCTCCTGAAAAGACCAGTGTCCCGCTCTGGGCCTCCAGCAATCTCCTTAGCTAAAGCCGAGCGGGTGTGATCATTATCCTCTGACTTGTCACAGCTGGGGCACTTGCGCCAAAGAAGAATCCAAGTCACTCTTTTATGGAGGCCAGCAAATGGCCCTGCCTAGCAAGGCTTTGGTGGCAGGGGCTGTGGAGGGTGGATGGAGAGGGGGCGAGGGAGGGGGCAATTGGCAGGCTGCTTCTGGGAAGCCGAGGCAAGCTTGCCCTTGTCTGATGGAGCCGGTGCAGGTGGGCTTTGGAGGCTACAAAGTATCTGCCTTGCAGTGGGACTTGTTCCAGCTGCCCCCTCAGTTTGCTGGCCAGTGGGTAACATGCAGGCTGGGAAGGAAGCAAGATTGGGACTGAAGCAAGATTTGCTTTTCCTTAAGGACAGGCAGGAAAGCAGCAAAGCTGCCTGGCTTTTTCTCATATCTGGGATCTAGGCGTTAAAAGCAATGTGAAGGCCAGCAGTGTGGAAAGGCAATTCTGTAAGTGTTGCTTCCTTAGAGGAATGCCAGAGTCTTTTGGGACAACCACCGAGCTTCTCCAAGGGAGCTGGAAGAGGGATCTAGAAATTCTGCCTGAATGTTTGCTAGAGAAATGCCCGTGTGCTGTCCCTGGGTGTGTGTGTGTGTGTCCCCATCAGTTGGCCTGAAAAAGATCCTGTTTCTCTGAGTTTCAAGGGAGGAGTGATGAGGTGAGAGACCAGCTCAGAGGCCCAAAGGAGGGAAACCATGCAGTGACATTATTGGGCAGCAAAAGGAGAATTGAGAAAGGGGGCAGGATGAATGCCTCCACTTTGAGAGGAAGCTTTGGAGTTGGCTCTGCGCTAGGCAACTTGCAAATTCCAGCTCCTCTCAGAGCTGGAGGAGAGCCAGTGGGAGGAGCCCTTCTGGTTCTCCAGGGCAGGAGATGAGGTCTGGGCCCTTGCACAGAGGCAGGCTCCTGTGCACCTTCAGCTGGAGGCACCTTGCAGAGAAGCACCGGGAAGAGCCAGGGCTGTCCCTGCACTGCTTTTGCCCGTCTCATCAGACGACTGAGGAGAAAAGGCCCAATGGGAAGCTTCTCAGAGCAAACTTGCAGCAGAAGAAGTACAAGGGGCAGAGGCGGCCCATGCCCCTTTCTGTCCCATGGCTCCCCCAGGGGTTCTAGATGGAATGTTGGGCTGTGCCCATAGCAACTGTCGTTGTCTCCTGCTCCTGCGGCCCTTGCTGGAACACTGCTGGAGCAGCGCTGGAGCAGCAGCTGCAGGATCAGCTCCTGGGCTGTCCCTGAGCAGCCGCCTTCTGCACTCAGCGCCAGACCCGGCCTCTGCACCGACATCCTGGTCTCCTCGTCTGCCTCCGGGCATCCCCAGAGCACTTGGGAACCCTCCAAGGTAAGAAAATCCCCGTTTGCCCTCAAAGCACTAGCACAAGGGCAGGAGGCTCCAGCTGCCTCTCCCACCAAGCACGACACACAGGCTGCGTGCTCACTTTCCCCAGACGAGCTTCCACGTGAAAGCAGGGTGCAGCTTCTGAAGGAATTGTGTTGCCTCCAGGGGAAACACAGACCTTTCCATAGAGGACCTAGAGAGGTGTCCCAGTGCAGTTGCAGATCCTCGTCCACGCATCACCTGATTAAACGTTCTTGGCACCCATTTCAGTCCTCAAACTATCTTGTGCTGACCCCAAAACAAATTGTTCCTGGCTGAGCAGGTCAGGGCTTCAGTGTCAACAAATCCCCTTATGCCCTGACTCTGCTCACACCCGCTCCAAAGCTTCAAACACCACAATGATGGCACTTCTCCTCTGGCATCCCTGTCGTTCAGGGCATGGAAGCATTTGACTGGGCTTCTCTGCAAACACAGGCTTTCAACTTCAAAAACCATCTGGGATCAGCAATTCTTATCTACTTACGTATTTGCATCGCCTATAGATCCCTTCTATTTTAATATCTTTAGAGATTCTTTTTTCAGTGCACGTAGGGCTGGTTCTACCTCATGCTCAGGGGTGGCCGTCAAATGCCATCTCCTCAAGAGCACAATCACAGTAGCACAGAATTTTCTGCCTTGGAAGGGATTCTGAAAGATCACTGAGGCCAACTGCAGGGCCTGCCCGGGGCAGCCTCAACAATCACAGCCTGTGCCCAAGAGCAGTGTCCAAACACTTTTGGAGCTCAGTCAGCCTTGGTGCTGTGCCCCCTTCCCTGGGGAGGCTGTTGCAGTGCCCAAGCAGCCTGTGGCTGAAGAAGCTTTTCCTTCGATCCAACCTAAGCCTGCACTGGCACATCTCCCCTGCCATTCTCTTGGCTCTTCTCCGTGGCCCCGGGAGTGAAGAGAGTAGTGCATGGCCTTCTGCTTGCCCTCCTGAGGAAGCTGCTGACTGCTGGAGGGTCCTGCCTAGGACATTCCATGTCAAAAAGGCAGCAATGACAGCAAAGAGAAAGGAGCTGGGACACGGGAGCTCGGGCTTTGCAATGATGAGGATGAGAAGGAAGGCTACTGACACATCCTTGGCAGAAGGATTTTGAACTGGAGCATTGCTTTGATCTCTTTCAGGTGGAAAGGAGAGGCACAATGAAAAGGAAAGCAAGAGCCCAGATTCAGCCGTGAGTTTTGGCCTAGGGTTAAAGGACAGCAAACTGGAAGAATGGCGAGGAGGAGAACTGCTCTTTCACAGTCAGGCTGGGATTGGTTCAAGCCTGTGGGTGCACAGCAAGGCTCTCTTGACCACTTGCCTTTCTCACCTCCACCTCCTTCTTCCTTTAGACACATCAATGTTGGCAGCGACTTTCAGGCTGAGCTCCCAGAGCTGCAGAACAGAGCACCAAGTGAGGATGAAGAGCCTGCAAGCCTGGTCTGGAAGCCCTGGGGAGAGGATGACTCTGACATGGAAAAACCTGACAGAGGTAGCTTTGCTTCAAGCTTTGCTTCCAGCCCTGAGCTACTTGGGTCTTGAAAAGGCTCCTTATGCCTAAAAAGGCAGCGTTTTGCAGGCTCTGCTTCTCTCCTTGTCTCGCCCATCTTCCCATGTAGAAGTGTTAGAGGCAAGGAGAAAGAGCAAGCACCTTGCTCTCCAAACTGGTCAGGGCCGTTTGCCACTGGAAGAGGGGAGATTGGCCCCCACTTCTTCTTACAGAAGCTGCTTTGGAGGGAGAGCCAGCACTGCGTGGGCCCTTGCTTCATCTGGCTCTGTCTTTGCTCTCCTTTTCATGCTCTCTCTCCAAGCTGCTGTCTTTAGCTGCCGGCCTTTCCTTCTGCCTTGCATGGCAACCTTTGCCCTTTGCTGGCCTCCAGGCTGACTTTCGGTGGGTTTTTTCTTGTGCTTGCAGTAAGAGAACTGTTGGACATGGCCAGCTCCCGTGGCATTCCCGGGGCAGCAGCTAACCTGGAGCGCGCCCTGCACTGCCTGCACCAGGCACGCGGCAGCGTTCCGGTAAGAAGCGGCTGTTTGGGCGCAGAGGAGAGGGCACAGGGAATGCAGAAGGCCTGGGCACTGGGACAGCCTTTCCTGGCTGCTCTTGGAAGAAGGGTCTTAACAGGGAGCAGAGCACTTGCTGCCTGCTGGGTCTCCTCCAGCTGCGTCAGGGCTGAGCCCAAAGGGCTCCAGCAGGGAGAATCTCCCTCCTGGAGGCGGCGGCGGCGGAAGGTCCTGCTGCCTTGTAAATGGCCTGGAGATTTGGCTTCTCTAAGACATTTGGAGGGGAAATTCCCAGAAGCCTCAGTCAGCTGAGGCCATTCTGGCTGCAGGAGCAGCAAAATCCTCAGCTTGGTGAGCAAAAGGCCACTCTTGGGGACCAGGATCAAAGGGTCGGGCAGCAAAAACTAGGGACTGGGAGCAAATGACAGTGTTTCACCCACATGGGATACAGTCGCTTGAATGTCTGGAGAGGCAAAGGAGCTGAAAGGCAGCACCTGTGATTTTTTGGCTCATTTTTAATGTGCTGGGGCGGCTAAAGCCTTTTCCCTCTTGATCTTGCAGGAGGCTCTGGAGATGCTGCTCTCAGAGGGGCCTGCAACACCTCAAGGCCATCCCATGGCTGATTATCATTACGCAGGTAAGCAAAGCAGAGCTTCTTGCGTCCCTGACAGATGCTGCCGTCCCCTTCATTGTTGTGGCAAGCGTTTCTGCTTCAAGAAATTGTGCTTAACACCAGCACAAGGTCTTGTCTCCTCTGTGGGTGGGCAAAGCACCAGCATCTAGTCCTTCAGCTCTACTTGTTTTCCAATCCTTCTCCCCGGGCAATGCCTGCTCTTGTCTTCACGCCCTTCTGAGGGAGCAGACACGTACACCCACGTGAATGACGGCCTGCGACCGTTTTCTTTCGGCAGCCAGAGGAATCTACTTGGTGTGGATCAAGGGATCTGTTTACTAGCCGCTGCTTTTTATTGCCAGGCTCTGATAGATGGACACCTGAGGAGAAGGAGTCCTTCCAAAAGGCTTTCCACACCTACGGCAAGGATTTTCATCTCATCCAGAAGCAGGTAAAGCCACGGGACATTCTTTACCCGAGCAGATCAGCAGCAGGAAAGCTTGCTTATTTCTGGGAACAAGCACTGGGCTTCAGTCTCTCTCTTCTCAAGGAGCAAGTATCTTCAAGTAGTAACAAAAGGGGACATCAAAAGCCTGTGTCAAAAGGATGATCCTGCCTCTCCAGCCCTTTTCTCCAAGCTCTTTTGGAAGATGAAGCTTTATTCTGTCAGACTTGTGGCACAGGTCTGCTGCTGCTTCCACAAGACGCTGTGCTGGCATAACTGGAGTGAAGCGGGGAAAGAAGAACTGTGCTAGGTGGATTTGTTGTTGATCTGTGCATTGCGTGTATTAGCACCTAGCATCATACAGGGTTTAAGACATTGCATGATGCCTCTCTTTCTCCATGTTGATTTCATTTTACACCCTACTCCATTTACTTCATGCTTTTACTTCCTAGTTGACTCCATAGTCTACTTTTTCCCCAGTGCACCCGACACCATTTGCGATTCCTTCTTTTTCTCTTCACAACAGATCCAGACTAAGACCGTGGCCCAGTGTGTGGAGTACTACTACTCCTGGAAAAAGGAGCATAAACTTGCCAGCACTCTTGCTCAGGTGAGGGGCAAGAAAATGGAGAGGTGCCAGGAAGGTCGAGAAACTGGGAGAAGGGGAGAAAAGCTGCTGGCGAGCCATGCCAGATGCCCCTTTGCCAGGATCACATCGTCCCATGTGCTGGGAAAGGCACAGCAGATGCTGCCCGGGCCTTCCTTGTGCTGCTGCCCTGAAGTATGCAATTCTGGAGCCTAACTTTGACCCAAGAAAGCAGCACCGCCACCAAAATGGGCTTTGACTCTCTACAGATGGGCTTCTCAAGGGCTGGCACCCTCGCTGACTCCAATCAGACCCCAAATTCCCCACTGCTTGCTGACATCAGCAGTCCAGGCTGCCTTTGTGGATATGCTGCAGATTTTCAGGGAGTTTTTCTAGCATGCCAGCATAGTCCCCAAGAAGGAGCTGCTGGTGCTGTGGCTCCCCTAAATCTTTCCTTAGCGGCAAAGAGCAATTTGCTTCCCATCATGTGAGAGAGAGAGAGAGAGAGAGAGAGAGAGAGAGACAGGGAGGGAGATTATTTTGGGGACTAGAAAATGGCTAAGCATGTGTCTACCCTAATTGGACTGAATTGAAATGCCATTGCCTAGACATTTGTGGAGGAAAAGCAGAGAGAAATAGATGTTAGGCAGAAAGGTAGAAATAAGAAATGTAGAGCTCTAAATAGCCAGGTCTTTCTCCCACCCCTTTGGCCTGTAGAAAAGAGGAGTATTTTCCTCCAAGCTCTGGCTTGGCAGCCCGCCGCAGCCCATTGGCAAAGGCAGCCGTTTTCTCAGCTCTTGAGGCTTTGGAAGGATTTGCTTAGGCCGATAGATTTTTCTGCTGGATGCTCTGATTTCCAGCTTTGTGAGAGGAAGGAAGCATTGATAAGGACTCTTTGATTTCCAGAGCGTGGGCAAAGCAAAGAGGAGCAAAAGCCCTCCCAGAAAGGAGAATGGGGAGCCAGGGAAGAGAAGCCGCAAGAGGGCTCGCAGCGCCCAGTGTCCCTGCTGCCAACCGCGCCAGCCGCCCCCTTCGGCGGGAGGCCCCTTTCCCTGCGGGCAGTGCAAACGGTGCGCAAGTTCCTCCTCTTTCTGCTCAAAGCTGCGCCTTTGGACTAAAAGGGGCTGACCCTTTTCAAAGGCACCGCAGGGGAAGCTGGGGGCACTTGCAGCATCGCCCCCGGCAGCCGTGCTCAAGCTTAACACCCACCTCAAACCCAAAGAGCTTAGGTAAAACCCAGCCTTCACAATGAAACCTTGCCGTGCCCCAACAAGACCCAGTTGATACAAGTAGGAATAGATCCATCAAAGCTTGGTTTGATGCTGCTGATCAAATTCAAAAGAGGATGCAGCAAAAGGAGGAAGACATTTCAAGGCATTGAAAGTAGAACCATCAGACTCATGGTGCTGATCCATTGACAAATGTGCCACTGCCCGAAAAGACAGAAATTCATACTCAAACGGAGATCTTGGCACTTGGTTTCATGGTGTGTACTAGCGTCAGCAATGGATGGTTTGCTTCCTATCTTGCAGGGTGTTTGAAAGCATGAAGGAAAGGAACAAACACAGCAGAAGACATCGGCCTCGGAAGACAGCAGAGCCTCTCCCCAAGAAGAAAAGACCAAATTAGACAACCCTGCAGGTTGTCCAGGGCTAGCAAGAGTTAGGCAGATTAGTTAGATAGGAATACAACTGTTAGATATTAGTTAGACAGGAATAGGACTGTTTTTTAAGCTTTTTGGGTTGTTTAATCTTCTACTTCGTTAGTTGACATGATAGTAACCTCCTCAATTTAGTAGTTAAGGTACATTAGTATTATTCAGGACTCATTAGTATTATTAGATTTATCAGTAAATGTCAGAGGTTGGGTGTTTTGTATGCTCTGCCATATGCTCTTTGTCATTTTGCCTTTGTTGAGACCTAATCTGTCTTTATCATTAAACCAATGTTTGTTCCATTTTGTCTGTTTGTCTGTATGAAAGCACTCCAGCAATGTTTGTTCCATTTGCCTGGTGTTGCAAAGACGGCACTTGCCCTGAGAGAAGAAGCTGGGCAGGCGCCACCTCCCCCAGGCCCAGCCCCTTGCTCAGCTGGCAGGACTTCCTGAGGTGTGTCTCCTTTACTGCCAGTGAAATACCGCTGGGGCTTCAGCCTTTGATTCCTCAACATCTCAGCTGGGAGTGGAAAGGGAGGCTTTGTTTAATTCACTGAATTGCATCTAGATGAGTGGTCTGGTCTCACCATATTTTCTGGCATAAAAGCAGCGGGTTGAGTCCTTTTTGGAGCCCAGACAGAAAAATTTCTTTCATTTTGGGGGACTGATGGAGCTGACCAGCTTGGAGGACGTTTCTAAGCCCTCCGATTCTATCCAATTCCTATCGGCATGCACCACAAAGGCATGGCTAGTTCAGTTGCAGTTTCTCCTGAAAGGACCAGTGTCCCGCTCTGGGCCTCCAGCAATCTCCTTAGCTAAAGCCGAGCGGGTGTGATCATTATCCTCTGACTTGTCACAGCTGGGGCACTTGCGCCAAAGAAGAATCCAAGTCACTCTTTTATGGAGGCCAGCAAATGGCCGTGCCTAGCAAGGCTTTGGTGGCAGGGGCTGTGGAGGGTGGATGGAGAGGGGGCGAGGGAGGGGGCAATTGGCAGGCTGCTTCTGGGAAGCCGAGGCAAGCTTGCCCTTGTCTGATGGAGCCGGTGCAGGTGGGCTTTGGAGGCTACAAAGTATCTGCCTTGCAGTGGGACTTGTTCCAGCTGCCCCCTCAGTTTGCTGGCCAGTGGGTAACATGCAGGCTGGGAAGGAAGCAAGATTGGGACTGAAGCAAGATTTGCTTTTCCTTAAGGACAGGCAGGAAAGCAGCAAAGCTGCCTGGCTTTTTCTCATATCTGGGATCTAGGCGTTAAAAGCAATGTGAAGGCCAGCAGTGTGGAAAGGCAATTCTGTAAGTGTTGCTTCCTTAGAGGAATGCCAGAGTCTTTTGGGACAACCACCGAGCTTCTCCAAGGGAGCTGGAAGAGGGATCTAGAAATTCTGCCTGAATGTTTGCTAGAGAAATGCCCGTGTGCTGTCCCTGGGTGTGTGTGTGTGTGTCCCCATCAGTTGGCCTGAAAAAGATCCTGTTTCTCTGAGTTTCAAGGGAGGAGTGATGAGGTGAGAGACCAGCTCAGAGGCCCAAAGGAGGGAAACCATGCAGTGACATTATTGGGCAGCAAAAGGAGAATTGAGAAAGGGGGCAGGATGAATGCCTCCACTTTGAGAGGAAGCTTTGGAGTTGGCTCTGCGCTAGGCAACTTGCAAATTCCAGCTCCTCTCAGAGCTGGAGGAGAGCCAGTGGGAGGAGCCCTTCTGGTTCTCCAGGGCAGGAGATGAGGTCTGGGCCCTTGCACAGAGGCAGGCTCCTGTGCACCTTCAGCTGGAGGCACCTTGCAGAGAAGCACCGGGAAGAGCCAGGGCTGTCCCTGCACTGCTTTTGCCCGTCTCATCAGACGACTGAGGAGAAAAGGCCCAATGGGAAGCTTCTCAGAGCAAACTTGCAGCAGAAGAAGTACAAGGGGCAGAGGCGGCCCATGCCCCTTTCTGTCCCATGGCTCCCCCAGGGGTTCTAGATGGAATGTTGGGCTGTGCCCATAGCAACTGTCGTTGTCTCCTGCTCCTGCGGCCCTTGCTGGAACACTGCTGGAGCAGCGCTGGAGCAGCAGCTGCAGGATCAGCTCCTGGGCTGTCCCTGACTAGCCGCCTTCTGCACTCAGCGCCAGACCCGGCCTCTGCACCGACATCCTGGTCTCCTCGTCTGCCTCCGGGCATCCCCAGAGCACTTGGGAACCCTCCAAGGTAAGAAAATCCCCGTTTGCCCTCAAAGCACTAGCACAAGGGCAGGAGGCTCCAGCTGCCTCTCCCACCAAGCACGACACACAGGCTGCGTGCTCACTTTCCCCAGACGAGCTTCCACGTGAAAGCAGGGTGCAGCTTCTGAAGGAATTGTGTTGCCTCCAGGGGAAACACAGACCTTTCCATAGAGGACCTAGAGAGGTGTCCCAGTGCAGTTGCAGATCCTCGTCCACGCATCACCTGATTAAACGTTCTTGGCACCCATTTCAGTCCTCAAACTATCTTGTGCTGACCCCAAAACAAATTGTTCCTGGCTGAGCAGGTCAGGGCTTCAGTGTCAACAAATCCCCTTATGCCCTGACTCTGCTCACACCCGCTCCAAAGCTTCAAACAGCACAATGATGGCACTTCTCCTCTGGCATCCCTGTCGTTCAGGGCATGGAAGCATTTGACTGGGCTTCTCTGCAAACACAGGCTTTCAACTTCAAAAACCATCTGGGATCAGCAATTCTTATCTACTTACGTATTTGCATCGCCTATAGATCCCTTCTATTTTAATATCTTTAGAGATTCTTTTTTCAGTGCACGTAGGGCTGGTTCTACCTCATGCTCAGGGGTGGCCGTCAAATGCCATCTCCTCAAGAGCACAATCACAGTAGCACAGAATTTTCTGCCTTGGAAGGGATTCTGAAAGATCACTGAGGCCAACTGCAGGGCCTGCCCGGGGCAGCCTCAACAATCACAGCCTGTGCCCAAGAGCAGTGTCCAAACACTTTTGGAGCTCAGTCAGCCTTGGTGCTGTGCCCCCTTCCCTGGGGAGGCTGTTGCAGTGCCCAAGCAGCCTGTGGCTGAAGAAGCTTTTCCTTCGATCCAACCTAAGCCTGCACTGGCACATCTCCCCTGCCATTCTCTTGGCTCTTCTCCGTGGCCCCGGGAGTGAAGAGAGTAGTGCATGGCCTTCTGCTTGCCCTCCTGAGGAAGCTGCTGACTGCTGGAGGGTCCTGCCTAGGACATTCCATGTCAAAAAGGCAGCAATGACAGCAAAGAGAAAGGAGCTGGGACACGGGAGCTCGGGCTTTGCAATGATGAGGATGAGAAGGAAGGCTACTGACACATCCTTGGCAGAAGGATTTTGAACTGGAGCATTGCTTTGATCTCTTTCAGGTGGAAAGGAGAGGCACAATGAAAAGGAAAGCAAGAGCCCAGATTCAGCCGTGAGTTTTGGCCTAGGGTTAAAGGACAGCAAACTGGAAGAATGGCGAGGAGGAGAACTGCTCTTTCACAGTCAGGCTGGGATTGGTTCAAGCCTGTGGGTGCACAGCAAGGCTCTCTTGACCACTTGCCTTTCTCACCTCCACCTCCTTCTTCCTTTAGACACATCAATGTTGGCAGCGACTTTCAGGCTGAGCTCCCAGAGCTGCAGAACAGAGCACCAAGTGAGGATGAAGAGCCTGCAAGCCTGGTCTGGAAGCCCTGGGGAGAGGATGACTCTGACATGGAAAAACCTGACAGAGGTAGCTTTGCTTCAAGCTTTGCTTCCAGCCCTGAGCTACTTGGGTCTTGAAAAGGCTCCTTATGCCTAAAAAGGCAGCGTTTTGCAGGCTCTGCTTCTCTCCTTGTCTCGCCCATCTTCCCATGTAGAAGTGTTAGAGGCAAGGAGAAAGAGCAAGCACCTTGCTCTCCAAACTGGTCAGGGCCGTTTGCCACTGGAAGAGGGGAGATTGGCCCCCACTTCTTCTTACAGAAGCTGCTTTGGAGGGAGAGCCAGCACTGCGTGGGCCCTTGCTTCATCTGGCTCTGTCTTTGCTCTCCTTTTCATGCTCTCTCTCCAAGCTGCTGTCTTTAGCTGCCGGCCTTTCCTTCTGCCTTGCATGGCAACCTTTGCCCTTTGCTGGCCTCCAGGCTGACTTTCGGTGGGTTTTTTCTTGTGCTTGCAGTAAGAGAACTGTTGGACATGGCCAGCTCCCGTGGCATTCCCGGGGCAGCAGCTAACCTGGAGCGCGCCCTGCACTGCCTGCACCAGGCACGCGGCAGCGTTCCGGTAAGAAGCGGCTGTTTGGGCGCAGAGGAGAGGGCACAGGGAATGCAGAAGGCCTGGGCACTGGGACAGCCTTTCCTGGCTGCTCTTGGAAGAAGGGTCTTAACAGGGAGCAGAGCACTTGCTGCCTGCTGGGTCTCCTCCAGCTGCGTCAGGGCTGAGCCCAAAGGGCTCCAGCAGGGAGAATCTCCCTCCTGGAGGCGGCGGCGGCGGAAGGTCCTGCTGCCTTGTAAATGGCCTGGAGATTTGGCTTCTCTAAGACATTTGGAGGGGAAATTCCCAGAAGCCTCAGTCAGCTGAGGCCATTCTGGCTGCAGGAGCAGCAAAATCCTCAGCTTGGTGAGCAAAAGGCCACTCTTGGGGACCAGGATCAAAGGGTCGGGCAGCAAAAACTAGGGACTGGGAGCAAATGACAGTGTTTCACCCACATGGGATACAGTCGCTTGAATGTCTGGAGAGGCAAAGGAGCTGAAAGGCAGCACCTGTGATTTTTTGGCTCATTTTTAATGTGCTGGGGCGGCTAAAGCCTTTTCCCTCTTGATCTTGCAGGAGGCTCTGGAGATGCTGCTCTCAGAGGGGCCTGCAACAGCTCAAGGCCATCCCATGGCTGATTATCATTACGCAGGTAAGCAAAGCAGAGCTTCTTGCGTCCCTGACAGATGCTGCCGTCCCCTTCATTGTTGTGGCAAGCGTTTCTGCTTCAAGAAATTGTGCTTAACACCAGCACAAGGTCTTGTCTCCTCTGTGGGTGGGCAAAGCACCAGCATCTAGTCCTTCAGCTCTACTTGTTTTCCAATCCTTCTCCCCGGGCAATGCCTGCTCTTGTCTTCACGCCCTTCTGAGGGAGCAGACACGTACACCCACGTGAATGACGGCCTGCGACCGTTTTCTTTCGGCAGCCAGAGGAATCTACTTGGTGTGGATCAAGGGATCTGTTTACTAGCCGCTGCTTTTTATTGCCAGGCTCTGATAGATGGACACCTGAGGAGAAGGAGTCCTTCCAAAAGGCTTTCCACACCTACGGCAAGGATTTTCATCTCATCCAGAAGCAGGTAAAGCCACGGGACATTCTTTACCCGAGCAGATCAGCAGCAGGAAAGCTTGCTTATTTCTGGGAACAAGCACTGGGCTTCAGTCTCTCTCTTCTCAAGGAGCAAGTATCTTCAAGTAGTAACAAAAGGGGACATCAAAAGCCTGTGTCAAAAGGATGATCCTGCCTCTCCAGCCCTTTGCTCCAAGCTCTTTTGGAAGATGAAGCTTTATTCTGTCAGACTTGTGGCACAGGTCTGCTGCTGCTTCCACAAGACGCTGTGCTGGCATAACTGGAGTGAAGCGGGGAAAGAAGAACTGTGCTAGGTGGATTTGTTGTTGATCTGTGCATTGCGTGTATTAGCACCTAGCATCATACAGGGTTTAAGACATTGCATGATGCCTCTCTTTCTCCATGTTGATTTCATTTTACACCCTACTCCATTTACTTCATGCTTTTACTTCCTAGTTCACTCCATAGTCTACTTTTTCCCCAGTGCACCCGACACCATTTGCGATTCCTTCTTTTTCTCTTCACAACAGATCCAGACTAAGACCGTGGCCCAGTGTGTGGAGTACTACTACTCCTGGAAAAAGGAGCATAAACTTGCCAGCACTCTTGCTCAGGTGAGGGGCAAGAAAATGGAGAGGTGCCAGGAAGGTTGAGAAACTGGGAGAAGGGGAGAAAAGCTGCTGGCGAGCCATGCCAGATGCCCCTTTGCCAGGATCACATCGTCCCATGTGCTGGGAAAGGCACAGCAGATGCTGCCCGGGCCTTCCTTGTGCTACTGCCCTGAAGTATGCAATTCTGGAGCCTAACTTTGACCCAAGAAAGCAGCACCGCCACCAAAATGGGCTTTGACTCTCTACAGATGGGCTTCTCAAGGGCTGGCACCCTCGCTGACTCCAATCAGACCCCAAATTCCCCACTGCTTGCTGACATCAGCAGTCCAGGCTGCCTTTGTGGATATGCTGCAGATTTTCAGGGAGTTTTTCTAGCATGCCAGCATAGTCCCCAAGAAGGAGCTGCTGGTGCTGTGGCTCCCCTAAATCTTTCCTTAGCGGCAAAGAGCAATTTGCTTCCCATCATGTGAGAGAGAGAGAGAGAGAGAGAGAGAGAGAGAGACAGGGAGGGAGATTATTTTGGGGACTAGAAAATGGCTAAGCATGTGTCTACCCTAATTGGACTGAATTGAAATGCCATTGCCTAGACATTTGTGGAGGAAAAGCAGAGAGAAATAGATGTTAGGCAGAAAGGTAGAAATAAGAAATGTAGAGCTCTAAATAGCCAGGTCTTTCTCCCACCCCTTTGGCCTGTAGAAAAGAGGAGTATTTTCCTCCAAGCTCTGGCTTGGCAGCCCGCCGCAGCCCATTGGCAAAGACAGCCGTTTTCTCAGCTCTTGAGGCTTTGGAAGGATTTGCTTAGGCCGATCGATTTTTGTGCTGGATGCTCTGATTTCCAGCTTTGTGAGAGGAAGGAAGCATTGATAAGGACTCTTTGATTTCCAGAGCGTGGGCAAAGCAAAGAGGAGCAAAAGCCCTCCCAGAAAGGAGAACGGGGAGCCAGGGAAGAGAAGCCGCAAGAGGGCTCGCAGCGCCCAGTGTCCCTGCTGCCAACCGCGCCAGCCGCCCCCTTCGGCGGGAGGCCCCTTTCCCTGCGGGCAGTGCAAACGGTGCGCAAGTTCCTCCTCTTTCTGCTCAAAGCTGCGCCTTTGGACTAAAAGGGGCTGACCCTTTTCAAAGGCACCGCAGGGGAAGCTGGGGGCACTTGCAGCATCGCCCCCGGCAGCCGTGCTCAAGCTTAACACCCACCTCAAACCCAAAGAGCTTAGGTAAAACCCAGCCTTCACAATGAAACCTTGCCGTGCCCCAACAAGACACAGTTGATACAAGTAGGAATAGATCCATCAAAGCTTGGTTTGATGCTGCTGATCAAATTCAAAAGAGGATGCAGCAAAAGGAGGAAGACATTTCAAGGCATTGAAAGTAGAACCATCAGACTCATGGTGCTGATCCATTGACAAATGTGCCACTGCCCGAAAAGACAGAAATTCATACTCAAACGGAGATCTTGGCACTTGGTTTCATGGTGTGTACTAGCGTCAGCAATGGATGGTTTGCTTCCTATCTTGCAGGGTGTTTGAAAGCATGAAGGAAAGGAACAAACACAGCAGAAGACATCGGCCTCGGAAGACAGCAGAGCCTCTCCCCAAGAAGAAAAGACCAAATTAGACAACCCTGCAGGTTGTCCAGGGCTAGCAAGAGTTAGGCAGATTAGTTAGATAGGAATACAACTGTTAGATATTAGTTAGACAGGAATAGGACTGTTTTTTAAGCTTTTTGGGTTGTTTAATCTTCTACTTCGTTAGTTGACATGATAGTAACCTCCTCAATTTAGTAGTTAAGGTACATTAGTATTATTCAGGACTCATTAGTATTATTAGATTTATCAGTAAATGTCAGAGGTTGGGTGTTTTGTATGCTCTGCCATATGCTCTTTGTCATTTTGCCTTTGTTGAGACCTAATCTGTCTTTATCATTAAACCAATGTTTGTTCCATTTTGTCTGTTTGTCTGTATGAAAGCACTCCAGCAATGTTTGTTCCATTTGCCTGGTGTTGCAAAGACGGCACTTGCCCTGAGAGAAGAAGCTGGGCAGGCGCCACCTCCCCCAGGCCCAGCCCCTTGCTCAGCTGGCAGGACTTCCTGAGGTGTGTCTCCTTTACTGCCAGTGAAATACCGCTGGGGCTTCAGCCTTTGATTCCTCAACATCTCAGCTGGGAGTGGAAAGGGAGGCTTTGTTTAATTCACTGAATTGCATCTAGATGAGTGGTCTGGTCTCACCATATTTTCTGGCATAAAAGCAGCGGGTTGAGTCCTTTTTGGAGCCCAGACAGAAAAATTTCTTTCATTTTGGGGGACTGATGGAGCTGACCAGCTTGGAGGACGTTTCTAAGCCCTCCGATTCTATCCAATTCCTATCGGCATGCACCACAAAGGCATGGCTAGTTCAGTTGCAGTTTCTCCTGAAAAGACCAGTGTCCCGCTCTGGGCCTCCAGCAATCTCCTTAGCTAAAGCCGAGCGGGTGTGATCATTATCCTCTGACTTGTCACAGCTGGGGCACTTGCGCCAAAGAAGAATCCAAGTCACTCTTTTATGGAGGCCAGCAAATGGCCCTGCCTAGCAAGGCTTTGGTGGCAGGGGCTGTGGAGGGTGGATGGAGAGGGGGCGAGGGAGGGGGCAATTGGCAGGCTGCTTCTGGGAAGCCGAGGCAAGCTTGCCCTTGTCTGATGGAGCCGGTGCAGGTGGGCTTTGGAGGCTACAAAGTATCTGCCTTGCAGTGGGACTTGTTCCAGCTGCCCCCTCAGTTTGCTGGCCAGTGGGTAACATGCAGGCTGGGAAGGAAGCAAGATTGGGACTGAAGCAAGATTTGCTTTTCCTTAAGGACAGGCAGGAAAGCAGCAAAGCTGCCTGGCTTTTTCTCATATGTGGGATCTAGGCGTTAAAAGCAATGTGAAGGCCAGCAGTGTGGAAAGGCAATTCTGTAAGTGTTGCTTCCTTAGAGGAATGCCAGAGTCTTTTGGGACAACCACCGAGCTTCTCCAAGGGAGCTGGAAGAGGGATCTAGAAATTCTGCCTGAATGTTTGCTAGAGAAATGCCCGTGTGCTGTCCCTGGGTGTGTGTGTGTGTGTCCCCATCAGTTGGCCTGAAAAAGATCCTGTTTCTCTGAGTTTCAAGGGAGGAGTGATGAGGTGAGAGACCAGCTCAGAGGCCCAAAGGAGGGAAACCATGCAGTGACATTATTGGGCAGCAAAAGGAGAATTGAGAAAGGGGGCAGGATGAATGCCTCCACTTTGAGAGGAAGCTTTGGAGTTGGCTCTGCGCTAGGCAACTTGCAAATTCCAGCTCCTCTCAGAGCTGGAGGAGAGCCAGTGGGAGGAGCCCTTCTGGTTCTCCAGGGCAGGAGATGAGGTCTGGGCCCTTGCACAGAGGCAGGCTCCTGTGCACCTTCAGCTGGAGGCACCTTGCAGAGAAGCACCGGGAAGAGCCAGGGCTGTCCCTGCACTGCTTTTGCCCGTCTCATCAGACGACTGAGGAGAAAAGGCCCAATGGGAAGCTTCTCAGAGCAAACTTGCAGCAGAAGAAGTACAAGGGGCAGAGGCGGCCCATGCCCCTTTCTGTCCCATGGCTCCCCCAGGGGTTCTAGATGGAATGTTGGGCTGTGCCCATAGCAACTGTCGTTGTCTCCTGCTCCTGCGGCCCTTGCTGGAACACTGCTGGAGCAGCGCTGGAGCAGCAGCTGCAGGATCAGCTCCTGGGCTGTCCCTGACCAGCCGCCTTCTGCACTCAGCGCCAGACCCGGCCTCTGCACCGACATCCTGGTCTCCTCGTCTGCCTCCGGGCATCCCCAGAGCACTTGGGAACCCTCCAAGGTAAGAAAATCCCCGTTTGCCCTCAAAGCACTAGCACAAGGGCAGGAGGCTCCAGCTGCCTCTCCCACCAAGCACGACACACAGGCTGCGTGCTCACTTTCCCCAGACGAGCTTCCACGTGAAAGCAGGGTGCAGCTTCTGAAGGAATTGTGTTGCCTCCAGGGGAAACACAGACCTTTCCATAGAGGACCTAGAGAGGTGTCCCAGTGCAGTTGCAGATCCTCGTCCACGCATCACCTGATTAAACGTTCTTGGCACCCATTTCAGTCCTCAAACTATCTTGTGCTGACCCCAAAACAAATTGTTCCTGGCTGAGCAGGTCAGGGCTTCAGTGTCAACAAATCCCCTTATGCCCTGACTCTGCTCACACCCGCTCCAAAGCTTCAAACACCACAATGATGGCACTTCTCCTCTGGCATCCCTGTCGTTCAGGGCATGGAAGCATTTGACTGGGCTTCTCTGCAAACACAGGCTTTCAACTTCAAAAACCATCTGGGATCAGCAATTCTTATCTACTTACGTATTTGCATCGCCTATAGATCCCTTCTATTTTAATATCTTTAGAGATTCTTTTTTCAGTGCACGTAGGGCTGGTTCTACCTCATGCTCAGGGGTGGCCGTCAAATGCCATCTCCTCAAGAGCACAATCACAGTAGCACAGAATTTTCTGCCTTGGAAGGGATTCTGAAAGATCACTGAGGCCAACTGCAGGGCCTGCCCGGGGCAGCCTCAACAATCACAGCCTGTGCCCAAGAGCAGTGTCCAAACACTTTTGGAGCTCAGTCAGCCTTGGTGCTGTGCCCCCTTCCCTGGGGAGGCTGTTGCAGTGCCCAAGCAGCCTGTGGCTGAAGAAGCTTTTCCTTCGATCCAACCTAAGCCTGCACTGGCACATCTCCCCTGCCATTCTCTTGGCTCTTCTCCGTGGCCCCGGGAGTGAAGAGAGTAGTGCATGGCCTTCTGCTTGCCCTCCTGAGGAAGCTGCTGACTGCTGGAGGGTCCTGCCTAGGACATTCCATGTCAAAAAGGCAGCAATGACAGCAAAGAGAAAGGAGCTGGGACACGGGAGCTCGGGCTTTGCAATGATGAGGATGAGAAGGAAGGCTACTGACACATCCTTGGCAGAAGGATTTTGAACTGGAGCATTGCTTTGATCTCTTTCAGGTGGAAAGGAGAGGCACAATGAAAAGGAAAGCAAGAGCCCAGATTCAGCCGTGAGTTTTGGCCTAGGGTTAAAGGACAGCAAACTGGAAGAATGGCGAGGAGGAGAACTGCTCTTTCACAGTCAGGCTGGGATTGGTTCAAGCCTGTGGGTGCACAGCAAGGCTCTCTTGACCACTTGCCTTTCTCACCTCCACCTCCTTCTTCCTTTAGACACATCAATGTTGGCAGCGACTTTCAGGCTGAGCTCCCAGAGCTGCAGAACAGAGCACCAAGTGAGGATGAAGAGCCTGCAAGCCTGGTCTGGAAGCCCTGGGGAGAGGATGACTCTGACATGGAAAAACCTGACAGAGGTAGCTTTGCTTCAAGCTTTGCTTCCAGCCCTGAGCTACTTGGGTCTTGAAAAGGCTCCTTATGCCTAAAAAGGCAGCGTTTTGCAGGCTCTGCTTCTCTCCTTGTCTCGCCCATCTTCCCATGTAGAAGTGTTAGAGGCAAGGAGAAAGAGCAAGCACCTTGCTCTCCAAACTGGTCAGGGCCGTTTGCCACTGGAAGAGGGGAGATTGGCCCCCACTTCTTCTTACAGAAGCTGCTTTGGAGGGAGAGCCAGCACTGCGTGGGCCCTTGCTTCATCTGGCTCTGTCTTTGCTCTCCTTTTCATGCTCTCTCTCCAAGCTGCTGTCTTTAGCTGCCGGCCTTTCCTTCTGCCTTGCATGGCAACCTTTGCCCTTTGCTGGCCTCCAGGCTGACTTTCGGTGGGTTTTTTCTTGTGCTTGCAGTAAGAGAACTGTTGGACATGGCCAGCTCCCGTGGCATTCCCGGGGCAGCAGCTAACCTGGAGCGCGCCCTGCACTGCCTGCACCAGGCACGCGGCAGCGTTCCGGTAAGAAGCGGCTGTTTGGGCGCAGAGGAGAGGGCACAGGGAATGCAGAAGGCCTGGGCACTGGGACAGCCTTTCCTGGCTGCTCTTGGAAGAAGGGTCTTAACAGGGAGCAGAGCACTTGCTGCCTGCTGGGTCTCCTCCAGCTGCGTCAGGGCTGAGCCCAAAGGGCTCCAGCAGGGAGAATCTCCCTCCTGGAGGCGGCGGCGGCGGAAGGTCCTGCTGCCTTGTAAATGGCCTGGAGATTTGGCTTCTCTAAGACATTTGGAGGGGAAATTCCCAGAAGCCTCAGTCAGCTGAGGCCATTCTGGCTGCAGGAGCAGCAAAATCCTCAGCTTGGTGAGCAAAAGGCCACTCTTGGGGACCAGGATCAAAGGGTCGGGCAGCAAAAACTAGGGACTGGGAGCAAATGACAGTGTTTCACCCACATGGGATACAGTCGCTTGAATGTCTGGAGAGGCAAAGGAGCTGAAAGGCAGCACCTGTGATTTTTTGGCTCATTTTTAATGTGCTGGGGCGGCTAAAGCCTTTTCCCTCTTGATCTTGCAGGAGGCTCTGGAGATGCTGCTCTCAGAGGGGCCTGCAACACCTCAAGGCCATCCCATGGCTGATTATCATTACGCAGGTAAGCAAAGCAGAGCTTCTTGCGTCCCTGACAGATGCTGCCGTCCCCTTCATTGTTGTGGCAAGCGTTTCTGCTTCAAGAAATTGTGCTTAACACCAGCACAAGGTCTTGTCTCCTCTGTGGGTGGGCAAAGCACCAGCATCTAGTCCTTCAGCTCTACTTGTTTTCCAATCCTTCTCCCCGGGCAATGCCTGCTCTTGTCTTCACGCCCTTCTGAGGGAGCAGACACGTACACCCACGTGAATGACGGCCTGCGACCGTTTTCTTTCGGCAGCCAGAGGAATCTACTTGGTGTGGATCAAGGGATCTGTTTACTAGCCGCTGCTTTTTATTGCCAGGCTCTGATAGATGGACACCTGAGGAGAAGGAGTCCTTCCAAAAGGCTTTCCACACCTACGGCAAGGATTTTCATCTCATCCAGAAGCAGGTAAAGCCACGGGACATTCTTTACCCGAGCAGATCAGCAGCAGGAAAGCTTGCTTATTTCTGGGAACAAGCACTGGGCTTCAGTCTCTCTCTTCTCAAGGAGCAAGTATCTTCAAGTAGTAACAAAAGGGGACATCAAAAGCCTGTGTCAAAAGGATGATCCTGCCTCTCCAGCCCTTTTCTCCAAGCTCTTTTGGAAGATGAAGCTTTATTCTGTCAGACTTGTGGCACAGGTCTGCTGCTGCTTCCACAAGACGCTGTGCTGGCATAACTGGAGTGAAGCGGGGAAAGAAGAACTGTGCTAGGTGGATTTGTTGTTGATCTGTGCATTGCGTGTATTAGCACCTAGCATCATACAGGGTTTAAGACATTGCATGATGCCTCTCTTTCTCCATGTTGATTTCATTTTACACCCTACTCCATTTACTTCATGCTTTTACTTCCTAGTTGACTCCATAGTCTACTTTTTCCCCAGTGCACCCGACACCATTTGCGATTCCTTCTTTTTCTCTTCACAACAGATCCAGACTAAGACCGTGGCCCAGTGTGTGGAGTACTACTACTCCTGGAAAAAGGAGCATAAACTTGCCAGCACTCTTGCTCAGGTGAGGGGCAAGAAAATGGAGAGGTGCCAGGAAGGTCGAGAAACTGGGAGAAGGGGAGAAAAGCTGCTGGCGAGCCATGCCAGATGCCCCTTTGCCAGGATCACATCGTCCCATGTGCTGGGAAAGGCACAGCAGATGCTGCCCGGGCCTTCCTTGTGCTGCTGCCCTGAAGTATGCAATTCTGGAGCCTAACTTTGACCCAAGAAAGCAGCACCGCCACCAAAATGGGCTTTGACTCTCTACAGATGGGCTTCTCAAGGGCTGGCACCCTCGCTGACTCCAATCAGACCCCAAATTCCCCACTGCTTGCTGACATCAGCAGTCCAGGCTGCCTTTGTGGATATGCTGCAGATTTTCAGGGAGTTTTTCTAGCATGCCAGCATAGTCCCCAAGAAGGAGCTGCTGGTGCTGTGGCTCCCCTAAATCTTTCCTTAGCGGCAAAGAGCAATTTGCTTCCCATCATGTGAGAGAGAGAGAGAGAGAGAGAGAGAGAGAGAGACAGGGAGGGAGATTATTTTGGGGACTAGAAAATGGCTAAGCATGTGTCTACCCTAATTGGACTGAATTGAAATGCCATTGCCTAGACATTTGTGGAGGAAAAGCAGAGAGAAATAGATGTTAGGCAGAAAGGTAGAAATAAGAAATGTAGAGCTCTAAATAGCCAGGTCTTTCTCCCACCCCTTTGGCCTGTAGAAAAGAGGAGTATTTTCCTCCAAGCTCTGGCTTGGCAGCCCGCCGCAGCCCATTGGCAAAGGCAGCCGTTTTCTCAGCTCTTGAGGCTTTGGAAGGATTTGCTTAGGCCGATAGATTTTTCTGCTGGATGCTCTGATTTCCAGCTTTGTGAGAGGAAGGAAGCATTGATAAGGACTCTTTGATTTCCAGAGCGTGGGCAAAGCAAAGAGGAGCAAAAGCCCTCCCAGAAAGGAGAATGGGGAGCCAGGGAAGAGAAGCCGCAAGAGGGCTCGCAGCGCCCAGTGTCCCTGCTGCCAACCGCGCCAGCCGCCCCCTTCGGCGGGAGGCCCCTTTCCCTGCGGGCAGTGCAAACGGTGCGCAAGTTCCTCCTCTTTCTGCTCAAAGCTGCGCCTTTGGACTAAAAGGGGCTGACCCTTTTCAAAGGCACCGCAGGGGAAGCTGGGGGCACTTGCAGCATCGCCCCCGGCAGCCGTGCTCAAGCTTAACACCCACCTCAAACCCAAAGAGCTTAGGTAAAACCCAGCCTTCACAATGAAACCTTGCCGTGCCCCAACAAGACCCAGTTGATACAAGTAGGAATAGATCCATCAAAGCTTGGTTTGATGCTGCTGATCAAATTCAAAAGAGGATGCAGCAAAAGGAGGAAGACATTTCAAGGCATTGAAAGTAGAACCATCAGACTCATGGTGCTGATCCATTGACAAATGTGCCACTGCCCGAAAAGACAGAAATTCATACTCAAACGGAGATCTTGGCACTTGGTTTCATGGTGTGTACTAGCGTCAGCAATGGATGGTTTGCTTCCTATCTTGCAGGGTGTTTGAAAGCATGAAGGAAAGGAACAAACACAGCAGAAGACATCGGCCTCGGAAGACAGCAGAGCCTCTCCCCAAGAAGAAAAGACCAAATTAGACAACCCTGCAGGTTGTCCAGGGCTAGCAAGAGTTAGGCAGATTAGTTAGATAGGAATACAACTGTTAGATATTAGTTAGACAGGAATAGGACTGTTTTTTAAGCTTTTTGGGTTGTTTAATCTTCTACTTCGTTAGTTGACATGATAGTAACCTCCTCAATTTAGTAGTTAAGGTACATTAGTATTATTCAGGACTCATTAGTATTATTAGATTTATCAGTAAATGTCAGAGGTTGGGTGTTTTGTATGCTCTGCCATATGCTCTTTGTCATTTTGCCTTTGTTGAGACCTAATCTGTCTTTATCATTAAACCAATGTTTGTTCCATTTTGTCTGTTTGTCTGTATGAAAGCACTCCAGCAATGTTTGTTCCATTTGCCTGGTGTTGCAAAGACGGCACTTGCCCTGAGAGAAGAAGCTGGGCAGGCGCCACCTCCCCCAGGCCCAGCCCCTTGCTCAGCTGGCAGGACTTCCTGAGGTGTGTCTCCTTTACTGCCAGTGAAATACCGCTGGGGCTTCAGCCTTTGATTCCTCAACATCTCAGCTGGGAGTGGAAAGGGAGGCTTTGTTTAATTCACTGAATTGCATCTAGATGAGTGGTCTGGTCTCACCATATTTTCTGGCATAAAAGCAGCGGGTTGAGTCCTTTTTGGAGCCCAGACAGAAAAATTTCTTTCATTTTGGGGGACTGATGGAGCTGACCAGCTTGGAGGACGTTTCTAAGCCCTCCGATTCTATCCAATTCCTATCGGCATGCACCACAAAGGCATGGCTAGTTCAGTTGCAGTTTCTCCTGAAAGGACCAGTGTCCCGCTCTGGGCCTCCAGCAATCTCCTTAGCTAAAGCCGAGCGGGTGTGATCATTATCCTCTGACTTGTCACAGCTGGGGCACTTGCGCCAAAGAAGAATCCAAGTCACTCTTTTATGGAGGCCAGCAAATGGCCGTGCCTAGCAAGGCTTTGGTGGCAGGGGCTGTGGAGGGTGGATGGAGAGGGGGCGAGGGAGGGGGCAATTGGCAGGCTGCTTCTGGGAAGCCGAGGCAAGCTTGCCCTTGTCTGATGGAGCCGGTGCAGGTGGGCTTTGGAGGCTACAAAGTATCTGCCTTGCAGTGGGACTTGTTCCAGCTGCCCCCTCAGTTTGCTGGCCAGTGGGTAACATGCAGGCTGGGAAGGAAGCAAGATTGGGACTGAAGCAAGATTTGCTTTTCCTTAAGGACAGGCAGGAAAGCAGCAAAGCTGCCTGGCTTTTTCTCATATCTGGGATCTAGGCGTTAAAAGCAATGTGAAGGCCAGCAGTGTGGAAAGGCAATTCTGTAAGTGTTGCTTCCTTAGAGGAATGCCAGAGTCTTTTGGGACAACCACCGAGCTTCTCCAAGGGAGCTGGAAGAGGGATCTAGAAATTCTGCCTGAATGTTTGCTAGAGAAATGCCCGTGTGCTGTCCCTGGGTGTGTGTGTGTGTGTCCCCATCAGTTGGCCTGAAAAAGATCCTGTTTCTCTGAGTTTCAAGGGAGGAGTGATGAGGTGAGAGACCAGCTCAGAGGCCCAAAGGAGGGAAACCATGCAGTGACATTATTGGGCAGCAAAAGGAGAATTGAGAAAGGGGGCAGGATGAATGCCTCCACTTTGAGAGGAAGCTTTGGAGTTGGCTCTGCGCTAGGCAACTTGCAAATTCCAGCTCCTCTCAGAGCTGGAGGAGAGCCAGTGGGAGGAGCCCTTCTGGTTCTCCAGGGCAGGAGATGAGGTCTGGGCCCTTGCACAGAGGCAGGCTCCTGTGCACCTTCAGCTGGAGGCACCTTGCAGAGAAGCACCGGGAAGAGCCAGGGCTGTCCCTGCACTGCTTTTGCCCGTCTCATCAGACGACTGAGGAGAAAAGGCCCAATGGGAAGCTTCTCAGAGCAAACTTGCAGCAGAAGAAGTACAAGGGGCAGAGGCGGCCCATGCCCCTTTCTGTCCCATGGCTCCCCCAGGGGTTCTAGATGGAATGTTGGGCTGTGCCCATAGCAACTGTCGTTGTCTCCTGCTCCTGCGGCCCTTGCTGGAACACTGCTGGAGCAGCGCTGGAGCAGCAGCTGCAGGATCAGCTCCTGGGCTGTCCCTGACTAGCCGCCTTCTGCACTCAGCGCCAGACCCGGCCTCTGCACCGACATCCTGGTCTCCTCGTCTGCCTCCGGGCATCCCCAGAGCACTTGGGAACCCTCCAAGGTAAGAAAATCCCCGTTTGCCCTCAAAGCACTAGCACAAGGGCAGGAGGCTCCAGCTGCCTCTCCCACCAAGCACGACACACAGGCTGCGTGCTCACTTTCCCCAGACGAGCTTCCACGTGAAAGCAGGGTGCAGCTTCTGAAGGAATTGTGTTGCCTCCAGGGGAAACACAGACCTTTCCATAGAGGACCTAGAGAGGTGTCCCAGTGCAGTTGCAGATCCTCGTCCACGCATCACCTGATTAAACGTTCTTGGCACCCATTTCAGTCCTCAAACTATCTTGTGCTGACCCCAAAACAAATTGTTCCTGGCTGAGCAGGTCAGGGCTTCAGTGTCAACAAATCCCCTTATGCCCTGACTCTGCTCACACCCGCTCCAAAGCTTCAAACAGCACAATGATGGCACTTCTCCTCTGGCATCCCTGTCGTTCAGGGCATGGAAGCATTTGACTGGGCTTCTCTGCAAACACAGGCTTTCAACTTCAAAAACCATCTGGGATCAGCAATTCTTATCTACTTACGTATTTGCATCGCCTATAGATCCCTTCTATTTTAATATCTTTAGAGATTCTTTTTTCAGTGCACGTAGGGCTGGTTCTACCTCATGCTCAGGGGTGGCCGTCAAATGCCATCTCCTCAAGAGCACAATCACAGTAGCACAGAATTTTCTGCCTTGGAAGGGATTCTGAAAGATCACTGAGGCCAACTGCAGGGCCTGCCCGGGGCAGCCTCAACAATCACAGCCTGTGCCCAAGAGCAGTGTCCAAACACTTTTGGAGCTCAGTCAGCCTTGGTGCTGTGCCCCCTTCCCTGGGGAGGCTGTTGCAGTGCCCAAGCAGCCTGTGGCTGAAGAAGCTTTTCCTTCGATCCAACCTAAGCCTGCACTGGCACATCTCCCCTGCCATTCTCTTGGCTCTTCTCCGTGGCCCCGGGAGTGAAGAGAGTAGTGCATGGCCTTCTGCTTGCCCTCCTGAGGAAGCTGCTGACTGCTGGAGGGTCCTGCCTAGGACATTCCATGTCAAAAAGGCAGCAATGACAGCAAAGAGAAAGGAGCTGGGACACGGGAGCTCGGGCTTTGCAATGATGAGGATGAGAAGGAAGGCTACTGACACATCCTTGGCAGAAGGATTTTGAACTGGAGCATTGCTTTGATCTCTTTCAGGTGGAAAGGAGAGGCACAATGAAAAGGAAAGCAAGAGCCCAGATTCAGCCGTGAGTTTTGGCCTAGGGTTAAAGGACAGCAAACTGGAAGAATGGCGAGGAGGAGAACTGCTCTTTCACAGTCAGGCTGGGATTGGTTCAAGCCTGTGGGTGCACAGCAAGGCTCTCTTGACCACTTGCCTTTCTCACCTCCACCTCCTTCTTCCTTTAGACACATCAATGTTGGCAGCGACTTTCAGGCTGAGCTCCCAGAGCTGCAGAACAGAGCACCAAGTGAGGATGAAGAGCCTGCAAGCCTGGTCTGGAAGCCCTGGGGAGAGGATGACTCTGACATGGAAAAACCTGACAGAGGTAGCTTTGCTTCAAGCTTTGCTTCCAGCCCTGAGCTACTTGGGTCTTGAAAAGGCTCCTTATGCCTAAAAAGGCAGCGTTTTGCAGGCTCTGCTTCTCTCCTTGTCTCGCCCATCTTCCCATGTAGAAGTGTTAGAGGCAAGGAGAAAGAGCAAGCACCTTGCTCTCCAAACTGGTCAGGGCCGTTTGCCACTGGAAGAGGGGAGATTGGCCCCCACTTCTTCTTACAGAAGCTGCTTTGGAGGGAGAGCCAGCACTGCGTGGGCCCTTGCTTCATCTGGCTCTGTCTTTGCTCTCCTTTTCATGCTCTCTCTCCAAGCTGCTGTCTTTAGCTGCCGGCCTTTCCTTCTGCCTTGCATGGCAACCTTTGCCCTTTGCTGGCCTCCAGGCTGACTTTCGGTGGGTTTTTTCTTGTGCTTGCAGTAAGAGAACTGTTGGACATGGCCAGCTCCCGTGGCATTCCCGGGGCAGCAGCTAACCTGGAGCGCGCCCTGCACTGCCTGCACCAGGCACGCGGCAGCGTTCCGGTAAGAAGCGGCTGTTTGGGCGCAGAGGAGAGGGCACAGGGAATGCAGAAGGCCTGGGCACTGGGACAGCCTTTCCTGGCTGCTCTTGGAAGAAGGGTCTTAACAGGGAGCAGAGCACTTGCTGCCTGCTGGGTCTCCTCCAGCTGCGTCAGGGCTGAGCCCAAAGGGCTCCAGCAGGGAGAATCTCCCTCCTGGAGGCGGCGGCGGCGGAAGGTCCTGCTGCCTTGTAAATGGCCTGGAGATTTGGCTTCTCTAAGACATTTGGAGGGGAAATTCCCAGAAGCCTCAGTCAGCTGAGGCCATTCTGGCTGCAGGAGCAGCAAAATCCTCAGCTTGGTGAGCAAAAGGCCACTCTTGGGGACCAGGATCAAAGGGTCGGGCAGCAAAAACTAGGGACTGGGAGCAAATGACAGTGTTTCACCCACATGGGATACAGTCGCTTGAATGTCTGGAGAGGCAAAGGAGCTGAAAGGCAGCACCTGTGATTTTTTGGCTCATTTTTAATGTGCTGGGGCGGCTAAAGCCTTTTCCCTCTTGATCTTGCAGGAGGCTCTGGAGATGCTGCTCTCAGAGGGGCCTGCAACAGCTCAAGGCCATCCCATGGCTGATTATCATTACGCAGGTAAGCAAAGCAGAGCTTCTTGCGTCCCTGACAGATGCTGCCGTCCCCTTCATTGTTGTGGCAAGCGTTTCTGCTTCAAGAAATTGTGCTTAACACCAGCACAAGGTCTTGTCTCCTCTGTGGGTGGGCAAAGCACCAGCATCTAGTCCTTCAGCTCTACTTGTTTTCCAATCCTTCTCCCCGGGCAATGCCTGCTCTTGTCTTCACGCCCTTCTGAGGGAGCAGACACGTACACCCACGTGAATGACGGCCTGCGACCGTTTTCTTTCGGCAGCCAGAGGAATCTACTTGGTGTGGATCAAGGGATCTGTTTACTAGCCGCTGCTTTTTATTGCCAGGCTCTGATAGATGGACACCTGAGGAGAAGGAGTCCTTCCAAAAGGCTTTCCACACCTACGGCAAGGATTTTCATCTCATCCAGAAGCAGGTAAAGCCACGGGACATTCTTTACCCGAGCAGATCAGCAGCAGGAAAGCTTGCTTATTTCTGGGAACAAGCACTGGGCTTCAGTCTCTCTCTTCTCAAGGAGCAAGTATCTTCAAGTAGTAACAAAAGGGGACATCAAAAGCCTGTGTCAAAAGGATGATCCTGCCTCTCCAGCCCTTTGCTCCAAGCTCTTTTGGAAGATGAAGCTTTATTCTGTCAGACTTGTGGCACAGGTCTGCTGCTGCTTCCACAAGACGCTGTGCTGGCATAACTGGAGTGAAGCGGGGAAAGAAGAACTGTGCTAGGTGGATTTGTTGTTGATCTGTGCATTGCGTGTATTAGCACCTAGCATCATACAGGGTTTAAGACATTGCATGATGCCTCTCTTTCTCCATGTTGATTTCATTTTACACCCTACTCCATTTACTTCATGCTTTTACTTCCTACTTCACTCCATAGTCTACTTTTTCCCCAGTGCACCCGACACCATTTTCGATTCCTTCTTTTTCTCTTCACAACAGATCCAGACTAAGACCGTGGCCCAGTGTGTGGAGTACTACTACTCCTGGAAAAAGGAGCATAAACTTGCCAGCACTCTTGCTCAGGTGAGGGGCAAGAAAATGGAGAGGTGCCAGGAAGGTCGAGAAACTGGGAGAAGGGGAGAAAAGCTGCTGGCGAGCCATGCCAGATGCCCCTTTGCCAGGATCACATCGTCCCATGTGCTGGGAAAGGCACAGCAGATGCTGCCCGGGCCTTCCTTGTGCTACTGCCCTGAAGTATGCAATTCTGGAGCCTAACTTTGACCCAAGAAAGCAGCACCGCCACCAAAATGGGCTTTGACTCTCTACAGATGGGCTTCTCAAGGGCTGGCACCCTCGCTGACTCCAATCAGACCCCAAATTCCCCACTGCTTGCTGACATCAGCAGTCCAGGCTGCCTTTGTGGATATGCTGCAGATTTTCAGGGAGTTTTTCTAGCATGCCAGCATAGTCCCCAAGAAGGAGCTGCTGGTGCTGTGGCTCCCCTAAATCTTTCCTTAGCGGCAAAGAGCAATTTGCTTCCCATCATGTGAGAGAGAGAGAGAGAGAGAGAGAGAGAGAGAGACAGGGAGGGAGATTATTTTGGGGACTAGAAAATGGCTAAGCATGTGTCTACCCTAATTGGACTGAATTGAAATGCCATTGCCTAGACATTTGTGGAGGAAAAGCAGAGAGAAATAGATGTTAGGCAGAAAGGTAGAAATAAGAAATGTAGAGCTCTAAATAGCCAGGTCTTTCTCCCACCCCTTTGGCCTGTAGAAAAGAGGAGTATTTTCCTCCAAGCTCTGGCTTGGCAGCCCGCCGCAGCCCATTGGCAAAGGCAGCCGTTTTCTCAGCTCTTGAGGCTTTGGAAGGATTTGCTTAGGCCGATAGATTTTTCTGCTGGATGCTCTGATTTCCAGCTTTGTGAGAGGAAGGAAGCATTGATAAGGACTCTTTGATTTCCAGAGCGTGGGCAAAGCAAAGAGGAGCAAAAGCCCTCCCAGAAAGGAGAACGGGGAGCCAGGGAAGAGAAGCCGCAAGAGGGCTCGCAGCGCCCAGTGTCCCTGCTGCCAACCGCGCCAGCCGCCCCCTTCGGCGGGAGGCCCCTTTCCCTGCGGGCAGTGCAAACGGTGCGCAAGTTCCTCCTCTTTCTGCTCAAAGCTGCGCCTTTGGACTAAAAGGGGCTGACCCTTTTCAAAGGCACCGCAGGGGAAGCTGGGGGCACTTGCAGCATCGCCCCCGGCAGCCGTGCTCAAGCTTAACACCCACCTCAAACCCAAAGAGCTTAGGTAAAACCCAGCCTTCACAATGAAACCTTGCCGTGCCCCAACAAGACACAGTTGATACAAGTAGGAATAGATCCATCAAAGCTTGGTTTGATGCTGCTGATCAAATTCAAAAGAGGATGCAGCAAAAGGAGGAAGACATTTCAAGGCATTGAAAGTAGAACCATCAGACTCATGGTGCTGATCCATTGACAAATGTGCCACTGCCCGAAAAGACAGAAATTCATACTCAAACGGAGATCTTGGCACTTGGTTTCATGGTGTGTACTAGCGTCAGCAATGGATGGTTTGCTTCCTATCTTGCAGGGTGTTTGAAAGCATGAAGGAAAGGAACAACCACAGCAGAAGACATCGGCCTCGGAAGACAGCAGAGCCTCTCCCCAAGAAGAAAAGACCAAATTAGACAACCCTGCAGGTTGTCCAGGGCTAGCAAGAGTTAGGCAGATTAGTTAGATAGGAATACAACTGTTAGATATTAGTTAGACAGGAATAGGACTGTTTTTTAAGCTTTTTGGGTTGTTTAATCTTCTACTTCGTTAGTTTACATGATAGTAACCTCCTCAATTTAGTAGTTAAGGTACATTAGTATTATTCAGGACTCATTAGTATTATTAGATTTATCAGTAAATGTCAGAGGTTGGGTGTTTTGTATGCTCTGCCATATGCTCTTTGTCATTTTGCCTTTGTTGAGACCTAATCTGTCTTTATCATTAAACCAATGTTTGTTCCATTTTGTCTGTTTGTCTGTATGAAAGCACTCCAGCAATGTTTGTTCCATTTGCCTGGTGTTGCAAAGACGGCACTTGCCCTGAGAGAAGAAGCTGGGCAGGCGCCACCTCCCCCAGGCCCAGCCCCTTGCTCAGCTGGCAGGACTTCCTGACGTGTGTCTCCTTTACTGCCAGTGAAATACCGCTGGGGCTTCAGCCTTTGATTCCTCAACATCTCAGCTGGGAGTGGAAAGGGAGGCTTTGTTTAATTCACTGAATTGCATCTAGATGAGTGGTCTGGTCTCACCATATTTTCTGGCATAAAAGCAGCGGGTTGAGTCCTTTTTGGAGCCCAGACAGAAAAATTTCTTTCATTTTGGGGGACTGATGGAGCTGACCAGCTTGGAGGACGTTTCTAAGCCCTCCGATTCTATCCAATTCCTATCGGCATGCACCACAAAGGCATGGCTAGTTCAGTTGCAGTTTCTCCTGAAAGGACCAGTGTCCCGCTCTGGGCCTCCAGCAATCTCCTTAGCTAAAGCCGAGCGGGTGTGATCATTATCCTCTGACTTGTCACAGCTGGGGCACTTGCGCCAAAGAAGAATCCAAGTCACTCTTTTATGGAGGCCAGCAAATGGCCGTGCCTAGCAAGGCTTTGGTGGCAGGGGCTGTGGAGGGTGGATGGAGAGGGGGCGAGGGAGGGGGCAATTGGCAGGCTGCTTCTGGGAAGCCGAGGCAAGCTTGCCCTTGTCTGATGGAGCCGGTGCAGGTGGGCTTTGGAGGCTACAAAGTATCTGCCTTGCAGTGGGACTTGTTCCAGCTGCCCCCTCAGTTTGCTGGCCAGTGGGTAACATGCAGGCTGGGAAGGAAGCAAGATTGGGACTGAAGCAAGATTTGCTTTTCCTTAAGGACAGGCAGGAAAGCAGCAAAGCTGCCTGGCTTTTTCTCATATCTGGGATCTAGGCGTTAAAAGCAATGTGAAGGCCAGCAGTGTGGAAAGGCAATTCTGTAAGTGTTGCTTCCTTAGAGGAATGCCAGAGTCTTTTGGGACAACCACCGAGCTTCTCCAAGGGAGCTGGAAGAGGGATCTAGAAATTCTGCCTGAATGTTTGCTAGAGAAATGCCCGTGTGCTGTCCCTGGGTGTGTGTGTGTGTGTCCCCATCAGTTGGCCTGAAAAAGATCCTGTTTCTCTGAGTTTCAAGGGAGGAGTGATGAGGTGAGAGACCAGCTCAGAGGCCCAAAGGAGGGAAACCATGCAGTGACATTATTGGGCAGCAAAAGGAGAATTGAGAAAGGGGGCAGGATGAATGCCTCCACTTTGAGAGGAAGCTTTGGAGTTGGCTCTGCGCTAGGCAACTTGCAAATTCCAGCTCCTCTCAGAGCTGGAGGAGAGCCAGTGGGAGGAGCCCTTCTGGTTCTCCAGGGCAGGAGATGAGGTCTGGGCCCTTGCACAGAGGCAGGCTCCTGTGCACCTTCAGCTGGAGGCACCTTGCAGAGAAGCACCGGGAAGAGCCAGGGCTGTCCCTGCACTGCTTTTGCCCGTCTCATCAGACGACTGAGGAGAAAAGGCCCAATGGGAAGCTTCTCAGAGCAAACTTGCAGCAGAAGAAGTACAAGGGGCAGAGGCGGCCCATGCCCCTTTCTGTCCCATGGCTCCCCCAGGGGTTCTAGATGGAATGTTGGGCTGTGCCCATAGCAACTGTCGTTGTCTCCTGCTCCTGCGGCCCTTGCTGGAACACTGCTGGAGCAGCGCTGGAGCAGCAGCTGCAGGATCAGCTCCTGGGCTGTCCCTGACTAGCCGCCTTCTGCACTCAGCGCCAGACCCGGCCTCTGCACCGACATCCTGGTCTCCTCGTCTGCCTCCGGGCATCCCCAGAGCACTTGGGAACCCTCCAAGGTAAGAAAATCCCCGTTTGCCCTCAAAGCACTAGCACAAGGGCAGGAGGCTCCAGCTGCCTCTCCCACCAAGCACGACACACAGGCTGCGTGCTCACTTTCCCCAGACGAGCTTCCACGTGAAAGCAGGGTGCAGCTTCTGAAGGAATTGTGTTGCCTCCAGGGGAAACACAGACCTTTCCATAGAGGACCTAGAGAGGTGTCCCAGTGCAGTTGCAGATCCTCGTCCACGCATCACCTGATTAAACGTTCTTGGCACCCATTTCAGTCCTCAAACTATCTTGTGCTGACCCCAAAACAAATTGTTCCTGGCTGAGCAGGTCAGGGCTTCAGTGTCAACAAATCCCCTTATGCCCTGACTCTGCTCACACCCGCTCCAAAGCTTCAAACAGCACAATGATGGCACTTCTCCTCTGGCATCCCTGTCGTTCAGGGCATGGAAGCATTTGACTGGGCTTCTCTGCAAACACAGGCTTTCAACTTCAAAAACCATCTGGGATCAGCAATTCTTATCTACTTACGTATTTGCATCGCCTATAGATCCCTTCTATTTTAATATCTTTAGAGATTCTTTTTTCAGTGCACGTAGGGCTGGTTCTACCTCATGCTCAGGGGTGGCCGTCAAATGCCATCTCCTCAAGAGCACAATCACAGTAGCACAGAATTTTCTGCCTTGGAAGGGATTCTGAAAGATCACTGAGGCCAACTGCAGGGCCTGCCCGGGGCAGCCTCAACAATCACAGCCTGTGCCCAAGAGCAGTGTCCAAACACTTTTGGAGCTCAGTCAGCCTTGGTGCTGTGCCCCCTTCCCTGGGGAGGCTGTTGCAGTGCCCAAGCAGCCTGTGGCTGAAGAAGCTTTTCCTTCGATCCAACCTAAGCCTGCACTGGCACATCTCCCCTGCCATTCTCTTGGCTCTTCTCCGTGGCCCCGGGAGTGAAGAGAGTAGTGCATGGCCTTCTGCTTGCCCTCCTGAGGAAGCTGCTGACTGCTGGAGGGTCCTGCCTAGGACATTCCATGTCAAAAAGGCAGCAATGACAGCAAAGAGAAAGGAGCTGGGACACGGGAGCTCGGGCTTTGCAATGATGAGGATGAGAAGGAAGGCTACTGACACATCCTTGGCAGAAGGATTTTGAACTGGAGCATTGCTTTGATCTCTTTCAGGTGGAAAGGAGAGGCACAATGAAAAGGAAAGCAAGAGCCCAGATTCAGCCGTGAGTTTTGGCCTAGGGTTAAAGGACAGCAAACTGGAAGAATGGCGAGGAGGAGAACTGCTCTTTCACAGTCAGGCTGGGATTGGTTCAAGCCTGTGGGTGCACAGCAAGGCTCTCTTGACCACTTGCCTTTCTCACCTCCACCTCCTTCTTCCTTTAGACACATCAATGTTGGCAGCGACTTTCAGGCTGAGCTCCCAGAGCTGCAGAACAGAGCACCAAGTGAGGATGAAGAGCCTGCAAGCCTGGTCTGGAAGCCCTGGGGAGAGGATGACTCTGACATGGAAAAACCTGACAGAGGTAGCTTTGCTTCAAGCTTTGCTTCCAGCCCTGAGCTACTTGGGTCTTGAAAAGGCTCCTTATGCCTAAAAAGGCAGCGTTTTGCAGGCTCTGCTTCTCTCCTTGTCTCGCCCATCTTCCCATGTAGAAGTGTTAGAGGCAAGGAGAAAGAGCAAGCACCTTGCTCTCCAAACTGGTCAGGGCCGTTTGCCACTGGAAGAGGGGAGATTGGCCCCCACTTCTTCTTACAGAAGCTGCTTTGGAGGGAGAGCCAGCACTGCGTGGGCCCTTGCTTCATCTGGCTCTGTCTTTGCTCTCCTTTTCATGCTCTCTCTCCAAGCTGCTGTCTTTAGCTGCCGGCCTTTCCTTCTGCCTTGCATGGCAACCTTTGCCCTTTGCTGGCCTCCAGGCTGACTTTCGGTGGGTTTTTTCTTGTGCTTGCAGTAAGAGAACTGTTGGACATGGCCAGCTCCCGTGGCATTCCCGGGGCAGCAGCTAACCTGGAGCGCGCCCTGCACTGCCTGCACCAGGCACGCGGCAGCGTTCCGGTAAGAAGCGGCTGTTTGGGCGCAGAGGAGAGGGCACAGGGAATGCAGAAGGCCTGGGCACTGGGACAGCCTTTCCTGGCTGCTCTTGGAAGAAGGGTCTTAACAGGGAGCAGAGCACTTGCTGCCTGCTGGGTCTCCTCCAGCTGCGTCAGGGCTGAGCCCAAAGGGCTCCAGCAGGGAGAATCTCCCTCCTGGAGGCGGCGGCGGCGGAAGGTCCTGCTGCCTTGTAAATGGCCTGGAGATTTGGCTTCTCTAAGACATTTGGAGGGGAAATTCCCAGAAGCCTCAGTCAGCTGAGGCCATTCTGGCTGCAGGAGCAGCAAAATCCTCAGCTTGGTGAGCAAAAGGCCACTCTTGGGGACCAGGATCAAAGGGTCGGGCAGCAAAAACTAGGGACTGGGAGCAAATGACAGTGTTTCACCCACATGGGATACAGTCGCTTGAATGTCTGGAGAGGCAAAGGAGCTGAAAGGCAGCACCTGTGATTTTTTGGCTCATTTTTAATGTGCTGGGGCGGCTAAAGCCTTTTCCCTCTTGATCTTGCAGGAGGCTCTGGAGATGCTGCTCTCAGAGGGGCCTGCAACAGCTCAAGGCCATCCCATGGCTGATTATCATTACGCAGGTAAGCAAAGCAGAGCTTCTTGCGTCCCTGACAGATGCTGCCGTCCCCTTCATTGTTGTGGCAAGCGTTTCTGCTTCAAGAAATTGTGCTTAACACCAGCACAAGGTCTTGTCTCCTCTGTGGGTGGGCAAAGCACCAGCATCTAGTCCTTCAGCTCTACTTGTTTTCCAATCCTTCTCCCCGGGCAATGCCTGCTCTTGTCTTCACGCCCTTCTGAGGGAGCAGACACGTACACCCACGTGAATGACGGCCTGCGACCGTTTTCTTTCGGCAGCCAGAGGAATCTACTTGGTGTGGATCAAGGGATCTGTTTACTAGCCGCTGCTTTTTATTGCCAGGCTCTGATAGATGGACACCTGAGGAGAAGGAGTCCTTCCAAAAGGCTTTCCACACCTACGGCAAGGATTTTCATCTCATCCAGAAGCAGGTAAAGCCACGGGACATTCTTTACCCGAGCAGATCAGCAGCAGGAAAGCTTGCTTATTTCTGGGAACAAGCACTGGGCTTCAGTCTCTCTCTTCTCAAGGAGCAAGTATCTTCAAGTAGTAACAAAAGGGGACATCAAAAGCCTGTGTCAAAAGGATGATCCTGCCTCTCCAGCCCTTTTCTCCAAGCTCTTTTGGAAGATGAAGCTTTATTCTGTCAGACTTGTGGCACAGGTCTGCTGCTGCTTCCACAAGACGCTGTGCTGGCATAACTGGAGTGAAGCGGGGAAAGAAGAACTGTGCTAGGTGGATTTGTTGTTGATCTGTGCATTGCGTGTATTAGCACCTAGCATCATACAGGGTTTAAGACATTGCATGATGCCTCTCTTTCTCCATGTTGATTTCATTTTACACCCTACTCCATTTACTTCATGCTTTTACTTCCTACTTCACTCCATAGTCTACTTTTTCCCCAGTGCACCCGACACCATTTTCGATTCCTTCTTTTTCTCTTCACAACAGATCCAGACTAAGACCGTGGCCCAGTGTGTGGAGTACTACTACTCCTGGAAAAAGGAGCATAAACTTGCCAGCACTCTTGCTCAGGTGAGGGGCAAGAAAATGGAGAGGTGCCAGGAAGGTCGAGAAACTGGGAGAAGGGGAGAAAAGCTGCTGGCGAGCCATGCCAGATGCCCCTTTGCCAGGATCACATCGTCCCATGTGCTGGGAAAGGCACAGCAGATGCTGCCCGGGCCTTCCTTGTGCTACTGCCCTGAAGTATGCAATTCTGGAGCCTAACTTTGACCCAAGAAAGCAGCACCGCCACCAAAATGGGCTTTGACTCTCTACAGATGGGCTTCTCAAGGGCTGGCACCCTCGCTGACTCCAATCAGACCCCAAATTCCCCACTGCTTGCTGACATCAGCAGTCCAGGCTGCCTTTGTGGATATGCTGCAGATTTTCAGGGAGTTTTTCTAGCATGCCAGCATAGTCCCCAAGAAGGAGCTGCTGGTGCTGTGGCTCCCCTAAATCTTTCCTTAGCGGCAAAGAGCAATTTGCTTCCCATCATGTGAGAGAGAGAGAGAGAGAGAGAGAGAGAGAGAGACAGGGAGGGAGATTATTTTGGGGACTAGAAAATGGCTAAGCATGTGTCTACCCTAATTGGACTGAATTGAAATGCCATTGCCTAGACATTTGTGGAGGAAAAGCAGAGAGAAATAGATGTTAGGCAGAAAGGTAGAAATAAGAAATGTAGAGCTCTAAATAGCCAGGTCTTTCTCCCACCCCTTTGGCCTGTAGAAAAGAGGAGTATTTTCCTCCAAGCTCTGGCTTGGCAGCCCGCCGCAGCCCATTGGCAAAGGCAGCCGGTTTCTCAGCTCTTGAGGCTTTGGAAGGATTTGCTTAGGCCGATAGATTTTTCTGCTGGATGCTCTGATTTCCAGCTTTGTGAGAGGAAGGAAGCATTGATAAGGACTCTTTGATTTCCAGAGCGTGGGCAAAGCAAAGAGGAGCAAAAGCCCTCCCAGAAAGGAGAACGGGGAGCCAGGGAAGAGAAGCCGCAAGAGGGCTCGCAGCGCCCAGTGTCCCTGCTGCCAACCGCGCCAGCCGCCCCCTTCGGCGGGAGGCCCCTTTCCCTGCGGGCAGTGCAAACGGTGCGCAAGTTCCTCCTCTTTCTGCTCAAAGCTGCGCCTTTGGACTAAAAGGGGCTGACCCTTTTCAAAGGCACCGCAGGGGAAGCTGGGGGCACTTGCAGCATCGCCCCCGGCAGCCGTGCTCAAGCTTAACACCCACCTCAAACCCAAAGAGCTTAGGTAAAACCCAGCCTTCACAATGAAACCTTGCCGTGCCCCAACAAGACACAGTTGATACAAGTAGGAATAGATCCATCAAAGCTTGGTTTGATGCTGCTGATCAAATTCAAAAGAGGATGCAGCAAAAGGAGGAAGACATTTCAAGGCATTGAAAGTAGAACCATCAGACTCATGGTGCTGATCCATTGACAAATGTGCCACTGCCCGAAAAGACAGAAATTCATACTCAAACGGAGATCTTGGCACTTGGTTTCATGGTGTGTACTAGCGTCAGCAATGGATGGTTTGCTTCCTATCTTGCAGGGTGTTTGAAAGCATGAAGGAAAGGAACAAACACAGCAGAAGACATCGGCCTCGGAAGACAGCAGAGCCTCTCCCCAAGAAGAAAAGACCAAATTAGACAACCCTGCAGGTTGTCCAGGGCTAGCAAGAGTTAGGCAGATTAGTTAGATAGGAATACAACTGTTAGATATTAGTTAGACAGGAATAGGACTGTTTTTTAAGCTTTTTGGGTTGTTTAATCTTCTACTTCGTTAGTTTACATGATAGTAACCTCCTCAATTTAGTAGTTAAGGTACATTAGTATTATTCAGGACTCATTAGTATTATTAGATTTATCAGTAAATGTCAGAGGTTGGGTGTTTTGTATGCTCTGCCATATGCTCTTTGTCATTTTGCCTTTGTTGAGACCTAATCTGTCTTTATCATTAAACCAATGTTTGTTCCATTTTGTCTGTTTGTCTGTATGAAAGCACTCCAGCAATGTTTGTTCCATTTGCCTGGTGTTGCAAAGACGGCACTTGCCCTGAGAGAAGAAGCTGGGCAGGCGCCACCTCCCCCAGGCCCAGCCCCTTGCTCAGCTGGCAGGACTTCCTGAGGTGTGTCTCCTTTACTGCCAGTGAAATACCGCTGGGGCTTCAGCCTTTGATTCCTCAACATCTCAGCTGGGAGTGGAAAGGGAGGCTTTGTTTAATTCACTGAATTGCATCTAGATGAGTGGTCTGGTCTCACCATATTTTCTGGCATAAAAGCAGCGGGTTGAGTCCTTTTTGGAGCCCAGACAGAAAAATTTCTTTCATTTTGGGGGACTGATGGAGCTGACCAGCTTGGAGGACGTTTCTAAGCCCTCCGATTCTATCCAATTCCTATCGGCATGCACCACAAAGGCATGGCTAGTTCAGTTGCAGTTTCTCCTGAAAGGACCAGTGTCCCGCTCTGGGCCTCCAGCAATCTCCTTAGCTAAAGCCGAGCGGGTGTGATCATTATCCTCTGACTTGTCACAGCTGGGGCACTTGCGCCAAAGAAGAATCCAAGTCACTCTTTTATGGAGGCCAGCAAATGGCCGTGCCTAGCAAGGCTTTGGTGGCAGGGGCTGTGGAGGGTGGATGGAGAGGGGGCGAGGGAGGGGGCAATTGGCAGGCTGCTTCTGGGAAGCCGAGGCAAGCTTGCCCTTGTCTGATGGAGCCGGTGCAGGTGGGCTTTGGAGGCTACAAAGTATCTGCCTTGCAGTGGGACTTGTTCCAGCTGCCCCCTCAGTTTGCTGGCCAGTGGGTAACATGCAGGCTGGGAAGGAAGCAAGATTGGGACTGAAGCAAGATTTGCTTTTCCTTAAGGACAGGCAGGAAAGCAGCAAAGCTGCCTGGCTTTTTCTCATATCTGGGATCTAGGCGTTAAAAGCAATGTGAAGGCCAGCAGTGTGGAAAGGCAATTCTGTAAGTGTTGCTTCCTTAGAGGAATGCCAGAGTCTTTTGGGACAACCACCGAGCTTCTCCAAGGGAGCTGGAAGAGGGATCTAGAAATTCTGCCTGAATGTTTGCTAGAGAAATGCCCGTGTGCTGTCCCTGGGTGTGTGTGTGTGTGTCCCCATCAGTTGGCCTGAAAAAGATCCTGTTTCTCTGAGTTTCAAGGGAGGAGTGATGAGGTGAGAGACCAGCTCAGAGGCCCAAAGGAGGGAAACCATGCAGTGACATTATTGGGCAGCAAAAGGAGAATTGAGAAAGGGGGCAGGATGAATGCCTCCACTTTGAGAGGAAGCTTTGGAGTTGGCTCTGCGCTAGGCAACTTGCAAATTCCAGCTCCTCTCAGAGCTGGAGGAGAGCCAGTGGGAGGAGCCCTTCTGGTTCTCCAGGGCAGGAGATGAGGTCTGGGCCCTTGCACAGAGGCAGGCTCCTGTGCACCTTCAGCTGGAGGCACCTTGCAGAGAAGCACCGGGAAGAGCCAGGGCTGTCCCTGCACTGCTTTTGCCCGTCTCATCAGACGACTGAGGAGAAAAGGCCCAATGGGAAGCTTCTCAGAGCAAACTTGCAGCAGAAGAAGTACAAGGGGCAGAGGCGGCCCATGCCCCTTTCTGTCCCATGGCTCCCCCAGGGGTTCTAGATGGAATGTTGGGCTGTGCCCATAGCAACTGTCGTTGTCTCCTGCTCCTGCGGCCCTTGCTGGAACACTGCTGGAGCAGCGCTGGAGCAGCAGCTGCAGGATCAGCTCCTGGGCTGTCCCTGACTAGCCGCCTTCTGCACTCAGCGCCAGACCCGGCCTCTGCACCGACATCCTGGTCTCCTCGTCTGCCTCCGGGCATCCCCAGAGCACTTGGGAACCCTCCAAGGTAAGAAAATCCCCGTTTGCCCTCAAAGCACTAGCACAAGGGCAGGAGGCTCCAGCTGCCTCTCCCACCAAGCACGACACACAGGCTGCGTGCTCACTTTCCCCAGACGAGCTTCCACGTGAAAGCAGGGTGCAGCTTCTGAAGGAATTGTGTTGCCTCCAGGGGAAACACAGACCTTTCCATAGAGGACCTAGAGAGGTGTCCCAGTGCAGTTGCAGATCCTCGTCCACGCATCACCTGATTAAACGTTCTTGGCACCCATTTCAGTCCTCAAACTATCTTGTGCTGACCCCAAAACAAATTGTTCCTGGCTGAGCAGGTCAGGGCTTCAGTGTCAACAAATCCCCTTATGCCCTGACTCTGCTCACACCCGCTCCAAAGCTTCAAACACCACAATGATGGCACTTCTCCTCTGGCATCCCTGTCGTTCAGGGCATGGAAGCATTTGACTGGGCTTCTCTGCAAACACAGGCTTTCAACTTCAAAAACCATCTGGGATCAGCAATTCTTATCTACTTACGTATTTGCATCGCCTATAGATCCCTTCTATTTTAATATCTTTAGAGATTCTTTTTTCAGTGCACGTAGGGCTGGTTCTACCTCATGCTCAGGGGTGGCCGTCAAATGCCATCTCCTCAAGAGCACAATCACAGTAGCACAGAATTTTCTGCCTTGGAAGGGATTCTGAAAGATCACTGAGGCCAACTGCAGGGCCTGCCCGGGGCAGCCTCAACAATCACAGCCTGTGCCCAAGAGCAGTGTCCAAACACTTTTGGAGCTCAGTCAGCCTTGGTGCTGTGCCCCCTTCCCTGGGGAGGCTGTTGCAGTGCCCAAGCAGCCTGTGGCTGAAGAAGCTTTTCCTTCGATCCAACCTAAGCCTGCACTGGCACATCTCCCCTGCCATTCTCTTGGCTCTTCTCCGTGGCCCCGGGAGTGAAGAGAGTAGTGCATGGCCTTCTGCTTGCCCTCCTGAGGAAGCTGCTGACTGCTGGAGGGTCCTGCCTAGGACATTCCATGTCAAAAAGGCAGCAATGACAGCAAAGAGAAAGGAGCTGGGACACGGGAGCTCGGGCTTTGCAATGATGAGGATGAGAAGGAAGGCTACTGACACATCCTTGGCAGAAGGATTTTGAACTGGAGCATTGCTTTGATCTCTTTCAGGTGGAAAGGAGAGGCACAATGAAAAGGAAAGCAAGAGCCCAGATTCAGCCGTGAGTTTTGGCCTAGGGTTAAAGGACAGCAAACTGGAAGAATGGCGAGGAGGAGAACTGCTCTTTCACAGTCAGGCTGGGATTGGTTCAAGCCTGTGGGTGCACAGCAAGGCTCTCTTGACCACTTGCCTTTCTCACCTCCACCTCCTTCTTCCTTTAGACACATCAATGTTGGCAGCGACTTTCAGGCTGAGCTCCCAGAGCTGCAGAACAGAGCAGCAAGTGAGGATGAAGAGCCTGCAAGCCTGGTCTGGAAGCCCTGGGGAGAGGATGACTCTGACATGGAAAAACCTGACAGAGGTAGCTTTGCTTCAAGCTTTGCTTCCAGCCCTGAGCTACTTGGGTCTTGAAAAGGCTCCTTATGCCTAAAAAGGCAGCGTTTTGCAGGCTCTGCTTCTCTCCTTGTCTCGCCCATCTTCCCATGTAGAAGTGTTAGAGGCAAGGAGAAAGAGCAAGCACCTTGCTCTCCAAACTGGTCAGGGCCGTTTGCCACTGGAAGAGGGGAGATTGGCCCCCACTTCTTCTTACAGAAGCTGCTTTGGAGGGAGAGCCAGCACTGCGTGGGCCCTTGCTTCATCTGGCTCTGTCTTTGCTCTCCTTTTCATGCTCTCTCTCCAAGCTGCTGTCTTTAGCTGCCGGCCTTTCCTTCTGCCTTGCATGGCAACCTTTGCCCTTTGCTGGCCTCCAGGCTGACTTTCGGTGGGTTTTTTCTTGTGCTTGCAGTAAGAGAACTGTTGGACATGGCCAGCTCCCGTGGCATTCCCGGGGCAGCAGCTAACCTGGAGCGCGCCCTGCACTGCCTGCACCAGGCACGCGGCAGCGTTCCGGTAAGAAGCGGCTGTTTGGGCGCAGAGGAGAGGGCACAGGGAATGCAGAAGGCCTGGGCACTGGGACAGCCTTTCCTGGCTGCTCTTGGAAGAAGGGTCTTAACAGGGAGCAGAGCACTTGCTGCCTGCTGGGTCTCCTCCAGCTGCGTCAGGGCTGAGCCCAAAGGGCTCCAGCAGGGAGAATCTCCCTCCTGGAGGCGGCGGCGGCGGAAGGTCCTGCTGCCTTGTAAATGGCCTGGAGATTTGGCTTCTCTAAGACATTTGGAGGGGAAATTCCCAGAAGCCTCAGTCAGCTGAGGCCATTCTGGCTGCAGGAGCAGCAAAATCCTCAGCTTGGTGAGCAAAAGGCCACTCTTGGGGACCAGGATCAAAGGGTCGGGCAGCAAAAACTAGGGACTGGGAGCAAATGACAGTGTTTCACCCACATGGGATACAGTCGCTTGAATGTCTGGAGAGGCAAAGGAGCTGAAAGGCAGCACCTGTGATTTTTTGGCTCATTTTTAATGTGCTGGGGCGGCTAAAGCCTTTTCCCTCTTGATCTTGCAGGAGGCTCTGGAGATGCTGCTCTCAGAGGGGCCTGCAACACCTCAAGGCCATCCCATGGCTGATTATCATTACGCAGGTAAGCAAAGCAGAGCTTCTTGCGTCCCTGACAGATGCTGCCGTCCCCTTCATTGTTGTGGCAAGCGTTTCTGCTTCAAGAAATTGTGCTTAACACCAGCACAAGGTCTTGTCTCCTCTGTGGGTGGGCAAAGCACCAGCATCTAGTCCTTCAGCTCTACTTGTTTTCCAATCCTTCTCCCCGGGCAATGCCTGCTCTTGTCTTCACGCCCTTCTGAGGGAGCAGACACGTACACCCACGTGAATGACGGCCTGCGACCGTTTTCTTTCGGCAGCCAGAGGAATCTACTTGGTGTGGATCAAGGGATCTGTTTACTAGCCGCTGCTTTTTATTGCCAGGCTCTGATAGATGGACACCTGAGGAGAAGGAGTCCTTCCAAAAGGCTTTCCACACCTACGGCAAGGATTTTCATCTCATCCAGAAGCAGGTAAAGCCACGGGACATTCTTTACCCGAGCAGATCAGCAGCAGGAAAGCTTGCTTATTTCTGGGAACAAGCACTGGGCTTCAGTCTCTCTCTTCTCAAGGAGCAAGTATCTTCAAGTAGTAACAAAAGGGGACATCAAAAGCCTGTGTCAAAAGGATGATCCTGCCTCTCCAGCCCTTTGCTCCAAGCTCTTTTGGAAGATGAAGCTTTATTCTGTCAGACTTGTGGCACAGGTCTGCTGCTGCTTCCACAAGACGCTGTGCTGGCATAACTGGAGTGAAGCAGGGAAAGAAGAACTGTGCTAGGTGGATTTGTTGTTGATCTGTGCATTGCGTGTATTAGCACCTAGCATCATACAGGGTTTAAGACATTGCATGATGCCTCTCTTTCTCCATGTTGATTTCATTTTACACCCTACTCCATTTACTTCATGCTTTTACTTCCTAGTTGACTCCATAGTCTACTTTTTCCCCAGTGCACCCGACACCATTTGCGATTCCTTCTTTTTCTCTTCACAACAGATCCAGACTAAGACCGTGGCCCAGTGTGTGGAGTACTACTACTCCTGGAAAAAGGAGCATAAACTTGCCAGCACTCTTGCTCAGGTGAGGGGCAAGAAAATGGAGAGGTGCCAGGAAGGTCGAGAAACTGGGAGAAGGGGAGAAAAGCTGCTGGCGAGCCATGCCAGATGCCCCTTTGCCAGGATCACATCGTCCCATGTGCTGGGAAAGGCACAGCAGATGCTGCCCGGGCCTTCCTTGTGCTACTGCCCTGAAGTATGCAATTCTGGAGCCTAACTTTGACCCAAGAAAGCAGCACCGCCACCAAAATGGGCTTTGACTCTCTACAGATGGGCTTCTCAAGGGCTGGCACCCTCGCTGACTCCAATCAGACCCCAAATTCCCCACTGCTTGCTGACATCAGCAGTCCAGGCTGCCTTTGTGGATATGCTGCAGATTTTCAGGGAGTTTTTCTAGCATGCCAGCATAGTCCCCAAGAAGGAGCTGCTGGTGCTGTGGCTCCCCTAAATCTTTCCTTAGCGGCAAAGAGCAATTTGCTTCCCATCATGTGAGAGAGAGAGAGAGAGAGAGAGAGAGAGAGAGACAGGGAGGGAGATTATTTTGGGGACTAGAAAATGGCTAAGCATGTGTCTACCCTAATTGGACTGAATTGAAATGCCATTGCCTAGACATTTGTGGAGGAAAAGCAGAGAGAAATAGATGTTAGGCAGAAAGGTAGAAATAAGAAATGTAGAGCTCTAAATAGCCAGGTCTTTCTCCCACCCCTTTGGCCTGTAGAAAAGAGGAGTATTTTCCTCCAAGCTCTGGCTTGGCAGCCCGCCGCAGCCCATTGGCAAAGGCAGCCGTTTTCTCAGCTCTTGAGGCTTTGGAAGGATTTGCTTAGGCCGATAGATTTTTGTGCTGGATGCTCTGATTTCCAGCTTTGTGAGAGGAAGGAAGCATTGATAAGGACTCTTTGATTTCCAGAGCGTGGGCAAAGCAAAGAGGAGCAAAAGCCCTCCCAGAAAGGAGAACGGGGAGCCAGGGAAGAGAAGCCGCAAGAGGGCTCGCAGCGCCCAGTGTCCCTGCTGCCAACCGCGCCAGCCGCCCCCTTCGGCGGGAGGCCCCTTTCCCTGCGGGCAGTGCAAACGGTGCGCAAGTTCCTCCTCTTTCTGCTCAAAGCTGCGCCTTTGGACTAAAAGGGGCTGACCCTTTTCAAAGGCACCGCAGGGGAAGCTGGGGGCACTTGCAGCATCGCCCCCGGCAGCCGTGCTCAAGCTTAACACCCACCTCAAACCCAAAGAGCTTAGGTAAAACCCAGCCTTCACAATGAAACCTTGCCGTGCCCCAACAAGACACAGTTGATACAAGTAGGAATAGATCCATCAAAGCTTGGTTTGATGCTGCTGATCAAATTCAAAAGAGGATGCAGCAAAAGGAGGAAGACATTTCAAGGCATTGAAAGTAGAACCATCAGACTCATGGTGCTGATCCATTGACAAATGTGCCACTGCCCGAAAAGACAGAAATTCATACTCAAACGGAGATCTTGGCACTTGGTTTCATGGTGTGTACTAGCGTCAGCAATGGATGGTTTGCTTCCTATCTTGCAGGGTGTTTGAAAGCATGAAGGAAAGGAACAAACACAGCAGAAGACATCGGCCTCGGAAGACAGCAGAGCCTCTCCCCAAGAAGAAAAGACCAAATTAGACAACCCTGCAGGTTGTCCAGGGCTAGCAAGAGTTAGGCAGATTAGTTAGATAGGAATACAACTGTTAGATATTAGTTAGATAGGAATAGGACTGTTTTTTAAGCTTTTTGGGTTGTTTAATCTTCTACTTCGTTAGTTTACATGATAGTAACCTCCTCAATTTAGTAGTTAAGGTACATTAGTATTATTCAGGACTCATTAGTATTATTAGATTTATCAGTAAATGTCAGAGGTTGGGTGTTTTGTATGCTCTGCCATATGCTCTTTGTCATTTTGCCTTTGTTGAGACCTAATCTGTCTTTATCATTAAACCAATGTTTGTTCCATTTTGTCTGTTTGTCTGTATGAAAGCACTCCAGCAATGTTTGTTCCATTTGCCTGGTGTTGCAAAGACGGCACTTGCCCTGAGAGAAGAAGCTGGGCAGGCGCCACCTCCCCCAGGCCCAGCCCCTTGCTCAGCTGGCAGGACTTCCTGAGGTGTGTCTCCTTTACTGCCAGTGAAATACCGCTGGGGCTTCAGCCTTTGATTCCTCAACATCTCAGCTGGGAGTGGAAAGGGAGGCTTTGTTTAATTCACTGAATTGCATCTAGATGAGTGGTCTGGTCTCACCATATTTTCTGGCATAAAAGCAGCGGGTTGAGTCCTTTTTGGAGCCCAGACAGAAAAATTTCTTTCATTTTGGGGGACTGATGGAGCTGACCAGCTTGGAGGACGTTTCTAAGCCCTCCGATTCTATCCAATTCCTATCGGCATGCACCACAAAGGCATGGCTAGTTCAGTTGCAGTTTCTCCTGAAAGGACCAGTGTCCCGCTCTGGGCCTCCAGCAATCTCCTTAGCTTAAGCCGAGCGGGTGTGATCATTATCCTCTGACTTGTCACAGCTGGGGCACTTGCGCCAAAGAAGAATCCAAGTCACTCTTTTATGGAGGCCAGCAAATGGCCGTGCCTAGCAAGGCTTTGGTGGCAGGGGCTGTGGAGGGTGGATGGAGAGGGGGCGAGGGAGGGGGCAATTGGCAGGCTGCTTCTGGGAAGCCGAGGCAAGCTTGCCCTTGTCTGATGGAGCCGGTGCAGGTGGGCTTTGGAGGCTACAAAGTATCTGCCTTGCAGTGGGACTTGTTCCAGCTGCCCCCTCAGTTTGCTGGCCAGTGGGTAACATGCAGGCTGGGAAGGAAGCAAGATTGGGACTGAAGCAAGATTTGCTTTTCCTTAAGGACAGGCAGGAAAGCAGCAAAGCTGCCTGGCTTTTTCTCATATCTGGGATCTAGGCGTTAAAAGCAATGTGAAGGCCAGCAGTGTGGAAAGGCAATTCTGTAAGTGTTGCTTCCTTAGAGGAATGCCAGAGTCTTTTGGGACAACCACCGAGCTTCTCCAAGGGAGCTGGAAGAGGGATCTAGAAATTCTGCCTGAATGTTTGCTAGAGAAATGCCCGTGTGCTGTCCCTGGGTGTGTGTGTGTGTGTCCCCATCAGTTGGCCTGAAAAAGATCCTGTTTCTCTGAGTTTCAAGGGAGGAGTGATGAGGTGAGAGACCAGCTCAGAGGCCCAAAGGAGGGAAACCATGCAGTGACATTATTGGGCAGCAAAAGGAGAATTGAGAAAGGGGGCAGGATGAATGCCTCCACTTTGAGAGGAAGCTTTGGAGTTGGCTCTGCGCTAGGCAACTTGCAAATTCCAGCTCCTCTCAGAGCTGGAGGAGAGCCAGTGGGAGGAGCCCTTCTGGTTCTCCAGGGCAGGAGATGAGGTCTGGGCCCTTGCACAGAGGCAGGCTCCTGTGCACCTTCAGCTGGAGGCACCTTGCAGAGAAGCACCGGGAAGAGCCAGGGCTGTCCCTGCACTGCTTTTGCCCGTCTCATCAGACGACTGAGGAGAAAAGGCCCAATGGGAAGCTTCTCAGAGCAAACTTGCAGCAGAAGAAGTACAAGGGGCAGAGGCGGCCCATGCCCCTTTCTGTCCCATGGCTCCCCCAGGGGTTCTAGATGGAATGTTGGGCTGTGCCCATAGCAACTGTCGTTGTCTCCTGCTCCTGCGGCCCTTGCTGGAACACTGCTGGAGCAGCGCTGGAGCAGCAGCTGCAGGATCAGCTCCTGGGCTGTCCCTGAGCAGCCGCCTTCTGCACTCAGCGCCAGACCCGGCCTCTGCACCGACATCCTGGTCTCCTCGTCTGCCTCCGGGCATCCCCAGAGCACTTGGGAACCCTCCAAGGTAAGAAAATCCCCGTTTGCCCTCAAAGCACTAGCACAAGGGCAGGAGGCTCCAGCTGCCTCTCCCACCAAGCACGACACACAGGCTGCGTGCTCACTTTCCCCAGACGAGCTTCCACGTGAAAGCAGGGTGCAGCTTCTGAAGGAATTGTGTTGCCTCCAGGGGAAACACAGACCTTTCCATAGAGGACCTAGAGAGGTGTCCCAGTGCAGTTGCAGATCCTCGTCCACGCATCACCTGATTAAACGTTCTTGGCACCCATTTCAGTCCTCAAACTATCTTGTGCTGACCCCAAAACAAATTGTTCCTGGCTGAGCAGGTCAGGGCTTCAGTGTCAACAAATCCCCTTATGCCCTGACTCTGCTCACACCCGCTCCAAAGCTTCAAACAGCACAATGATGGCACTTCTCCTCTGGCATCCCTGTCGTTCAGGGCATGGAAGCATTTGACTGGGCTTCTCTGCAAACACAGGCTTTCAACTTCAAAAACCATCTGGGATCAGCAATTCTTATCTACTTACGTATTTACATCGCCTATAGATCCCTTCTATTTTAATATCTTTAGAGATTCTTTTTTCAGTGCACGTAGGGCTGGTTCTACCTCATGCTCAGGGGTGGCCGTCAAATGCCATCTCCTCAAGAGCACAATCACAGTAGCACAGAATTTTCTGCCTTGGAAGGGATTCTGAAAGATCACTGAGCCCAACTGCAGGGCCTGCCCGGGGCAGCCTCAACAATCACAGCCTGTGCCCAAGAGCAGTGTCCAAACACTTTTGGAGCTCAGTCAGCCTTGGTGCTGTGCCCCCTTCCCTGGGGAGGCTGTTGCAGTGCCCAAGCAGCCTGTGGCTGAAGAAGCTTTTCCTTCGATCCAACCTAAGCCTGCACTGGCACATCTCCCCTGCCATTCTCTTGGCTCTTCTCCGTGGCCCCGGGAGTGAAGAGAGTAGTGCATGGCCTTCTGCTTGCCCTCCTGAGGAAGCTGCTGACTGCTGGAGGGTCCTGCCTAGGACATTCCATGTCAAAAAGGCAGCAATGACAGCAAAGAGAAAGGAGCTGGGACACGGGAGCTCGGGCTTTGCAATGATGAGGATGAGAAGGAAGGCTACTGACACATCCTTGGCAGAAGGATTTTGAACTGGAGCATTGCTTTGATGTCTTTCAGGTGGAAAGGAGAGGCACAATGAAAAGGAAAGCAAGAGCCCAGATTCAGCCGTGAGTTTTGGCCTAGGGTTAAAGGACAGCAAACTGGAAGAATGGCGAGGAGGAGAACTGCTCTTTCACAGTCAGGCTGGGATTGGTTCAAGCCTGTGGGTGCACAGCAAGGCTCTCTTGACCACTTGCCTTTCTCACCTCCACCTCCTTCTTCCTTTAGACACATCAATGTTGGCAGCGACTTTCAGGCTGAGCTCCCAGAGCTGCAGAACAGAGCACCAAGTGAGGATGAAGAGCCTGCAAGCCTGGTCTGGAAGCCCTGGGGAGAGGATGACTCTGACATGGAAAAACCTGACAGAGGTAGCTTTGCTTCAAGCTTTGCTTCCAGCCCTGAGCTACTTGGGTCTTGAAAAGGCTCCTTATGCCTAAAAAGGCAGCCTTTTGCAGGCTCTGCTTCTCTCCTTGTTTCGCCCATCTTCCCATGTAGAAGTGTTAGAGGCAAGGAGAAAGAGCAAGCACCTTGCTCTCCAAACTGGTCAGGGCCGTTTGCCACTGGAAGAGGGGAGATTGGCCCCCACTTCTTCTTACAGAAGCTGCTTTGGAGGGAGAGCCAGCACTGCGTGGGCCCTTGCTTCAGCTGGCTCTGTCTTTGCTCTCCTTTTCATGCTCTCTCTCCAAGCTGCTGTCTTTAGCTGCCGGCCTTTCCTTCTGCCTTGCATGGCAACCTTTGCCCTTTGCTGGCCTCCAGGCTGACTTTCGGTGGGTTTTTTCTTGTGCTTGCAGTAAGAGAACTGTTGGACATGGCCAGCTCCCGTGGCATTCCCGGGGCAGCAGCTAACCTGGAGCGCGCCCTGCACTGCCTGCACCAGGCACGCGGCAGCGTTCCGGTAAGAAGCGGCTGTTTGGGCGCAGAGGAGAGGGCACAGGGAATGCAGAAGGCCTGGGCACTGGGACAGCCTTTCCTGGCTGCTCTTGGAAGAAGGGTCTTAACAGGGAGCAGAGCACTTGCTGCCTGCTGGGTCTCCTCCAGCTGCGTCAGGGCTGAGCCCAAAGGGCTCCAGCAGGGAGAATCTCCCTCCTGGAGGCGGCGGCGGCGGAAGGTCCTGCTGCCTTGTAAATGGCCTGGAGATTTGGCTTCTCTAAGACATTTGGAGGGGAAATTCCCAGAAGCCTCAGTCAGCTGAGGCCATTCTGGCTGCAGGAGCAGCAAAATCCTCAGCTTGGTGAGCAAAAGGCCACTCTTGGGGACCAGGATCAAAGGGTCGGGCAGCAAAAACTAGGGACTGGGAGCAAATGACAGTGTTTCACCCACATGGGATACAGTCGCTTGAATGTCTGGAGAGGCAAAGGAGCTGAAAGGCAGCACCTGTGATTTTTTGGCTCATTTTTAATGTGCTGGGGCGGCTAAAGCCTTTTCCCTCTTGATCTTGCAGGAGGCTCTGGAGATGCTGCTCTCAGAGGGGCCTGCAACACCTCAAGGCCATCCCATGGCTGATTATCATTACGCAGGTAAGCAAAGCAGAGCTTCTTGCGTCCCTGACAGATGCTGCCGTCCCCTTCATTGTTGTGGCAAGCGTTTCTGCTTCAAGAAATTGTGCTTAACACCAGCACAAGGTCTTGTCTCCTCTGTGGGTGGGCAAAGCACCAGCATCTAGTCCTTCAGCTCTACTTGTTTTCCAATCCTTCTCCCCGGGCAATGCCTGCTCTTGTCTTCACGCCCTTCTGAGGGAGCAGACACGTACACCCACGTGAATGACGGCCTGCGACCGTTTTCTTTCGGCAGCCAGAGGAATCTACTTGGTGTGGATCAAGGGATCTGTTTACTAGCCGCTGCTTTTTATTGCCAGGCTCTGATAGATGGACACCTGAGGAGAAGGAGTCCTTCCAAAAGGCTTTCCACACCTACGGCAAGGATTTTCATCTCATCCAGAAGCAGGTAAAGCCACGGGACATTCTTTACCCGAGCAGATCAGCAGCAGGAAAGCTTGCTTATTTCTGGGAACAAGCACTGGGCTTCAGTCTCTCTCTTCTCAAGGAGCAAGTATCTTCAAGTAGTAACAAAAGGGGACATCAAAAGCCTGTGTCAAAAGGATGATCCTGCCTCTCCAGCCCTTTTCTCCAAGCTCTTTTGGAAGATGAAGCTTTATTCTGTCAGACTTGTGGCACAGGTCTGCTGCTGCTTCCACAAGACGCTGTGCTGGCATAACTGGAGTGAAGCGGGGAAAGAAGAACTGTGCTAGGTGGATTTGTTGTTGATCTGTGCATTGCGTGTATTAGCACCTAGCATCATACAGGGTTTAAGACATTGCATGATGCCTCTCTTTCTCCATGTTGATTTCATTTTACACCCTACTCCATTTACTTCATGCTTTTACTTCCTAGTTGACTCCATAGTCTACTTTTTCCCCAGTGCACCCGACACCATTTGCGATTCCTTCTTTTTCTCTTCACAACAGATCCAGACTAAGACCGTGGCCCAGTGTGTGGAGTACTACTACTCCTGGAAAAAGGAGCATAAACTTGCCAGCACTCTTGCTCAGGTGAGGGGCAAGAAAATGGAGAGGTGCCAGGAAGGTCGAGAAACTGGGAGAAGGGGAGAAAAGCTGCTGGCGAGCCATGCCAGATGCCCCTTTGCCAGGATCACATCGTCCCATGTGCTGGGAAAGGCACAGCAGATGCTGCCCGGGCCTTCCTTGTGCTGCTGCCCTGAAGTATGCAATTCTGGAGCCTAACTTTGACCCAAGAAAGCAGCACCGCCACCAAAATGGGCTTTGACTCTCTACAGATGGGCTTCTCAAGGGCTGGCACCCTCGCTGACTCCAATCAGACCCCAAATTCCCCACTGCTTGCTGACATCAGCAGTCCAGGCTGCCTTTGTGGATATGCTGCAGATTTTCAGGGAGTTTTTCTAGCATGCCAGCATAGTCCCCAAGAAGGAGCTGCTGGTGCTGTGGCTCCCCTAAATCTTTCCTTAGCGGCAAAGAGCAATTTGCTTCCCATCATGTGAGAGAGAGAGAGAGAGAGAGAGAGAGAGAGAGAGACAGGGAGGGAGATTATTTTGGGGACTAGAAAATGGCTAAGCATGTGTCTACCCTAATTGGACTGAATTGAAATGCCATTGCCTAGACATTTGTGGAGGAAAAGCAGAGAGAAATAGATGTTAGGCAGAAAGGTAGAAATAAGAAATGTAGAGCTCTAAATAGCCAGGTCTTTCTCCCACCCCTTTGGCCTGTAGAAAAGAGGAGTATTTTCCTCCAAGCTCTGGCTTGGCAGCCCGCCGCAGCCCATTGGCAAAGACAGCCGTTTTCTCAGCTCTTGAGTCTTTGGAAGGATTTGCTTAGGCCGATCGATTTTTCTGCTGGATGCTCTGATTTCCAGCTTTGTGAGAGGAAGGAAGCATTGATAAGGACTCTTTGATTTCCAGAGCGTGGGCAAAGCAAAGAGGAGCAAAAGCCCTCCCAGAAAGGAGAACGGGGAGCCAGGGAAGAGAAGCCGCAAGAGGGCTCGCAGCGCCCAGTGTCCCTGCTGCCAACCGCGCCAGCCGCCCCCTTCGGCGGGAGGCCCCTTTCCCTGCGGGCAGTGCAAACGGTGCGCAAGTTCCTCCTCTTTCTGCTCAAAGCTGCGCCTTTGGACTAAAAGGGGCTGACCCTTTTCAAAGGCACCGCAGGGGAAGCTGGGGGCACTTGCAGCATCGCCCCCGGCAGCCGTGCTCAAGCTTAACACCCACCTCAAACCCAAAGAGCTTAGGTAAAACCCAGCCTTCACAATGAAACCTTGCCGTGCCCCAACAAGACACAGTTGATACAAGTAGGAATAGATCCATCAAAGCTTGGTTTGATGCTGCTGATCAAATTCAAAAGAGGATGCAGCAAAAGGAGGAAGACATTTCAAGGCATTGAAAGTAGAACCATCAGACTCATGGTGCTGATCCATTGACAAATGTGCCACTGCCCGAAAAGACAGAAATTCATACTCAAACGGAGATCTTGGCACTTGGTTTCATGGTGTGTACTAGCGTCAGCAATGGATGGTTTGCTTCCTATCTTGCAGGGTGTTTGAAAGCATGAAGGAAAGGAACAAACACAGCAGAAGACATCGGCCTCGGAAGACAGCAGAGCCTCTCCCCAAGAAGAAAAGACCAAATTAGACAACCCTGCAGGTTGTCCAGGGCTAGCAAGAGTTAGGCAGATTAGTTAGATAGGAATACAACTGTTAGATATTAGTTAGATAGGAATAGGACTGTTTTTTAAGCTTTTTGGGTTGTTTAATCTTCTACTTCGTTAGTTGACATGATAGTAACCTCCTCAATTTAGTAGTTAAGGTACATTAGTATTATTCAGGACTCATTAGTATTATTAGATTTATCAGTAAATGTCAGAGGTTGGGTGTTTTGTATGCTCTGCCATATGCTCTTTGTCATTTTGCCTTTGTTGAGACCTAATCTGTCTTTATCATTAAACCAATGTTTGTTCCATTTTGTCTGTTTGTCTGTATGAAAGCACTCCAGCAATGTTTGTTCCATTTGCCTGGTGTTGCAAAGACGGCACTTGCCCTGAGAGAAGAAGCTGGGCAGGCGCCACCTCCCCCAGGCCCAGCCCCAGCCCCTTGCTAAGCTGGCAGGACTTCCTGACGTGTGTCTCCTTTACTGCCAGTGAAATACCGCTGGGGCTTCAGCCTTTGATTCCTCAACATCTCAGCTGGGAGTGGAAAGGGAGGCTTTGTTTAATTCACTGAATTGCATCTAGATGAGTGGTCTGGTCTCACCATATTTTCTGGCATAAAAGCAGCGGGTTGAGTCCTTTTTGGAGCCCAGACAGAAAAATTTCTTTCATTTTGGGGGACTGATGGAGCTGACCAGCTTGGAGGACGTTTCTAAGCCCTCCGATTCTATCCAATTCCTATCGGCATGCACCACAAAGGCATGGCTAGTTCAGTTGCAGTTTCTCCTGAAAGGACCAGTGTCCCGCTCTGGGCCTCCAGCAATCTCCTTAGCTTAAGCCGAGCGGGTGTGATCATTATCCTCTGACTTGTCACAGCTGGGGCACTTGCGCCAAAGAAGAATCCAAGTCACTCTTTTATGGAGGCCAGCAAATGGCCGTGCCTAGCAAGGCTTTGGTGGCAGGGGCTGTGGAGGGTGGATGGAGAGGGGGCGAGGGAGGGGGCAATTGGCAGGCTGCTTCTGGGAAGCCGAGGCAAGCTTGCCCTTGTCTGATGGAGCCGGTGCAGGTGGGCTTTGGAGGCTACAAAGTATCTGCCTTGCAGTGGGACTTGTTCCAGCTGCCCCCTCAGTTTGCTGGCCAGTGGGTAACATGCAGGCTGGGAAGGAAGCAAGATTGGGACTGAAGCAAGATTTGCTTTTCCTTAAGGACAGGCAGGAAAGCAGCAAAGCTGCCTGGCTTTTTCTCATATCTGGGATCTAGGCGTTAAAAGCAATGTGAAGGCCAGCAGTGTGGAAAGGCAATTCTGTAAGTGTTGCTTCCTTAGAGGAATGCCAGAGTCTTTTGGGACAACCACCGAGCTTCTCCAAGGGAGCTGGACGAGGGATCTAGAAATTCTGCCTGAATGTTTGCTAGAGAAATGCCCGTGTGCTGTCCCTGGGTGTGTGTGTGTGTGTCCCCATCAGTTGGCCTGAAAAAGATCCTGTTTCTCCAAGTTTCAAGGGAGGAGTGATGAGGTGAGAGACCAGCTCAGAGGCCCAAAGGAGGGAAACCATGCAGTGACATTATTGGGCAGCAAAAGGAGAATTGAGAAAGGGGGCAGGATGAATGCCTCCACTTTGAGAGGAAGCTTTGGAGTTGGCTCTGCGCTAGGCAACTTGCAAATTCCAGCTCCTCTCAGAGCTGGAGGAGAGCCAGTGGGAGGAGCCCTTCTGGTTCTCCAGGGCAGGAGATGAGGTCTGGGCCCTTGCACAGAGGCAGGCTCCTGTGCACCTTCAGCTGGAGGCACCTTGCAGAGAAGCACCGGGAAGAGCCAGGGCTGTCCCTGCACTGCTTTTGCCCGTCTCATCAGACGACTGAGGAGAAAAGGCCCAATGGGAAGCTTCTCAGAGCAAACTTGCAGCAGAAGAAGTACAAGGGGCAGAGGCGGCCCATGCCCCTTTCTGTCCCATGGCTCCCCCAGGGGTTCTAGATGGAATGTTGGGCTGTGCCCATAGCAACTGTCGTTGTCTCCTGCTCCTGCGGCCCTTGCTGGAACACTGCTGGAGCAGCGCTGGAGCAGCAGCTGCAGGATCAGCTCCTGGGCTGTCCCTGACCAGCCGCCTTCTGCACTCAGCGCCAGACCCGGCCTCTGCACCGACATCCTGGTCTCCTCGTCTGCCTCCGGGCATCCCCAGAGCACTTGGGAACCCTCCAAGGTAAGAAAATCCCCGTTTGCCCTCAAAGCACTAGCACAAGGGCAGGAGGCTCCAGCTGCCTCTCCCACCAAGCACGACACACAGGCTGCGTGCTCACTTTCCCCAGACGAGCTTCCACGTGAAAGCAGGGTGCAGCTTCTGAAGGAATTGTGTTGCCTCCAGGGGAAACACAGACCTTTCCATAGAGGACTTAGAGAGGTGTCCCAGTGCAGTTGCAGATCCTCGTCCACGCATCACCTGATTAAACGTTCTTGGCACCCATTTCAGTCCTCAAACTATCTTGTGCTGACCCCAAAACAAATTGTTCCTGGCTGAGCAGGTCAGGGCTTCAGTGTCAACAAATCCCCTTATGCCCTGACTCTGCTCACACCCGCTCCAAAGCTTCAAACAGCACAATGATGGCACTTCTCCTCTGGCATCCCTGTCGTTCAGGGCATGGAAGCATTTGACTGGGCTTCTCTGCAAACACAGGCTTTCAACTTCAAAAACCATCTGGGATCAGCAATTCTTATCTACTTACGTATTTACATCGCCTATAGATCCCTTCTATTTTAATATCTTTAGAGATTCTTTTTTCAGTGCACGTAGGGCTGGTTCTACCTCATGCTCAGGGGTGGCCGTCAAATGCCATCTCCTCAAGAGCACAATCACAGTAGCACAGAATTTTCTGCCTTGGAAGGGATTCTGAAAGATCACTGAGCCCAACTGCAGGGCCTGCCCGGGGCAGCCTCAACAATCACAGCCTGTGCCCAAGAGCAGTGTCCAAACACTTTTGGAGCTCAGTCAGCCTTGGTGCTGTGCCCCCTTCCCTGGGGAGGCTGTTGCAGTGCCCAAGCAGCCTGTGGCTGAAGAAGCTTTTCCTTCGATCCAACCTAAGCCTGCACTGGCACATCTCCCCTGCCATTCTCTTGGCTCTTCTCCGTGGCCCTGGGAGTGAAGAGAGTAGTGCATGGCCTTCTGCTTGCCCTCCTGAGGAAGCTGCTGACTGCTGGAGGGTCCTGCCTAGGACATTCCATGTCAAAAAGGCAGCAATGACAGCAAAGAGAAAGGAGCTGGGACACGGGAGCTCGGGCTTTGCAATGATGAGGATGAGAAGGAAGGCTACTGACACATCCTTGGCAGAAGGATTTTGAACTGGAGCATTGCTTTGATCTCTTTCAGGTGGAAAGGAGAGGCACAATGAAAAGGAAAGCAAGAGCCCAGATTCAGCCGTGAGTTTTGGCCTAGGGTTAAAGGACAGCAAACTGGAGGAATGGCGAGGAGGAGAACTGCTCTTTCACAGTCAGGCTGGGATTGGTTCAAGCCTGTGGGTGCACAGCAAGGCTCTCTTGACCACTTGCCTTTCTCACCTCCACCTCCTTCTTCCTTTAGACACATCAATGTTGGCAGCGACTTTCAGGCTGAGCTCCCAGAGCTGCAGAACAGAGCAGCAAGTGAGGATGAAGAGCCTGCAAGCCTGGTCTGGAAGCCCTGGGGAGAGGATGACTCTGACATGGAAAAACCTGACAGAGGTAGCTTTGCTTCAAGCTTTGCTTCCAGCCCTGAGCTACTTGGGTCTTGAAAAGGCTCCTTATGCCTAAAAAGGCAGCGTTTTGCAGGCTCTGCTTCTCTCCTTGTCTCGCCCATCTTCCCATGTAGAAGTGTTAGAGGCAAGGAGAAAGAGCAAGCACCTTGCTCTCCAAACTGGTCAGGGCCGTTTGCCACTGGAAGAGGGGAGATTGGCCCCCACTTCTTCTTACAGAAGCTGCTTTGGAGGGAGAGCCAGCACTGCGTGGGCCCTTGCTTCATCTGGCTCTGTCTTTGCTCTCCTTTTCATGCTCTCTCTCCAAGCTGCTGTCTTTAGCTGCCGGCCTTTCCTTCTGCCTTGCATGGCAACCTTTGCCCTTTGCTGGCCTCCAGGCTGACTTTCGGTGGGTTTTTTCTTGTGCTTGCAGTAAGAGAACTGTTGGACATGGCCAGCTCCCGTGGCATTCCCGGGGCAGCAGCTAACCTGGAGCGCGCCCTGCACTGCCTGCACCAGGCACGCGGCAGCGTTCCGGTAAGAAGCGGCTGTTTGGGCGCAGAGGAGAGGGCACAGGGAATGCAGAAGGCCTGGGCACTGGGACAGCCTTTCCTGGCTGCTCTTGGAAGAAGGGTCTTAACAGGGAGCAGAGCACTTGCTGCCTGCTGGGTCTCCTCCAGCTGCGTCAGGGCTGAGCCCAAAGGGCTCCAGCAGGGAGAATCTCCCTCCTGGAGGCGGCGGCGGCGGAAGGTCCTGCTGCCTTGTAAATGGCCTGGAGATTTGGCTTCTCTAAGACATTTGGAGGGGAAATTCCCAGAAGCCTCAGTCAGCTGAGGCCATTCTGGCTGCAGGAGCAGCAAAATCCTCAGCTTGGTGAGCAAAAGGCCACTCTTGGGGACCAGGATCAAAGGGTCGGGCAGCAAAAACTAGGGACTGGGAGCAAATGACAGTGTTTCACCCACATGGGATACAGTCGCTTGAATGTCTGGAGAGGCAAAGGAGCTGAAAGGCAGCACCTGTGATTTTTTGGCTCATTTTTAATGTGCTGGGGCGGCTAAAGCCTTTTCCCTCTTGATCTTGCAGGAGGCTCTGGAGATGCTGCTCTCAGAGGGGCCTGCAACAGCTCAAGGCCATCCCATGGCTGATTATCATTACGCAGGTAAGCAAAGCAGAGCTTCTTGCGTCCCTGACAGATGCTGCCGTCCCCTTCATTGTTGTGGCAAGCGTTTCTGCTTCAAGAAATTGTGCTTAACACCAGCACAAGGTCTTGTCTCCTCTGTGGGTGGGCAAAGCACCAGCATCTAGTCCTTCAGCTCTACTTGTTTTCCAATCCTTCTCCCCGGGCAATGCCTGCTCTTGTCTTCACGCCCTTCTGAGGGAGCAGACACGTACACCCACGTGAATGACGGCCTGCGACCGTTTTCTTTCGGCAGCCAGAGGAATCTACTTGGTGTGGATCAAGGGATCTGTTTACTAGCCGCTGCTTTTTATTGCCAGGCTCTGATAGATGGACACCTGAGGAGAAGGAGTCCTTCCAAAAGGCTTTCCACACCTACGGCAAGGATTTTCATCTCATCCAGAAGCAGGTAAAGCCACGGGACATTCTTTACCCGAGCAGATCAGCAGCAGGAAAGCTTGCTTATTTCTGGGAACAAGCACTGGGCTTCAGTCTCTCTCTTCTCAAGGAGCAAGTATCTTCAAGTAGTAACAAAAGGGGACATCAAAAGCCTGTGTCAAAAGGATGATCCTGCCTCTCCAGCCCTTTTCTCCAAGCTCTTTTGGAAGATGAAGCTTTATTCTGTCAGACTTGTGGCACAGGTCTGCTGCTGCTTCCACAAGACGCTGTGCTGGCATAACTGGAGTGAAGCGGGGAAAGAAGAACTGTGCTAGGTGGATTTGTTGTTGATCTGTGCATTGCGTGTATTAGCACCTAGCATCATACAGGGTTTAAGACATTGCATGATGCCTCTCTTTCTCCATGTTGATTTCATTTTACACCCTACTCCATTTACTTCATGCTTTTACTTCCTAGTTGACTCCATAGTCTACTTTTTCCCCAGTGCACCCGACACCATTTGCGATTCCTTCTTTTTCTCTTCACAACAGATCCAGACTAAGACCGTGGCCCAGTGTGTGGAGTACTACTACTCCTGGAAAAAGGAGCATAAACTTGCCAGCACTCTTGCTCAGGTGAGGGGCAAGAAAATGGAGAGGTGCCAGGAAGGTCGAGAAACTGGGAGAAGGGGAGAAAAGCTGCTGGCGAGCCATGCCAGATGCCCCTTTGCCAGGATCACATCGTCCCATGTGCTGGGAAAGGCACAGCAGATGCTGCCCGGGCCTTCCTTGTGCTACTGCCCTGAAGTATGCAATTCTGGAGCCTAACTTTGACCCAAGAAAGCAGCACCGCCACCAAAATGGGCTTTGACTCTCTACAGATGGGCTTCTCAAGGGCTGGCACCCTCGCTGACTCCAATCAGACCCCAAATTCCCCACTGCTTGCTGACATCAGCAGTCCAGGCTGCCTTTGTGGATATGCTGCAGATTTTCAGGGAGTTTTTCTAGCATGCCAGCATAGTCCCCAAGAAGGAGCTGCTGGTGCTGTGGCTCCCCTAAATCTTTCCTTAGCGGCAAAGAGCAATTTGCTTCCCATCATGTGAGAGAGAGAGAGAGAGAGAGAGAGAGAGAGAGACAGGGAGGGAGATTATTTTGGGGACTAGAAAATGGCTAAGCATGTGTCTACCCTAATTGGACTGAATTTAAATCCCGTTGCCTAGACATTTGTGGAGGAAAAGCAGAGAGATGTTAGGCAGAAAGGTAGAAATAAGAAATGTAGAGCTCTAAATAGCCAGGTCTTTCTCCCACCCCTTTGGCCTGTAGAAAAGAGGAGTATTTTCCTCCAAGCTCTGGCTTGGCAGCCCGCCGCAGCCCATTGGCAAAGGCAGCCGTTTTCTCAGCTCTTGAGGCTTTGGAAGGATTTGCTTAGGCCGATAGATTTTTCTGCTGGATGCTCTGATTTCCAGCTTTGTGAGAGGAAGGAAGCATTGATAAGGACTCTTTGATTTCCAGAGCGTGGGCAAAGCAAAGAGGAGCAAAAGCCCTCCCAGAAAGGAGAACGGGGAGCCAGGGAAGAGAAGCCGCAAGAGGGCTCGCAGCGCCCAGTGTCCCTGCTGCCAACCGCGCCAGCCGCCCCCTTCGGCGGGAGGCCCCTTTCCCTGCGGGCAGTGCAAACGGTGCGCAAGTTCCTCCTCTTTCTGCTCAAAGCTGCGCCTTTGGACTAAAAGGGGCTGACCCTTTTCAAAGGCACCGCAGGGGAAGCTGGGGGCACTTGCAGCATCGCCCCCGGCAGCCGTGCTCAAGCTTAACACCCACCTCAAACCCAAAGAGCTTAGGTAAAACCCAGCCTTCACAATGAAACCTTGCCGTGCCCCAACAAGACCCAGTTGATACAAGTAGGAATAGATCCATCAAAGCTTGGTTTGATGCTGCTGATCAAATTCAAAAGAGGATGCAGCAAAAGGAGGAAGACATTTCAAGGCATTGAAAGTAGAACCATCAGACTCATGGTGCTGATCCATTGACAAATGTGCCACTGCCCGAAAAGACAGAAATTCATACTCAAACGGAGATCTTGGCACTTGGTTTCATGGTGTGTACTAGCGTCAGCAATGGATGGTTTGCTTCCTATCTTGCAGGGTGTTTGAAAGCATGAAGGAAAGGAACAAACACAGCAGAAGACATCGGCCTCGGAAGACAGCAGAGCCTCTCCCCAAGAAGAAAAGACCAAATTAGACAACCCTGCAGGTTGTCCAGGGCTAGCAAGAGTTAGGCAGATTAGTTAGATAGGAATACAACTGTTAGATATTAGTTAGATAGGAATAGGACTGTTTTTTAAGCTTTTTGGGTTGTTTAATCTTCTACTTCGTTAGTTTACATGATAGTAACCTCCTCAATTTAGTAGTTAAGGTACATTAGTATTATTCAGGACTCATTAGTATTATTAGATTTATCAGTAAATGTCAGAGGTTGGGTGTTTTGTATGCTCTGCCATATGCTCTTTGTCATTTTGCCTTTGTTGAGACCTAATCTGTCTTTATCATTAAACCAATGTTTGTTCCATTTTGTCTGTTTGTCTGTATGAAAGCACTCCAGCAATGTTTGTTCCATTTGCCTGGTGTTGCAAAGACGGCACTTGCCCTGAGAGAAGAAGCTGGGCAGGCGCCACCTCCCCCAGGCCCAGCCCCTTGCTCAGCTGGCAGGACTTCCTGAGGTGTGTCTCCTTTACTGCCAGTGAAATACCGCTGGGGCTTCAGCCTTTGATTCCTCAACATCTCAGCTGGGAGTGGAAAGGGAGGCTTTGTTTAATTCACTGAATTGCATCTAGATGAGTGGTCTGGTCTCACCATATTTTCTGGCATAAAAGCAGCGGGTTGAGTCCTTTTTGGAGCCCAGACAGAAAAATTTCTTTCATTTTGGGGGACTGATGGAGCTGACCAGCTTGGAGGACGTTTCTAAGCCCTCCGATTCTATCCAATTCCTATCGGCATGCACCACAAAGGCATGGCTAGTTCAGTTGCAGTTTCTCCTGAAAGGACCAGTGTCCCGCTCTGGGCCTCCAGCAATCTCCTTAGCTTAAGCCGAGCGGGTGTGATCATTATCCTCTGACTTGTCACAGCTGGGGCACTTGCGCCAAAGAAGAATCCAAGTCACTCTTTTATGGAGGCCAGCAAATGGCCGTGCCTAGCAAGGCTTTGGTGGCAGGGGCTGTGGAGGGTGGATGGAGAGGGGGCGAGGGAGGGGGCAATTGGCAGGCTGCTTCTGGGAAGCCGAGGCAAGCTTGCCCTTGTCTGATGGAGCCGGTGCAGGTGGGCTTTGGAGGCTACAAAGTATCTGCCTTGCAGTGGGACTTGTTCCAGCTGCCCCCTCAGTTTGCTGGCCAGTGGGTAACATGCAGGCTGGGAAGGAAGCAAGATTGGGACTGAAGCAAGATTTGCTTTTCCTTAAGGACAGGCAGGAAAGCAGCAAAGCTGCCTGGCTTTTTCTCATATCTGGGATCTAGGCGTTAAAAGCAATGTGAAGGCCAGCAGTGTGGAAAGGCAATTCTGTAAGTGTTGCTTCCTTAGAGGAATGCCAGAGTCTTTTGGGACAACCACCGAGCTTCTCCAAGGGAGCTGGAAGAGGGATCTAGAAATTCTGCCTGAATGTTTGCTAGAGAAATGCCCGTGTGCTGTCCCTGGGTGTGTGTGTGTGTGTCCCCATCAGTTGGCCTGAAAAAGATCCTGTTTCTCTGAGTTTCAAGGGAGGAGTGATGAGGTGAGAGACCAGCTCAGAGGCCCAAAGGAGGGAAACCATGCAGTGACATTATTGGGCAGCAAAAGGAGAATTGAGAAAGGGGGCAGGATGAATGCCTCCACTTTGAGAGGAAGCTTTGGAGTTGGCTCTGCGCTAGGCAACTTGCAAATTCCAGCTCCTCTCAGAGCTGGAGGAGAGCCAGTGGGAGGAGCCCTTCTGGTTCTCCAGGGCAGGAGATGAGGTCTGGGCCCTTGCACAGAGGCAGGCTCCTGTGCACCTTCAGCTGGAGGCACCTTGCAGAGAAGCACCGGGAAGAGCCAGGGCTGTCCCTGCACTGCTTTTGCCCGTCTCATCAGACGACTGAGGAGAAAAGGCCCAATGGGAAGCTTCTCAGAGCAAACTTGCAGCAGAAGAAGTACAAGGGGCAGAGGCGGCCCATGCCCCTTTCTGTCCCATGGCTCCCCCAGGGGTTCTAGATGGAATGTTGGGCTGTGCCCATAGCAACTGTCGTTGTCTCCTGCTCCTGCGGCCCTTGCTGGAACACTGCTGGAGCAGCGCTGGAGCAGCAGCTGCAGGATCAGCTCCTGGGCTGTCCCTGAGCAGCCGCCTTCTGCACTCAGCGCCAGACCCGGCCTCTGCACCGACATCCTGGTCTCCTCGTCTGCCTCCGGGCATCCCCAGAGCACTTGGGAACCCTCCAAGGTAAGAAAATCCCCGTTTGCCCTCAAAGCACTAGCACAAGGGCAGGAGGCTCCAGCTGCCTCTCCCACCAAGCACGACACACAGGCTGCGTGCTCACTTTCCCCAGACGAGCTTCCACGTGAAAGCAGGGTGCAGCTTCTGAAGGAATTGTGTTGCCTCCAGGGGAAACACAGACCTTTCCATAGAGGACCTAGAGAGGTGTCCCAGTGCAGTTGCAGATCCTCGTCCACGCATCACCTGATTAAACGTTCTTGGCACCCATTTCAGTCCTCAAACTATCTTGTGCTGACCCCAAAACAAATTGTTCCTGGCTGAGCAGGTCAGGGCTTCAGTGTCAACAAATCCCCTTATGCCCTGACTCTGCTCACACCCGCTCCAAAGCTTCAAACAGCACAATGATGGCACTTCTCCTCTGGCATCCCTGTCGTTCAGGGCATGGAAGCATTTGACTGGGCTTCTCTGCAAACACAGGCTTTCAACTTCAAAAACCATCTGGGATCAGCAATTCTTATCTACTTACGTATTTACATCGCCTATAGATCCCTTCTATTTTAATATCTTTAGAGATTCTTTTTTCAGTGCACGTAGGGCTGGTTCTACCTCATGCTCAGGGGTGGCCGTCAAATGCCATCTCCTCAAGAGCACAATCACAGTAGCACAGAATTTTCTGCCTTGGAAGGGATTCTGAAAGATCACTGAGCCCAACTGCAGGGCCTGCCCGGGGCAGCCTCAACAATCACAGCCTGTGCCCAAGAGCAGTGTCCAAACACTTTTGGAGCTCAGTCAGCCTTGGTGCTGTGCCCCCTTCCCTGGGGAGGCTGTTGCAGTGCCCAAGCAGCCTGTGGCTGAAGAAGCTTTTCCTTCGATCCAACCTAAGCCTGCACTGGCACATCTCCCCTGCCATTCTCTTGGCTCTTCTCCGTGGCCCCGGGAGTGAAGAGAGTAGTGCATGGCCTTCTGCTTGCCCTCCTGAGGAAGCTGCTGACTGCTGGAGGGTCCTGCCTAGGACATTCCATGTCAAAAAGGCAGCAATGACAGCAAAGAGAAAGGAGCTGGGACACGGGAGCTCGGGCTTTGCAATGATGAGGATGAGAAGGAAGGCTACTGACACATCCTTGGCAGAAGGATTTTGAACTGGAGCATTGCTTTGATGTCTTTCAGGTGGAAAGGAGAGGCACAATGAAAAGGAAAGCAAGAGCCCAGATTCAGCCGTGAGTTTTGGCCTAGGGTTAAAGGACAGCAAACTGGAAGAATGGCGAGGAGGAGAACTGCTCTTTCACAGTCAGGCTGGGATTGGTTCAAGCCTGTGGGTGCACAGCAAGGCTCTCTTGACCACTTGCCTTTCTCACCTCCACCTCCTTCTTCCTTTAGACACATCAATGTTGGCAGCGACTTTCAGGCTGAGCTCCCAGAGCTGCAGAACAGAGCACCAAGTGAGGATGAAGAGCCTGCAAGCCTGGTCTGGAAGCCCTGGGGAGAGGATGACTCTGACATGGAAAAACCTGACAGAGGTAGCTTTGCTTCAAGCTTTGCTTCCAGCCCTGAGCTACTTGGGTCTTGAAAAGGCTCCTTATGCCTAAAAAGGCAGCCTTTTGCAGGCTCTGCTTCTCTCCTTGTTTCGCCCATCTTCCCATGTAGAAGTGTTAGAGGCAAGGAGAAAGAGCAAGCACCTTGCTCTCCAAACTGGTCAGGGCCGTTTGCCACTGGAAGAGGGGAGATTGGCCCCCACTTCTTCTTACAGAAGCTGCTTTGGAGGGAGAGCCAGCACTGCGTGGGCCCTTGCTTCAGCTGGCTCTGTCTTTGCTCTCCTTTTCATGCTCTCTCTCCAAGCTGCTGTCTTTAGCTGCCGGCCTTTCCTTCTGCCTTGCATGGCAACCTTTGCCCTTTGCTGGCCTCCAGGCTGACTTTCGGTGGGTTTTTTCTTGTGCTTGCAGTAAGAGAACTGTTGGACATGGCCAGCTCCCGTGGCATTCCCGGGGCAGCAGCTAACCTGGAGCGCGCCCTGCACTGCCTGCACCAGGCACGCGGCAGCGTTCCGGTAAGAAGCGGCTGTTTGGGCGCAGAGGAGAGGGCACAGGGAATGCAGAAGGCCTGGGCACTGGGACAGCCTTTCCTGGCTGCTCTTGGAAGAAGGGTCTTAACAGGGAGCAGAGCACTTGCTGCCTGCTGGGTCTCCTCCAGCTGCGTCAGGGCTGAGCCCAAAGGGCTCCAGCAGGGAGAATCTCCCTCCTGGAGGCGGCGGCGGCGGAAGGTCCTGCTGCCTTGTAAATGGCCTGGAGATTTGGCTTCTCTAAGACATTTGGAGGGGAAATTCCCAGAAGCCTCAGTCAGCTGAGGCCATTCTGGCTGCAGGAGCAGCAAAATCCTCAGCTTGGTGAGCAAAAGGCCACTCTTGGGGACCAGGATCAAAGGGTCGGGCAGCAAAAACTAGGGACTGGGAGCAAATGACAGTGTTTCACCCACATGGGATACAGTCGCTTGAATGTCTGGAGAGGCAAAGGAGCTGAAAGGCAGCACCTGTGATTTTTTGGCTCATTTTTAATGTGCTGGGGCGGCTAAAGCCTTTTCCCTCTTGATCTTGCAGGAGGCTCTGGAGATGCTGCTCTCAGAGGGGCCTGCAACACCTCAAGGCCATCCCATGGCTGATTATCATTACGCAGGTAAGCAAAGCAGAGCTTCTTGCGTCCCTGACAGATGCTGCCGTCCCCTTCATTGTTGTGGCAAGCGTTTCTGCTTCAAGAAATTGTGCTTAACACCAGCACAAGGTCTTGTCTCCTCTGTGGGTGGGCAAAGCACCAGCATCTAGTCCTTCAGCTCTACTTGTTTTCCAATCCTTCTCCCCGGGCAATGCCTGCTCTTGTCTTCACGCCCTTCTGAGGGAGCAGACACGTACACCCACGTGAATGACGGCCTGCGACCGTTTTCTTTCGGCAGCCAGAGGAATCTACTTGGTGTGGATCAAGGGATCTGTTTACTAGCCGCTGCTTTTTATTGCCAGGCTCTGATAGATGGACACCTGAGGAGAAGGAGTCCTTCCAAAAGGCTTTCCACACCTACGGCAAGGATTTTCATCTCATCCAGAAGCAGGTAAAGCCACGGGACATTCTTTACCCGAGCAGATCAGCAGCAGGAAAGCTTGCTTATTTCTGGGAACAAGCACTGGGCTTCAGTCTCTCTCTTCTCAAGGAGCAAGTATCTTCAAGTAGTAACAAAAGGGGACATCAAAAGCCTGTGTCAAAAGGATGATCCTGCCTCTCCAGCCCTTTTCTCCAAGCTCTTTTGGAAGATGAAGCTTTATTCTGTCAGACTTGTGGCACAGGTCTGCTGCTGCTTCCACAAGACGCTGTGCTGGCATAACTGGAGTGAAGCGGGGAAAGAAGAACTGTGCTAGGTGGATTTGTTGTTGATCTGTGCATTGCGTGTATTAGCACCTAGCATCATACAGGGTTTAAGACATTGCATGATGCCTCTCTTTCTCCATGTTGATTTCATTTTACACCCTACTCCATTTACTTCATGCTTTTACTTCCTAGTTGACTCCATAGTCTACTTTTTCCCCAGTGCACCCGACACCATTTGCGATTCCTTCTTTTTCTCTTCACAACAGATCCAGACTAAGACCGTGGCCCAGTGTGTGGAGTACTACTACTCCTGGAAAAAGGAGCATAAACTTGCCAGCACTCTTGCTCAGGTGAGGGGCAAGAAAATGGAGAGGTGCCAGGAAGGTCGAGAAACTGGGAGAAGGGGAGAAAAGCTGCTGGCGAGCCATGCCAGATGCCCCTTTGCCAGGATCACATCGTCCCATGTGCTGGGAAAGGCACAGCAGATGCTGCCCGGGCCTTCCTTGTGCTGCTGCCCTGAAGTATGCAATTCTGGAGCCTAACTTTGACCCAAGAAAGCAGCACCGCCACCAAAATGGGCTTTGACTCTCTACAGATGGGCTTCTCAAGGGCTGGCACCCTCGCTGACTCCAATCAGACCCCAAATTCCCCACTGCTTGCTGACATCAGCAGTCCAGGCTGCCTTTGTGGATATGCTGCAGATTTTCAGGGAGTTTTTCTAGCATGCCAGCATAGTCCCCAAGAAGGAGCTGCTGGTGCTGTGGCTCCCCTAAATCTTTCCTTAGCGGCAAAGAGCAATTTGCTTCCCATCATGTGAGAGAGAGAGAGAGAGAGAGAGAGAGAGAGAGAGACAGGGAGGGAGATTATTTTGGGGACTAGAAAATGGCTAAGCATGTGTCTACCCTAATTGGACTGAATTGAAATGCCATTGCCTAGACATTTGTGGAGGAAAAGCAGAGAGAAATAGATGTTAGGCAGAAAGGTAGAAATAAGAAATGTAGAGCTCTAAATAGCCAGGTCTTTCTCCCACCCCTTTGGCCTGTAGAAAAGAGGAGTATTTTCCTCCAAGCTCTGGCTTGGCAGCCCGCCGCAGCCCATTGGCAAAGACAGCCGTTTTCTCAGCTCTTGAGTCTTTGGAAGGATTTGCTTAGGCCGATCGATTTTTCTGCTGGATGCTCTGATTTCCAGCTTTGTGAGAGGAAGGAAGCATTGATAAGGACTCTTTGATTTCCAGAGCGTGGGCAAAGCAAAGAGGAGCAAAAGCCCTCCCAGAAAGGAGAACGGGGAGCCAGGGAAGAGAAGCCGCAAGAGGGCTCGCAGCGCCCAGTGTCCCTGCTGCCAACCGCGCCAGCCGCCCCCTTCGGCGGGAGGCCCCTTTCCCTGCGGGCAGTGCAAACGGTGCGCAAGTTCCTCCTCTTTCTGCTCAAAGCTGCGCCTTTGGACTAAAAGGGGCTGACCCTTTTCAAAGGCACCGCAGGGGAAGCTGGGGGCACTTGCAGCATCGCCCCCGGCAGCCGTGCTCAAGCTTAACACCCACCTCAAACCCAAAGAGCTTAGGTAAAACCCAGCCTTCACAATGAAACCTTGCCGTGCCCCAACAAGACACAGTTGATACAAGTAGGAATAGATCCATCAAAGCTTGGTTTGATGCTGCTGATCAAATTCAAAAGAGGATGCAGCAAAAGGAGGAAGACATTTCAAGGCATTGAAAGTAGAACCATCAGACTCATGGTGCTGATCCATTGACAAATGTGCCACTGCCCGAAAAGACAGAAATTCATACTCAAACGGAGATCTTGGCACTTGGTTTCATGGTGTGTACTAGCGTCAGCAATGGATGGTTTGCTTCCTATCTTGCAGGGTGTTTGAAAGCATGAAGGAAAGGAACAAACACAGCAGAAGACATCGGCCTCGGAAGACAGCAGAGCCTCTCCCCAAGAAGAAAAGACCAAATTAGACAACCCTGCAGGTTGTCCAGGGCTAGCAAGAGTTAGGCAGATTAGTTAGATAGGAATACAACTGTTAGATATTAGTTAGATAGGAATAGGACTGTTTTTTAAGCTTTTTGGGTTGTTTAATCTTCTACTTCGTTAGTTGACATGATAGTAACCTCCTCAATTTAGTAGTTAAGGTACATTAGTATTATTCAGGACTCATTAGTATTATTAGATTTATCAGTAAATGTCAGAGGTTGGGTGTTTTGTATGCTCTGCCATATGCTCTTTGTCATTTTGCCTTTGTTGAGACCTAATCTGTCTTTATCATTAAACCAATGTTTGTTCCATTTTGTCTGTTTGTCTGTATGAAAGCACTCCAGCAATGTTTGTTCCATTTGCCTGGTGTTGCAAAGACGGCACTTGCCCTGAGAGAAGAAGCTGGGCAGGCGCCACCTCCCCCAGGCCCAGCCCCAGCCCCTTGCTAAGCTGGCAGGACTTCCTGACGTGTGTCTCCTTTACTGCCAGTGAAATACCGCTGGGGCTTCAGCCTTTGATTCCTCAACATCTCAGCTGGGAGTGGAAAGGGAGGCTTTGTTTAATTCACTGAATTGCATCTAGATGAGTGGTCTGGTCTCACCATATTTTCTGGCATAAAAGCAGCGGGTTGAGTCCTTTTTGGAGCCCAGACAGAAAAATTTCTTTCATTTTGGGGGACTGATGGAGCTGACCAGCTTGGAGGACGTTTCTAAGCCCTCCGATTCTATCCAATTCCTATCGGCATGCACCACAAAGGCATGGCTAGTTCAGTTGCAGTTTCTCCTGAAAGGACCAGTGTCCCGCTCTGGGCCTCCAGCAATCTCCTTAGCTTAAGCCGAGCGGGTGTGATCATTATCCTCTGACTTGTCACAGCTGGGGCACTTGCGCCAAAGAAGAATCCAAGTCACTCTTTTATGGAGGCCAGCAAATGGCCGTGCCTAGCAAGGCTTTGGTGGCAGGGGCTGTGGAGGGTGGATGGAGAGGGGGCGAGGGAGGGGGCAATTGGCAGGCTGCTTCTGGGAAGCCGAGGCAAGCTTGCCCTTGTCTGATGGAGCCGGTGCAGGTGGGCTTTGGAGGCTACAAAGTATCTGCCTTGCAGTGGGACTTGTTCCAGCTGCCCCCTCAGTTTGCTGGCCAGTGGGTAACATGCAGGCTGGGAAGGAAGCAAGATTGGGACTGAAGCAAGATTTGCTTTTCCTTAAGGACAGGCAGGAAAGCAGCAAAGCTGCCTGGCTTTTTCTCATATCTGGGATCTAGGCGTTAAAAGCAATGTGAAGGCCAGCAGTGTGGAAAGGCAATTCTGTAAGTGTTGCTTCCTTAGAGGAATGCCAGAGTCTTTTGGGACAACCACCGAGCTTCTCCAAGGGAGCTGGACGAGGGATCTAGAAATTCTGCCTGAATGTTTGCTAGAGAAATGCCCGTGTGCTGTCCCTGGGTGTGTGTGTGTGTGTCCCCATCAGTTGGCCTGAAAAAGATCCTGTTTCTCCAAGTTTCAAGGGAGGAGTGATGAGGTGAGAGACCAGCTCAGAGGCCCAAAGGAGGGAAACCATGCAGTGACATTATTGGGCAGCAAAAGGAGAATTGAGAAAGGGGGCAGGATGAATGCCTCCACTTTGAGAGGAAGCTTTGGAGTTGGCTCTGCGCTAGGCAACTTGCAAATTCCAGCTCCTCTCAGAGCTGGAGGAGAGCCAGTGGGAGGAGCCCTTCTGGTTCTCCAGGGCAGGAGATGAGGTCTGGGCCCTTGCACAGAGGCAGGCTCCTGTGCACCTTCAGCTGGAGGCACCTTGCAGAGAAGCACCGGGAAGAGCCAGGGCTGTCCCTGCACTGCTTTTGCCCGTCTCATCAGACGACTGAGGAGAAAAGGCCCAATGGGAAGCTTCTCAGAGCAAACTTGCAGCAGAAGAAGTACAAGGGGCAGAGGCGGCCCATGCCCCTTTCTGTCCCATGGCTCCCCCAGGGGTTCTAGATGGAATGTTGGGCTGTGCCCATAGCAACTGTCGTTGTCTCCTGCTCCTGCGGCCCTTGCTGGAACACTGCTGGAGCAGCGCTGGAGCAGCAGCTGCAGGATCAGCTCCTGGGCTGTCCCTGACCAGCCGCCTTCTGCACTCAGCGCCAGACCCGGCCTCTGCACCGACATCCTGGTCTCCTCGTCTGCCTCCGGGCATCCCCAGAGCACTTGGGAACCCTCCAAGGTAAGAAAATCCCCGTTTGCCCTCAAAGCACTAGCACAAGGGCAGGAGGCTCCAGCTGCCTCTCCCACCAAGCACGACACACAGGCTGCGTGCTCACTTTCCCCAGACGAGCTTCCACGTGAAAGCAGGGTGCAGCTTCTGAAGGAATTGTGTTGCCTCCAGGGGAAACACAGACCTTTCCATAGAGGACTTAGAGAGGTGTCCCAGTGCAGTTGCAGATCCTCGTCCACGCATCACCTGATTAAACGTTCTTGGCACCCATTTCAGTCCTCAAACTATCTTGTGCTGACCCCAAAACAAATTGTTCCTGGCTGAGCAGGTCAGGGCTTCAGTGTCAACAAATCCCCTTATGCCCTGACTCTGCTCACACCCGCTCCAAAGCTTCAAACAGCACAATGATGGCACTTCTCCTCTGGCATCCCTGTCGTTCAGGGCATGGAAGCATTTGACTGGGCTTCTCTGCAAACACAGGCTTTCAACTTCAAAAACCATCTGGGATCAGCAATTCTTATCTACTTACGTATTTACATCGCCTATAGATCCCTTCTATTTTAATATCTTTAGAGATTCTTTTTTCAGTGCACGTAGGGCTGGTTCTACCTCATGCTCAGGGGTGGCCGTCAAATGCCATCTCCTCAAGAGCACAATCACAGTAGCACAGAATTTTCTGCCTTGGAAGGGATTCTGAAAGATCACTGAGCCCAACTGCAGGGCCTGCCCGGGGCAGCCTCAACAATCACAGCCTGTGCCCAAGAGCAGTGTCCAAACACTTTTGGAGCTCAGTCAGCCTTGGTGCTGTGCCCCCTTCCCTGGGGAGGCTGTTGCAGTGCCCAAGCAGCCTGTGGCTGAAGAAGCTTTTCCTTCGATCCAACCTAAGCCTGCACTGGCACATCTCCCCTGCCATTCTCTTGGCTCTTCTCCGTGGCCCTGGGAGTGAAGAGAGTAGTGCATGGCCTTCTGCTTGCCCTCCTGAGGAAGCTGCTGACTGCTGGAGGGTCCTGCCTAGGACATTCCATGTCAAAAAGGCAGCAATGACAGCAAAGAGAAAGGAGCTGGGACACGGGAGCTCGGGCTTTGCAATGATGAGGATGAGAAGGAAGGCTACTGACACATCCTTGGCAGAAGGATTTTGAACTGGAGCATTGCTTTGATCTCTTTCAGGTGGAAAGGAGAGGCACAATGAAAAGGAAAGCAAGAGCCCAGATTCAGCCGTGAGTTTTGGCCTAGGGTTAAAGGACAGCAAACTGGAGGAATGGCGAGGAGGAGAACTGCTCTTTCACAGTCAGGCTGGGATTGGTTCAAGCCTGTGGGTGCACAGCAAGGCTCTCTTGACCACTTGCCTTTCTCACCTCCACCTCCTTCTTCCTTTAGACACATCAATGTTGGCAGCGACTTTCAGGCTGAGCTCCCAGAGCTGCAGAACAGAGCAGCAAGTGAGGATGAAGAGCCTGCAAGCCTGGTCTGGAAGCCCTGGGGAGAGGATGACTCTGACATGGAAAAACCTGACAGAGGTAGCTTTGCTTCAAGCTTTGCTTCCAGCCCTGAGCTACTTGGGTCTTGAAAAGGCTCCTTATGCCTAAAAAGGCAGCGTTTTGCAGGCTCTGCTTCTCTCCTTGTCTCGCCCATCTTCCCATGTAGAAGTGTTAGAGGCAAGGAGAAAGAGCAAGCACCTTGCTCTCCAAACTGGTCAGGGCCGTTTGCCACTGGAAGAGGGGAGATTGGCCCCCACTTCTTCTTACAGAAGCTGCTTTGGAGGGAGAGCCAGCACTGCGTGGGCCCTTGCTTCATCTGGCTCTGTCTTTGCTCTCCTTTTCATGCTCTCTCTCCAAGCTGCTGTCTTTAGCTGCCGGCCTTTCCTTCTGCCTTGCATGGCAACCTTTGCCCTTTGCTGGCCTCCAGGCTGACTTTCGGTGGGTTTTTTCTTGTGCTTGCAGTAAGAGAACTGTTGGACATGGCCAGCTCCCGTGGCATTCCCGGGGCAGCAGCTAACCTGGAGCGCGCCCTGCACTGCCTGCACCAGGCACGCGGCAGCGTTCCGGTAAGAAGCGGCTGTTTGGGCGCAGAGGAGAGGGCACAGGGAATGCAGAAGGCCTGGGCACTGGGACAGCCTTTCCTGGCTGCTCTTGGAAGAAGGGTCTTAACAGGGAGCAGAGCACTTGCTGCCTGCTGGGTCTCCTCCAGCTGCGTCAGGGCTGAGCCCAAAGGGCTCCAGCAGGGAGAATCTCCCTCCTGGAGGCGGCGGCGGCGGAAGGTCCTGCTGCCTTGTAAATGGCCTGGAGATTTGGCTTCTCTAAGACATTTGGAGGGGAAATTCCCAGAAGCCTCAGTCAGCTGAGGCCATTCTGGCTGCAGGAGCAGCAAAATCCTCAGCTTGGTGAGCAAAAGGCCACTCTTGGGGACCAGGATCAAAGGGTCGGGCAGCAAAAACTAGGGACTGGGAGCAAATGACAGTGTTTCACCCACATGGGATACAGTCGCTTGAATGTCTGGAGAGGCAAAGGAGCTGAAAGGCAGCACCTGTGATTTTTTGGCTCATTTTTAATGTGCTGGGGCGGCTAAAGCCTTTTCCCTCTTGATCTTGCAGGAGGCTCTGGAGATGCTGCTCTCAGAGGGGCCTGCAACACCTCAAGGCCATCCCATGGCTGATTATCATTACGCAGGTAAGCAAAGCAGAGCTTCTTGCGTCCCTGACAGATGCTGCCGTCCCCTTCATTGTTGTGGCAAGCGTTTCTGCTTCAAGAAATTGTGCTTAACACCAGCACAAGGTCTTGTCTCCTCTGTGGGTGGGCAAAGCACCAGCATCTAGTCCTTCAGCTCTACTTGTTTTCCAATCCTTCTCCCCGGGCAATGCCTGCTCTTGTCTTCACGCCCTTCTGAGGGAGCAGACACGTACACCCACGTGAATGACGGCCTGCGACCGTTTTCTTTCGGCAGCCAGAGGAATCTACTTGGTGTGGATCAAGGGATCTGTTTACTAGCCGCTGCTTTTTATTGCCAGGCTCTGATAGATGGACACCTGAGGAGAAGGAGTCCTTCCAAAAGGCTTTCCACACCTACGGCAAGGATTTTCATCTCATCCAGAAGCAGGTAAAGCCACGGGACATTCTTTACCCGAGCAGATCAGCAGCAGGAAAGCTTGCTTATTTCTGGGAACAAGCACTGGGCTTCAGTCTCTCTCTTCTCAAGGAGCAAGTATCTTCAAGTAGTAACAAAAGGGGACATCAAAAGCCTGTGTCAAAAGGATGATCCTGCCTCTCCAGCCCTTTTCTCCAAGCTCTTTTGGAAGATGAAGCTTTATTCTGTCAGACTTGTGGCACAGGTCTGCTGCTGCTTCCACAAGACGCTGTGCTGGCATAACTGGAGTGAAGCGGGGAAAGAAGAACTGTGCTAGGTGGATTTGTTGTTGATCTGTGCATTGCGTGTATTAGCACCTAGCATCATACAGGGTTTAAGACATTGCATGATGCCTCTCTTTCTCCATGTTGATTTCATTTTACACCCTACTCCATTTACTTCATGCTTTTACTTCCTAGTTGACTCCATAGTCTACTTTTTCCCCAGTGCACCCGACACCATTTGCGATTCCTTCTTTTTCTCTTCACAACAGATCCAGACTAAGACCGTGGCCCAGTGTGTGGAGTACTACTACTCCTGGAAAAAGGAGCATAAACTTGCCAGCACTCTTGCTCAGGTGAGGGGCAAGAAAATGGAGAGGTGCCAGGAAGGTCGAGAAACTGGGAGAAGGGGAGAAAAGCTGCTGGCGAGCCATGCCAGATGCCCCTTTGCCAGGATCACATCGTCCCATGTGCTGGGAAAGGCACAGCAGATGCTGCCCGGGCCTTCCTTGTGCTACTGCCCTGAAGTATGCAATTCTGGAGCCTAACTTTGACCCAAGAAAGCAGCACCGCCACCAAAATGGGCTTTGACTCTCTACAGATGGGCTTCTCAAGGGCTGGCACCCTCGCTGACTCCAATCAGACCCCAAATTCCCCACTGCTTGCTGACATCAGCAGTCCAGGCTGCCTTTGTGGATATGCTGCAGATTTTCAGGGAGTTTTTCTAGCATGCCAGCATAGTCCCCAAGAAGGAGCTGCTGGTGCTGTGGCTCCCCTAAATCTTTCCTTAGCGGCAAAGAGCAATTTGCTTCCCATCATGTGAGAGAGAGAGAGAGAGAGAGAGAGAGAGAGAGACAGGGAGGGAGATTATTTTGGGGACTAGAAAATGGCTAAGCATGTGTCTACCCTAATTGGACTGAATTTAAATCCCGTTGCCTAGACATTTGTGGAGGAAAAGCAGAGAGATGTTAGGCAGAAAGGTAGAAATAAGAAATGTAGAGCTCTAAATAGCCAGGTCTTTCTCCCACCCCTTTGGCCTGTAGAAAAGAGGAGTATTTTCCTCCAAGCTCTGGCTTGGCAGCCCGCCGCAGCCCATTGGCAAAGGCAGCCGTTTTCTCAGCTCTTGAGGCTTTGGAAGGATTTGCTTAGGCCGATAGATTTTTCTGCTGGATGCTCTGATTTCCAGCTTTGTGAGAGGAAGGAAGCATTGATAAGGACTCTTTGATTTCCAGAGCGTGGGCAAAGCAAAGAGGAGCAAAAGCCCTCCCAGAAAGGAGAACGGGGAGCCAGGGAAGAGAAGCCGCAAGAGGGCTCGCAGCGCCCAGTGTCCCTGCTGCCAACCGCGCCAGCCGCCCCCTTCGGCGGGAGGCCCCTTTCCCTGCGGGCAGTGCAAACGGTGCGCAAGTTCCTCCTCTTTCTGCTCAAAGCTGCGCCTTTGGACTAAAAGGGGCTGACCCTTTTCAAAGGCACCGCAGGGGAAGCTGGGGGCACTTGCAGCATCGCCCCCGGCAGCCGTGCTCAAGCTTAACACCCACCTCAAACCCAAAGAGCTTAGGTAAAACCCAGCCTTCACAATGAAACCTTGCCGTGCCCCAACAAGACCCAGTTGATACAAGTAGGAATAGATCCATCAAAGCTTGGTTTGATGCTGCTGATCAAATTCAAAAGAGGATGCAGCAAAAGGAGGAAGACATTTCAAGGCATTGAAAGTAGAACCATCAGACTCATGGTGCTGATCCATTGACAAATGTGCCACTGCCCGAAAAGACAGAAATTCATACTCAAACGGAGATCTCGGCACTTGGTTTCATGGTGTGTACTAGCGTCAGCAATGGATGGTTTGCTTCCTATCTTGCAGGGTGTTTGAAAGCATGAAGGAAAGGAACAAACACAGCAGAAGACATCGGCCTCGGAAGACAGCAGAGCCTCTCCCCAAGAAGAAAAGACCAAATTAGACAACCCTGCAGGTTGTCCAGGGCTAGCAAGAGTTAGGCAGATTAGTTAGATAGGAATACAACTGTTAGATATTAGTTAGATAGGAATACGATTATTTTTTAAGATTTTTGGGTTGTTTAATCTTCTACTTGGTTAGTTGACATGATAGTAACCTCCTCAATTTAGTAGTTAAGATACATTAGTATTATTCAGGACTCATTAGTATTATTAGATTTATCAGTAAATGTCAGAGGTTGGGTGTTGTCTATGCTCTGCCATATGCTCTTTGTCATTTTGCCTTTGTTGAGAGCCAATCTGTCTTTATCATTAAACCAATGTTTGTTCCATTTTGTCTTTTTGTCTGTATGAAATGACTTTGGCAATGTTTGTTCCATTTGCCTGGTGTTGCAAAGACGGCACTTGCCCTGAGAGTAGAATCTGGGCAGGCGCCACCTCCCCCAGGCCCAGCCCCTTGCTCAGCTGGCAGGACTTCCTGAGGTGTGTCTCCTTTACTGCCAGTGAAATACCGCTGGGGCTTCAGCCTTTGATTCCTCAACATCTCAGCTGGGAGTGGAAAGGGAGGCTTTGTTTAATTCACTGAATTGCATCTAGATGAGTGGTCTGGTCTCACCATATTTTCTGGCATAAAAGCAGCGGGTTGAGTCCTTTTTGGAGCCCAGACAGAAAAATTTCTTTCATTTTGGGGGACTGATGGAGCTGACCAGCTTGGAGGACGTTTCTAAGCCCTCCGATTCTATCCAATTCCTATCGGCATGCACCACAAAGGCATGGCTAGTTCAGTTGCAGTTTCTCCTGAAAGGACCAGTGTCCCGCTCTGGGCCTCCAGCAATCTCCTTAGCTTAAGCCGAGCGGGTGTGATCATTATCCTCTGACTTGTCACAGCTGGGGCACTTGCGCCAAAGAAGAATCCAAGTCACTCTTTTATGGAGGCCAGCAAATGGCCGTGCCTAGCAAGGCTTTGGTGGCAGGGGCTGTGGAGGGTGGATGGAGAGGGGGCGAGGGAGGGGGCAATTGGCAGGCTGCTTCTGGGAAGCCGAGGCAAGCTTGCCCTTGTCTGATGGAGCCGGTGCAGGTGGGCTTTGGAGGCTACAAAGTATCTGCCTTGCAGTGGGACTTGTTCCAGCTGCCCCCTCAGTTTGCTGGCCAGTGGGTAACATGCAGGCTGGGAAGGAAGCAAGATTGGGACTGAAGCAAGATTTGCTTTTCCTTAAGGACAGGCAGGAAAGCAGCAAAGCTGCCTGGCTTTTTCTCATATCTGGGATCTAGGCGTTAAAAGCAATGTGAAGGCCAGCAGTGTGGAAAGGCAATTCTGTAAGTGTTGCTTCCTTAGAGGAATGCCAGAGTCTTTTGGGACAACCACCGAGCTTCTCCAAGGGAGCTGGACGAGGGATCTAGAAATTCTGCCTGAATGTTTGCTAGAGAAATGCCCGTGTGCTGTCCCTGGGTGTGTGTGTGTGTGTCCCCATCAGTTGGCCTGAAAAAGATCCTGTTTCTCCAAGTTTCAAGGGAGGAGTGATGAGGTGAGAGACCAGCTCAGAGGCCCAAAGGAGGGAAACCATGCAGTGACATTATTGGGCAGCAAAAGGAGAATTGAGAAAGGGGGCAGGATGAATGCCTCCACTTTGAGAGGAAGCTTTGGAGTTGGCTCTGCGCTAGGCAACTTGCAAATTCCAGCTCCTCTCAGAGCTGGAGGAGAGCCAGTGGGAGGAGCCCTTCTGGTTCTCCAGGGCAGGAGATGAGGTCTGGGCCCTTGCACAGAGGCAGGCTCCTGTGCACCTTCAGCTGGAGGCACCTTGCAGAGAAGCACCGGGAAGAGCCAGGGCTGTCCCTGCACTGCTTTTGCCCGTCTCATCAGACGACTGAGGAGAAAAGGCCCAATGGGAAGCTTCTCAGAGCAAACTTGCAGCAGAAGAAGTACAAGGGGCAGAGGCGGCCCATGCCCCTTTCTGTCCCATGGCTCCCCCAGGGGTTCTAGATGGAATGTTGGGCTGTGCCCATAGCAACTGTCGTTGTCTCCTGCTCCTGCGGCCCTTGCTGGAACACTGCTGGAGCAGCGCTGGAGCAGCAGCTGCAGGATCAGCTCCTGGGCTGTCCCTGACCAGCCGCCTTCTGCACTCAGCGCCAGACCCGGCCTCTGCACCGACATCCTGGTCTCCTCGTCTGCCTCCGGGCATCCCCAGAGCACTTGGGAACCCTCCAAGGTAAGAAAATCCCCGTTTGCCCTCAAAGCACTAGCACAAGGGCAGGAGGCTCCAGCTGCCTCTCCCACCAAGCACGACACACAGGCTGCGTGCTCACTTTCCCCAGACGAGCTTCCACGTGAAAGCAGGGTGCAGCTTCTGAAGGAATTGTGTTGCCTCCAGGGGAAACACAGACCTTTCCATAGAGGACCTAGAGAGGTGTCCCAGTGCAGTTGCAGATCCTCGTCCACGCATCACCTGATTAAACGTTCTTGGCACCCATTTCAGTCCTCAAACTATCTTGTGCTGACCCCAAAACAAATTGTTCCTGGCTGAGCAGGTCAGGGCTTCAGTGTCAACAAATCCCCTTATGCCCTGACTCTGCTCACACCCGCTCCAAAGCTTCAAACAGCACCATGATGGCACTTCTCCTCTGGCATCCCTGTCGTTCAGGGCATGGAAGCATTTGACTGGGCTTCTCTGCAAACACAGGCTTTCAACTTCAAAAACCATCTGGGATCAGCAATTCTTATCTACTTACGTATTTACATCGCCTATAGATCCCTTCTATTTTAATATCTTTAGAGATTCTTTTTTCAGTGCACGTAGGGCTGGTTCTACCTCATGCTCAGGGGTGGCCGTCAAATGCCATCTCCTCAAGAGCACAATCACAGTAGCACAGAATTTTCTGCCTTGGAAGGGATTCTGAAAGATCACTGAGGCCAACTGCAGGGCCTGCCCGGGGCAGCCTCAACAATCACAGCCTGTGCCCAAGAGCAGTGTCCAAACACTTTTGGAGCTCAGTCAGCCTTGGTGCTGTGCCCCCTTCCCTGGGGAGGCTGTTGCAGTGCCCAAGCAGCCTGTGGCTGAAGAAGCTTTTCCTTCGATCCAACCTAAGCCTGCACTGGCACATCTCCCCTGCCATTCTCTTGGCTCTTCTCCGTGGCCCTGGGAGTGAAGAGAGTAGTGCATGGCCTTCTGCTTGCCCTCCTGAGGAAGCTGCTGACTGCTGGAGGGTCCTGCCTAGGACATTCCATGTCAAAAAGGCAGCAATGAGAGCAAAGAGAAAGGAGCTGGGACACGGGAGCTCGGGCTTTGCAATGATGAGGATGAGAAGGAAGGCTACTGACACATCCTTGGCAGAAGGATTTTGAACTGGAGCATTGCTTTGATCTCTTTCAGGTGGAAAGGAGAGGCACAATGAAAAGGAAAGCAAGAGCCCAGATTCAGCCGTGAGTTTTGGCCTAGGGTTAAAGGACAGCAAACTGGAAGAATGGCGAGGAGGAGAACTGCTCTTTCACAGTCAGGCTGGGATTGGTTCAAGCCTGTGGGTGCACAGCAAGGCTCTCTTGACCACTTGCCTTTCTCACCTCCACCTCCTTCTTCCTTTAGACACATCAATGTTGGCAGCGACTTTCAGGCTGAGCTCCCAGAGCTGCAGAACAGAGCAGCAAGTGAGGATGAAGAGCCTGCAAGCCTGGTCTGGAAGCCCTGGGGAGAGGATGACTCTGACATGGAAAAACCTGACAGAGGTAGCTTTGCTTCAAGCTTTGCTTCCAGCCCTGAGCTACTTGGGTCTTGAAAAGGCTCCTTATGCCTAAAAAGGCAGCGTTTTGCAGGCTCTGCTTCTCTCCTTGTCTCGCCCATCTTCCCATGTAGAAGTGTTAGAGGCAAGGAGAAAGAGCAAGCACCTTGCTCTCCAAACTGGTCAGGGCCGTTTGCCACTGGAAGAGGGGAGATTGGCCCCCACTTCTTCTTACAGAAGCTGCTTTGGAGGGAGAGCCAGCACTGCGTGGGCCCTTGCTTCAGCTGGCTCTGTCTTTGCTCTCCTTTTCATGCTCTCTCTCCAAGCTGCTGTCTTTAGCTGCCGGCCTTTCCTTCTGCCTTGCATGGCAACCTTTGCCCTTTGCTGGCCTCCAGGCTGACTTTCGGTGGGTTTTTTCTTGTGCTTGCAGTAAGAGAACTGTTGGACATGGCCAGCTCCCGTGGCATTCCCGGGGCAGCAGCTAACCTGGAGCGCGCCCTGCACTGCCTGCACCAGGCACGCGGCAGCGTTCCGGTAAGAAGCGGCTGTTTGGGCGCAGAGGAGAGGGCACAGGGAATGCAGAAGGCCTGGGCACTGGGACAGCCTTTCCTGGCTGCTCTTGGAAGAAGGGTCTTAACAGGGAGCAGAGCACTTGCTGCCTGCTGGGTCTCCTCCAGCTGCGTCAGGGCTGAGCCCAAAGGGCTCCAGCAGGGAGAATCTCCCTCCTGGAGGCGGCGGCGGCGGAAGGTCCTGCTGCCTTGTAAATGGCCTGGAGATTTGGCTTCTCTAAGACATTTGGAGGGGAAATTCCCAGAAGCCTCAGTCAGCTGAGGCCATTCTGGCTGCAGGAGCAGCAAAATCCTCAGCTTGGTGAGCAAAAGGCCACTCTTGGGGACCAGGATCAAAGGGTTGGGCAGCAAAAACTAGGGACTGGGAGCAAATGACAGTGTTTCACCCACATGGGATACAGTCGCTTGAATGTCTGGAGAGGCAAAGGAGCTGAAAGGCAGCACCTGTGATTTTTTGGCTCATTTTTAATGTGCTGGGGCGGCTAAAGCCTTTTCCCTCTTGATCTTGCAGGAGGCTCTGGAGATGCTGCTCTCAGAGGGGCCTGCAACAGCTCAAGGCCATCCCATGGCTGATTATCATTACGCAGGTAAGCAAAGCAGAGCTTCTTGCGTCCCTGACAGATGCTGCCGTCCCCTTCATTGTTGTGGCAAGCGTTTCTGCTTCAAGAAATTGTGCTTAACACCAGCACAAGGTCTTGTCTCCTCTGTGGGTGGGCAAAGCACCAGCATCTAGTCCTTCAGCTCTACTTGTTTTCCAATCCTTCTCCCCGGGCAATGCCTGCTCTTGTCTTCACGCCCTTCTGAGGGAGCAGACACGTACACCCACGTGAATGACGGCCTGCGACCGTTTTCTTTCGGCAGCCAGAGGAATCTACTTGGTGTGGATCAAGGGATCTGTTTACTAGCCGCTGCTTTTTATTGCCAGGCTCTGATAGATGGACACCTGAGGAGAAGGAGTCCTTCCAAAAGGCTTTCCACACCTACGGCAAGGATTTTCATCTCATCCAGAAGCAGGTAAAGCCACGGGACATTCTTTACCCGAGCAGATCAGCAGCAGGAAAGCTTGCTTATTTCTGGGAACAAGCACTGGGCTTCAGTCTCTCTCTTCTCAAGGAGCAAGTATCTTCAAGTAGTAACAAAAGGGGACATCAAAAGCCTGTGTCAAAAGGATGATCCTGCCTCTCCAGCCCTTTTCTCCAAGCTCTTTTGGAAGATGAAGCTTTATTCTGTCAGACTTGTGGCACAGGTCTGCTGCTGCTTCCACAAGACGCTGTGCTGGCATAACTGGAGTGAAGCGGGGAAAGAAGAACTGTGCTAGGTGGATTTGTTGTTGATCTGTGCATTGCGTGTATTAGCACCTAGCATCATACAGGGTTTAAGACATTGCATGATGCCTCTCTTTCTCCATGTTGATTTCATTTTACACCCTACTCCATTTACTTCATGCTTTTACTTCCTAGTTCACTCCATAGTCTACTTTTTCCCCAGTGCACCCGACACCATTTGCGATTCCTTCTTTTTCTCTTCACAACAGATCCAGACTAAGACCGTGGCCCAGTGTGTGGAGTACTACTACTCCTGGAAAAAGGAGCATAAACTTGCCAGCACTCTTGCTCAGGTGAGGGGCAAGAAAATGGAGAGGTGCCAGGAAGGTCGAGAAACTGGGAGAAGGGGAGAAAAGCTGCTGGCGAGCCATGCCAGATGCCCCTTTGCCAGGATCACATCGTCCCATGCGCTGGGAAAGGCACAGCAGATGCTGCCCGGGCCTTCCTTGTGCTGCTGCCCTGAAGTATGCAATTCTGGAGCCTAACTTTGACCCAAGAAAGCAGCACCGCCACCAAAATGGGCTTTGACTCTCTACAGATGGGCTTCTCAAGGGCTGGCACCCTCGCTGACTCCAATCAGACCCCAAATTCCCCACTGCTTGCTGACATCAGCAGTCCAGGCTGCCTTTGTGGATATGCTGCAGATTTTCAGGGAGTTTTTCTAGCATGCCAGCATAGTCCCCAAGAAGGAGCTGCTGGTGCTGTGGCTCCCCTAAATCTTTCCTTAGCGGCAAAGAGCAATTTGCTTCCCATCATGTGAGAGAGAGAGAGAGAGAGAGAGAGAGAGAGAGACAGGGAGGGAGATTATTTTGGGGACTAGAAAATGGCTAAGCATGTGTCTACCCTAATTGGACTGAATTTAAATCCCGTTGCCTAGACATTTGTGGAGGAAAAGCAGAGAGATGTTAGGCAGAAAGGTAGAAATAAGAAATGTAGAGCTCTAAATAGCCAGGTCTTTCTCCCACCCCTTTGGCCTGTAGAAAAGAGGAGTATTTTCCTCCAAGCTCTGGCTTGGCAGCCCGCCGCAGCCCATTGGCAAAGGCAGCCGTTTTCTCAGCTCTTGAGGCTTTGGAAGGATTTGCTTAGGCCGATAGATTTTTCTGCTGGATGCTCTGATTTCCAGCTTTGTGAGAGGAAGGAAGCATTGATAAGGACTCTTTGATTTCCAGAGCGTGGGCAAAGCAAAGAGGAGCAAAAGCCCTCCCAGAAAGGAGAACGGGGAGCCAGGGAAGAGAAGCCGCAAGAGGGCTCGCAGCGCCCAGTGTCCCTGCTGCCAACCGCGCCAGCCGCCCCCTTCGGCGGGAGGCCCCTTTCCCTGCGGGCAGTGCAAACGGTGCGCAAGTTCCTCCTCTTTCTGCTCAAAGCTGCGCCTTTGGACTAAAAGGGGCTGACCCTTTTCAAAGGCACCGCAGGGGAAGCTGGGGGCACTTGCAGCATCGCCCCCGGCAGCCGTGCTCAAGCTTAACACCCACCTCAAACCCAAAGAGCTTAGGTAAAACCCAGCCTTCACAATGAAACCTTGCCGTGCCCCAACAAGACCCAGTTGATACAAGTAGGAATAGATCCATCAAAGCTTGGTTTGATGCTGCTGATCAAATTCAAAAGAGGATGCAGCAAAAGGAGGAAGACATTTCAAGGCATTGAAAGTAGAACCATCAGACTCATGGTGCTGATCCATTGACAAATGTGCCACTGCCCGAAAAGACAGAAATTCATACTCAAACGGAGATCTCGGCACTTGCTTTCATGGTGTGTACTAGCGTCAGCAATGGATGGTTTGCTTCCTATCTTGCAGGGTGTTTGAAAGCATGAAGGAAAGGAACAAACACAGCAGAAGACATCGGCCTCGGAAGACAGCAGAGCCTCTCCCCAAGAAGAAAAGACCAAATTAGACAACCCTGCAGGTTGTCCAGGGCTAGCAAGAGTTAGGCAGATTAGTTAGATAGGAATACAACTGTTAGATATTAGTTAGATAGGAATACGATTATTTTTTAAGATTTTTGGGTTGTTTAATCTTCTACTTCGTTAGTTTACATGATAGTAACCTCCTCAATTTAGTAGTTAAGATACATTAGTATTATTCAGGACTCATTAGTATTATTAGATTTATCAGTAAATGTCAGAGGTTGGGTGTTGTCTATGCTCTGCCATATGCTCTTTGTCATTTTGCCTTTGTTGAGAGCCAATCTGTCTTTATCATTAAACCAATGTTTGTTCCATTTTGTCTTTTTGTCTGTATGAAATGACTTTGGCAATGTTTGTTCCATTTGCCTGGTGTTGCAAAGACGGCACTTGCCCTGAGAGTAGAATCTGGGCAGGCGCCACCTCCCCCAGGCCCAGCCCCTTGCTCAGCTGGCAGGACTTCCTGAGGTGTGTCTCCTTTACTGCCGGTGAAATACCGCTGGGGCTTCAGCCTTTGATTCCTCAACATCTCAGCTGGGAGTGGAAAGGGAGGCTTTGTTTAATTCACTGAATTGCATCTGGATGAGTGGGCTCACCATATTTTCTGGCATAAAAGCAGCGGGTTGAGTCCTTTTTGGAGCCCAGCCAGATAATTTGCTTTCATTTTGGGGGACTGATGGAGCTGACCAGCTTGGAGGACGTTTCTAAGCCCTCCGATTCTATCCAATTCCTATCGGCATGCACCACAAAGGCATGGCTAGGTCAGTTTCAGTTTCTCTGGAAAGGACCAGTGTCCCGCTCTGGGCCTCCAGCAATCTCCTTAGCTAAAGCCGAGCGGGTGTGATCATTATCCTCTGACTTGTCACAGCTGGGGCACTTGCGCCAAAGAAGAATCCAAGTCACTCTTTTATGGAGGCCAGCAAATGGCCGTGCCTAGCAAGGCTTTGGTGGCAGGGGCTGTGGAGGGTGGATGGAGAGGGGGCGAGGGAGGGGGCAATTGGCAGGCTGCTTCTGGGAAGCCGAGGCAAGCTTGCCCTTGTCTGATGGAGCCGGTGCAGGTGGGCTTTGGAGGCTACAAAGTATCTGCCTTGCAGTGGGACTTGTTCCAGCTGCCCCCTCAGTTTGCTGGCCAGTGGGTAACATGCAGGCTGGGAAGGAAGCAAGATTGGGACTGAAGCAAGATTTGCTTTTCCTTAAGGACAGGCAGGGAAGCAGCAAAGCTGCCTGGCTTTTGTCATATCGGCCATCTAGGCATTAAAAGCAATGTGAAGGCCAGCAGTGGGGAAAGGTAATTCTGTTAGTGTTGCTTCCTTAGAGGAATGCCAGAGTCTTTTGGGACAACCACCGAGCTTCTCCAAGGGAGCTGGACGAGGGATCTAGAAATTCTGCATGAATGTTTGCTAGAGAAATGCCCGTGTGCTGTCCCTGTGTGTGTGTGTGTGTGTCCCCATCAGTTGGCCTGAAAAAGATCCTGTTTCTCTGAGTTTCAAGGGAGGAGTGATGAGGTGAGAGACCAGCTCAGAGGCCCAAAGGAGGGAAACCATGCAGTGACATTATTGGGCAGCAAAAGGAGAATTGAGAAAGGGGGCAGGATGAATGCCTCCACTTTGAGAGGAAGCTTTGGAGTTGGCTCTGCGCTGGACAACTTGCAAATTCCAGCTCCTCTCAGAGCTGGAGGAGAGCCAGTGGGAGGAGCCCTTCTGGTTCTCCAGGGCAGGAGATGAGGTCTGGGCCCTTGCACAGAGGCAGGCTCCTGTGCACCTTCAGCTGGAGGCACCTTGCAGAGAAGCACCGGGAAGAGCCAGGGCTGTCCCTGCACTGCTTTTGCCTGTCTCATCAGACGACTGAGGAGAAAAGGCCCAATGGGAAGCTTCTCAGAGCAAACTTGCAGCAGAAGTAGAAGGGGCAGAGGCGGCCCATGCCCCTTTCTGTCCCATGGCTCCCCCGGGGGTTCTAGATGGAATGTTGGGCTGTGCCCATAGCAACTGTCGTTGTCTCCTGCTCCTGCGGCCCTTGCTGGAACGCTGCTGGAGCAGCGCTGGAGCAGCAGCTGCAGGATCAGCTCCTGGGCTGTCCCTGAGCAGCCGCCTTCTGCACTCAGCGCCAGACCCGGCCTCTGCACCGACATCCTGGTCTCCTCGTCTGCCTCTGGGCATCCCCAGAGCACTTGGGAACCATCCAAGGTAAGAAAATCCCCGTTTGCCCTCAAAGCACTAGCACAGCGGCAGGAGGCTCCAGCTGCCTCTCCCACCGAGCACGACACACAGGCTGCGTGCTCACTTTCCCCAGACGAGCTTCCACGTGAAAGCAGGGTGCAGCTTCTGAAGGAACCGTGTTGCCTCCAGGGGAAACACAGACCTTTCCAGAGAGGACCTAGGGAGGTGTCCCAGTGCAGTTGCAGATCCTCGTCCACGCATCACCTGATTCAAAGTTCTTGGCACCCATTTCAGTCCTCAAACTATCTTGTGCTGACCCCAAAACAAATTGTTCCTGGCTGAGCAGGTCAGGGCTTCAGTGTCAACAAATCCCCTTATGCCCTGACTCTGCTCACACCCGCTCCAAAGCTTCAAACAGCACAATGATGGCACTTCTCCTCTGGCATCCCTGTCGTTCAGGGCATGGAAGCATTTGACTGGGCTTCTCTGCAAACACAGGCTTTCAACTTCAAAAACCATCTGGGATCAGCAATTCTTATCTACTTACGTATTTACATCGCCTATAGATCCCTTCTATTTTAATATCTTTAGAGATTCTTTTTTCAGTGCACGTAGGGCTGGTTCTACCTCATGCTCAGGGGTGGCCGTCAAATGCCATCTCCTCAAGAGCACAATCACAGTAGCACAGAATTTTCTGCCTTGGAAGGGATTCTGAAAGATCACTGAGGCCAACTGCAGGGCCTGCCCGGGGCAGCCTCAACAATCACAGCCTGTGCCCAAGAGCAGTGTCCAAACACTTTTGGAGCTCAGTCAGCCTTGGTGCTGTGCCCCCTTCCCTGGGGAGGCTGTTGCAGTGCCCAAGCAGCCTGTGGCTGAAGAAGCTTTTCCTTCGATCCAACCTAAGCCTGCACTGGCACATCTCCCCTGCCATTCTCTTGGCTCTTCTCCGTGGCCCCGGGAGTGAAGAGAGTAGTGCATGGCCTTCTGCTTGCCCTCCTGAGGAAGCTGCTGACTGCTGGAGGGTCCTGCCTAGGACATTCCATGTCAAAAAGGCAGCAATGACAGCAAAGAGAAAGGAGCTGGGACACGGGAGCTCGGGCTTTGCAATGATGAGGATGAGAAGGAAGGCTACTGACACATCCTTGGCAGAAGGATTTTGAACTGGAGCATTGCTTTGATCTCTTTCAGGTGGAAAGGAGAGGCACAATGAAAAGGAAAGCAAGAGCCCAGATTCAGCCGTGAGTTTTGGCCTAGGGTTAAAGGACAGCAAACTGGAAGAATGGCGAGGAGGAGAACTGCTCTTTCACAGTCAGGCTGGGATTGGTTCAAGCCTGTGGGTGCACAGCAAGGCTCTCTTGACCACTTGCCTTTCTCACCTCCACCTCCTTCTTCCTTTAGACACATCAATGTTGGCAGCGACTTTCAGGCTGAGCTCCCAGAGCTGCAGAACAGAGCACCAAGTGAGGATGAAGAGCCTGCAAGCCTGGTCTGGAAGCCCTGGGGAGAGGATGACTCTGACATGGAAAAACCTGACAGAGGTAGCTTTGCTTCAAGCTTTGCTTCCAGCCCTGAGCTACTTGGGTCTTGAAAAGGCTCCTTATGCCTAAAAAGGCAGCGTTTTGCAGGCTCTGCTTCTCTCCTTGTCTCGCCCATCTTCCCATGTAGAAGTGTTAGAGGCAAGGAGAAAGAGCAAGCACCTTGCTCTCCAAACTGGTCAGGGCCGTTTGCCACTGGAAGAGGGGAGATTGGCCCCCACTTCTTCTTACAGAAGCTGCTTTGGAGGGAGAGCCAGCACTGCGTGGGCCCTTGCTTCATCTGGCTCTGTCTTTGCTCTCCTTTTCATGCTCTCTCTCCAAGCTGCTGTCTTTAGCTGCCGGCCTTTCCTTCTGCCTTGCATGGCAACCTTTGCCCTTTGCTGGCCTCCAGGCTGACTTTCGGTGGGTTTTTTCTTGTGCTTGCAGTAAGAGAACTGTTGGACATGGCCAGCTCCCGTGGCATTCCCGGGGCAGCAGCTAACCTGGAGCGCGCCCTGCACTGCCTGCACCAGGCACGCGGCAGCGTTCCGGTAAGAAGCGGCTGTTTGGGCGCAGAGGAGAGGGCACAGGGAATGCAGAAGGCCTGGGCACTGGGACAGCCTTTCCTGGCTGCTCTTGGAAGAAGGGTCTTAACAGGGAGCAGAGCACTTGCTGCCTGCTGGGTCTCCTCCAGCTGCGTCAGGGCTGAGCCCAAAGGGCTCCAGCAGGGAGAATCTCCCTCCTGGAGGCGGCGGCGGCGGAAGGTCCTGCTGCCTTGTAAATGGCCTGGAGATTTGGCTTCTCTAAGACATTTGGAGGGGAAATTCCCAGAAGCCTCAGTCAGCTGAGGCCATTCTGGCTGCAGGAGCAGCAAAATCCTCAGCTTGGTGAGCAAAAGGCCACTCTTGGGGACCAGGATCAAAGGGTCGGGCAGCAAAAACTAGGGACTGGGAGCAAATGACAGTGTTTCACCCACATGGGATACAGTCGCTTGAATGTCTGGAGAGGCAAAGGAGCTGAAAGGCAGCACCTGTGATTTTTTGGCTCATTTTTAATGTGCTGGGGCGGCTAAAGCCTTTTCCCTCTTGATCTTGCAGGAGGCTCTGGAGATGCTGCTCTCAGAGGGGCCTGCAACACCTCAAGGCCATCCCATGGCTGATTATCATTACGCAGGTAAGCAAAGCAGAGCTTCTTGCGTCCCTGACAGATGCTGCCGTCCCCTTCATTCTTGTGGCAAGCGTTTCTGCTTCAAGAAATTGTGCTTAACACCAGCACAAGGTCTTGTCTCCTCTGTGGGTGGGCAAAGCACCAGCATCTAGTCCTTCAGCTCTACTTGTTTTCCAATCCTTCTCCCCGGGCAATGCCTGCTCTTGTCTTCACGCCCTTCTGAGGGAGCAGACACGTACACCCACGTGAATGACGGCCTGCGACCGTTTTCTTTCGGCAGCCAGAGGAATCTACTTGGTGTGGATCAAGGGATCTGTTTACTAGCCGCTGCTTTTTATTGCCAGGCTCTGATAGATGGACACCTGAGGAGAAGGAGTCCTTCCAAAAGGCTTTCCACACCTACGGCAAGGATTTTCATCTCATCCAGAAGCAGGTAAAGCCACGGGACATTCTTTACCCGAGCAGATCAGCAGCAGGAAAGCTTGCTTATTTCTGGGAACAAGCACTGGGCTTCAGTCTCTCTCTTCTCAAGGAGCAAGTATCTTCAAGTAGTAACAAAAGGGGACATCAAAAGCCTGTGTCAAAAGGATGATCCTGCCTCTCCAGCCCTTTTCTCCAAGCTCTTTTGGAAGATGAAGCTTTATTCTGTCAGACTTGTGGCACAGGTCTGCTGCTGCTTCCACAAGACGCTGTGCTGGCATAACTGGAGTGAAGCGGGGAAAGAAGAACTGTGCTAGGTGGATTTGTTGTTGATCTGTGCATTGCGTGTATTAGCACCTAGCATCATACAGGGTTTAAGACATTGCATGATGCCTCTCTTTCTCCATGTTGATTTCATTTTACACCCTACTCCATTTCATTCATGCTTTTACTTCCTAGTTCACTCCATAGTCTACTTTTTCCCCAGTGCACCCGACACCATTTGCGATTCCTTCTTTTTCTCTTCACAACAGATCCAGACTAAGACCGTGGCCCAGTGTGTGGAGTACTACTACTCCTGGAAAAAGGAGCATAAACTTGCCAGCACTCTTGCTCAGGTGAGGGGCAAGAAAATGGAGAGGTGCCAGGAAGGTCGAGAAACTGGGAGAAGGGGAGAAAAGCTGCTGGCGAGCCATGCCAGATGCCCCTTTGCCAGGATCACATCGTCCCATGCGCTGGGAAAGGCACAGCAGATGCTGCCCGGGCCTTCCTTGTGCTGCTGCCCTGAAGTATGCAATTCTGGAGCCTAACTTTGACCCAAGAAAGCAGCACCGCCACCAAAATGGGCTTTGACTCTCTACAGATGGGCTTCTCAAGGGCTGGCACCCTCGCTGACTCCAATCAGACCCCAAATTCCCCACTGCTTGCTGACATCAGCAGTCCAGGCTGCCTTTGTGGATATGCTGCAGATTTTCAGGGAGTTTTTCTAGCATGCCAGCATAGTCCCCAAGAAGGAGCTGCTGGTGCTGTGGCTCCCCTAAATCTTTCCTTAGCGGCAAAGAGCAATTTGCTTCCCATCATGTGAGAGAGAGAGAGAGAGAGAGAGAGAGAGAGAGACAGGGAGGGAGATTATTTTGGGGACTAGAAAATGGCTAAGCATGTGTCTACCCTAATTGGACTGAATTTAAATCCCGTTGCCTAGACATTTGTGGAGGAAAAGCAGAGAGATGTTAGGCAGAAAGGTAGAAATAAGAAATGTAGAGCTCTAAATAGCCAGGTCTTTCTCCCACCCCTTTGGCCTGTAGAAAAGAGGAGTATTTTCCTCCAAGCTCTGGCTTGGCAGCCCGCCGCAGCCCATTGGCAAAGGCAGCCGTTTTCTCAGCTCTTGAGGCTTTGGAAGGATTTGCTTAGGCCGATAGATTTTTCTGCTGGATGCTCTGATTTCCAGCTTTGTGAGAGGAAGGAAGCATTGATAAGGACTCTTTGATTTCCAGAGCGTGGGCAAAGCAAAGAGGAGCAAAAGCCCTCCCAGAAAGGAGAACGGGGAGCCAGGGAAGAGAAGCCGCAAGAGGGCTCGCAGCGCCCAGTGTCCCTGCTGCCAACCGCGCCAGCCGCCCCCTTCGGCGGGAGGCCCCTTTCCCTGCGGGCAGTGCAAACGGTGCGCAAGTTCCTCCTCTTTCTGCTCAAAGCTGCGCCTTTGGACTAAAAGGGGCTGACCCTTTTCAAAGGCACCGCAGGGGAAGCTGGGGGCACTTGCAGCATCGCCCCCGGCAGCCGTGCTCAAGCTTAACACCCACCTCAAACCCAAAGAGCTTAGGTAAAACCCAGCCTTCACAATGAAACCTTGCCGTGCCCCAACAAGACACAGTTGATACAAGTAGGAATAGATCCATCAAAGCTTGGTTTGATGCTGCTGATCAAATTCAAAAGAGGATGCAGCAAAAGGAGGAAGACATTTCAAGGCATTGAAAGTAGAACCATCAGACTCATGGTGCTGATCCATTGACAAATGTGCCACTGCCCGAAAAGACAGAAATTCATACTCAAACGGAGATCTCGGCACTTGCTTTCATGGTGTGTACTAGCGTCAGCAATGGATGGTTTGCTTCCTATCTTGCAGGGTGTTTGAAAGCATGAAGGAAAGGAACAAACACAGCAGAAGACATCGGCCTCGGAAGACAGCAGAGCCTCTCCCCAAGAAGAAAAGACCAAATTAGACAACCCTGCAGGTTGTCCAGGGCTAGCAAGAGTTAGGCAGATTAGTTAGATAGGAATACAACTGTTAGATATTAGTTAGATAGGAATACGATTATTTTTTAAGATTTTTGGGTTGTTTAATCTTCTACTTCGTTAGTTGACATGATAGTAACCTCCTCAATTTAGTAGTTAAGATACATTAGTATTATTCAGGACTCATTAGTATTATTAGATTTATCAGTAAATGTCAGAGGTTGGGTGTTGTCTATGCTCTGCCATATGCTCTTTGTCATTTTGCCTTTGTTGAGAGCCAATCTGTCTTTATCATTAAACCAATGTTTGTTCCATTTGGTCTTTTTGTCTGTATGAAATGACTTTGGCAATGTTTGTTCCATTTGCCTGGTGTTGCAAAGACGGCACTTGCCCTGAGAGTAGAATCTGGGCAGGCGCCACCTCCCCCAGGCCCAGCCCCTTGCTCAGCTGGCAGGACTTCCTGAGGTGTGTCTCCTTTACTGCCGGTGAAATACCGCTGGGGCTTCAGCCTTTGATTCCTCAACATCTCAGCTGGGAGTGGAAAGGGAGGCTTTGTTTAATTCACTGAATTGCATCTGGATGAGTGGGCTCACCATATTTTCTGGCATAAAAGCAGCGGGTTGAGTCCTTTTTGGAGCCCAGCCAGATAATTTGCTTTCATTTTGGGGGACTGATGGAGCTGACCAGCTTGGAGGACGTTTCTAAGCCCTCCGATTCTATCCAATTCCTATCGGCATGCACCACAAAGGCATGGCTAGGTCAGTTTCAGTTTCTCTGGAAAGGACCAGTGTCCCGCTCTGGGCCTCCAGCAATCTCCTTAGCTAAAGCCGAGCGGGTGTGATCATTATCCTCTGACTTGTCACAGCTGGGGCACTTGCGCCAAAGAAGAATCCAAGTCACTCTTTTATGGAGGCCAGCAAATGGCCCTGCCTAGCAAGGCTTTGGTGGCAGGGGCTGTGGAGGGTGGATGGAGAGGGGGCGAGGGAGGGGGCAATTGGCAGGCTGCTTCTGGGAAGCCGAGGCAAGCTTGCCCTTGTCTGATGGAGCCGGTGCAGGTGGGCTTTGGAGGCTACAAAGTATCTGCCTTGCAGTGGGACTTGTTCCAGCTGCCCCCTCAGTTTGCTGGCCAGTGGGTAACATGCAGGCTGGGAAGGAAGCAAGATTGGGACTGAAGCAAGATTTGCTTTTCCTTAAGGACAGGCAGGGAAGCAGCAAAGCTGCCTGGCTTTTGTCATATCGGCCATCTAGGCATTAAAAGCAATGTGAAGGCCAGCAGTGGGGAAAGGTAATTCTGTTAGTGTTGCTTCCTTAGAGGAATGCCAGAGTCTTTTGGGACAACCACCGAGCTTCTCCAAGGGAGCTGGACGAGGGATCTAGAAATTCTGCATGAATGTTTGCTAGAGAAATGCCCGTGTGCTGTCCCTGTGTGTGTGTGTGTGTGTCCCCATCAGTTGGCCTGAAAAAGATCCTGTTTCTCTGAGTTTCAAGGGAGGAGTGATGAGGTGAGAGACCAGCTCAGAGGCCCAAAGGAGGGAAACCATGCAGTGACATTATTGGGCAGCAAAAGGAGAATTGAGAAAGGGGGCAGGATGAATGCCTCCACTTTGAGAGGAAGCTTTGGAGTTGGCTCTGCGCTGGACAACTTGCAAATTCCAGCTCTTCTCAGAGCTGGAGGAGAGCCAGTGGGAGGAGCCCTTCTGGTTCTCCAGGGCAGGAGATGAGGTCTGGGCCCTTGCACAGAGGCAGGCTCCTGTGCACCTTCAGCTGGAGGCACCTTGCAGAGAAGCACCGGGAAGAGCCAGGGCTGTCCCTGCACTGCTTTTGCCTGTCTCATCAGACGACTGAGGAGAAAAGGCCCAATGGGAAGCTTCTCAGAGCAAACTTGCAGCAGAAGTAGAAGGGGCAGAGGCGGCCCATGCCCCTTTCTGTCCCATGGCTCCCCCGGGGGTTCTAGATGGAATGTTGGGCTGTGCCCATAGCAACTGTCGTTGTCTCCTGCTCCTGCGGCCCTTGCTGGAACGCTGCTGGAGCAGCGCTGGAGCAGCAGCTGCAGGATCAGCTCCTGGGCTGTCCCTGACCAGCCGCCTTCTGCACTCAGCGCCAGACCCGGCCTCTGCACCGACATCCTGGTCTCCTCGTCTGCCTCTGGGCATCCCCAGAGCACTTGGGAACCGTCCAAGGTAAGAAAATCCCCGTTTGCCCTCAAAGCACTAGCACAGCGGCAGGAGGCTCCAGCTGCCTCTCCCACCGAGCACGACACACAGGCTGCGTGCTCACTTTCCCCAGACGAGCTTCCACGTGAAAGCAGGGTGCAGCTTCTGAAGGAACCGTGTTGCCTCCAGGGGAAACACAGACCTTTCCAGAGAGGACCTAGGGAGGTGTCCCAGTGCAGTTGCAGATCCTCGTCCACGCATCACCTGATTAAACGTTCTTGGCACCCATTTCAGTCCTCAAACTATCTTGTGCTGACCCCAAAACAAATTGTTCCTGGCTGAGCAGGTCAGGGCTTCAGTGTCAACAAATCCCCTTATGCCCTGACTCTGCTCACACCCGCTCCAAAGCTTCAAACAGCACAATGATGGCACTTCTCCTCTGGCATCCCTGTCGTTCAGGGCATGGAAGCATTTGACTGGGCTTCTCTGCAAACACAGGCTTTCAACTTCAAAAACCATCTGGGATCAGCAATTCTTATCTACTTACGTATTTACATCGCCTATAGATCCCTTCTATTTTAATATCTTTAGAGATTCTTTTTTCAGTGCACGTAGGGCTGGTTCTACCTCATGCTCAGGGGTGGCCGTCAAATGCCATCTCCTCAAGAGCACAATCACAGTAGCACAGAATTTTCTGCCTTGGAAGGGATTCTGAAAGATCACTGAGCCCAACTGCAGGGCCTGCCCGGGGCAGCCTCAACAATCACAGCCTGTGCCCAAGAGCAGTGTCCAAACACTTTTGGAGCTCAGTCAGCCTTGGTGCTGTGCCCCCTTCCCTGGGGAGGCTGTTGCAGTGCCCAAGCAGCCTGTGGCTGAAGAAGCTTTTCCTTCGATCCAACCTAAGCCTGCACTGGCACATCTCCCCTGCCATTCTCTTGGCTCTTCTCCGTGGCCCTGGGAGTGAAGAGAGTAGTGCATGGCCTTCTGCTTGCCCTCCTGAGGAAGCTGCTGACTGCTGGAGGGTCCTGCCTAGGACATTCCATGTCAAAAAGGCAGCAATGACAGCAAAGAGAAAGGAGCTGGGACACGGGAGCTCGGGCTTTGCAATGATGAGGATGAGAAGGAAGGCTACTGACACATCCTTGGCAGAAGGATTTTGAACTGGAGCATTGCTTTGATCTCTTTCAGGTGGAAAGGAGAGGCACAATGAAAAGGAAAGCAAGAGCCCAGATTCAGCCGTGAGTTTTGGCCTAGGGTTAAAGGACAGCAAACTGGAAGAATGGCGAGGAGGAGAACTGCTCTTTCACAGTCAGGCTGGGATTGGTTCAAGCCTGTGGGTGCACAGCAAGGCTCTCTTGACCACTTGCCTTTCTCACCTCCACCTCCTTCTTCCTTTAGACACATCAATGTTGGCAGCGACTTTCAGGCTGAGCTCCCAGAGCTGCAGAACAGAGCAGCAAGTGAGGATGAAGAGCCTGCAAGCCTGGTCTGGAAGCCCTGGGGAGAGGATGACTCTGACATGGAAAAACCTGACAGAGGTAGCTTTGCTTCAAGCTTTGCTTCCAGCCCTGAGCTACTTGGGTCTTGAAAAGGCTCCTTATGCCTAAAAAGGCAGCGTTTTGCAGGCTCTGCTTCTCTCCTTGTCTCGCCCATCTTCCCATGTAGAAGTGTTAGAGGCAAGGAGAAAGAGCAAGCACCTTGCTCTCCAAACTGGTCAGGGCCGTTTGCCACTGGAAGAGGGGAGATTGGCCCCCACTTCTTCTTACAGAAGCTGCTTTGGAGGGAGAGCCAGCACTGCGTGGGCCCTTGCTTCAGCTGGCTCTGTCTTTGCTCTCCTTTTCATGCTCTCTCTCCAAGCTGCTGTCTTTAGCTGCCGGCCTTTCCTTCTGCCTTGCATGGCAACCTTTGCCCTTTGCTGGCCTCCAGGCTGACTTTCGGTGGGTTTTTTCTTGTGCTTGCAGTAAGAGAACTGTTGGACATGGCCAGCTCCCGTGGCATTCCCGGGGCAGCAGCTAACCTGGAGCGCGCCCTGCACTGCCTGCACCAGGCACGCGGCAGCGTTCCGGTAAGAAGCGGCTGTTTGGGCGCAGAGGAGAGGGCACAGGGAATGCAGAAGGCCTGGGCACTGGGACAGCCTTTCCTGGCTGCTCTTGGAAGAAGGGTCTTAACAGGGAGCAGAGCACTTGCTGCCTGCTGGGTCTCCTCCAGCTGCGTCAGGGCTGAGCCCAAAGGGCTCCAGCAGGGAGAATCTCCCTCCTGGAGGCGGCGGCGGCGGAAGGTCCTGCTGCCTTGTAAATGGCCTGGAGATTTGGCTTCTCTAAGACATTTGGAGGGGAAATTCCCAGAAGCCTCAGTCAGCTGAGGCCATTCTGGCTGCAGGAGCAGCAAAATCCTCAGCTTGGTGAGCAAAAGGCCACTCTTGGGGACCAGGATCAAAGGGTCGGGCAGCAAAAACTAGGGACTGGGAGCAAATGACAGTGTTTCACCCACATGGGATACAGTCGCTTGAATGTCTGGAGAGGCAAAGGAGCTGAAAGGCAGCACCTGTGATTTTTTGGCTCATTTTTAATGTGCTGGGGCGGCTAAAGCCTTTTCCCTCTTGATCTTGCAGGAGGCTCTGGAGATGCTGCTCTCAGAGGGGCCTGCAACACCTCAAGGCCATCCCATGGCTGATTATCATTACGCAGGTAGGCAAAGCAGAGCTTCTTGCGTCCCTGACAGATGCTGCCGTCCCCTTCATTGTTGTGGCAAGCGTTTCTGCTTCAAGAAATTGTGCTTAACACCAGCACAAGGTCTTGTCTCCTCTGTGGGTGGGCAAAGCACCAGCATCTAGTCCTTCAGCTCTACTTGTTTTCCAATCCTTCTCCCCGGGCAATGCCTGCTCTTGTCTTCACGCCCTTCTGAGGGAGCAGACACGTACACCCACGTGAATGACGGCCTGCGACCGTTTTCTTTCGGCAGCCAGAGGAATCTACTTGGTGTGGATCAAGGGATCCCTTTACTAGCCGCTGCTTTTTATTGCCAGGCTCTGATAGATGGACACCTGAGGAGAAGGAGTCCTTCCAAAAGGCTTTCCACACCTACGGCAAGGATTTTCATCTCATCCAGAAGCAGGTAAAGCCACGGGACATTCTTTACCCGAGCAGATCAGCAGCAGGAAAGCTTGCTTATTTCTGGGAACAAGCACTGGGCTTCAGTCTCTCTCTTCTCAAGGAGCAAGTATCTTCAAGTAGTAACAAAAGGGGACATCAAAAGCCTGTGTCAAAAGGATGATCCTGCCTCTCCAGCCCTTTTCTCCAAGCTCTTTTGGAAGATGAAGCTTTATTCTGTCAGACTTGTGGCACAGGTCTGCTGCTGCTTCCACAAGACGCTGTGCTGGCATAACTGGAGTGAAGCGGGGAAAGAAGAACTGTGCTAGGTGGATTTGTTGTTGATCTGTGCATTGCGTGTATTAGCACCTAGCATCATACAGGGTTTAAGACATTGCATGATGCCTCTCTTTCTCCATGTTGATTTCATTTTACACCCTACTCCATTTCATTCATGCTTTTACTTCCTAGTTCACTCCATAGTCTACTTTTTCCCCAGTGCACCCGACACCATTTTCGATTCCTTCTTTTTCTCTTCACAACAGATCCAGACTAAGACCGTGGCCCAGTGTGTGGAGTACTACTACTCCTGGAAAAAGGAGCATAAACTTGCCAGCACTCTTGCTCAGGTGAGGGGCAAGAAAATGGAGAGGTGCCAGGAAGGTCGAGAAACTGGGAGAAGGGGAGAAAAGCTGCTGGCGAGCCATGCCAGATGCCCCTTTGCCAGGATCACATCGTCCCATGCGCTGGGAAAGGCACAGCAGATGCTGCCCGGGCCTTCCTTGTGCTGCTGCCCTGAAGTATGCAATTCTGGAGCCTAACTTTGACCCAAGAAAGCAGCACCGCCACCAAAATGGGCTTTGACTCTCTACAGATGGGCTTCTCAAGGGCTGGCACCCTCGCTGACTCCAATCAGACCCCAAATTCCCCACTGCTTGCTGACATCAGCAGTCCAGGCTGCCTTTGTGGATATGCTGCAGATTTTCAGGGAGTTTTTCTAGCATGCCAGCATAGTCCCCAAGAAGGAGCTGCTGGTGCTGTGGCTCCCCTAAATCTTTCCTTAGCGGCAAAGAGCAATTTGCTTCCCATCATGTGAGAGAGAGAGAGAGAGAGAGAGAGAGAGAGAGACAGGGAGGGAGATTATTTTGGGGACTAGAAAATGGCTAAGCATGTGTCTACCCTAATTGGACTGAATTTAAATCCCGTTGCCTAGACATTTGTGGAGGAAAAGCAGAGAGATGTTAGGCAGAAAGGTAGAAATAAGAAATGTAGAGCTCTAAATAGCCAGGTCTTTCTCCCACCCCTTTGGCCTGTAGAAAAGAGGAGTATTTTCCTCCAAGCTCTGGCTTGGCAGCCCGCCGCAGCCCATTGGCAAAGGCAGCCGTTTTCTCAGCTCTTGAGGCTTTGGAAGGATTTGCTTAGGCCGATAGATTTTTGTGCTGGATGCTCTGATTTCCAGCTTTGTGAGAGGAAGGAAGCATTGATAAGGACTCTTTGATTTCCAGAGCGTGGGCAAAGCAAAGAGGAGCAAAAGCCCTCCCAGAAAGGAGAACGGGGAGCCAGGGAAGAGAAGCCGCAAGAGGGCTCGCAGCGCCCAGTGTCCCTGCTGCCAACCGCGCCAGCCGCCCCCTTCGGCGGGAGGCCCCTTTCCCTGCGGGCAGTGCAAACGGTGCGCAAGTTCCTCCTCTTTCTGCTCAAAGCTGCGCCTTTGGACTAAAAGGGGCTGACCCTTTTCAAAGGCACCGCAGGGGAAGCTGGGGGCACTTGCAGCATCGCCCCCGGCAGCCGTGCTCAAGCTTAACACCCACCTCAAACCCAAAGAGCTTAGGTAAAACCCAGCCTTCACAATGAAACCTTGCCGTGCCCCAACAAGACACAGTTGATACAAGTAGGAATAGATCCATCAAAGCTTGGTTTGATGCTGCTGATCAAATTCAAAAGAGGATGCAGCAAAAGGAGGAAGACATTTCAAGGCATTGAAAGTAGAACCATCAGACTCATGGTGCTGATCCATTGACAAATGTGCCACTGCCCGAAAAGACAGAAATTCATACTCAAACGGAGATCTCGGCACTTGCTTTCATGGTGTGTACTAGCGTCAGCAATGGATGGTTTGCTTCCTATCTTGCAGGGTGTTTGAAAGCATGAAGGAAAGGAACAACCACAGCAGAAGACATCGGCCTCGGAAGACAGCAGAGCCTCTCCCCAAGAAGAAAAGACCAAATTAGACAACCCTGCAGGTTGTCCAGGGCTAGCAAGAGTTAGGCAGATTAGTTAGATAGGAATACAACTGTTAGATATTAGTTAGATAGGAATACGATTATTTTTTAAGCTTTTTGGGTTGTTTAATCTTCTACTTCGTTAGTTGACATGATAGTAACCTCCTCAATTTAGTAGTTAAGATACATTAGTATTATTCAGGACTCATTAGTATTATTAGATTTATCAGTAAATGTCAGAGGTTGGGTGTTGTCTATGCTCTGCCATATGCTCTTTGTCATTTTGCCTTTGTTGAGAGCCAATCTGTCTTTATCATTAAACCAATGTTTGTTCCATTTTGTCTTTTTGTCTGTATGAAATGACTTTGGCAATGTTTGTTCCATTTGCCTGGTGTTGCAAAGACGGCACTTGCCCTGAGAGTAGAATCTGGGCAGGCGCCACCTCCCCCAGGCCCAGCCCCTTGCTCAGCTGGCAGGACTTCCTGAGGTGTGTCTCCTTTACTGCCGGTGAAATACCGCTGGGGCTTCAGCCTTTGATTCCTCAACATCTCAGCTGGGAGTGGAAAGGGAGGCTTTGTTTAATTCACTGAATTGCATCTGGATGAGTGGGCTCACCATATTTTCTGGCATAAAAGCAGCGGGTTGAGTCCTTTTTGGAGCCCAGCCAGATAATTTGCTTTCATTTTGGGGGACTGATGGAGCTGACCAGCTTGGAGGACGTTTCTAAGCCCTCCGATTCTATCCAATTCCTATCGGCATGCACCACAAAGGCATGGCTAGGTCAGTTTCAGTTTCTCTGGAAAGGACCAGTGTCCCGCTCTGGGCCTCCAGCAATCTCCTTAGCTAAAGCCGAGCGGGTGTGATCATTATCCTCTGACTTGTCACAGCTGGGGCACTTGCGCCAAAGAAGAATCCAAGTCACTCTTTTATGGAGGCCAGCAAATGGCCCTGCCTAGCAAGGCTTTGGTGGCAGGGGCTGTGGAGGGTGGATGGAGAGGGGGCGAGGGAGGGGGCAATTGGCAGGCTGCTTCTGGGAAGCCGAGGCAAGCTTGCCCTTGTCTGATGGAGCCGGTGCAGGTGGGCTTTGGAGGCTACAAAGTATCTGCCTTGCAGTGGGACTTGTTCCAGCTGCCCCCTCAGTTTGCTGGCCAGTGGGTAACATGCAGGCTGGGAAGGAAGCAAGATTGGGACTGAAGCAAGATTTGCTTTTCCTTAAGGACAGGCAGGGAAGCAGCAAAGCTGCCTGGCTTTTGTCATATCGGCCATCTAGGCATTAAAAGCAATGTGAAGGCCAGCAGTGGGGAAAGGTAATTCTGTTAGTGTTGCTTCCTTAGAGGAATGCCAGAGTCTTTTGGGACAACCACCGAGCTTCTCCAAGGGAGCTGGACGAGGGATCTAGAAATTCTGCATGAATGTTTGCTAGAGAAATGCCCGTGTGCTGTCCCTGTGTGTGTGTGTGTGTGTCCCCATCAGTTGGCCTGAAAAAGATCCTGTTTCTCTGAGTTTCAAGGGAGGAGTGATGAGGTGAGAGACCAGCTCAGAGGCCCAAAGGAGGGAAACCATGCAGTGACATTATTGGGCAGCAAAAGGAGAATTGAGAAAGGGGGCAGGATGAATGCCTCCACTTTGAGAGGAAGCTTTGGAGTTGGCTCTGCGCTGGACAACTTGCAAATTCCAGCTCCTCTCAGAGCTGGAGGAGAGCCAGTGGGAGGAGCCCTTCTGGTTCTCCAGGGCAGGAGATGAGGTCTGGGCCCTTGCACAGAGGCAGGCTCCTGTGCACCTTCAGCTGGAGGCACCTTGCAGAGAAGCACCGGGAAGAGCCAGGGCTGTCCCTGCACTGCTTCTGCCTGTCTCATCAGACGACTGAGGAGAAAAGGCCCAATGGGAAGCTTCTCAGAGCAAACTTGCAGCAGAAGTAGAAGGGGCAGAGGCGGCCCATGCCCCTTTCTGTCCCATGGCTCCCCCGGGGGTTCTAGATGGAATGTTGGGCTGTGCCCATAGCAACTGTCGTTGTCTCCTGCTCCTGCGGCCCTTGCTGGAACGCTGCTGGAGCAGCGCTGGAGCAGCAGCTGCAGGATCAGCTCCTGGGCTGTCCCTGACCAGCCGCCTTCTGCACTCAGCGCCAGACCCGGCCTCTGCACCGACATCCTGGTCTCCTCGTCTGCCTCTGGGCATCCCCAGAGCACTTGGGAACCGTCCAAGGTAAGAAAATCCCCGTTTGCCCTCAAAGCACTAGCACAGCGGCAGGAGGCTCCAGCTGCCTCTCCCACCGAGCACGACACACAGGCTGCGTGCTCACTTTCCCCAGACGAGCTTCCACGTGAAAGCAGGGTGCAGCTTCTGAAGGAACCGTGTTGCCTCCAGGGGAAACACAGACCTTTCCAGAGAGGACCTAGGGAGGTGTCCCAGTGCAGTTGCAGATCCTCGTCCACGCATCACCTGATTAAACGTTCTTGGCACCCATTTCAGTCCTCAAACTATCTTGTGCTGACCCCAAAACAAATTGTTCCTGGCTGAGCAGGTCAGGGCTTCAGTGTCAACAAATCCCCTTATGCCCTGACTCTGCTCACACCCGCTCCAAAGCTTCAAACAGCACAATGATGGCACTTCTCCTCTGGCATCCCTGTCGTTCAGGGCATGGAAGCATTTGACTGGGCTTCTCTGCAAACACAGGCTTTCAACTTCAAAAACCATCTGGGATCAGCAATTCTTATCTACTTACGTATTTACATCGCCTATAGATCCCTTCTATTTTAATATCTTTAGAGATTCTTTTTTCAGTGCACGTAGGGCTGGTTCTACCTCATGCTCAGGGGTGGCCGTCAAATGCCATCTCCTCAAGAGCACAATCACAGTAGCACAGAATTTTCTGCCTTGGAAGGGATTCTGAAAGATCACTGAGCCCAACTGCAGGGCCTGCCCGGGGCAGCCTCAACAATCACAGCCTGTGCCCAAGAGCAGTGTCCAAACACTTTTGGAGCTCAGTCAGCCTTGGTGCTGTGCCCCCTTCCCTGGGGAGGCTGTTGCAGTGCCCAAGCAGCCTGTGGCTGAAGAAGCTTTTCCTTCGATCCAACCTAAGCCTGCACTGGCACATCTCCCCTGCCATTCTCTTGGCTCTTCTCCGTGGCCCTGGGAGTGAAGAGAGTAGTGCATGGCCTTCTGCTTGCCCTCCTGAGGAAGCTGCTGACTGCTGGAGGGTCCTGCCTAGGACATTCCATGTCAAAAAGGCAGCAATGACAGCAAAGAGAAAGGAGCTGGGACACGGGAGCTCGGGCTTTGCAATGATGAGGATGAGAAGGAAGGCTACTGACACATCCTTGGCAGAAGGATTTTGAACTGGAGCATTGCTTTGATCTCTTTCAGGTGGAAAGGAGAGGCACAATGAAAAGGAAAGCAAGAGCCCAGATTCAGCCGTGAGTTTTGGCCTAGGGTTAAAGGACAGCAAACTGGAAGAATGGCGAGGAGGAGAACTGCTCTTTCACAGTCAGGCTGGGATTGGTTCAAGCCTGTGGGTGCACAGCAAGGCTCTCTTGACCACTTGCCTTTCTCACCTCCACCTCCTTCTTCCTTTAGACACATCAATGTTGGCAGCGACTTTCAGGCTGAGCTCCCAGAGCTGCAGAACAGAGCACCAAGTGAGGATGAAGAGCCTGCAAGCCTGGTCTGGAAGCCCTGGGGAGAGGATGACTCTGACATGGAAAAACCTGACAGAGGTAGCTTTGCTTCAAGCTTTGCTTCCAGCCCTGAGCTACTTGGGTCTTGAAAAGGCTCCTTATGCCTAAAAAGGCAGCCTTTTGCAGGCTCTGCTTCTCTCCTTGTCTCGCCCATCTTCCCATGTAGAAGTGTTAGAGGCAAGGAGAAAGAGCAAGCACCTTGCTCTCCAAACTGGTCAGGGCCGTTTGCCACTGGAAGAGGGGAGATTGGCCCCCACTTCTTCTTACAGAAGCTGCTTTGGAGGGAGAGCCAGCACTGCGTGGGCCCTTGCTTCAGCTGGCTCTGTCTTTGCTCTCCTTTTCATGCTCTCTCTCCAAGCTGCTGTCTTTAGCTGCCGGCCTTTCCTTCTGCCTTGCATGGCAACCTTTGCCCTTTGCTGGCATCCAGGCTGACTTTCGGTGGGTTTTTTCTTGTGCTTGCAGTAAGAGAACTGTTGGACATGGCCAGCTCCCGTGGCATTCCCGGGGCAGCAGCTAACCTGGAGCGCGCCCTGCACTGCCTGCACCAGGCACGCGGCAGCGTTCCGGTAAGAAGCGGCTGTTTGGGCGCAGAGGAGAGGGCACAGGGAATGCAGAAGGCCTGGGCACTGGGACAGCCTTTCCTGGCTGCTCTTGGAAGAAGGGTCTTAACAGGGAGCAGAGCACTTGCTGCCTGCTGGGTCTCCTCCAGCTGCGTCAGGGCTGAGCCCAAAGGGCTCCAGCAGGGAGAATCTCCCTCCTGGAGGCGGCGGCGGCGGAAGGTCCTGCTGCCTTGTAAATGGCCTGGAGATTTGGCTTCTCTAAGACATTTGGAGGGGAAATTCCCAGAAGCCTCAGTCAGCTGAGGCCATTCTGGCTGCAGGAGCAGCAAAATCCTCAGCTTGGTGAGCAAAAGGCCACTCTTGGGGACCAGGATCAAAGGGTCGGGCAGCAAAAACTAGGGACTGGGAGCAAATGACAGTGTTTCACCCACATGGGATACAGTCGCTTGAATGTCTGGAGAGGCAAAGGAGCTGAAAGGCAGCACCTGTGATTTTTTGGCTCATTTTTAATGTGCTGGGGCGGCTAAAGCCTTTTCCCTCTTGATCTTGCAGGAGGCTCTGGAGATGCTGCTCTCAGAGGGGCCTGCAACACCTCAAGGCCATCCCATGGCTGATTATCATTACGCAGGTAAGCAAAGCAGAGCTTCTTGCGTCCCTGACAGATGCTGCCGTCCCCTTCATTGTTGTGGCAAGCGTTTCTGCTTCAAGAAATTGTGCTTAACACCAGCACAAGGTCTTGTCTCCTCTGTGGGTGGGCAAAGCACCAGCATCTAGTCCTTCAGCTCTACTTGTTTTCCAATCCTTCTCCCCGGGCAATGCCTGCTCTTGTCTTCACGCCCTTCTGAGGGAGCAGACACGTACACCCACGTGAATGACGGCCTGCGACCGTTTTCTTTCGGCAGCCAGAGGAATCTACTTGGTGTGGATCAAGGGATCTGTTTACTAGCCGCTGCTTTTTATTGCCAGGCTCTGATAGATGGACACCTGAGGAGAAGGAGTCCTTCCAAAAGGCTTTCCACACCTACGGCAAGGATTTTCATCTCATCCAGAAGCAGGTAAAGCCACGGGACATTCTTTACCCGAGCAGATCAGCAGCAGGAAAGCTTGCTTATTTCTGGGAACAAGCACTGGGCTTCAGTCTCTCTCTTCTCAAGGAGCAAGTATCTTCAAGTAGTAACAAAAGGGGACATCAAAAGCCTGTGTCAAAAGGATGATCCTGCCTCTCCAGCCCTTTTCTCCAAGCTCTTTTGGAAGATGAAGCTTTATTCTGTCAGACTTGTGGCACAGGTCTGCTGCTGCTTCCACAAGACGCTGTGCTGGCATAACTGGAGTGAAGCGGGGAAAGAAGAACTGTGCTAGGTGGATTTGTTGTTGATCTGTGCATTGCGTGTATTAGCACCTAGCATCATACAGGGTTTAAGACATTGCATGATGCCTCTCTTTCTCCATGTTGATTTCATTTTACACCCTACTCCATTTACTTCATGCTTTTACTTCCTAGTTGACTCCATAGTCTACTTTTTCCCCAGTGCACCCGACACCATTTGCGATTCCTTCTTTTTCTCTTCACAACAGATCCAGACTAAGACCGTGGCCCAGTGTGTGGAGTACTACTACTCCTGGAAAAAGGAGCATAAACTTGCCAGCACTCTTGCTCAGGTGAGGGGCAAGAAAATGGAGAGGTGCCAGGAAGGTCGAGAAACTGGGAGAAGGGGAGAAAAGCTGCTGGCGAGCCATGCCAGATGCCCCTTTGCCAGGATCACATCGTCCCATGCGCTGGGAAAGGCACAGCAGATGCTGCCCGGGCCTTCCTTGTGCTGCTGCCCTGAAGTATGCAATTCTGGAGCCTAACTTTGACCCAAGAAAGCAGCACCGCCACCAAAATGGGCTTTGACTCTCTACAGATGGGCTTCTCAAGGGCTGGCACCCTCGCTGACTCCAATCAGACCCCAAATTCCCCACTGCTTGCTGACATCAGCAGTCCAGGCTGCCTTTGTGGATATGCTGCAGATTTTCAGGGAGTTTTTCTAGCATGCCAGCATAGTCCCCAAGAAGGAGCTGCTGGTGCTGTGGCTCCCCTAAATCTTTCCTTAGCGGCAAAGAGCAATTTGCTTCCCATCATGTGAGAGAGAGAGAGAGAGAGAGAGAGAGAGAGAGAGACAGGGAGGGAGATTATTTTGGGGACTAGAAAATGGCTAAGCATGTGTCTACCCTAATTGGACTGAATTTAAATCCCGTTGCCTAGACATTTGTGGAGGAAAAGCAGAGAGATGTTAGGCAGAAAGGTAGAAATAAGAAATGTAGAGCTCTAAATAGCCAGGTCTTTCTCCCACCCCTTTGGCCTGTAGAAAAGAGGAGTATTTTCCTCCAAGCTCTGGCTTGGCAGCCCGCCGCAGCCCATTGGCAAAGGCAGCCGTTTTCTCAGCTCTTGAGGCTTTGGAAGGATTTGCTTAGGCCGATAGATTTTTCTGCTGGATGCTCTGATTTCCAGCTTTGTGAGAGGAAGGAAGCATTGATAAGGACTCTTTGATTTCCAGAGCGTGGGCAAAGCAAAGAGGAGCAAAAGCCCTCCCAGAAAGGAGAACGGGGAGCCAGGGAAGAGAAGCCGCAAGAGGGCTCGCAGCGCCCAGTGTCCCTGCTGCCAACCGCGCCAGCCGCCCCCTTCGGCGGGAGGCCCCTTTCCCTGCGGGCAGTGCAAACGGTGCGCAAGTTCCTCCTCTTTCTGCTCAAAGCTGCGCCTTTGGACTAAAAGGGGCTGACCCTTTTCAAAGGCACCGCAGGGGAAGCTGGGGGCACTTGCAGCATCGCCCCCGGCAGCCGTGCTCAAGCTTAACACCCACCTCAAACCCAAAGAGCTTAGGTAAAACCCAGCCTTCACAATGAAACCTTGCCGTGCCCCAACAAGACACAGTTGATACAAGTAGGAATAGATCCATCAAAGCTTGGTTTGATGCTGCTGATCAAATTCAAAAGAGGATGCAGCAAAAGGAGGAAGACATTTCAAGGCATTGAAAGTAGAACCATCAGACTCATGGTGCTGATCCATTGACAAATGTGCCACTGCCCGAAAAGACAGAAATTCATACTCAAACGGAGATCTTGGCACTTGGTTTCATGGTGTGTACTAGCGTGAGCAATGGATGGTTTGCTTCCTATCTTGCAGGGTGTTTGAAAGCATGAAGGAAAGGAACAAACACAGCAGAAGACATCGGCCTCGGAAGACAGCAGAGCCTCTCCCCAAGAAGAAAAGACCAAATTAGACAACCCTGCAGGTTGTCCAGGGCTAGCAAGAGTTAGGCAGATTAGTTAGATAGGAATACAACTGTTAGATATTAGTTAGATAGGAATACGATTATTTTTTAAGATTTTTGGGTTGTTTAATCTTCTACTTCGTTAGTTGACATGATAGTAACCTCCTCAATTTAGTAGTTAAGATACATTAGTATTATTCAGGACTCATTAGTATTATTAGATTTATCAGTAAATGTCAGAGGTTGGGTGTTGTCTATGCTCTGCCATATGCTCTTTGTCATTTTGCCTTTGTTGAGAGCCAATCTGTCTTTATCATTAAACCAATGTTTGTTCCATTTTGTCTTTTTGTCTGTATGAAATGACTTTGGCAATGTTTGTTCCATTTGCCTGGTGTTGCAAAGACGGCACTTGCCCTGAGAGTAGAATCTGGGCAGGCGCCACCTCCCCCAGGCCCAGCCACTTGCTCAGCTGGCAGGACTTCCTGAGGTGTGTCTCCTTTACTGCCGGTGAAATACCGCTGGGGCTTCAGCCTTTGATTCCTCAACATCTCAGCTGGGAGTGGAAAGGGAGGCTTTGTTTAATTCACTGAATTGCATCTGGATGAGTGGGCTCACCATATTTTCTGGCATAAAAGCAGCGGGTTGAGTCCTTTTTGGAGCCCAGCCAGATAATTTGCTTTCATTTTGGGGGACTGATGGAGCTGACCAGCTTGGAGGACGTTTCTAAGCCCTCCGATTCTATCCAATTCCTATCGGCATGCACCACAAAGGCATGGCTAGGTCAGTTTCAGTTTCTCTGGAAAGGACCAGTGTCCCGCTCTGGGCCTCCAGCAATCTCCTTAGCTAAAGCCGAGCGGGTGTGATCATTATCCTCTGACTTGTCACAGCTGGGGCACTTGCGCCAAAGAAGAATCCAAGTCACTCTTTTATGGAGGCCAGCAAATGGCCGTGCCTAGCAAGGCTTTGGTGGCAGGGGCTGTGGAGGGTGGATGGAGAGGGGGCGAGGGAGGGGGCAATTGGCAGGCTGCTTCTGGGAAGCCGAGGGAAGCTTGCCCTTGTCTGATGGAGCCGGTGCAGGTGGGCTTTGGAGGCTACAAAGTATCTGCCTTGCAGTGGGACTTGTTCCAGCTGCCCCCTCAGTTTGCTGGCCAGTGGGTAACATGCAGGCTGGGAAGGAAGCAAGATTGGGACTGAAGCAAGATTTGCTTTTCCTTAAGGACAGGCAGGAAAGCAGCAAAGCTGCCTGGCTTTTTCTCATATCTGGGATCTAGGCGTTAAAAGCAATGTGAAGGCCAGCAGTGTGGAAAGGCAATTCTGTAAGTGTTGCTTCCTTAGAGGAATGCCAGAGTCTTTTGGGACAACCACCGAGCTTCTCCAAGGGAGCTGGAAGAGGGATCTAGAAATTCTGCCTGAATGTTTGCTAGAGAAATGCCCGTGTGCTGTCCCTGTGTGTGTGTGTGTGTGTCCCCATCAGTTGGCCTGAAAAAGATCCTGTTTCTCTGAGTTTCAAGGGAGGAGTGATGAGGTGAGAGACCAGCTCAGAGGCCCAAAGGAGGGAAACCATGCAGTGACATTATTGGGCAGCAAAAGGAGAATTGAGAAAGGGGGCAGGATGAATGCCTCCACTTTGAGAGGAAGCTTTGGAGTTGGCTCTGCGCTGGACAACTTGCAAATTCCAGCTCCTCTCAGAGCTGGAGGAGAGCCAGTGGGAGGAGCCCTTCTGGTTCTCCAGGGCAGGAGATGAGGTCTGGGCCCTTGCACAGAGGCAGGCTCCTGTGCACCTTCAGCTGGAGGCACCTTGCAGAGAAGCACCGGGAAGAGCCAGGGCTGTCCCTGCACTGCTTTTGCCCGTCTCATCAGACGACTGAGGAGAAAAGGCCCAATGGGAAGCTTCTCAGAGCAAACTTGCAGCAGAAGAAGTACAAGGGGCAGAGGCGGCCCATGCCCCTTTCTGTCCCATGGCTCCCCCGGGGGTTCTAGATGGAATGTTGGGCTGTGCCCATAGCAACTGTCGTTGTCTCCTGCTCCTGCGGCCCTTGCTGGAACGCTGCTGGAGCAGCGCTGGAGCAGCAGCTGCAGGATCAGCTCCTGGGCTGTCCCTGACCAGCCGCCTTCTGCACTCAGCGCCAGACCCGGCCTCTGCACCGACATCCTGGTCTCCTCGTCTGCCTCTGGGCATCCCCAGAGCACTTGGGAACCGTCCAAGGTAAGAAAATCCCCGTTTGCCCTCAAAGCACTAGCACAGCGGCAGGAGGCTCCAGCTGCCTCTCCCACCGAGCACGACACACAGGCTGCGTGCTCACTTTCCCCAGACGAGCTTCCACGTGAAAGCAGGGTGCAGCTTCTGAAGGAACCGTGTTGCCTCCAGGGGAAACACAGACCTTTCCAGAGAGGACCTAGGGAGGTGTCCCAGTGCAGTTGCAGATCCTCGTCCACGCATCACCTGATTAAACGTTCTTGGCACCCATTTCAGTCCTCAAACTATCTTGTGCTGACCCCAAAACAAATTGTTCCTGGCTGAGCAGGTCAGGGCTTCAGTGTCAACAAATCCCCTTATGCCCTGACTCTGCTCACACCCGCTCCAAAGCTTCAAACAGCACAATGATGGCACTTCTCCTCTGGCATCCCTGTCGTTCAGGGCATGGAAGCATTTGACTGGGCTTCTCTGCAAACACAGGCTTTCAACTTCAAAAACCATCTGGGATCAGCAATTCTTATCTACTTACGTATTTACATCGCCTATAGATCCCTTCTATTTTAATATCTTTAGAGATTCTTTTTTCAGTGCACGTAGGGCTGGTTCTACCTCATGCTCAGGGGTGGCCGTCAAATGCCATCTCCTCAAGAGCACAATCACAGTAGCACAGAATTTTCTGCCTTGGAAGGGATTCTGAAAGATCACTGAGCCCAACTGCAGGGCCTGCCCGGGGCAGCCTCAACAATCACAGCCTGTGCCCAAGAGCAGTGTCCAAACACTTTTGGAGCTCAGTCAGCCTTGGTGCTGTGCCCCCTTCCCTGGGGAGGCTGTTGCAGTGCCCAAGCAGCCTGTGGCTGAAGAAGCTTTTCCTTTGATCCAACCTAAGCCTGCACTGGCACATCTCCCCTGCCATTCTCTTGGCTCTTCTCCGTGGCCCTGGGAGTGAAGAGAGTAGTGCATGGCCTTCTGCTTGCCCTCCTGAGGAAGCTGCTGACTGCTGGAGGGTCCTGCCTAGGACATTCCATGTCAAAAAGGCAGCAATGAGAGCAAAGAGAAAGGAGCTGGGACACGGGAGCTCGGGCTTTGCAATGATGAGGATGAGAAGGAAGGCTACTGACACATCCTTGGCAGAAGGATTTTGAACTGGAGCATTGCTTTGATCTCTTTCAGGTGGAAAGGAGAGGCACAATGAAAAGGAAAGCAAGAGCCCAGATTCAGCCGTGAGTTTTGGCCTAGGGTTAAAGGACAGCAAACTGGAAGAATGGCGAGGAGGAGAACTGCTCTTTCACAGTCAGGCTGGGATTGGTTCAAGCCTGTGGGTGCACAGCAAGGCTCTCTTGACCACTTGCCTTTCTCACCTCCACCTCCTTCTTCCTTTAGACACATCAATGTTGGCAGCGACTTTCAGGCTGAGCTCCCAGAGCTGCAGAACAGAGCAGCAAGTGAGGATGAAGAGCCTGCAACCCTGGTCTGGAAGCCCTGGGGAGAGGATGACTCTGACATGGAAAAACCTGACAGAGGTAGCTTTGCTTCAAGCTTTGCTTCCAGCCCTGAGCTACTTGGGTCTTGAAAAGGCTCCTTTTGCCTAAAAAGGCAGCGTTTTGCAGGCTCTGCTTCTCTCCTTGTCTCGCCCATCTTCCCATGTAGAAGTGTTAGAGGCAAGGAGAAAGAGCAAGCACCTTGCTCTCCAAACTGGTCAGGGCCGTTTGCCACTGGAAGAGGGGAGATTGGCCCCCACTTCTTCTTACAGAAGCTGCTTTGGAGGGAGAGCCAGCACTGCGTGGGCCCTTGCTTCAGCTGGCCCTGTCTTTGCTCTCCTTTTCATGCTCTCTCTCCAAGCTGCTGTCTTTAGCTGCCGGCCTTTCCTTCTGCCTTGCATGGCAACCTTTGCCCTTTGCTGGCCTCCAGGCTGACTTTCGGTGGGTTTTTTCTTGTGCTTGCAGTAAGAGAACTGTTGGACATGGCCAGCTCCCGTGGCATTCCCGGGGCAGCAGCTAACCTGGAGCGCGCCCTGCACTGCCTGCACCAGGCACGCGGCAGCGTTCCGGTAAGAAGCGGCTGTTTGGGCGCAGAGGAGAGGGCACAGGGAATGCAGAAGGCCTGGGCACTGGGACAGCCTTTCCTGGCTGCTCTTGGAAGAAGGGTCTTAACAGGGAGCAGAGCACTTGCTGCCTGCTGGGTCTCCTCCAGCTGCGTCAGGGCTGAGCCCAAAGGGCTCCAGCAGGGAGAATCTCCCTCCTGGAGGCGGCGGCGGCGGAAGGTCCTGCTGCCTTGTAAATGGCCTGGAGATTTGGCTTCTCTAAGACATTTGGAGGGGAAATTCCCAGAAGCCTCAGTCAGCTGAGGCCATTCTGGCTGCAGGAGCAGCAAAATCCTCAGCTTGGTGAGCAAAAGGCCACTCTTGGGGACCAGGATCAAAGGGTCGGGCAGCAAAAACTAGGGACTGGGAGCAAATGACAGTGTTTCACCCACATGGGATACAGTCGCTTGAATGTCTGGAGAGGCAAAGGAGCTGAAAGGCAGCACCTGTGATTTTTTGGCTCATTTTTAATGTGCTGGGGCGGCTAAAGCCTTTTCCCTCTTGATCTTGCAGGAGGCTCTGGAGATGCTGCTCTCAGAGGGGCCTGCAACACCTCAAGGCCATCCCATGGCTGATTATCATTACGCAGGTAAGCAAAGCAGAGCTTCTTGCGTCCCTGACAGATGCTGCCGTCCCCTTCATTGTTGTGGCAAGCGTTTCTGCTTCAAGAAATTGTGCTTAACACCAGCACAAGGTCTTGTCTCCTCTGTGGGTGGGCAAAGCACCAGCATCTAGTCCTTCAGCTCTACTTGTTTTCCAATCCTTCTCCCCGGGCAATGCCTGCTCTTGTCTTCACGCCCTTCTGAGGGAGCAGACACGTACACCCACGTGAATGACGGCCTGCGACCGTTTTCTTTCGGCAGCCAGAGGAATCTACTTGGTGTGGATCAAGGGATCTGTTTACTAGCCGCTGCTTTTTATTGCCAGGCTCTGATAGATGGACACCTGAGGAGAAGGAGTCCTTCCAAAAGGCTTTCCACACCTACGGCAAGGATTTTCATCTCATCCAGAAGCAGGTAAAGCCACGGGACATTCTTTACCCGAGCAGATCAGCAGCAGGAAAGCTTGCTTATTTCTGGGAACAAGCACTGGGCTTCAGTCTCTCTCTTCTCAAGGAGCAAGTATCTTCAAGTAGTAACAAAAGGGGACATCAAAAGCCTGTGTCAAAAGGATGATCCTGCCTCTCCAGCCCTTTTCTCCAAGCTCTTTTGGAAGATGAAGCTTTATTCTGTCAGACTTGTGGCACAGGTCTGCTGCTGCTTCCACAAGACGCTGTGCTGGCATAACTGGAGTGAAGCGGGGAAAGAAGAACTGTGCTAGGTGGATTTGTTGTTGATCTGTGCATTGCGTGTATTAGCACCTAGCATCATACAGGGTTTAAGACATTGCATGATGCCTCTCTTTCTCCATGTTGATTTCATTTTACACCCTACTCCATTTCATTCATGCTTTTACTTCCTAGTTCACTCCATAGTCTACTTTTTCCCCAGTGCACCCGACACCATTTGCGATTCCTTCTTTTTCTCTTCACAACAGATCCAGACTAAGACCGTGGCCCAGTGTGTGGAGTACTACTACTCCTGGAAAAAGGAGCATAAACTTGCCAGCACTCTTGCTCAGGTGAGGGGCAAGAAAATGGAGAGGTGCCAGGAAGGTCGAGAAACTGGGAGAAGGGGAGAAAAGCTGCTGGCGAGCCATGCCAGATGCCCCTTTGCCAGGATCACATCGTCCCATGCGCTGGGAAAGGCACAGCAGATGCTGCCCGGGCCTTCCTTGTGCTGCTGCCCTGAAGTATGCAATTCTGGAGCCTAACTTTGACCCAAGAAAGCAGCACCGCCACCAAAATGGGCTTTGACTCTCTACAGATGGGCTTCTCAAGGGCTGGCACCCTCGCTGACTCCAATCAGACCCCAAATTCCCCACTGCTTGCTGACATCAGCAGTCCAGGCTGCCTTTGTGGATATGCTGCAGATTTTCAGGGAGTTTTTCTAGCATGCCAGCATAGTCCCCAAGAAGGAGCTGCTGGTGCTGTGGCTCCCCTAAATCTTTCCTTAGCGGCAAAGAGCAATTTGCTTCCCATCATGTGAGAGAGAGAGAGAGAGAGAGAGAGAGAGAGAGACAGGGAGGGAGATTATTTTGGGGACTAGAAAATGGCTAAGCATGTGTCTACCCTAATTGGACTGAATTTAAATCCCGTTGCCTAGACATTTGTGGAGGAAAAGCAGAGAGATGTTAGGCAGAAAGGTAGAAATAAGAAATGTAGAGCTCTAAATAGCCAGGTCTTTCTCCCACCCCTTTGGCCTGTAGAAAAGAGGAGTATTTTCCTCCAAGCTCTGGCTTGGCAGCCCGCCGCAGCCCATTGGCAAAGGCAGCCGTTTTCTCAGCTCTTGAGGCTTTGGAAGGATTTGCTTAGGCCGATAGATTTTTGTGCTGGATGCTCTGATTTCCAGCTTTGTGAGAGGAAGGAAGCATTGATAAGGACTCTTTGATTTCCAGAGCGTGGGCAAAGCAAAGAGGAGCAAAAGCCCTCCCAGAAAGGAGAACGGGGAGCCAGGGAAGAGAAGCCGCAAGAGGGCTCGCAGCGCCCAGTGTCCCTGCTGCCAACCGCGCCAGCCGCCCCCTTCGGCGGGAGGCCCCTTTCCCTGCGGGCAGTGCAAACGGTGCGCAAGTTCCTCCTCTTTCTGCTCAAAGCTGCGCCTTTGGACTAAAAGGGGCTGACCCTTTTCAAAGGCACCGCAGGGGAAGCTGGGGGCACTTGCAGCATCGCCCCCGGCAGCCGTGCTCAAGCTTAACACCCACCTCAAACCCAAAGAGCTTAGGTAAAACCCAGCCTTCACAATGAAACCTTGCCGTGCCCCAACAAGACACAGTTGATACAAGTAGGAATAGATCCATCAAAGCTTGGTTTGATGCTGCTGATCAAATTCAAAAGAGGATGCAGCAAAAGGAGGAAGACATTTCAAGGCATTGAAAGTAGAACCATCAGACTCATGGTGCTGATCCATTGACAAATGTGCCACTGCCCGAAAAGACAGAAATTCATACTCAAACGGAGATCTCGGCACTTGCTTTCATGGTGTGTACTAGCGTCAGCAATGGATGGTTTGCTTCCTATCTTGCAGGGTGTTTGAAAGCATGAAGGAAAGGAACAAACACAGCAGAAGACATCGGCCTCGGAAGACAGCAGAGCCTCTCCCCAAGAAGAAAAGACCAAATTAGACAACCCTGCAGGTTGTCCAGGGCTAGCAAGAGTTAGGCAGATTAGTTAGATAGGAATACAACTGTTAGATATTAGTTAGATAGGAATACGATTATTTTTTAAGATTTTTGGGTTGTTTAATCTTCTACTTGGTTAGTTGACATGATAGTAACCTCCTCAATTTAGTAGTTAAGATACATTAGTATTATTCAGGACTCATTAGTATTATTAGATTTATCAGTAAATGTCAGAGGTTGGGTGTTGTCTATGCTCTGCCATATGCTCTTTGTCATTTTGCCTTTGTTGAGAGCCAATCTGTCTTTATCATTAAACCAATGTTTGTTCCATTTTGTCTTTTTGTCTGTATGAAATGACTTTGGCAATGTTTGTTCCATTTGCCTGGTGTTGCAAAGACGGCACTTGCCCTGAGAGTAGAATCTGGGCAGGCGCCACCTCCCCCAGGCCCAGCCCCTTGCTCAGCTGGCAGGACTTCCTGAGGTGTGTCTCCTTTACTGCCGGTGAAATACCGCTGGGGCTTCAGCCTTTGATTCCTCAACATCTCAGCTGGGAGTGGAAAGGGAGGCTTTGTTTAATTCACTGAATTGCATCTGGATGAGTGGGCTCACCATATTTTCTGGCATAAAAGCAGCGGGTTGAGTCCTTTTTGGAGCCCAGCCAGATAATTTGCTTTCATTTTGGGGGACTGATGGAGCTGACCAGCTTGGAGGACGTTTCTAAGCCCTCCGATTCTATCCAATTCCTATCGGCATGCACCACAAAGGCATGGCTAGGTCAGTTTCAGTTTCTCTGGAAAGGACCAGTGTCCCGCTCTGGGCCTCCAGCAATCTCCTTAGCTAAAGCCGAGCGGGTGTGATCATTATCCTCTGACTTGTCACAGCTGGGGCACTTGCGCCAAAGAAGAATCCAAGTCACTCTTTTATGGAGGCCAGCAAATGGCCCTGCCTAGCAAGGCTTTGGTGGCAGGGGCTGTGGAGGGTGGATGGAGAGGGGGCGAGGGAGGGGGCAATTGGCAGGCTGCTTCTGGGAAGCCGAGGCAAGCTTGCCCTTGTCTGATGGAGCCGGTGCAGGTGGGCTTTGGAGGCTACAAAGTATCTGCCTTGCAGTGGGACTTGTTCCAGCTGCCCCCTCAGTTTGCTGGCCAGTGGGTAACATGCAGGCTGGGAAGGAAGCAAGATTGGGACTGAAGCAAGATTTGCTTTTCCTTAAGGACAGGCAGGAAAGCAGCAAAGCTGCCTGGCTTTTTCTCATATCTGGGATCTAGGCGTTAAAAGCAATGTGAAGGCCAGCAGTGTGGAAAGGCAATTCTGTAAGTGTTGCTTCCTTAGAGGAATGCCAGAGTCTTTTGGGACAACCACCGAGCTTCTCCAAGGGAGCTGGAAGAGGGATCTAGAAATTCTGCCTGAATGTTTGCTAGAGAAATGCCCATGTGCTGTCCCTGGGGGTGTGTGTGTGTGTCCCCATCAGTTGGCCTGAAAAAGATCCTGTTTTTCCAAGTTTCAAGGGAGGAGTGATGAGGTGAGAGACCAGCTCAGAGGCCCAAAGGAGGGAAACCATGCAGTGACATTATTGGGCAGCAAAAGGAGAATTGAGAAAGGGGGCAGGATGAATGCCTCCACTTTGAGAGGAAGCTTTGGAGTTGGCTCTGCGCTAGGCAACTTGCAAATTCCAGCTCCTCTCAGAGCTGGAGGAGAGCCAGTGGGAGGAGCCCTTCTGGTTCTCCAGGGCAGGAGATGAGGTCTGGGCCCTTGCACAGAGGCAGGCTCCTGTGCACCTTCAGCTGGAGGCACCTTGCAGAGAAGCACCGGGAAGAGCCAGGGCTGTCCCTGCACTGCTTTTGCCCGTCTCATCAGACGACTGAGGAGAAAAGGCCCAATGGGAAGCTTCTCAGAGCAAACTTGCAGCAGAAGAAGTACAAGGGGCAGAGGCGGCCCATGCCCCTTTCTGTCCCATGGCTCCCCCAGGGGTTCTAGATGGAATGTTGGGCTGTGCCCATAGCAACTGTCGTTGTCTCCTGCTCCTGCGGCCCTTGCTGGAACACTGCTGGAGCAGCGCTGGAGCAGCAGCTGCAGGATCAGCTCCTGGGCTGTCCCTGACCAGCCGCCTTCTGCACTCAGCGCCAGACCCGGCCTCTGCACCGACATCCTGGTCTCCTCGTCTGCCTCCGGGCATCCCCAGAGCACTTGGGAACCCTCCAAGGTAAGAAAATCCCCGTTTGCCCTCAAAGCACTAGCACAAGGGCAGGAGGCTCCAGCTGCCTCTCCCACCAAGCACGACACACAGGCTGCGTGCTCACTTTCCCCAGACGAGCTTCCACGTGAAAGCAGGGTGCAGCTTCTGAAGGAATTGTGTTGCCTCCAGGGGAAACACAGACCTTTCCATAGAGGACCTAGAGAGGTGTCCCAGTGCAGTTGCAGATCCTCGTCCACGCATCACCTGATTAAACGTTCTTGGCACCCATTTCAGTCCTCAAACTATCTTGTGCTGACCCCAAAACAAATTGTTCCTGGCTGAGCAGGTCAGGGCTTCAGTGTCAACAAATCCCCTTATGCCCTGACTCTGCTCACACCCGCTCCAAAGCTTCAAACAGCACAATGATGGCACTTCTCCTCTGGCATCCCTGTCGTTCAGGGCATGGAAGCATTTGACTGGGCTTCTCTGCAAACACAGGCTTTCAACTTCAAAAACCATCTGGGATCAGCAATTCTTATCTACTTACGTATTTACATCGCCTATAGATCCCTTCTATTTTAATATCTTTAGAGATTCTTTTTTCAGTGCACGTAGGGCTGGTTCTACCTCATGCTCAGGGGTGGCCGTCAAATGCCATCTCCTCAAGAGCACAATCACAGTAGCACAGAATTTTCTGCCTTGGAAGGGATTCTGAAAGATCACTGAGCCCAACTGCAGGGCCTGCCCGGGGCAGCCTCAACAATCACAGCCTGTGCCCAAGAGCAGTGTCCAAACACTTTTGGAGCTCAGTCAGCCTTGGTGCTGTGCCCCCTTCCCTGGGGAGGCTGTTGCAGTGCCCAAGCAGCCTGTGGCTGAAGAAGCTTTTCCTTCGATCCAACCTAAGCCTGCACTGGCACATCTCCCCTGCCATTCTCTTGGCTCTTCTCCGTGGCCCTGGGAGTGAAGAGAGTAGTGCATGGCCTTCTGCTTGCCCTCCTGAGGAAGCTGCTGACTGCTGGAGGGTCCTGCCTAGGACATTCCATGTCAAAAAGGCAGCAATGACAGCAAAGAGAAAGGAGCTGGGACACGGGAGCTCGGGCTTTGCAATGATGAGGATGAGAAGGAAGGCTACTGACACATCCTTGGCAGAAGGATTTTGAACTGGAGCATTGCTTTGATCTCTTTCAGGTGGAAAGGAGAGGCACAATGAAAAGGAAAGCAAGAGCCCAGATTCAGCCGTGAGTTTTGGCCTAGGGTTAAAGGACAGCAAACTGGAAGAATGGCGAGGAGGAGAACTGCTCTTTCACAGTCAGGCTGGGATTGGTTCAAGCCTGTGGGTGCACAGCAAGGCTCTCTTGACCACTTGCCTTTCTCACCTCCACCTCCTTCTTCCTTTAGACACATCAATGTTGGCAGCGACTTTCAGGCTGAGCTCCCAGAGCTGCAGAACAGAGCAGCAAGTGAGGATGAAGAGCCTGCAACCCTGGTCTGGAAGCCCTGGGGAGAGGATGACTCTGACATGGAAAAACCTGACAGAGGTAGCTTTGCTTCAAGCTTTGCTTCCAGCCCTGAGCTACTTGGGTCTTGAAAAGGCTCCTTTTGCCTAAAAAGGCAGCGTTTTGCAGGCTCTGCTTCTCTCCTTGTCTCGCCCATCTTCCCATGTAGAAGTGTTAGAGGCAAGGAGAAAGAGCAAGCACCTTGCTCTCCAAACTGGTCAGGGCCGTTTGCCACTGGAAGAGGGGAGATTGGCCCCCACTTCTTCTTACAGAAGCTGCTTTGGAGGGAGAGCCAGCACTGCGTGGGCCCTTGCTTCAGCTGGCCCTGTCTTTGCTCTCCTTTTCATGCTCTCTCTCCAAGCTGCTGTCTTTAGCTGCCGGCCTTTCCTTCTGCCTTGCATGGCAACCTTTGCCCTTTGCTGGCCTCCAGGCTGACTTTCGGTGGGTTTTTTCTTGTGCTTGCAGTAAGAGAACTGTTGGACATGGCCAGCTCCCGTGGCATTCCCGGGGCAGCAGCTAACCTGGAGCGCGCCCTGCACTGCCTGCACCAGGCACGCGGCAGCGTTCCGGTAAGAAGCGGCTGTTTGGGCGCAGAGGAGAGGGCACAGGGAATGCAGAAGGCCTGGGCACTGGGACAGCCTTTCCTGGCTGCTCTTGGAAGAAGGGTCTTAACAGGGAGCAGAGCACTTGCTGCCTGCTGGGTCTCCTCCAGCTGCGTCAGGGCTGAGCCCAAAGGGCTCCAGCAGGGAGAATCTCCCTCCTGGAGGCGGCGGCGGCGGAAGGTCCTGCTGCCTTGTAAATGGCCTGGAGATTTGGCTTCTCTAAGACATTTGGAGGGGAAATTCCCAGAAGCCTCAGTCAGCTGAGGCCATTCTGGCTGCAGGAGCAGCAAAATCCTCAGCTTGGTGAGCAAAAGGCCACTCTTGGGGACCAGGATCAAAGGGTCGGGCAGCAAAAACTAGGGACTGGGAGCAAATGACAGTGTTTCACCCACATGGGATACAGTCGCTTGAATGTCTGGAGAGGCAAAGGAGCTGAAAGGCAGCACCTGTGATTTTTTGGCTCATTTTTAATGTGCTGGGGCGGCTAAAGCCTTTTCCCTCTTGATCTTGCAGGAGGCTCTGGAGATGCTGCTCTCAGAGGGGCCTGCAACACCTCAAGGCCATCCCATGGCTGATTATCATTACGCAGGTAAGCAAAGCAGAGCTTCTTGCGTCCCTGACAGATGCTGCCGTCCCCTTCATTGTTGTGGCAAGCGTTTCTGCTTCAAGAAATTGTGCTTAACACCAGCACAAGGTCTTGTCTCCTCTGTGGGTGGGCAAAGCACCAGCATCTAGTCCTTCAGCTCTACTTGTTTTCCAATCCTTCTCCCCGGGCAATGCCTGCTCTTGTCTTCACGCCCTTCTGAGGGAGCAGACACGTACACCCACGTGAATGACGGCCTGCGACCGTTTTCTTTCGGCAGCCAGAGGAATCTACTTGGTGTGGATCAAGGGATCTGTTTACTAGCCGCTGCTTTTTATTGCCAGGCTCTGATAGATGGACACCTGAGGAGAAGGAGTCCTTCCAAAAGGCTTTCCACACCTACGGCAAGGATTTTCATCTCATCCAGAAGCAGGTAAAGCCACGGGACATTCTTTACCCGAGCAGATCAGCAGCAGGAAAGCTTGCTTATTTCTGGGAACAAGCACTGGGCTTCAGTCTCTCTCTTCTCAAGGAGCAAGTATCTTCAAGTAGTAACAAAAGGGGACATCAAAAGCCTGTGTCAAAAGGATGATCCTGCCTCTCCAGCCCTTTTCTCCAAGCTCTTTTGGAAGATGAAGCTTTATTCTGTCAGACTTGTGGCACAGGTCTGCTGCTGCTTCCACAAGACGCTGTGCTGGCATAACTGGAGTGAAGCGGGGAAAGAAGAACTGTGCTAGGTGGATTTGTTGTTGATCTGTGCATTGCGTGTATTAGCACCTAGCATCATACAGGGTTTAAGACATTGCATGATGCCTCTCTTTCTCCATGTTGATTTCATTTTACACCCTACTCCATTTCATTCATGCTTTTACTTCCTAGTTCACTCCATAGTCTACTTTTTCCCCAGTGCACCCGACACCATTTTCGATTCCTTCTTTTTCTCTTCACAACAGATCCAGACTAAGACCGTGGCCCAGTGTGTGGAGTACTACTACTCCTGGAAAAAGGAGCATAAACTTGCCAGCACTCTTGCTCAGGTGAGGGGCAAGAAAATGGAGAGGTGCCAGGAAGGTCGAGAAACTGGGAGAAGGGGAGAAAAGCTGCTGGCGAGCCATGCCAGATGCCCCTTTGCCAGGATCACATCGTCCCATGCGCTGGGAAAGGCACAGCAGATGCTGCCCGGGCCTTCCTTGTGCTGCTGCCCTGAAGTATGCAATTCTGGAGCCTAACTTTGACCCAAGAAAGCAGCACCGCCACCAAAATGGGCTTTGACTCTCTACAGATGGGCTTCTCAAGGGCTGGCACCCTCGCTGACTCCAATCAGACCCCAAATTCCCCACTGCTTGCTGACATCAGCAGTCCAGGCTGCCTTTGTGGATATGCTGCAGATTTTCAGGGAGATTTTCTAGCATCCCAGCATACTCCCTAAGAAGGAGCTGCCGGTGCTGTGGCTCCCCTAAAACTTTCCTTAGCGGCAAAGAGCAATTTGCTTCCCATCATGTGAGGGAGAGAGAGAGAGAGAGAGAGACAGGGAGGGAGATTATTTTGGGGACTAGAAAATGGCTAAGCATGTGTCTACCCTAATTGGACTGAATTTAAATCCCGTTGCCTAGACATTTGTGGAGGAAAAGCAGAGAGATGTTAGGCAGAAAGGTAGAAATAAGAAATGTAGAGCTCTAAATAGCCAGGTCTTTCTCCCACCCCTTTGGCCTGTAGAAAAGAGGAGTATTTTCCTCCAAGCTCTGGCTTGGCAGCCCGCCGCAGCCCATTGGCAAAGGCAGCCGTTTTCTCAGCTCTTGAGGCTTTGGAAGGATTTGCTTAGGCCGATAGATTTTTGTGCTGGATGCTCTGATTTCCAGCTTTGTGAGAGGAAGGAAGCATTGATAAGGACTCTTTGATTTCCAGAGCGTGGGCAAAGCAAAGAGGAGCAAAAGCCCTCCCAGAAAGGAGAACGGGGAGCCAGGGAAGAGAAGCCGCAAGAGGGCTCGCAGCGCCCAGTGTCCCTGCTGCCAACCGCGCCAGCCGCCCCCTTCGGCGGGAGGCCCCTTTCCCTGCGGGCAGTGCAAACGGTGCGCAAGTTCCTCCTCTTTCTGCTCAAAGCTGCGCCTTTGGACTAAAAGGGGCTGACCCTTTTCAAAGGCACCGCAGGGGAAGCTGGGGGCACTTGCAGCATCGCCCCCGGCAGCCGTGCTCAAGCTTAACACCCACCTCAAACCCAAAGAGCTTAGGTAAAACCCAGCCTTCACAATGAAACCTTGCCGTGCCCCAACAAGACACAGTTGATACAAGTAGGAATAGATCCATCAAAGCTTGGTTTGATGCTGCTGATCAAATTCAAAAGAGGATGCAGCAAAAGGAGGAAGACATTTCAAGGCATTGAAAGTAGAACCATCAGACTCATGGTGCTGATCCATTGACAAATGTGCCACTGCCCGAAAAGACAGAAATTCATACTCAAACGGAGATCTCGGCACTTGCTTTCATGGTGTGTACTAGCGTCAGCAATGGATGGTTTGCTTCCTATCTTGCAGGGTGTTTGAAAGCATGAAGGAAAGGAACAAACACAGCAGAAGACATCGGCCTCGGAAGACAGCAGAGCCTCTCCCCAAGAAGAAAAGACCAAATTAGACAACCCTGCAGGTTGTCCAGGGCTAGCAAGAGTTAGGCAGATTAGTTAGATAGGAATACAACTGTTAGATATTAGTTAGATAGGAATACGATTATTTTTTAAGATTTTTGGGTTGTTTAATCTTCTACTTGGTTAGTTGACATGATAGTAACCTCCTCAATTTAGTAGTTAAGATACATTAGTATTATTCAGGACTCATTAGTATTATTAGATTTATCAGTAAATGTCAGAGGTTGGGTGTTGTCTATGCTCTGCCATATGCTCTTTGTCATTTTGCCTTTGTTGAGAGCCAATCTGTCTTTATCATTAAACCAATGTTTGTTCCATTTTGTCTTTTTGTCTGTATGAAATGACTTTGGCAATGTTTGTTCCATTTGCCTGGTGTTGCAAAGACGGCACTTGCCCTGAGAGTAGAATCTGGGCAGGCGCCACCTCCCCCAGGCCCAGCCCCTTGCTCAGCTGGCAGGACTTCCTGAGGTGTGTCTCCTTTACTGCCGGTGAAATACCGCTGGGGCTTCAGCCTTTGATTCCTCAACATCTCAGCTGGGAGTGGAAAGGGAGGCTTTGTTTAATTCACTGAATTGCATCTGGATGAGTGGGCTCACCATATTTTCTGGCATAAAAGCAGCGGGTTGAGTCCTTTTTGGAGCCCAGCCAGATAATTTGCTTTCATTTTGGGGGACTGATGGAGCTGACCAGCTTGGAGGACGTTTCTAAGCCCTCCGATTCTATCCAATTCCTATCGGCATGCACCACAAAGGCATGGCTAGGTCAGTTTCAGTTTCTCTGGAAAGGACCAGTGTCCCGCTCTGGGCCTCCAGCAATCTCCTTAGCTAAAGCCGAGCGGGTGTGATCATTATCCTCTGACTTGTCACAGCTGGGGCACTTGCGCCAAAGAAGAATCCAAGTCACTCTTTTATGGAGGCCAGCAAATGGCCCTGCCTAGCAAGGCTTTGGTGGCAGGGGCTGTGGAGGGTGGATGGAGAGGGGGCGAGGGAGGGGGCAATTGGCAGGCTGCTTCTGGGAAGCCGAGGCAAGCTTGCCCTTGTCTGATGGAGCCGGTGCAGGTGGGCTTTGGAGGCTACAAAGTATCTGCCTTGCAGTGGGACTTGTTCCAGCTGCCCCCTCAGTTTGCTGGCCAGTGGGTAACATGCAGGCTGGGAAGGAAGCAAGATTGGGACTGAAGCAAGATTTGCTTTTCCTTAAGGACAGGCAGGAAAGCAGCAAAGCTGCCTGGCTTTTTCTCATATCTGGGATCTAGGCGTTAAAAGCAATGTGAAGGCCAGCAGTGTGGAAAGGCAATTCTGTAAGTGTTGCTTCCTTAGAGGAATGCCAGAGTCTTTTGGGACAACCACCGAGCTTCTCCAAGGGAGCTGGAAGAGGGATCTAGAAATTCTGCCTGAATGTTTGCTAGAGAAATGCCCATGTGCTGTCCCTGGGGGTGTGTGTGTGTGTCCCCATCAGTTGGCCTGAAAAAGATCCTGTTTTTCCAAGTTTCAAGGGAGGAGTGATGAGGTGAGAGACCAGCTCAGAGGCCCAAAGGAGGGAAACCATGCAGTGACATTATTGGGCAGCAAAAGGAGAATTGAGAAAGGGGGCAGGATGAATGCCTCCACTTTGAGAGGAAGCTTTGGAGTTGGCTCTGCGCTAGGCAACTTGCAAATTCCAGCTCCTCTCAGAGCTGGAGGAGAGCCAGTGGGAGGAGCCCTTCTGGTTCTCCAGGGCAGGAGATGAGGTCTGGGCCCTTGCACAGAGGCAGGCTCCTGTGCACCTTCAGCTGGAGGCACCTTGCAGAGAAGCACCGGGAAGAGCCAGGGCTGTCCCTGCACTGCTTTTGCCCGTCTCATCAGACGACTGAGGAGAAAAGGCCCAATGGGAAGCTTCTCAGAGCAAACTTGCAGCAGAAGAAGTACAAGGGGCAGAGGCGGCCCATGCCCCTTTCTGTCCCATGGCTCCCCCAGGGGTTCTAGATGGAATGTTGGGCTGTGCCCATAGCAACTGTCGTTGTCTCCTGCTCCTGCGGCCCTTGCTGGAACACTGCTGGAGCAGCGCTGGAGCAGCAGCTGCAGGATCAGCTCCTGGGCTGTCCCTGACCAGCCGCCTTCTGCACTCAGCGCCAGACCCGGCCTCTGCACCGACATCCTGGTCTCCTCGTCTGCCTCCGGGCATCCCCAGAGCACTTGGGAACCCTCCAAGGTAAGAAAATCCCCGTTTGCCCTCAAAGCACTAGCACAAGGGCAGGAGGCTCCAGCTGCCTCTCCCACCAAGCACGACACACAGGCTGCGTGCTCACTTTCCCCAGACGAGCTTCCACGTGAAAGCAGGGTGCAGCTTCTGAAGGAATTGTGTTGCCTCCAGGGGAAACACAGACCTTTCCATAGAGGACCTAGAGAGGTGTCCCAGTGCAGTTGCAGATCCTCGTCCACGCATCACCTGATTAAACGTTCTTGGCACCCATTTCAGTCCTCAAACTATCTTGTGCTGACCCCAAAACAAATTGTTCCTGGCTGAGCAGGTCAGGGCTTCAGTGTCAACAAATCCCCTTATGCCCTGACTCTGCTCACACCCGCTCCAAAGCTTCAAACAGCACAATGATGGCACTTCTCCTCTGGCATCCCTGTCGTTCAGGGCATGGAAGCATTTGACTGGGCTTCTCTGCAAACACAGGCTTTCAACTTCAAAAACCATCTGGGATCAGCAATTCTTATCTACTTACGTATTTACATCGCCTATAGATCCCTTCTATTTTAATATCTTTAGAGATTCTTTTTTCAGTGCACGTAGGGCTGGTTCTACCTCATGCTCAGGGGTGGCCGTCAAATGCCATCTCCTCAAGAGCACAATCACAGTAGCACAGAATTTTCTGCCTTGGAAGGGATTCTGAAAGATCACTGAGCCCAACTGCAGGGCCTGCCCGGGGCAGCCTCAACAATCACAGCCTGTGCCCAAGAGCAGTGTCCAAACACTTTTGGAGCTCAGTCAGCCTTGGTGCTGTGCCCCCTTCCCTGGGGAGGCTGTTGCAGTGCCCAAGCAGCCTGTGGCTGAAGAAGCTTTTCCTTCGATCCAACCTAAGCCTGCACTGGCACATCTCCCCTGCCATTCTCTTGGCTCTTCTCCGTGGCCCTGGGAGTGAAGAGAGTAGTGCATGGCCTTCTGCTTGCCCTCCTGAGGAAGCTGCTGACTGCTGGAGGGTCCTGCCTAGGACATTCCATGTCAAAAAGGCAGCAATGACAGCAAAGAGAAAGGAGCTGGGACACGGGAGCTCGGGCTTTGCAATGATGAGGATGAGAAGGAAGGCTACTGACACATCCTTGGCAGAAGGATTTTGAACTGGAGCATTGCTTTGATCTCTTTCAGGTGGAAAGGAGAGGCACAATGAAAAGGAAAGCAAGAGCCCAGATTCAGCCGTGAGTTTTGGCCTAGGGTTAAAGGACAGCAAACTGGAAGAATGGCGAGGAGGAGAACTGCTCTTTCACAGTCAGGCTGGGATTGGTTCAAGCCTGTGGGTGCACAGCAAGGCTCTCTTGACCACTTGCCTTTCTCACCTCCACCTCCTTCTTCCTTTAGACACATCAATGTTGGCAGCGACTTTCAGGCTGAGCTCCCAGAGCTGCAGAACAGAGCAGCAAGTGAGGATGAAGAGCCTGCAACCCTGGTCTGGAAGCCCTGGGGAGAGGATGACTCTGACATGGAAAAACCTGACAGAGGTAGCTTTGCTTCAAGCTTTGCTTCCAGCCCTGAGCTACTTGGGTCTTGAAAAGGCTCCTTTTGCCTAAAAAGGCAGCGTTTTGCAGGCTCTGCTTCTCTCCTTGTCTCGCCCATCTTCCCATGTAGAAGTGTTAGAGGCAAGGAGAAAGAGCAAGCACCTTGCTCTCCAAACTGGTCAGGGCCGTTTGCCACTGGAAGAGGGGAGATTGGCCCCCACTTCTTCTTACAGAAGCTGCTTTGGAGGGAGAGCCAGCACTGCGTGGGCCCTTGCTTCAGCTGGCCCTGTCTTTGCTCTCCTTTTCATGCTCTCTCTCCAAGCTGCTGTCTTTAGCTGCCGGCCTTTCCTTCTGCCTTGCATGGCAACCTTTGCCCTTTGCTGGCCTCCAGGCTGACTTTCGGTGGGTTTTTTCTTGTGCTTGCAGTAAGAGAACTGTTGGACATGGCCAGCTCCCGTGGCATTCCCGGGGCAGCAGCTAACCTGGAGCGCGCCCTGCACTGCCTGCACCAGGCACGCGGCAGCGTTCCGGTAAGAAGCGGCTGTTTGGGCGCAGAGGAGAGGGCACAGGGAATGCAGAAGGCCTGGGCACTGGGACAGCCTTTCCTGGCTGCTCTTGGAAGAAGGGTCTTAACAGGGAGCAGAGCACTTGCTGCCTGCTGGGTCTCCTCCAGCTGCGTCAGGGCTGAGCCCAAAGGGCTCCAGCAGGGAGAATCTCCCTCCTGGAGGCGGCGGCGGCGGAAGGTCCTGCTGCCTTGTAAATGGCCTGGAGATTTGGCTTCTCTAAGACATTTGGAGGGGAAATTCCCAGAAGCCTCAGTCAGCTGAGGCCATTCTGGCTGCAGGAGCAGCAAAATCCTCAGCTTGGTGAGCAAAAGGCCACTCTTGGGGACCAGGATCAAAGGGTCGGGCAGCAAAAACTAGGGACTGGGAGCAAATGACAGTGTTTCACCCACATGGGATACAGTCGCTTGAATGTCTGGAGAGGCAAAGGAGCTGAAAGGCAGCACCTGTGATTTTTTGGCTCATTTTTAATGTGCTGGGGCGGCTAAAGCCTTTTCCCTCTTGATCTTGCAGGAGGCTCTGGAGATGCTGCTCTCAGAGGGGCCTGCAACACCTCAAGGCCATCCCATGGCTGATTATCATTACGCAGGTAAGCAAAGCAGAGCTTCTTGCGTCCCTGACAGATGCTGCCGTCCCCTTCATTGTTGTGGCAAGCGTTTCTGCTTCAAGAAATTGTGCTTAACACCAGCACAAGGTCTTGTCTCCTCTGTGGGTGGGCAAAGCACCAGCATCTAGTCCTTCAGCTCTACTTGTTTTCCAATCCTTCTCCCCGGGCAATGCCTGCTCTTGTCTTCACGCCCTTCTGAGGGAGCAGACACGTACACCCACGTGAATGACGGCCTGCGACCGTTTTCTTTCGGCAGCCAGAGGAATCTACTTGGTGTGGATCAAGGGATCTGTTTACTAGCCGCTGCTTTTTATTGCCAGGCTCTGATAGATGGACACCTGAGGAGAAGGAGTCCTTCCAAAAGGCTTTCCACACCTACGGCAAGGATTTTCATCTCATCCAGAAGCAGGTAAAGCCACGGGACATTCTTTACCCGAGCAGATCAGCAGCAGGAAAGCTTGCTTATTTCTGGGAACAAGCACTGGGCTTCAGTCTCTCTCTTCTCAAGGAGCAAGTATCTTCAAGTAGTAACAAAAGGGGACATCAAAAGCCTGTGTCAAAAGGATGATCCTGCCTCTCCAGCCCTTTTCTCCAAGCTCTTTTGGAAGATGAAGCTTTATTCTGTCAGACTTGTGGCACAGGTCTGCTGCTGCTTCCACAAGACGCTGTGCTGGCATAACTGGAGTGAAGCGGGGAAAGAAGAACTGTGCTAGGTGGATTTGTTGTTGATCTGTGCATTGCGTGTATTAGCACCTAGCATCATACAGGGTTTAAGACATTGCATGATGCCTCTCTTTCTCCATGTTGATTTCATTTTACACCCTACTCCATTTCATTCATGCTTTTACTTCCTAGTTCACTCCATAGTCTACTTTTTCCCCAGTGCACCCGACACCATTTTCGATTCCTTCTTTTTCTCTTCACAACAGATCCAGACTAAGACCGTGGCCCAGTGTGTGGAGTACTACTACTCCTGGAAAAAGGAGCATAAACTTGCCAGCACTCTTGCTCAGGTGAGGGGCAAGAAAATGGAGAGGTGCCAGGAAGGTCGAGAAACTGGGAGAAGGGGAGAAAAGCTGCTGGCGAGCCATGCCAGATGCCCCTTTGCCAGGATCACATCGTCCCATGCGCTGGGAAAGGCACAGCAGATGCTGCCCGGGCCTTCCTTGTGCTGCTGCCCTGAAGTATGCAATTCTGGAGCCTAACTTTGACCCAAGAAAGCAGCACCGCCACCAAAATGGGCTTTGACTCTCTACAGATGGGCTTCTCAAGGGCTGGCACCCTCGCTGACTCCAATCAGACCCCAAATTCCCCACTGCTTGCTGACATCAGCAGTCCAGGCTGCCTTTGTGGATATGCTGCAGATTTTCAGGGAGATTTTCTAGCATCCCAGCATACTCCCTAAGAAGGAGCTGCCGGTGCTGTGGCTCCCCTAAAACTTTCCTTAGCGGCAAAGAGCAATTTGCTTCCCATCATGTGAGGGAGAGAGAGAGAGAGAGAGAGACAGGGAGGGAGATTATTTTGGGGACTAGAAAATGGCTAAGCATGTGTCTACCCTAATTGGACTGAATTTAAATCCCGTTGCCTAGACATTTGTGGAGGAAAAGCAGAGAGATGTTAGGCAGAAAGGTAGAAATAAGAAATGTAGAGCTCTAAATAGCCAGGTCTTTATCCCACCCCTTTGGCCTGTAGAAAAGAGGAGTATTTTCCTCCAAGCTCTGGCTTGGCAGCCCGCCGCAGCCCATTGGCAAAGACAGCCGGTTTCTCAGCTCTTGAGGCTTTGGAAGGATTTGCTTAGGCCGATAGATTTTTGTGCTGGATGCTCTGATTTCCAGCTTTGTGAGAGGAAGGAAGCATTGATAAGGACTCTTTGATTTCCAGAATGTGGGCAAAGCAAGGAGGAGGAAAAGCCCTCCCAGAAAGGAGAACGGGGAGCCAGGGAAGAGAAGCCGCAAGAGGGCTCGCAGCGCCCAGTGTCCCTGCTGCCAACCGCGCCAGCCGCCCCCTTCGGCGGGAGGCCCCTTTCCCTGCGGGCAGTGCAAACGGTGCGCAAGTTCCTCCTCTTTCTGCTCAAAGCTGCGCCTTTGGACTAAAAGGGGCTGACCCTTTTCAAAGGCACCGCAGGGGAAGCTGGGGGCACTTGCAGCATCGCCCCCGGCAGCCGTGCTCAAGCTTAACACCCACCTCAAACCCAAAGAGCTTAGGTAAAACCCAGCCTTCACAATGAAACCTTGCCGTGCCCCAACAAGACACAGTTGATACAAGTAGGAATAGATCCATCAAAGCTTGGTTTGATGCTGCTGATCAAATTCAAAAGAGGATGCAGCAAAAGGAGGAAGACATTTCAAGGCATTGAAAGTAGAACCATCAGACTCATGGTGCTGATCCATTGACAAATGTGCCACTGCCCGAAAAGACAGAAATTCATACTCAAACGGAGATCTCGGCACTTGCTTTCATGGTGTGTACTAGCGTCAGCAATGGATGGTTTGTTTCCTATCTTGCAGGGTGTTTGAAAGCATGAAGGAAAGGAACAACCACAGCAGAAGACATCGGCCTCGGAAGGAAGCAGAGCCTCTCCCCAAGAAGAAAAGACCAAATTAGAGAACCCTGCAGGTTGTCCAGGGCTAGCAAGAGTTAGGCAGATTAGTTAGATAGGAATACAACTGTTAGATATTAGTTAGATAGGAATACGATTATTTTTTAAGATTTTTGGGTTGTTTAATCTTCTACTTGGTTAGTTGACATGATAGTAACCTCCTCAATTTAGTAGTTAAGATACATTAGTATTATTCAGGACTCATTAGTATTATTAGATTTATCAGTAAATGTCAGAGGTTGGGTGTTGTCTATGCTCTGCCATATGCTCTTTGTCATTTTGCCTTTGTTGAGAGCCAATCTGTCTTTATCATTAAACCAATGTTTGTTCCATTTTGTCTTTTTGTCTGTATGAAATGACTTTGGCAATGTTTGTTCCATTTGCCTGGTGTTGCAAAGACGGCACTTGCCCTGAGAGTAGAATCTGGGCAGGCGCCACCTCCCCCAGGCCCAGCCCCTTGCTCAGCTGGCAGCACTTCCTGAGGTGTGTCTCCTTTACTGCCGGTGAAATACCGCTGGGGCTTCAGCCTTTGATTCCTCAACATCTCAGCTGGGAGTGGAAAGGGAGGCTTTGTTTAATTCACTGAATTGCATCTGGATGAGTGGGCTCACCATATTTTCTGGCATAAAAGCAGCGGGTTGAGTCCTTTTTGGAGCCCAGCCAGATAATTTGCTTTCATTTTGGGGGACTGATGGAGCTGACCAGCTTGGAGGACGTTTCTAAGCCCTCCGATTCTATCCAATTCCTATCGGCATGCACCACAAAGGCATGGCTAGGTCAGTTTCAGTTTCTCTGGAAAGGACCAGTGTCCCGCTCTGGGCCTCCAGCAATCTCCTTAGCTAAAGCCGAGCGGGTGTGATCATTATCCTCTGACTTGTCACAGCTGGGGCACTTGCGCCAAAGAAGAATCCAAGTCACTCTTTTATGGAGGCCAGCAAATGGCCCTGCCTAGCAAGGCTTTGGTGGCAGGGGCTGTGGAGGGTGGATGGAGAGGGGGCGAGGGAGGGGGCAATTGGCAGGCTGCTTCTGGGAAGCCGAGGCAAGCTTGCCCTTGTCTGATGGAGCCGGTGCAGGTGGGCTTTGGAGGCTACAAAGTATCTGCCTTGCAGTGGGACTTGTTCCAGCTGCCCCCTCAGTTTGCTGGCCAGTGGGTAACATGCAGGCTGGGAAGGAAGCAAGATTGGGACTGAAGCAAGATTTGCTTTTCCTTAAGGACAGGCAGGAAAGCAGCAAAGCTGCCTGGCTTTTTCTCATATCTGGGATCTAGGCGTTAAAAGCAATGTGAAGGCCAGCAGTGTGGAAAGGCAATTCTGTAAGTGTTGCTTCCTTAGAGGAATGCCAGAGTCTTTTGGGACAACCACCGAGCTTCTCCAAGGGAGCTGGAAGAGGGATCTAGAAATTCTGCCTGAATGTTTGCTAGAGAAATGCCCATGTGCTGTCCCTGGGGGTGTGTGTGTGTGTCCCCATCAGTTGGCCTGAAAAAGATCCTGTTTTTCCAAGTTTCAAGGGAGGAGTGATGAGGTGAGAGACCAGCTCAGAGGCCCAAAGGAGGGAAACCATGCAGTGACATTATTGGGCAGCAAAAGGAGAATTGAGAAAGGGGGCAGGATGAATGCCTCCACTTTGAGAGGAAGCTTTGGAGTTGGCTCTGCGCTAGGCAACTTGCAAATTCCAGCTCCTCTCAGAGCTGGAGGAGAGCCAGTGGGAGGAGCCCTTCTGGTTCTCCAGGGCAGGAGATGAGGTCTGGGCCCTTGCACAGAGGCAGGCTCCTGTGCACCTTCAGCTGGAGGCACCTTGCAGAGAAGCACCGGGAAGAGCCAGGGCTGTCCCTGCACTGCTTTTGCCCGTCTCATCAGACGACTGAGGAGAAAAGGCCCAATGGGAAGCTTCTCAGAGCAAACTTGCAGCAGAAGAAGTACAAGGGGCAGAGGCGGCCCATGCCCCTTTCTGTCCCATGGCTCCCCCAGGGGTTCTAGATGGAATGTTGGGCTGTGCCCATAGCAACTGTCGTTGTCTCCTGCTCCTGCGGCCCTTGCTGGAACACTGCTGGAGCAGCGCTGGAGCAGCAGCTGCAGGATCAGCTCCTGGGCTGTCCCTGAGCAGCCGCCTTCTGCACTCAGCGCCAGACCCGGCCTCTGCACCGACATCCTGGTCTCCTCGTCTGCCTCCGGGCATCCCCAGAGCACTTGGGAACCCTCCAAGGTAAGAAAATCCCCGTTTGCCCTCAAAGCACTAGCACAAGGGCAGGAGGCTCCAGCTGCCTCTCCCACCAAGCACGACACACAGGCTGCGTGCTCACTTTCCCCAGACGAGCTTCCACGTGAAAGCAGGGTGCAGCTTCTGAAGGAATTGTGTTGCCTCCAGGGGAAACACAGACCTTTCCATAGAGGACCTAGAGAGGTGTCCCAGTGCAGTTGCAGATCCTCGTCCACGCATCACCTGATTAAACGTTCTTGGCACCCATTTCAGTCCTCAAACTATCTTGTGCTGACCCCAAAACAAATTGTTCCTGGCTGAGCAGGTCAGGGCTTCAGTGTCAACAAATCCCCTTATGCCCTGACTCTGCTCACACCCGCTCCAAAGCTTCAAACAGCACAATGATGGCACTTCTCCTCTGGCATCCCTGTCGTTCAGGGCATGGAAGCATTTGACTGGGCTTCTCTGCAAACACAGGCTTTCAACTTCAAAAACCATCTGGGATCAGCAATTCTTATCTACTTACGTATTTACATCGCCTATAGATCCCTTCTATTTTAATATCTTTAGAGATTCTTTTTTCAGTGCACGTAGGGCTGGTTCTACCTCATGCTCAGGGGTGGCCGTCAAATGCCATCTCCTCAAGAGCACAATCACAGTAGCACAGAATTTTCTGCCTTGGAAGGGATTCTGAAAGATCACTGAGGCCAACTGCAGGGCCTGCCCGGGGCAGCCTCAACAATCACAGCCTGTGCCCAAGAGCAGTGTCCAAACACTTTTGGAGCTCAGTCAGCCTTGGTGCTGTGCCCCCTTCCCTGGGGAGGCTGTTGCAGTGCCCAAGCAGCCTGTGGCTGAAGAAGCTTTTCCTTCGATCCAACCTAAGCCTGCACTGGCACATCTCCCCTGCCATTCTCTTGGCTCTTCTCCGTGGCCCTGGGAGTGAAGAGAGTAGTGCATGGCCTTCTGCTTGCCCTCCTGAGGAAGCTGCTGACTGCTGGAGGGTCCTGCCTAGGACATTCCATGTCAAAAAGGCAGCAATGACAGCAAAGAGAAAGGAGCTGGGACACGGGAGCTCGGGCTTTGCAATGATGAGGATGAGAAGGAAGGCTACTGACACATCCTTGGCAGAAGGATTTTGAACTGGAGCATTGCTTTGATCTCTTTCAGGTGGAAAGGAGAGGCACAATGAAAAGGAAAGCAAGAGCCCAGATTCAGCCGTGAGTTTTGGCCTAGGGTTAAAGGACAGCAAACTGGAAGAATGGCGAGGAGGAGAACTGCTCTTTCACAGTCAGGCTGGGATTGGTTCAAGCCTGTGGGTGCACAGCAAGGCTCTCTTGACCACTTGCCTTTCTCACCTCCACCTCCTTCTTCCTTTAGACACATCAATGTTGGCAGCGACTTTCAGGCTGAGCTCCCAGAGCTGCAGAACAGAGCAGCAAGTGAGGATGAAGAGCCTGCAACCCTGGTCTGGAAGCCCTGGGGAGAGGATGACTCTGACATGGAAAAACCTGACAGAGGTAGCTTTGCTTCAAGCTTTGCTTCCAGCCCTGAGCTACTTGGGTCTTGAAAAGGCTCCTTTTGCCTAAAAAGGCAGCGTTTTGCAGGCTCTGCTTCTCTCCTTGTCTCGCCCATCTTCCCATGTAGAAGTGTTAGAGGCAAGGAGAAAGAGCAAGCACCTTGCTCTCCAAACTGGTCAGGGCCGTTTGCCACTGGAAGAGGGGAGATTGGCCCCCACTTCTTCTTACAGAAGCTGCTTTGGAGGGAGAGCCAGCACTGCGTGGGCCCTTGCTTCAGCTGGCCCTGTCTTTGCTCTCCTTTTCATGCTCTCTCTCCAAGCTGCTGTCTTTAGCTGCCGGCCTTTCCTTCTGCCTTGCATGGCAACCTTTGCCCTTTGCTGGCCTCCAGGCTGACTTTCGGTGGGTTTTTTCTTGTGCTTGCAGTAAGAGAACTGTTGGACATGGCCAGCTCCCGTGGCATTCCCGGGGCAGCAGCTAACCTGGAGCGCGCCCTGCACTGCCTGCACCAGGCACGCGGCAGCGTTCCGGTAAGAAGCGGCTGTTTGGGCGCAGAGGAGAGGGCACAGGGAATGCAGAAGGCCTGGGCACTGGGACAGCCTTTCCTGGCTGCTCTTGGAAGAAGGGTCTTAACAGGGAGCAGAGCACTTGCTGCCTGCTGGGTCTCCTCCAGCTGCGTCAGGGCTGAGCCCAAAGGGCTCCAGCAGGGAGAATCTCCCTCCTGGAGGCGGCGGCGGCGGAAGGTCCTGCTGCCTTGTAAATGGCCTGGAGATTTGGCTTCTCTAAGACATTTGGAGGGGAAATTCCCAGAAGCCTCAGTCAGCTGAGGCCATTCTGGCTGCAGGAGCAGCAAAATCCTCAGCTTGGTGAGCAAAAGGCCACTCTTGGGGACCAGGATCAAAGGGTCGGGCAGCAAAAACTAGGGACTGGGAGCAAATGACAGTGTTTCACCCACATGGGATACAGTCGCTTGAATGTCTGGAGAGGCAAAGGAGCTGAAAGGCAGCACCTGTGATTTTTTGGCTCATTTTTAATGTGCTGGGGCGGCTAAAGCCTTTTCCCTCTTGATCTTGCAGGAGGCTCTGGAGATGCTGCTCTCAGAGGGGCCTGCAACAGCTCAAGGCCATCCCATGGCTGATTATCATTACGCAGGTAAGCAAAGCAGAGCTTCTTGCGTCCCTGACAGATGCTGCCGTCCCCTTCATTGTTGTGGCAAGCGTTTCTGCTTCAAGAAATTGTGCTTAACACCAGCACAAGGTCTTGTCTCCTCTGTGGGTGGGCAAAGCACCAGCATCTAGTCCTTCAGCTCTACTTGTTTTCCAATCCTTCTCCCCGGGCAATGCCTGCTCTTGTCTTCACGCCCTTCTGAGGGAGCAGACACGTACACCCACGTGAATGACGGCCTGCGACCGTTTTCTTTCGGCAGCCAGAGGAATCTACTTGGTGTGGATCAAGGGATCTGTTTACTAGCCGCTGCTTTTTATTGCCAGGCTCTGATAGATGGACACCTGAGGAGAAGGAGTCCTTCCAAAAGGCTTTCCACACCTACGGCAAGGATTTTCATCTCATCCAGAAGCAGGTAAAGCCACGGGACATTCTTTACCCGAGCAGATCAGCAGCAGGAAAGCTTGCTTATTTCTGGGAACAAGCACTGGGCTTCAGTCTCTCTCTTCTCAAGGAGCAAGTATCTTCAAGTAGTAACAAAAGGGGACATCAAAAGCCTGTGTCAAAAGGATGATCCTGCCTCTCCAGCCCTTTTCTCCAAGCTCTTTTGGAAGATGAAGCTTTATTCTGTCAGACTTGTGGCACAGGTCTGCTGCTGCTTCCACAAGACGCTGTGCTGGCATAACTGGAGTGAAGCGGGGAAAGAAGAACTGTGCTAGGTGGATTTGTTGTTGATCTGTGCATTGCGTGTATTAGCACCTAGCATCATACAGGGTTTAAGACATTGCATGATGCCTCTCTTTCCCCATGTTGATTTCATTTTACACCCTACTCCATTTCATTCATGCTTTTACTTCCTAGTTCACTCCATAGTCTACTTTTTCCCCAGTGCACCCGACACCATTTTCGATTCCTTCTTTTTCTCTTCACAACAGATCCAGACTAAGACCGTGGCCCAGTGTGTGGAGTACTACTACTCCTGGAAAAAGGAGCATAAACTTGCCAGCACTCTTGCTCAGGTGAGGGGCAAGAAAATGGAGAGGTGCCAGGAAGGTCGAGAAACTGGGAGAAGGGGAGAAAAGCTGCTGGCGAGCCATGCCAGATGCCCCTTTGCCAGGATCACATCGTCCCATGCGCTGGGAAAGGCACAGCAGATGCTGCCCGGGCCTTCCTTGTGCTGCTGCCCTGAAGTATGCAATTCTGGAGCCTAACTTTGACCCAAGAAAGCAGCACCGCCACCAAAATGGGCTTTGACTCTCTACAGATGGGCTTCTCAAGGGCTGGCACCCTCGCTGACTCCAATCAGACCCCAAATTCCCCACTGCTTGCTGACATCAGCAGTCCAGGCTGCCTTTGTGGATATGCTGCAGATTTTCAGGGAGATTTTCTAGCATCCCAGCATACTCCCTAAGAAGGAGCTGCCGGTGCTGTGGCTCCCCTAAAACTTTCCTTAGCGGCAAAGAGCAATTTGCTTCCCATCATGTGAGGGAGAGAGAGAGAGAGAGAGAGACAGGGAGGGAGATTATTTTGGGGACTAGAAAATGGCTAAGCATGTGTCTACCCTAATTGGACTGAATTTAAATCCCGTTGCCTAGACATTTGTGGAGGAAAAGCAGAGAGATGTTAGGCAGAAAGGTAGAAATAAGAAATGTAGAGCTCTAAATAGCCAGGTCTTTATCCCACCCCTTTGGCCTGTAGAAAAGAGGAGTATTTTCCTCCAAGCTCTGGCTTGGCAGCCCGCCGCAGCCCATTGGCAAAGACAGCCAGTTTCTCAGCTCTTGAGGCTTTGGAAGGATTTGCTTAGGCCGATAGATTTTTGTGCTGGATGCTCTGATTTCCAGCTTTGTGAGAGGAAGGAAGCATTGATAAGGACTCTTTGATTTCCAGAATGTGGGCAAAGCAAGGAGGAGGAAAAGCCCTCCCAGAAAGGAGAACGGGGAGCCAGGGAAGAGAAGCCGCAAGAGGGCTCGCAGCGCCCAGTGTCCCTGCTGCCAACCGCGCCAGCCGCCCCCTTCGGCGGGAGGCCCCTTTCCCTGCGGGCAGTGCAAACGGTGCGCAAGTTCCTCCTCTTTCTGCTCAAAGCTGCGCCTTTGGACTAAAAGGGGCTGACCCTTTTCAAAGGCACCGCAGGGGAAGCTGGGGGCACTTGCAGCATCGCCCCCGGCAGCCGTGCTCAAGCTTAACACCCACCTCAAACCCAAAGAGCTTAGGTAAAACCCAGCCTTCACAATGAAACCTTGCCGTGCCCCAACAAGACACAGTTGATACAAGTAGGAATAGATCCATCAAAGCTTGGTTTGATGCTGCTGATCAAATTCAAAAGAGGATGCAGCAAAAGGAGGAAGACATTTCAAGGCATTGAAAGTAGAACCATCAGACTCATGGTGCTGATCCATTGACAAATGTGCCACTGCCCGAAAAGACAGAAATTCATACTCAAACGGAGATCTCGGCACTTGCTTTCATGGTGTGTACTAGCGTCAGCAATGGATGGTTTGTTTCCTATCTTGCAGGGTGTTTGAAAGCATGAAGGAAAGGAACAACCACAGCAGAAGACATCGGCCTCGGAAGGAAGCAGAGCCTCTCCCCAAGAAGAAAAGACCAAATTAGAGAACCCTGCAGGTTGTCCAGGGCTAGCAAGAGTTAGGCAGATTAGTTAGATAGGAATACAACTGTTAGATATTAGTTAGATAGGAATACGATTATTTTTTAAGATTTTTGGGTTGTTTAATCTTCTACTTGGTTAGTTGACATGATAGTAACCTCCTCAATTTAGTAGTTAAGATACATTAGTATTATTCAGGACTCATTAGTATTATTAGATTTATCAGTAAATGTCAGAGGTTGGGTGTTGTCTATGCTCTGCCATATGCTCTTTGTCATTTTGCCTTTGTTGAGAGCCAATCTGTCTTTATCATTAAACCAATGTTTGTTCCATTTTGTCTTTTTGTCTGTATGAAATGACTTTGGCAATGTTTGTTCCATTTGCCTGGTGTTGCAAAGACGGCACTTGCCCTGAGAGTAGAATCTGGGCAGGCGCCACCTCCCCCAGGCCCAGCCCCTTGCTCAGCTGGCAGGACTTCCTGAGGTGTGTCTCCTTTACTGCCGGTGAAATACCGCTGGGGCTTCAGCCTTTGATTCCTCAACATCTCAGCTGGGAGTGGAAAGGGAGGCTTTGTTTAATTCACTGAATTGCATCTGGATGAGTGGGCTCACCATATTTTCTGGCATAAAAGCAGCGGGTTGAGTCCTTTTTGGAGCCCAGCCAGATAATTTGCTTTCATTTTGGGGGACTGATGGAGCTGACCAGCTTGGAGGACGTTTCTAAGCCCTCCGATTCTATCCAATTCCTATCGGCATGCACCACAAAGGCATGGCTAGGTCAGTTTCAGTTTCTCTGGAAAGGACCAGTGTCCCGCTCTGGGCCTCCAGCAATCTCCTTAGCTAAAGCCGAGCGGGTGTGATCATTATCCTCTGACTTGTCACAGCTGGGGCACTTGCGCCAAAGAAGAATCCAAGTCACTCTTTTATGGAGGCCAGCAAATGGCCCTGCCTAGCAAGGCTTTGGTGGCAGGGGCTGTGGAGGGTGGATGGAGAGGGGGCGAGGGAGGGGGCAATTGGCAGGCTGCTTCTGGGAAGCCGAGGCAAGCTTGCCCTTGTCTGATGGAGCCGGTGCAGGTGGGCTTTGGAGGCTACAAAGTATCTGCCTTGCAGTGGGACTTGTTCCAGCTGCCCCCTCAGTTTGCTGGCCAGTGGGTAACATGCAGGCTGGGAAGGAAGCAAGATTGGGACTGAAGCAAGATTTGCTTTTCCTTAAGGACAGGCAGGAAAGCAGCAAAGCTGCCTGGCTTTTTCTCATATCTGGGATCTAGGCGTTAAAAGCAATGTGAAGGCCAGCAGTGTGGAAAGGCAATTCTGTAAGTGTTGCTTCCTTAGAGGAATGCCAGAGTCTTTTGGGACAACCACCGAGCTTCTCCAAGGGAGCTGGAAGAGGGATCTAGAAATTCTGCCTGAATGTTTGCTAGAGAAATGCCCATGTGCTGTCCCTGGGGGTGTGTGTGTGTGTCCCCATCAGTTGGCCTGAAAAAGATCCTGTTTTTCCAAGTTTCAAGGGAGGAGTGATGAGGTGAGAGACCAGCTCAGAGGCCCAAAGGAGGGAAACCATGCAGTGACATTATTGGGCAGCAAAAGGAGAATTGAGAAAGGGGGCAGGATGAATGCCTCCACTTTGAGAGGAAGCTTTGGAGTTGGCTCTGCGCTAGGCAACTTGCAAATTCCAGCTCCTCTCAGAGCTGGAGGAGAGCCAGTGGGAGGAGCCCTTCTGGTTCTCCAGGGCAGGAGATGAGGTCTGGGCCCTTGCACAGAGGCAGGCTCCTGTGCACCTTCAGCTGGAGGCACCTTGCAGAGAAGCACCGGGAAGAGCCAGGGCTGTCCCTGCACTGCTTTTGCCCGTCTCATCAGACGACTGAGGAGAAAAGGCCCAATGGGAAGCTTCTCAGAGCAAACTTGCAGCAGAAGAAGTACAAGGGGCAGAGGCGGCCCATGCCCCTTTCTGTCCCATGGCTCCCCCAGGGGTTCTAGATGGAATGTTGGGCTGTGCCCATAGCAACTGTCGTTGTCTCCTGCTCCTGCGGCCCTTGCTGGAACACTGCTGGAGCAGCGCTGGAGCAGCAGCTGCAGGATCAGCTCCTGGGCTGTCCCTGAGCAGCCGCCTTCTGCACTCAGCGCCAGACCCGGCCTCTGCACCGACATCCTGGTCTCCTCGTCTGCCTCCGGGCATCCCCAGAGCACTTGGGAACCCTCCAAGGTAAGAAAATCCCCGTTTGCCCTCAAAGCACTAGCACAAGGGCAGGAGGCTCCAGCTGCCTCTCCCACCAAGCACGACACACAGGCTGCGTGCTCACTTTCCCCAGACGAGCTTCCACGTGAAAGCAGGGTGCAGCTTCTGAAGGAATTGTGTTGCCTCCAGGGGAAACACAGACCTTTCCATAGAGGACCTAGAGAGGTGTCCCAGTGCAGTTGCAGATCCTCGTCCACGCATCACCTGATTAAACGTTCTTGGCACCCATTTCAGTCCTCAAACTATCTTGTGCTGACCCCAAAACAAATTGTTCCTGGCTGAGCAGGTCAGGGCTTCAGTGTCAACAAATCCCCTTATGCCCTGACTCTGCTCACACCCGCTCCAAAGCTTCAAACAGCACAATGATGGCACTTCTCCTCTGGCATCCCTGTCGTTCAGGGCATGGAAGCATTTGACTGGGCTTCTCTGCAAACACAGGCTTTCAACTTCAAAAACCATCTGGGATCAGCAATTCTTATCTACTTACGTATTTACATCGCCTATAGATCCCTTCTATTTTAATATCTTTAGAGATTCTTTTTTCAGTGCACGTAGGGCTGGTTCTACCTCATGCTCAGGGGTGGCCGTCAAATGCCATCTCCTCAAGAGCACAATCACAGTAGCACAGAATTTTCTGCCTTGGAAGGGATTCTGAAAGATCACTGAGGCCAACTGCAGGGCCTGCCCGGGGCAGCCTCAACAATCACAGCCTGTGCCCAAGAGCAGTGTCCAAACACTTTTGGAGCTCAGTCAGCCTTGGTGCTGTGCCCCCTTCCCTGGGGAGGCTGTTGCAGTGCCCAAGCAGCCTGTGGCTGAAGAAGCTTTTCCTTCGATCCAACCTAAGCCTGCACTGGCACATCTCCCCTGCCATTCTCTTGGCTCTTCTCCGTGGCCCTGGGAGTGAAGAGAGTAGTGCATGGCCTTCTGCTTGCCCTCCTGAGGAAGCTGCTGACTGCTGGAGGGTCCTGCCTAGGACATTCCATGTCAAAAAGGCAGCAATGACAGCAAAGAGAAAGGAGCTGGGACACGGGAGCTCGGGCTTTGCAATGATGAGGATGAGAAGGAAGGCTACTGACACATCCTTGGCAGAAGGATTTTGAACTGGAGCATTGCTTTGATCTCTTTCAGGTGGAAAGGAGAGGCACAATGAAAAGGAAAGCAAGAGCCCAGATTCAGCCGTGAGTTTTGGCCTAGGGTTAAAGGACAGCAAACTGGAAGAATGGCGAGGAGGAGAACTGCTCTTTCACAGTCAGGCTGGGATTGGTTCAAGCCTGTGGGTGCACAGCAAGGCTCTCTTGACCACTTGCCTTTCTCACCTCCACCTCCTTCTTCCTTTAGACACATCAATGTTGGCAGCGACTTTCAGGCTGAGCTCCCAGAGCTGCAGAACAGAGCAGCAAGTGAGGATGAAGAGCCTGCAACCCTGGTCTGGAAGCCCTGGGGAGAGGATGACTCTGACATGGAAAAACCTGACAGAGGTAGCTTTGCTTCAAGCTTTGCTTCCAGCCCTGAGCTACTTGGGTCTTGAAAAGGCTCCTTTTGCCTAAAAAGGCAGCGTTTTGCAGGCTCTGCTTCTCTCCTTGTCTCGCCCATCTTCCCATGTAGAAGTGTTAGAGGCAAGGAGAAAGAGCAAGCACCTTGCTCTCCAAACTGGTCAGGGCCGTTTGCCACTGGAAGAGGGGAGATTGGCCCCCACTTCTTCTTACAGAAGCTGCTTTGGAGGGAGAGCCAGCACTGCGTGGGCCCTTGCTTCAGCTGGCCCTGTCTTTGCTCTCCTTTTCATGCTCTCTCTCCAAGCTGCTGTCTTTAGCTGCCGGCCTTTCCTTCTGCCTTGCATGGCAACCTTTGCCCTTTGCTGGCCTCCAGGCTGACTTTCGGTGGGTTTTTTCTTGTGCTTGCAGTAAGAGAACTGTTGGACATGGCCAGCTCCCGTGGCATTCCCGGGGCAGCAGCTAACCTGGAGCGCGCCCTGCACTGCCTGCACCAGGCACGCGGCAGCGTTCCGGTAAGAAGCGGCTGTTTGGGCGCAGAGGAGAGGGCACAGGGAATGCAGAAGGCCTGGGCACTGGGACAGCCTTTCCTGGCTGCTCTTGGAAGAAGGGTCTTAACAGGGAGCAGAGCACTTGCTGCCTGCTGGGTCTCCTCCAGCTGCGTCAGGGCTGAGCCCAAAGGGCTCCAGCAGGGAGAATCTCCCTCCTGGAGGCGGCGGCGGCGGAAGGTCCTGCTGCCTTGTAAATGGCCTGGAGATTTGGCTTCTCTAAGACATTTGGAGGGGAAATTCCCAGAAGCCTCAGTCAGCTGAGGCCATTCTGGCTGCAGGAGCAGCAAAATCCTCAGCTTGGTGAGCAAAAGGCCACTCTTGGGGACCAGGATCAAAGGGTCGGGCAGCAAAAACTAGGGACTGGGAGCAAATGACAGTGTTTCACCCACATGGGATACAGTCGCTTGAATGTCTGGAGAGGCAAAGGAGCTGAAAGGCAGCACCTGTGATTTTTTGGCTCATTTTTAATGTGCTGGGGCGGCTAAAGCCTTTTCCCTCTTGATCTTGCAGGAGGCTCTGGAGATGCTGCTCTCAGAGGGGCCTGCAACAGCTCAAGGCCATCCCATGGCTGATTATCATTACGCAGGTAAGCAAAGCAGAGCTTCTTGCGTCCCTGACAGATGCTGCCGTCCCCTTCATTGTTGTGGCAAGCGTTTCTGCTTCAAGAAATTGTGCTTAACACCAGCACAAGGTCTTGTCTCCTCTGTGGGTGGGCAAAGCACCAGCATCTAGTCCTTCAGCTCTACTTGTTTTCCAATCCTTCTCCCCGGGCAATGCCTGCTCTTGTCTTCACGCCCTTCTGAGGGAGCAGACACGTACACCCACGTGAATGACGGCCTGCGACCGTTTTCTTTCGGCAGCCAGAGGAATCTACTTGGTGTGGATCAAGGGATCTGTTTACTAGCCGCTGCTTTTTATTGCCAGGCTCTGATAGATGGACACCTGAGGAGAAGGAGTCCTTCCAAAAGGCTTTCCACACCTACGGCAAGGATTTTCATCTCATCCAGAAGCAGGTAAAGCCACGGGACATTCTTTACCCGAGCAGATCAGCAGCAGGAAAGCTTGCTTATTTCTGGGAACAAGCACTGGGCTTCAGTCTCTCTCTTCTCAAGGAGCAAGTATCTTCAAGTAGTAACAAAAGGGGACATCAAAAGCCTGTGTCAAAAGGATGATCCTGCCTCTCCAGCCCTTTTCTCCAAGCTCTTTTGGAAGATGAAGCTTTATTCTGTCAGACTTGTGGCACAGGTCTGCTGCTGCTTCCACAAGACGCTGTGCTGGCATAACTGGAGTGAAGCGGGGAAAGAAGAACTGTGCTAGGTGGATTTGTTGTTGATCTGTGCATTGCGTGTATTAGCACCTAGCATCATACAGGGTTTAAGACATTGCATGATGCCTCTCTTTCCCCATGTTGATTTCATTTTACACCCTACTCCATTTCATTCATGCTTTTACTTCCTAGTTCACTCCATAGTCTACTTTTTCCCCAGTGCACCCGACACCATTTTCGATTCCTTCTTTTTCTCTTCACAACAGATCCAGACTAAGACCGTGGCCCAGTGTGTGGAGTACTACTACTCCTGGAAAAAGGAGCATAAACTTGCCAGCACTCTTGCTCAGGTGAGGGGCAAGAAAATGGAGAGGTGCCAGGAAGGTCGAGAAACTGGGAGAAGGGGAGAAAAGCTGCTGGCGAGCCATGCCAGATGCCCCTTTGCCAGGATCACATCGTCCCATGCGCTGGGAAAGGCACAGCAGATGCTGCCCGGGCCTTCCTTGTGCTGCTGCCCTGAAGTATGCAATTCTGGAGCCTAACTTTGACCCAAGAAAGCAGCACCGCCACCAAAATGGGCTTTGACTCTCTACAGATGGGCTTCTCAAGGGCTGGCACCCTCGCTGACTCCAATCAGACCCCAAATTCCCCACTGCTTGCTGACATCAGCAGTCCAGGCTGCCTTTGTGGATATGCTGCAGATTTTCAGGGAGATTTTCTAGCATCCCAGCATACTCCCTAAGAAGGAGCTGCCGGTGCTGTGGCTCCCCTAAAACTTTCCTTAGCGGCAAAGAGCAATTTGCTTCCCATCATGTGAGGGAGAGAGAGAGAGAGAGAGAGACAGGGAGGGAGATTATTTTGGGGACTAGAAAATGGCTAAGCATGTGTCTACCCTAATTGGACTGAATTTAAATCCCGTTGCCTAGACATTTGTGGAGGAAAAGCAGAGAGATGTTAGGCAGAAAGGTAGAAATAAGAAATGTAGAGCTCTAAATAGCCAGGTCTTTATCCCACCCCTTTGGCCTGTAGAAAAGAGGAGTATTTTCCTCCAAGCTCTGGCTTGGCAGCCCGCCGCAGCCCATTGGCAAAGACAGCCAGTTTCTCAGCTCTTGAGGCTTTGGAAGGATTTGCTTAGGCCGATAGATTTTTGTGCTGGATGCTCTGATTTCCAGCTTTGTGAGAGGAAGGAAGCATTGATAAGGACTCTTTGATTTCCAGAATGTGGGCAAAGCAAGGAGGAGGAAAAGCCCTCCCAGAAAGGAGAACGGGGAGCCAGGGAAGAGAAGCCGCAAGAGGGCTCGCAGCGCCCAGTGTCCCTGCTGCCAACCGCGCCAGCCGCCCCCTTCGGCGGGAGGCCCCTTTCCCTGCGGGCAGTGCAAACGGTGCGCAAGTTCCTCCTCTTTCTGCTCAAAGCTGCGCCTTTGGACTAAAAGGGGCTGACCCTTTTCAAAGGCACCGCAGGGGAAGCTGGGGGCACTTGCAGCATCGCCCCCGGCAGCCGTGCTCAAGCTTAACACCCACCTCAAACCCAAAGAGCTTAGGTAAAACCCAGCCTTCACAATGAAACCTTGCCGTGCCCCAACAAGACACAGTTGATACAAGTAGGAATAGATCCATCAAAGCTTGGTTTGATGCTGCTGATCAAATTCAAAAGAGGATGCAGCAAAAGGAGGAAGACATTTCAAGGCATTGAAAGTAGAACCATCAGACTCATGGTGCTGATCCATTGACAAATGTGCCACTGCCCGAAAAGACAGAAATTCATACTCAAACGGAGATCTCGGCACTTGCTTTCATGGTGTGTACTAGCGTCAGCAATGGATGGTTTGTTTCCTATCTTGCAGGGTGTTTGAAAGCATGAAGGAAAGGAACAACCACAGCAGAAGACATCGGCCTCGGAAGGAAGCAGAGCCTCTCCCCAAGAAGAAAAGACCAAATTAGAGAACCCTGCAGGTTGTCCAGGGCTAGCAAGAGTTAGGCAGATTAGTTAGATAGGAATACAACTGTTAGATATTAGTTAGATAGGAATACGATTATTTTTTAAGATTTTTGGGTTGTTTAATCTTCTACTTGGTTAGTTGACATGATAGTAACCTCCTCAATTTAGTAGTTAAGATACATTAGTATTATTCAGGACTCATTAGTATTATTAGATTTATCAGTAAATGTCAGAGGTTGGGTGTTGTCTATGCTCTGCCATATGCTCTTTGTCATTTTGCCTTTGTTGAGAGCCAATCTGTCTTTATCATTAAACCAATGTTTGTTCCATTTTGTCTTTTTGTCTGTATGAAATGACTTTGGCAATGTTTGTTCCATTTGCCTGGTGTTGCAAAGACGGCACTTGCCCTGAGAGTAGAATCTGGGCAGGCGCCACCTCCCCCAGGCCCAGCCCCTTGCTCAGCTGGCAGGACTTCCTGAGGTGTGTCTCCTTTACTGCCGGTGAAATACCGCTGGGGCTTCAGCCTTTGATTCCTCAACATCTCAGCTGGGAGTGGAAAGGGAGGCTTTGTTTAATTCACTGAATTGCATCTGGATGAGTGGGCTCACCATATTTTCTGGCATAAAAGCAGCGGGTTGAGTCCTTTTTGGAGCCCAGCCAGATAATTTGCTTTCATTTTGGGGGACTGATGGAGCTGACCAGCTTGGAGGACGTTTCTAAGCCCTCCGATTCTATCCAATTCCTATCGGCATGCACCACAAAGGCATGGCTAGGTCAGTTTCAGTTTCTCTGGAAAGGACCAGTGTCCCGCTCTGGGCCTCCAGCAATCTCCTTAGCTAAAGCCGAGCGGGTGTGATCATTATCCTCTGACTTGTCACAGCTGGGGCACTTGCGCCAAAGAAGAATCCAAGTCACTCTTTTATGGAGGCCAGCAAATGGCCCTGCCTAGCAAGGCTTTGGTGGCAGGGGCTGTGGAGGGTGGATGGAGAGGGGGCGAGGGAGGGGGCAATTGGCAGGCTGCTTCTGGGAAGCCGAGGCAAGCTTGCCCTTGTCTGATGGAGCCGGTGCAGGTGGGCTTTGGAGGCTACAAAGTATCTGCCTTGCAGTGGGACTTGTTCCAGCTGCCCCCTCAGTTTGCTGGCCAGTGGGTAACATGCAGGCTGGGAAGGAAGCAAGATTGGGACTGAAGCAAGATTTGCTTTTCCTTAAGGACAGGCAGGAAAGCAGCAAAGCTGCCTGGCTTTTTCTCATATCTGGGATCTAGGCGTTAAAAGCAATGTGAAGGCCAGCAGTGTGGAAAGGCAATTCTGTAAGTGTTGCTTCCTTAGAGGAATGCCAGAGTCTTTTGGGACAACCACCGAGCTTCTCCAAGGGAGCTGGAAGAGGGATCTAGAAATTCTGCCTGAATGTTTGCTAGAGAAATGCCCATGTGCTGTCCCTGGGGGTGTGTGTGTGTGTCCCCATCAGTTGGCCTGAAAAAGATCCTGTTTTTCCAAGTTTCAAGGGAGGAGTGATGAGGTGAGAGACCAGCTCAGAGGCCCAAAGGAGGGAAACCATGCAGTGACATTATTGGGCAGCAAAAGGAGAATTGAGAAAGGGGGCAGGATGAATGCCTCCACTTTGAGAGGAAGCTTTGGAGTTGGCTCTGCGCTAGGCAACTTGCAAATTCCAGCTCCTCTCAGAGCTGGAGGAGAGCCAGTGGGAGGAGCCCTTCTGGTTCTCCAGGGCAGGAGATGAGGTCTGGGCCCTTGCACAGAGGCAGGCTCCTGTGCACCTTCAGCTGGAGGCACCTTGCAGAGAAGCACCGGGAAGAGCCAGGGCTGTCCCTGCACTGCTTTTGCCCGTCTCATCAGACGACTGAGGAGAAAAGGCCCAATGGGAAGCTTCTCAGAGCAAACTTGCAGCAGAAGAAGTACAAGGGGCAGAGGCGGCCCATGCCCCTTTCTGTCCCATGGCTCCCCCAGGGGTTCTAGATGGAATGTTGGGCTGTGCCCATAGCAACTGTCGTTGTCTCCTGCTCCTGCGGCCCTTGCTGGAACACTGCTGGAGCAGCGCTGGAGCAGCAGCTGCAGGATCAGCTCCTGGGCTGTCCCTGAGCAGCCGCCTTCTGCACTCAGCGCCAGACCCGGCCTCTGCACCGACATCCTGGTCTCCTCGTCTGCCTCCGGGCATCCCCAGAGCACTTGGGAACCCTCCAAGGTAAGAAAATCCCCGTTTGCCCTCAAAGCACTAGCACAAGGGCAGGAGGCTCCAGCTGCCTCTCCCACCAAGCACGACACACAGGCTGCGTGCTCACTTTCCCCAGACGAGCTTCCACGTGAAAGCAGGGTGCAGCTTCTGAAGGAATTGTGTTGCCTCCAGGGGAAACACAGACCTTTCCATAGAGGACCTAGAGAGGTGTCCCAGTGCAGTTGCAGATCCTCGTCCACGCATCACCTGATTAAACGTTCTTGGCACCCATTTCAGTCCTCAAACTATCTTGTGCTGACCCCAAAACAAATTGTTCCTGGCTGAGCAGGTCAGGGCTTCAGTGTCAACAAATCCCCTTATGCCCTGACTCTGCTCACACCCGCTCCAAAGCTTCAAACAGCACAATGATGGCACTTCTCCTCTGGCATCCCTGTCGTTCAGGGCATGGAAGCATTTGACTGGGCTTCTCTGCAAACACAGGCTTTCAACTTCAAAAACCATCTGGGATCAGCAATTCTTATCTACTTACGTATTTACATCGCCTATAGATCCCTTCTATTTTAATATCTTTAGAGATTCTTTTTTCAGTGCACGTAGGGCTGGTTCTACCTCATGCTCAGGGGTGGCCGTCAAATGCCATCTCCTCAAGAGCACAATCACAGTAGCACAGAATTTTCTGCCTTGGAAGGGATTCTGAAAGATCACTGAGCCCAACTGCAGGGCCTGCCCGGGGCAGCCTCAACAATCACAGCCTGTGCCCAAGAGCAGTGTCCAAACACTTTTGGAGCTCAGTCAGCCTTGGTGCTGTGCCCCCTTCCCTGGGGAGGCTGTTGCAGTGCCCAAGCAGCCTGTGGCTGAAGAAGCTTTTCCTTCGATCCAACCTAAGCCTGCACTGGCACATCTCCCCTGCCATTCTCTTGGCTCTTCTCCGTGGCCCTGGGAGTGAAGAGAGTAGTGCATGGCCTTCTGCTTGCCCTCCTGAGGAAGCTGCTGACTGCTGGAGGGTCCTGCCTAGGACATTCCATGTCAAAAAGGCAGCAATGACAGCAAAGAGAAAGGAGCTGGGACACGGGAGCTCGGGCTTTGCAATGATGAGGATGAGAAGGAAGGCTACTGACACATCCTTGGCAGAAGGATTTTGAACTGGAGCATTGCTTTGATCTCTTTCAGGTGGAAAGGAGAGGCACAATGAAAAGGAAAGCAAGAGCCCAGATTCAGCCGTGAGTTTTGGCCTAGGGTTAAAGGACAGCAAACTGGAAGAATGGCGAGGAGGAGAACTGCTCTTTCACAGTCAGGCTGGGATTGGTTCAAGCCTGTGGGTGCACAGCAAGGCTCTCTTGACCACTTGCCTTTCTCACCTCCACCTCCTTCTTCCTTTAGACACATCAATGTTGGCAGCGACTTTCAGGCTGAGCTCCCAGAGCTGCAGAACAGAGCAGCAAGTGAGGATGAAGAGCCTGCAACCCTGGTCTGGAAGCCCTGGGGAGAGGATGACTCTGACATGGAAAAACCTGACAGAGGTAGCTTTGCTTCAAGCTTTGCTTCCAGCCCTGAGCTACTTGGGTCTTGAAAAGGCTCCTTATGCCTAAAAAGGCAGCGTTTTGCAGGCTCTGCTTCTCTCCTTGTCTCGCCCATCTTCCCATGTAGAAGTGTTAGAGGCAAGGAGAAAGAGCAAGCACCTTGCTCTCCAAACTGGTCAGGGCCGTTTGCCACTGGAAGAGGGGAGATTGGCCCCCACTTCTTCTTACAGAAGCTGCTTTGGAGGGAGAGCCAGCACTGCGTGGGCCCTTGCTTCAGCTGGCCCTGTCTTTGCTCTCCTTTTCATGCTCTCTCTCCAAGCTGCTGTCTTTAGCTGCCGGCCTTTCCTTCTGCCTTGCATGGCAACCTTTGCCCTTTGCTGGCCTCCAGGCTGACTTTCGGTGGGTTTTTTCTTGTGCTTGCAGTAAGAGAACTGTTGGACATGGCCAGCTCCCGTGGCATTCCCGGGGCAGCAGCTAACCTGGAGCGCGCCCTGCACTGCCTGCACCAGGCACGCGGCAGCGTTCCGGTAAGAAGCGGCTGTTTGGGCGCAGAGGAGAGGGCACAGGGAATGCAGAAGGCCTGGGCACTGGGACAGCCTTTCCTGGCTGCTCTTGGAAGAAGGGTCTTAACAGGGAGCAGAGCACTTGCTGCCTGCTGGGTCTCCTCCAGCTGCGTCAGGGCTGAGCCCAAAGGGCTCCAGCAGGGAGAATCTCCCTCCTGGAGGCGGCGGCGGCGGAAGGTCCTGCTGCCTTGTAAATGGCCTGGAGATTTGGCTTCTCTAAGACATTTGGAGGGGAAATTCCCAGAAGCCTCAGTCAGCTGAGGCCATTCTGGCTGCAGGAGCAGCAAAATCCTCAGCTTGGTGAGCAAAAGGCCACTCTTGGGGACCAGGATCAAAGGGTCGGGCAGCAAAAACTAGGGACTGGGAGCAAATGACAGTGTTTCACCCACATGGGATACAGTCGCTTGAATGTCTGGAGAGGCAAAGGAGCTGAAAGGCAGCACCTGTGATTTTTTGGCTCATTTTTAATGTGCTGGGGCGGCTAAAGCCTTTTCCCTCTTGATCTTGCAGGAGGCTCTGGAGATGCTGCTCTCAGAGGGGCCTGCAACACCTCAAGGCCATCCCATGGCTGATTATCATTACGCAGGTAAGCAAAGCAGAGCTTCTTGCGTCCCTGACAGATGCTGCCGTCCCCTTCATTGTTGTGGCAAGCGTTTCTGCTTCAAGAAATTGTGCTTAACACCAGCACAAGGTCTTGTCTCCTCTGTGGGTGGGCAAAGCACCAGCATCTAGTCCTTCAGCTCTACTTGTTTTCCAATCCTTCTCCCCGGGCAATGCCTGCTCTTGTCTTCACGCCCTTCTGAGGGAGCAGACACGTACACCCACGTGAATGACGGCCTGCGACCGTTTTCTTTCGGCAGCCAGAGGAATCTACTTGGTGTGGATCAAGGGATCTGTTTACTAGCCGCTGCTTTTTATTGCCAGGCTCTGATAGATGGACACCTGAGGAGAAGGAGTCCTTCCAAAAGGCTTTCCACACCTACGGCAAGGATTTTCATCTCATCCAGAAGCAGGTAAAGCCACGGGACATTCTTTACCCGAGCAGATCAGCAGCAGGAAAGCTTGCTTATTTCTGGGAACAAGCACTGGGCTTCAGTCTCTCTCTTCTCAAGGAGCAAGTATCTTCAAGTAGTAACAAAAGGGGACATCAAAAGCCTGTGTCAAAAGGATGATCCTGCCTCTCCAGCCCTTTTCTCCAAGCTCTTTTGGAAGATGAAGCTTTATTCTGTCAGACTTGTGGCACAGGTCTGCTGCTGCTTCCACAAGACGCTGTGCTGGCATAACTGGAGTGAAGCGGGGAAAGAAGAACTGTGCTAGGTGGATTTGTTGTTGATCTGTGCATTGCGTGTATTAGCACCTAGCATCATACAGGGTTTAAGACATTGCATGATGCCTCTCTTTCTCCATGTTGATTTCATTTTACACCCTACTCCATTTCATTCATGCTTTTACTTCCTAGTTCACTCCATAGTCTACTTTTTCCCCAGTGCACCCGACACCATTTTCGATTCCTTCTTTTTCTCTTCACAACAGATCCAGACTAAGACCGTGGCCCAGTGTGTGGAGTACTACTACTCCTGGAAAAAGGAGCATAAACTTGCCAGCACTCTTGCTCAGGTGAGGGGCAAGAAAATGGAGAGGTGCCAGGAAGGTCGAGAAACTGGGAGAAGGGGAGAAAAGCTGCTGGCGAGCCATGCCAGATGCCCCTTTGCCAGGATCACATCGTCCCATGCGCTGGGAAAGGCACAGCAGATGCTGCCCGGGCCTTCCTTGTGCTGCTGCCCTGAAGTATGCAATTCTGGAGCCTAACTTTGACCCAAGAAAGCAGCACCGCCACCAAAATGGGCTTTGACTCTCTACAGATGGGCTTCTCAAGGGCTGGCACCCTCGCTGACTCCAATCAGACCCCAAATTCCCCACTGCTTGCTGACATCAGCAGTCCAGGCTGCCTTTGTGGATATGCTGCAGATTTTCAGGGAGTTTTTCTAGCATGCCAGCATAGTCCCCAAGAAGGAGCTGCTGGTGCTGTGGCTCCCCTAAATCTTTCCTTAGCGGCAAAGAGCAATTTGCTTCCCATCATGTGAGAGAGAGAGAGAGAGAGAGAGAGAGAGAGAGACAGGGAGGGAGATTATTTTGGGGACTAGAAAATGGCTAAGCATGTGTCTACCCTAATTGGACTGAATTTAAATCCCGTTGCCTAGACATTTGTGGAGGAAAAGCAGAGAGATGTTAGGCAGAAAGGTAGAAATAAGAAATGTAGAGCTCTAAATAGCCAGGTCTTTCTCCCACCCCTTTGGCCTGTAGAAAAGAGGAGTATTTTCCTCCAAGCTCTGGCTTGGCAGCCCGCCGCAGCCCATTGGCAAAGGCAGCCGTTTTCTCAGCTCTTGAGGCTTTGGAAGGATTTGCTTAGGCCGATAGATTTTTCTGCTGGATGCTCTGATTTCCAGCTTTGTGAGAGGAAGGAAGCATTGATAAGGACTCTTTGATTTCCAGAGCGTGGGCAAAGCAAAGAGGAGCAAAAGCCCTCCCAGAAAGGAGAACGGGGAGCCAGGGAAGAGAAGCCGCAAGAGGGCTCGCAGCGCCCAGTGTCCCTGCTGCCAACCGCGCCAGCCGCCCCCTTCGGCGGGAGGCCCCTTTCCCTGCGGGCAGTGCAAACGGTGCGCAAGTTCCTCCTCTTTCTGCTCAAAGCTGCGCCTTTGGACTAAAAGGGGCTGACCCTTTTCAAAGGCACCGCAGGGGAAGCTGGGGGCACCTGCAGCATCGCCCCCGGCAGCCGTGCTCAAGCTTAACACCCACCTCAAACCCAAAGAGCTTAGGTAAAACCCAGCCTTCACAATGAAACCTTGCCGTGCCCCAACAAGACACAGTTGATACAAGTAGGAATAGATCCATCAAAGCTTGGTTTGATGCTGCTGATCAAATTCAAAAGAGGATGCAGCAAAAGGAGGAAGACATTTCAAGGCATTGAAAGTAGAACCATCAGACTCATGGTGCTGATCCATTGACAAATGTGCCACTGCCCGAAAAGACAGAAATTCATACTCAAACGGAGATCTCGGCACTTGCTTTCATGGTGTGTACTAGCGTCAGCAATGGATGGTTTGCTTCCTATCTTGCAGGGTGTTTGAAAGCATGAAGGAAAGGAACAAACACAGCAGAAGACATCGGCCTCGGAAGACAGCAGAGCCTCTCCCCAAGAAGAAAAGACCAAATTAGACAACCCTGCAGGTTGTCCAGGGCTAGCAAGAGTTAGGCAGATTAGTTAGATAGGAATACAACTGTTAGATATTAGTTAGATAGGAATACGATTATTTTTTAAGATTTTTGGGTTGTTTAATCTTCTACTTGGTTAGTTGACATGATAGTAACCTCCTCAATTTAGTAGTTAAGATACATTAGTATTATTCAGGACTCATTAGTATTATTAGATTTATCAGTAAATGTCAGAGGTTGGGTGTTGTCTATGCTCTGCCATATGCTCTTTGTCATTTTGCCTTTGTTGAGAGCCAATCTGTCTTTATCATTAAACCAATGTTTGTTCCATTTTGTCTTTTTGTCTGTATGAAATGACTTTGGCAATGTTTGTTCCATTTGCCTGGTGTTGCAAAGACGGCACTTGCCCTGAGAGTAGAATCTGGGCAGGCGCCACCTCCCCCAGGCCCAGCCCCTTGCTCAGCTGGCAGGACTTCCTGAGGTGTGTCTCCTTTACTGCCGGTGAAATACCGCTGGGGCTTCAGCCTTTGATTCCTCAACATCTCAGCTGGGAGTGGAAAGGGAGGCTTTGTTTAATTCACTGAATTGCATCTGGATGAGTGGGCTCACCATATTTTCTGGCATAAAAGCAGCGGGTTGAGTCCTTTTTGGAGCCCAGCCAGATAATTTGCTTTCATTTTGGGGGACTGATGGAGCTGACCAGCTTGGAGGACGTTTCTAAGCCCTCCGATTCTATCCAATTCCTATCGGCATGCACCACAAAGGCATGGCTAGGTCAGTTTCAGTTTCTCTGGAAAGGACCAGTGTCCCGCTCTGGGCCTCCAGCAATCTCCTTAGCTAAAGCCGAGCGGGTGTGATCATTATCCTCTGACTTGTCACAGCTGGGGCACTTGCGCCAAAGAAGAATCCAAGTCACTCTTTTATGGAGGCCAGCAAATGGCCCTGCCTAGCAAGGCTTTGGTGGCAGGGGCTGTGGAGGGTGGATGGAGAGGGGGCGAGGGAGGGGGCAATTGGCAGGCTGCTTCTGGGAAGCCGAGGCAAGCTTGCCCTTGTCTGATGGAGCCGGTGCAGGTGGGCTTTGGAGGCTACAAAGTATCTGCCTTGCAGTGGGACTTGTTCCAGCTGCCCCCTCAGTTTGCTGGCCAGTGGGTAACATGCAGGCTGGGAAGGAAGCAAGATTGGGACTGAAGCAAGATTTGCTTTTCCTTAAGGACAGGCAGGAAAGCAGCAAAGCTGCCTGGCTTTTTCTCATATCTGGGATCTAGGCGTTAAAAGCAATGTGAAGGCCAGCAGTGGGGAAAGGCAATTCTGTAAGTGTTGCTTCCTTAGAGGAATGCCAGAGTCTTTTGGGACAACCACCGAGCTTCTCCAAGGGAGCTGGAAGAGGGATCTAGAAATTCTGCCTGAATGTTTGCTAGAGAAATGCCCATGTGCTGTCCCTGGGGGTGTGTGTGTGTGTCCCCATCAGTTGGCCTGAAAAAGATCCTGTTTTTCCAAGTTTCAAGGGAGGAGTGATGAGGTGAGAGACCAGCTCAGAGGCCCAAAGGAGGGAAACCATGCAGTGACATTATTGGGCAGCAAAAGGAGAATTGAGAAAGGGGGCAGGATGAATGCCTCCACTTTGAGAGGAAGCTTTGGAGTTGGCTCTGCGCTAGGCAACTTGCAAATTCCAGCTCCTCTCAGAGCTGGAGGAGAGCCAGTGGGAGGAGCCCTTCTGGTTCTCCAGGGCAGGAGATGAGGTCTGGGCCCTTGCACAGAGGCAGGCTCCTGTGCACCTTCAGCTGGAGGCACCTTGCAGAGAAGCACCGGGAAGAGCCAGGGCTGTCCCTGCACTGCTTTTGCCCGTCTCATCAGACGACTGAGGAGAAAAGGCCCAATGGGAAGCTTCTCAGAGCAAACTTGCAGCAGAAGAAGTACAAGGGGCAGAGGCGGCCCATGCCCCTTTCTGTCCCATGGCTCCCCCAGGGGTTCTAGATGGAATGTTGGGCTGTGCCCATAGCAACTGTCGTTGTCTCCTGCTCCTGCGGCCCTTGCTGGAACACTGCTGGAGCAGCGCTGGAGCAGCAGCTGCAGGATCAGCTCCTGGGCTGTCCCTGACCAGCCGCCTTCTGCACTCAGCGCCAGACCCGGCCTCTGCACCGACATCCTGGTCTCCTCGTCTGCCTCCGGGCATCCCCAGAGCACTTGGGAACCCTCCAAGGTAAGAAAATCCCCGTTTGCCCTCAAAGCACTAGCACAAGGGCAGGAGGCTCCAGCTGCCTCTCCCACCAAGCACGACACACAGGCTGCGTGCTCACTTTCCCCAGACGAGCTTCCACGTGAAAGCAGGGTGCAGCTTCTGAAGGAATTGTGTTGCCTCCAGGGGAAACACAGACCTTTCCATAGAGGACCTAGAGAGGTGTCCCAGTGCAGTTGCAGATCCTCGTCCACGCATCACCTGATTAAACGTTCTTGGCACCCATTTCAGTCCTCAAACTATCTTGTGCTGACCCCAAAACAAATTGTTCCTGGCTGAGCAGGTCAGGGCTTCAGTGTCAACAAATCCCCTTATGCCCTGACTCTGCTCACACCCGCTCCAAAGCTTCAAACAGCACAATGATGGCACTTCTCCTCTGGCATCCCTGTCGTTCAGGGCATGGAAGCATTTGACTGGGCTTCTCTGCAAACACAGGCTTTCAACTTCAAAAACCATCTGGGATCAGCAATTCTTATCTACTTACGTATTTACATCGCCTATAGATCCCTTCTATTTTAATATCTTTAGAGATTCTTTTTTCAGTGCATGTAGGGCTGGTTCTACCTCATGCTCAGGGGTGGCCGTCAAATGCCATCTCCTCAAGAGCACAATCACAGTAGCACAGAATTTTCTGCCTTGGAAGGGATTCTGAAAGATCACTGAGCCCAACTGCAGGGCCTGCCCGGGGCAGCCTCAACAATCACAGCCTGTGCCCAAGAGCAGTGTCCAAACACTTTTGGAGCTCAGTCAGCCTTGGTGCTGTGCCCCCTTCCCTGGGGAGGCTGTTGCAGTGCCCAAGCAGCCTGTGGCTGAAGAAGCTTTTCCTTCGATCCAACCTAAGCCTGCACTGGCACATCTCCCCTGCCATTCTCTTGGCTCTTCTCCGTGGCCCTGGGAGTGAAGAGAGTAGTGCATGGCCTTCTGCTTGCCCTCCTGAGGAAGCTGCTGACTGCTGGAGGGTCCTGCCTAGGACATTCCATGTCAAAAAGGCAGCAATGACAGCAAAGAGAAAGGAGCTGGGACACGGGAGCTCGGGCTTTGCAATGATGAGGATGAGAAGGAAGGCTACTGACACATCCTTGGCAGAAGGATTTTGAACTGGAGCATTGCTTTGATCTCTTTCAGGTGGAAAGGAGAGGCACAATGAAAAGGAAAGCAAGAGCCCAGATTCAGCCGTGAGTTTTGGCCTAGGGTTAAAGGACAGCAAACTGGAAGAATGGCGAGGAGGAGAACTGCTCTTTCACAGTCAGGCTGGGATTGGTTCAAGCCTGTGGGTGCACAGCAAGGCTCTCTTGACCACTTGCCTTTCTCACCTCCACCTCCTTCTTCCTTTAGACACATCAATGTTGGCAGCGACTTTCAGGCTGAGCTCCCAGAGCTGCAGAACAGAGCAGCAAGTGAGGATGAAGAGCCTGCAACCCTGGTCTGGAAGCCCTGGGGAGAGGATGACTCTGACATGGAAAAACCTGACAGAGGTAGCTTTGCTTCAAGCTTTGCTTCCAGCCCTGAGCTACTTGGGTCTTGAAAAGGCTCCTTTTGCCTAAAAAGGCAGCGTTTTGCAGGCTCTGCTTCTCTCCTTGTCTCGCCCATCTTCCCATGTAGAAGTGTTAGAGGCAAGGAGAAAGAGCAAGCACCTTGCTCTCCAAACTGGTCAGGGCCGTTTGCCACTGGAAGAGGGGAGATTGGCCCCCACTTCTTCTTACAGAAGCTGCTTTGGAGGGAGAGCCAGCACTGCGTGGGCCCTTGCTTCAGCTGGCCCTGTCTTTGCTCTCCTTTTCATGCTCTCTCTCCAAGCTGCTGTCTTTAGCTGCCGGCCTTTCCTTCTGCCTTGCATGGCAACCTTTGCCCTTTGCTGGCCTCCAGGCTGACTTTCGGTGGGTTTTTTCTTGTGCTTGCAGTAAGAGAACTGTTGGACATGGCCAGCTCCCGTGGCATTCCCGGGGCAGCAGCTAACCTGGAGCGCGCCCTGCACTGCCTGCACCAGGCACGCGGCAGCGTTCCGGTAAGAAGCGGCTGTTTGGGCGCAGAGGAGAGGGCACAGGGAATGCAGAAGGCCTGGGCACTGGGACAGCCTTTCCTGGCTGCTCTTGGAAGAAGGGTCTTAACAGGGAGCAGAGCACTTGCTGCCTGCTGGGTCTCCTCCAGCTGCGTCAGGGCTGAGCCCAAAGGGCTCCAGCAGGGAGAATCTCCCTCCTGGAGGCGGCGGCGGCGGAAGGTCCTGCTGCCTTGTAAATGGCCTGGAGATTTGGCTTCTCTAAGACATTTGGAGGGGAAATTCCCAGAAGCCTCAGTCAGCTGAGGCCATTCTGGCTGCAGGAGCAGCAAAATCCTCAGCTTGGTGAGCAAAAGGCCACTCTTGGGGACCAGGATCAAAGGGTTGGGCAGCAAAAACTAGGGACTGGGAGCAAATGACAGTGTTTCACCCACATGGGATACAGTCGCTTGAATGTCTGGAGAGGCAAAGGAGCTGAAAGGCAGCACCTGTGATTTTTTGGCTCATTTTTAATGTGCTGGGGCGGCTAAAGCCTTTTCCCTCTTGATCTTGCAGGAGGCTCTGGAGATGCTGCTCTCAGAGGGGCCTGCAACACCTCAAGGCCATCCCATGGCTGATTATCATTACGCAGGTAAGCAAAGCAGAGCTTCTTGCGTCCCTGACAGATGCTGCCGTCCCCTTCATTGTTGTGGCAAGCGTTTCTGCTTCAAGAAATTGTGCTTAACACCAGCACAAGGTCTTGTCTCCTCTGTGGGTGGGCAAAGCACCAGCATCTAGTCCTTCAGCTCTACTTGTTTTCCAATCCTTCTCCCCGGGCAATGCCTGCTCTTGTCTTCATGACCTTCTGAGGGAGCAGACACGTACACACACGTGAATGACGGCCTGCGACCGTTTTCTTTCGGCAGCCAGTGGGATCTACTTGGTGTGGATCAAGGGATCTGTTTACTAGCCGCTGCTTTTTATTGCCAGGCTCTGATAGATGGACACCTGAGGAGAAGGAGTCCTTCCAAAAGGCTTTCCACACCTACGGCAAGGATTTTCATCTCATCCAGAAGCAGGTAAAGCCACGGGACATTCTTTACCCGAGCAGATCAGCAGCAGGAAAGCTTGCTTATTTCTGGGAACAAGCACTGGGCTTCAGTCTCTCTCTTCTCAAGTACCAAGTATCTTCAAGAAGTAAGAAAAGGGGACATCAAAAGCCTGTGTCAAAAGGATGATCCTGCCTCTCCAGCCCTTTTCTCCAAGCTCTTTTGGAAGATGAAGCTTTATTCTGTCAGACTTGTGGCACAGGTCTGCTGCTGCTTCCACAAGACGCTGTGCTGGCATAACTGGAGTGAAGCGGGGAAAGAAGAACTGTGCTAGGTGGATTTGTTGTTGATCTGTGCATTGCGTGTATTAGCACCTAGCATCATACAGGGTTTAAGACATTGCATGATGCCTCTCTTTCTCCATGTTGATTTCATTTTACACCCTACTCCATTTCATTCATGCTTTTACTTCCTAGTTCACTCCATAGTCTACTTTTTCCCCAGTGCACCCGACACCATTTGCGATTCCTTCTTTTTCTCTTCACAACAGATCCAGACTAAGACCGTGGCCCAGTGTGTGGAGTACTACTACTCCTGGAAAAAGGAGCATAAACTTGCCAGCACTCTTGCTCAGGTGAGGGGCAAGAAAATGGAGAGGTGCCAGGAAGGTCGAGAAACTGGGAGAAGGGGAGAAAAGCTGCTGGCGAGCCATGCCAGATGCCCCTTTGCCAGGATCACATCGTCCCATGCGCTGGGAAAGGCACAGCAGATGCTGCCCGGGCCTTCCTTGTGCTGCTGCCCTGAAGTATGCAATTCTGGAGCCTAACTTTGACCCAAGAAAGCAGCACCGCCACCAAAATGGGCTTTGACTCTCTACAGATGGGCTTCTCAAGGGCTGGCACCCTCGCTGACTCCAATCAGACCCCAAATTCCCCACTGCTTGCTGACATCAGCAGTCCAGGCTGCCTTTGTGGATATGCTGCAGATTTTCAGGGAGTTTTTCTAGCATGCCAGCATAGTCCCCAAGAAGGAGCTGCTGGTGCTGTGGCTCCCCTAAATCTTTCCTTAGCGGCAAAGAGCAATTTGCTTCCCATCATGTGAGAGAGAGAGAGAGAGAGAGAGAGAGAGAGAGACAGGGAGGGAGATTATTTTGGGGACTAGAAAATGGCTAAGCATGTGTCTACCCTAATTGGACTGAATTTAAATCCCGTTGCCTAGACATTTGTGGAGGAAAAGCAGAGAGATGTTAGGCAGAAAGGTAGAAATAAGAAATGTAGAGCTCTAAATAGCCAGGTCTTTATCCCACCCCTTTGGCCTGTAGAAAAGAGGAGTATTTTCCTCCAAGCTCTGGCTTGGCAGCCCGCCGCAGCCCATTGGCAAAGGCAGCCGTTTTCTCAGCTCTTGAGGCTTTGGAAGGATTTGCTTAGGCCGATAGATTTTTCTGCTGGATGCTCTGATTTCCAGCTTTGTGAGAGGAAGGAAGCATTGATAAGGACTCTTTGATTTCCAGAGCGTGGGCAAAGCAAAGAGGAGCAAAAGCCCTCCCAGAAAGGAGAACGGGGAGCCAGGGAAGAGAAGCCGCAAGAGGGCTCGCAGCGCCCAGTGTCCCTGCTGCCAACCGCGCCAGCCGCCCCCTTCGGCGGGAGGCCCCTTTCCCTGCGGGCAGTGCAAACGGTGCGCAAGTTCCTCCTCTTTCTGCTCAAAGCTGCGCCTTTGGACTAAAAGGGGCTGACCCTTTTCAAAGGCACCGCAGGGGAAGCTGGGGGCACTTGCAGCATCGCCCCCGGCAGCCGTGCTCAAGCTTAACACCCACCTCAAACCCAAAGAGCTTAGGTAAAACCCAGCCTTCACAATGAAACCTTGCCGTGCCCCAACAAGACACAGTTGATACAAGTAGGAATAGATCCATCAAAGCTTGGTTTGATGCTGCTGATCAAATTCAAAAGAGGATGCAGCAAAAGGAGGAAGACATTTCAAGGCATTGAAAGTAGAACCATCAGACTCATGGTGCTGATCCATTGACAAATGTGCCACTGCCCGAAAAGACAGAAATTCATACTCAAACGGAGATCTTGGCACTTGGTTTCATGGTGTGTACTAGCGTCAGCAATGGATGGTTTGCTTCCTATCTTGCAGGGTGTTTGAAAGCATGAAGGAAAGGAACAAACACAGCAGAAGACATCGGCCTCGGAAGACAGCAGAGCCTCTCCCCAAGAAGAAAAGACCAAATTAGACAACCCTGCAGGTTGTCCAGGGCTAGCAAGAGTTAGGCAGATTAGTTAGATAGGAATACAACTGTTAGATATTAGTTAGATAGGAATACGATTATTTTTTAAGATTTTTGGGTTGTTTAATCTTCTACTTCGTTAGTTGACATGATAGTAACCTCCTCAATTTAGTAGTTAAGATACATTAGTATTATTCAGGACTCATTAGTATTATTAGATTTATCAGTAAATGTCAGAGGTTGGGTGTTGTCTATGCTCTGCCATATGCTCTTTGTCATTTTGCCTTTGTTGAGAGCCAATCTGTCTTTATCATTAAACCAATGTTTGTTCCATTTTGTCTTTTTGTCTGTATGAAATGACTTTGGCAATGTTTGTTCCATTTGCCTGGTGTTGCAAAGACGGCACTTGCCCTGAGAGTAGAATCTGGGCAGGCGCCACCTCCCCCAGGCCCAGCCCCTTGCTCAGCTGGCAGGACTTCCTGAGGTGTGTCTCCTTTACTGCCGGTGAAATACCGCTGGGGCTTCAGCCTTTGATTCCTCAACATCTCAGCTGGGAGTGGAAAGGGAGGCTTTGTTTAATTCACTGAATTGCATCTGGATGAGTGGGCTCACCATATTTTCTGGCATAAAAGCAGCGGGTTGAGTCCTTTTTGGAGCCCAGCCAGATAATTTGCTTTCATTTTGGGGGACTGATGGAGCTGACCAGCTTGGAGGACGTTTCTAAGCCCTCCGATTCTATCCAATTCCTATCGGCATGCACCACAAAGGCATGGCTAGGTCAGTTTCAGTTTCTCTGGAAAGGACCAGTGTCCCGCTCTGGGCCTCCAGCAATCTCCTTAGCTAAAGCCGAGCGGGTGTGATCATTATCCTCTGACTTGTCACAGCTGGGGCACTTGCGCCAAAGAAGAATCCAAGTCACTCTTTTATGGACGCCAGCAAATGGCCCTGCCTAGCAAGGCTTTGGTGGCAGGGGCTGTGGAGGGTGGATGGAGAGGGGGCGAGGGAGGGGGCAATTGGCAGGCTGCTTCTGGGAAGCCGAGGCAAGCTTGCCCTTGTCTGATGGAGCCGGTGCAGGTGGGCTTTGGAGGCTACAAAGTATCTGCCTTGCAGTGGGACTTGTTCCAGCTGCCCCCTCAGTTTGCTGGCCAGTGGGTAACATGCAGGCTGGGAAGGAAGCAAGATTGGGACTGAAGCAAGATTTGCTTTTCCTTAAGGACAGGCAGGAAAGCAGCAAAGCTGCCTGGCTTTTTCTCATATCTGGGATCTAGGCGTTAAAAGCAATGTGAAGGCCAGCAGTGTGGAAAGGCAATTCTGTAAGTGTTGCTTCCTTAGAGGAATGCCAGAGTCTTTTGGGACAACCACCGAGCTTCTCCAAGGGAGCTGGAAGAGGGATCTAGAAATTCTGCCTGAATGTTTGCTAGAGAAATGCCCATGTGCTGTCCCTGGGGGTGTGTGTGTGTGTCCCCATCAGTTGGCCTGAAAAAGATCCTGTTTTTCCAAGTTTCAAGGGAGGAGTGATGAGGTGAGAGACCAGCTCAGAGGCCCAAAGGAGGGAAACCATGCAGTGACATTATTGGGCAGCAAAAGGAGAATTGAGAAAGGGGGCAGGATGAATGCCTCCACTTTGAGAGGAAGCTTTGGAGTTGGCTCTGCGCTAGGCAACTTGCAAATTCCAGCTCCTCTCAGAGCTGGAGGAGAGCCAGTGGGAGGAGCCCTTCTGGTTCTCCAGGGCAGGAGATGAGGTCTGGGCCCTTGCACAGAGGCAGGCTCCTGTGCACCTTCAGCTGGAGGCACCTTGCAGAGAAGCACCGGGAAGAGCCAGGGCTGTCCCTGCACTGCTTTTGCCCGTCTCATCAGACGACTGAGGAGAAAAGGCCCAATGGGAAGCTTCTCAGAGCAAACTTGCAGCAGAAGAAGTACAAGGGGCAGAGGCGGCCCATGCCCCTTTCTGTCCCATGGCTCCCCCAGGGGTTCTAGATGGAATGTTGGGCTGTGCCCATAGCAACTGTCGTTGTCTCCTGCTCCTGCGGCCCTTGCTGGAACACTGCTGGAGCAGCGCTGGAGCAGCAGCTGCAGGATCAGCTCCTGGGCTGTCCCTGACCAGCCGCCTTCTGCACTCAGCGCCAGACCCGGCCTCTGCACCGACATCCTGGTCTCCTCGTCTGCCTCCGGGCATCCCCAGAGCACTTGGGAACCCTCCAAGGTAAGAAAATCCCCGTTTGCCCTCAAAGCACTAGCACAAGGGCAGGAGGCTCCAGCTGCCTCTCCCACCAAGCACGACACACAGGCTGCGTGCTCACTTTCCCCAGACGAGCTTCCACGTGAAAGCAGGGTGCAGCTTCTGAAGGAATTGTGTTGCCTCCAGGGGAAACACAGACCTTTCCATAGAGGACCTAGAGAGGTGTCCCAGTGCAGTTGCAGATCCTCGTCCACGCATCACCTGATTAAACGTTCTTGGCACCCATTTCAGTCCTCAAACTATCTTGTGCTGACCCCAAAACAAATTGTTCCTGGCTGAGCAGGTCAGGGCTTCAGTGTCAACAAATCCCCTTATGCCCTGACTCTGCTCACACCCGCTCCAAAGCTTCAAACAGCACAATGATGGCACTTCTCCTCTGGCATCCCTGTCGTTCAGGGCATGGAAGCATTTGACTGGGCTTCTCTGCAAACACAGGCTTTCAACTTCAAAAACCATCTGGGATCAGCAATTCTTATCTACTTACGTATTTACATCGCCTATAGATCCCTTCTATTTTAATATCTTTAGAGATTCTTTTTTCAGTGCATGTAGGGCTGGTTCTACCTCATGCTCAGGGGTGGCCGTCAAATGCCATCTCCTCAAGAGCACAATCACAGTAGCACAGAATTTTCTGCCTTGGAAGGGATTCTGAAAGATCACTGAGGCCAACTGCAGGGCCTGCCCGGGGCAGCCTCAACAATCACAGCCTGTGCCCAAGAGCAGTGTCCAAACACTTTTGGAGCTCAGTCAGCCTTGGTGCTGTGCCCCCTTCCCTGGGGAGGCTGTTGCAGTGCCCAAGCAGCCTGTGGCTGAAGAAGCTTTTCCTTCGATCCAACCTAAGCCTGCACTGGCACATCTCCCCTGCCATTCTCTTGGCTCTTCTCCGTGGCCCTGGGAGTGAAGAGAGTAGTGCATGGCCTTCTGCTTGCCCTCCTGAGGAAGCTGCTGACTGCTGGAGGGTCCTGCCTAGGACATTCCATGTCAAAAAGGCAGCAATGACAGCAAAGAGAAAGGAGCTGGGACACGGGAGCTCGGGCTTTGCAATGATGAGGATGAGAAGGAAGGCTACTGACACATCCTTGGCAGAAGGATTTTGAACTGGAGCATTGCTTTGATCTCTTTCAGGTGGAAAGGAGAGGCACAATGAAAAGGAAAGCAAGAGCCCAGATTCAGCCGTGAGTTTTGGCCTAGGGTTAAAGGACAGCAAACTGGAAGAATGGCGAGGAGGAGAACTGCTCTTTCACAGTCAGGCTGGGATTGGTTCAAGCCTGTGGGTGCACAGCAAGGCTCTCTTGACCACTTGCCTTTCTCACCTCCACCTCCTTCTTCCTTTAGACACATCAATGTTGGCAGCGACTTTCAGGCTGAGCTCCCAGAGCTGCAGAACAGAGCAGCAAGTGAGGATGAAGAGCCTGCAACCCTGGTCTGGAAGCCCTGGGGAGAGGATGACTCTGACATGGAAAAACCTGACAGAGGTAGCTTTGCTTCAAGCTTTGCTTCCAGCCCTGAGCTACTTGGGTCTTGAAAAGGCTCCTTTTGCCTAAAAAGGCAGCGTTTTGCAGGCTCTGCTTCTCTCCTTGTCTCGCCCATCTTCCCATGTAGAAGTGTTAGAGGCAAGGAGAAAGAGCAAGCACCTTGCTCTCCAAACTGGTCAGGGCCGTTTGCCACTGGAAGAGGGGAGATTGGCCCCCACTTCTTCTTACAGAAGCTGCTTTGGAGGGAGAGCCAGCACTGCGTGGGCCCTTGCTTCAGCTGGCCCTGTCTTTGCTCTCCTTTTCATGCTCTCTCTCCAAGCTGCTGTCTTTAGCTGCCGGCCTTTCCTTCTGCCTTGCATGGCAACCTTTGCCCTTTGCTGGCCTCCAGGCTGACTTTCGGTGGGTTTTTTCTTGTGCTTGCAGTAAGAGAACTGTTGGACATGGCCAGCTCCCGTGGCATTCCCGGGGCAGCAGCTAACCTGGAGCGCGCCCTGCACTGCCTGCACCAGGCACGCGGCAGCGTTCCGGTAAGAAGCGGCTGTTTGGGCGCAGAGGAGAGGGCACAGGGAATGCAGAAGGCCTGGGCACTGGGACAGCCTTTCCTGGCTGCTCTTGGAAGAAGGGTCTTAACAGGGAGCAGAGCACTTGCTGCCTGCTGGGTCTCCTCCAGCTGCGTCAGGGCTGAGCCCAAAGGGCTCCAGCAGGGAGAATCTCCCTCCTGGAGGCGGCGGCGGCGGAAGGTCCTGCTGCCTTGTAAATGGCCTGGAGATTTGGCTTCTCTAAGACATTTGGAGGGGAAATTCCCAGAAGCCTCAGTCAGCTGAGGCCATTCTGGCTGCAGGAGCAGCAAAATCCTCAGCTTGGTGAGCAAAAGGCCACTCTTGGGGACCAGGATCAAAGGGTTGGGCAGCAAAAACTAGGGACTGGGAGCAAATGACAGTGTTTCACCCACATGGGATACAGTCGCTTGAATGTCTGGAGAGGCAAAGGAGCTGAAAGGCAGCACCTGTGATTTTTTGGCTCATTTTTAATGTGCTGGGGCGGCTAAAGCCTTTTCCCTCTTGATCTTGCAGGAGGCTCTGGAGATGCTGCTCTCAGAGGGGCCTGCAACACCTCAAGGCCATCCCATGGCTGATTATCATTACGCAGGTAAGCAAAGCAGAGCTTCTTGCGTCCCTGACAGATGCTGCCGTCCCCTTCATTGTTGTGGCAAGCGTTTCTGCTTCAAGAAATTGTGCTTAACACCAGCACAAGGTCTTGTCTCCTCTGTGGGTGGGCAAAGCACCAGCATCTAGTCCTTCAGCTCTACTTGTTTTCCAATCCTTCTCCCCGGGCAATGCCTGCTCTTGTCTTCATGACCTTCTGAGGGAGCAGACACGTACACACACGTGAATGACGGCCTGCGACCGTTTTCTTTCGGCAGCCAGTGGGATCTACTTGGTGTGGATCAAGGGATCCCTTTACTAGCCGCTGCTTTTTATTGCCAGGCTCTGATAGATGGACACCTGAGGAGAAGGAGTCCTTCCAAAAGGCTTTCCACACCTACGGCAAGGATTTTCATCTCATCCAGAAGCAGGTAAAGCCACGGGACATTCTTTACCCGAGCAGATCAGCAGCAGGAAAGCTTGCTTATTTCTGGGAACAAGCACTGGGCTTCAGTCTCTCTCTTCTCAAGGAGCAAGTATCTTCAAGAAGTAAGAAAAGGGGACATCAAAAGCCTGTGTCAAAAGGATGATCCTGCCTCTCCAGCCCTTTTCTCCAAGCTCTTTTGGAAGATGAAGCTTTATTCTGTCAGACTTGTGGCACAGGTCTGCTGCTGCTTCCACAAGACGCTGTGCTGGCATAACTGGAGTGAAGCGGGGAAAGAAGAACTGTGCTAGGTGGATTTGTTGTTGATCTGTGCATTGCGTGTATTAGCACCTAGCATCATACAGGGTTTAAGACATTGCATGATGCCTCTCTTTCCCCATGTTGATTTCATTTTACACCCTACTCCATTTACTTCATGCTTTTACTTCCTAGTTGACTCCATAGTCTACTTTTTCCCCAGTGCACCCGACACCATTTTCGATTCCTTCTTTTTCTCTTCACAACAGATCCAGACTAAGACCGTGGCCCAGTGTGTGGAGTTCTACTACTCCTGGAAAAAGGAGCATAAACTTGCCAGCACTCTTGCTCAGGTGAGGGGCAAGAAAATGGAGAGGTGCCAGGAAGGTTGAGAAACTGGGAGAAGGGGAGAAAAGCTGCTGGTGAGCCATGCCAGACGCCCCTTTGCCAGGATCACATCGTCCCATGCGCTGGGAAAGGCACAGCAGATGCTGCCCGGGCCTTCCTTGTGCTGCTGCCCTGAAGTATGCAATTCTGGAGCCTAACTTTGACCCAAGAAAGCAGCACCGCCAACAAAATGGGCTTTGACTCTCTACAGATGGGCTTCTCAAGGGCTGGCACCCTCGCTGACTCCAATCAGACCCCAAATTCCCCACTGCTTGCTGACATCAGCAATCCAGGCTGCCTTTGTGGATATGCTGCAGATTTTCAGGGAGATTTTCTAGCATCCCAGCATACTCCCTAAGAAGGAGCTGCCGGTGCTGTGGCTCCCCTAAAACTTTCCTTAGCGGCAAAGAGCAATTTGCTTCCCATCATGTGAGGGAGAGAGAGAGAGAGAGAGAGAGACAGGGAGGGAGATTATTTTGGGGACTAGAAAATGGCTAAGCATGTGTCTACCCTAATTGGACTGAATTTAAATCCCGTTGCCTAGACATTTGTGGAGGAAAAGCAGAGAGATGTTAGGCAGAAAGGTAGAAATAAGAAATGTAGAGCTCTAAATAGCCAGGTCTTTCTCCCACCCCTTTGGCCTGTAGAAAAGAGGAGTATTTTCCTCCAAGCTCTGGCTTGGCAGCCCGCCGCAGCCCATTGGCAAAGACAGCCGGTTTCTCAGCTCTTGAGGCTTTGGAAGGATTTGCTTAGGCCGATAGATTTTTCTGCTGGATGCTCTGATTTCCAGCTTTGTGAGAGGAAGGAAGCATTGATAAGGACTCTTTGATTTCCAGAGTGTGGGCAAAGCAAGGAGGAGGAAAAGCCCTCCCAGAAAGGAGAACGGGGAGCCAGGGAAGAGAAGCCGCAAGAGGGCTCGCAGCGCCCAGTGTCCCTGCTGCCAACCGCGCCAGCCGCCCCCTTCGGCGGGAGGCCCCTTTCCCTGCGGGCAGTGCAAACGGTGCGCAAGTTCCTCCTCTTTCTGCTCAAAGCTGCGCCTTTGGACTAAAAGGGGCTGACCCTTTTCAAAGGCACCGCAGGGGAAGCTGGGGGCACTTGCAGCATCGCCCCCGGCAGCCGTGCTCAAGCTTAACACCCACCTCAAACCCAAAGAGCTTAGGTAAAACCCAGCCTTCACAATGAAACCTTGCCGTGCCCCAACAAGACACAGTTGATACAAGTAGGAATAGATCCATCAAAGCTTGGTTTGATGCTGCTGATCAAATTCAAAAGAGGATGCAGCAAAAGGAGGAAGACATTTCAAGGCATTGAAAGTAGAACCATCAGACTCATGGTGCTGATCCATTGACAAATGTGCCACTGCCCGAAAAGACAGAAATTCATACTCAAACGGAGATCTCGGCACTTGCTTTCATGGTGTGTACTAGCGTCAGCAATGGATGGTTTGTTTCCTATCTTGCAGGGTGTTTGAAAGCATGAAGGAAAGGAACAAACACAGCAGAAGACATCGGCCTCGGAAGGAAGCAGAGCCTCTCCCCAAGAAGAAAAGACCAAATTAGAGAACCCTGCAGGTTGTCCAGGGCTAGCAAGAGTTAGGCAGATTAGTTAGATAGGAATACAACTGTTAGATATTAGTTAGATAGGAATACGATTATTTTTTAAGATTTTTGGGTTGTTTAATCTTCTACTTCGTTAGTTGACATGATAGTAACCTCCTCAATTTAGTAGTTAAGATACATTAGTATTATTCAGGACTCATTAGTATTATTAGATTTATCAGTAAATGTCAGAGGTTGGGTGTTGTCTATGCTCTGCCATATGCTCTTTGTCATTTTGCCTTTGTTGAGAGCCAATCTGTCTTTATCATTAAACCAATGTTTGTTCCATTTTGTCTTTTTGTCTGTATGAAATGACTTTGGCAATGTTTGTTCCATTTGCCTGGTGTTGCAAAGACGGCACTTGCCCTGAGAGTAGAATCTGGGCAGGCGCCACCTCCCCCAGGCCCAGCCCCTTGCTCAGCTGGCAGGACTTCCTGAGGTGTGTCTCCTTTACTGCCAGTGAAATACCGCTGGGGCTTCAGCCTTTGATTCCTCAACATCTCAGCTGGGAGTGGAAAGGGAGGCTTTGTTTAATTCACTGAATTGCATCTGGATGAGTGGGCTCACCATATTTTCTGGCATAAAAGCAGCGGGTTGAGTCCTTTTTGGAGCCCAGCCAGATAATTTGCTTTCATTTTGGGGGACTGATGGAGCTGACCAGCTTGGAGGACGTTTCTAAGCCCTCCGATTCTATCCAATTCCTATCGGCATGCACCACAAAGGCATGGCTAGGTCAGTTTCAGTTTCTCTGGAAAGGACCAGTGTCCCGCTCTGGGCCTCCAGCAATCTCCTTAGCTAAAGCCGAGCGGGTGTGATCATTATCCTCTGACTTGTCACAGCTGGGGCACTTGAGCCAAAGAAGAATCCAAGTCACTCTTTTATGGAGGCCAGCAAATGGCCGTGCCTAGCAAGGCTTTGGTGGCAGGGGCTGTGGAGGGTGGATGGAGAGGGGGCGAGGGAGGGGGCAATTGGCAGGCTGCTTCTGGGAAGCCGAGGCAAGCTTGCCCTTGTCTGATGGAGCCGGTGCAGGTGGGCTTTGGAGGCTACAAAGTATCTGCCTTGCAGTGGGACTTGTTCCAGCTGCCCCCTCAGTTTGCCGGCCAGCGGGTAACATGCAGGCTGGGAAGGAAGCAAGATTGGGACTGAAGCAAGATTTGCTTTTCCTTAAGGACAGGCAGGGAAGCAGCAAAGCTGCCTGGCTTTTGTCATATCGGCCATCTAGGCATTAAAAGCAATGTGAAGGCCAGCAGTGGGGAAAGGTAATTCTGTTAGTGTTGCTTCCTTAGAGGAATGCCAGAGTCTTTTGGGACAACCACCGAGCTTCTCCAAGGGAGCTGGACGAGGGATCTAGAAATTCTGCATGACTGTTTGCTAGAGAAATGCCCGTGTGCTGTCCCTGTGTGTGTGTGTGTGTGTCCCCATCAGTTGGCCTGAAAAAGATCCTGTTTCTCTGAGTTTCAAGGGAGGAGTGATGAGGTGAGAGACCAGCTCAGAGGCCCAAAGGAGGGAAACCATGCAGTGACATTATTGGGCAGCAAAAGGAGAATTGAGAAAGGGGGCAGGATGAATGCCTCCACTTTGAGAGGAAGCTTTGGAGTTGGCTCTGCGCTGGACAACTTGCAAATTCCAGCTCCTCTCAGAGCTGGAGGAGAGCCAGTGGGAGGAGCCCTTCTGGTTCTCCAGGGCAGGAGATGAGGTCTGGGCCCTTGCACAGAGGCAGGCTCCTGTGCACCTTCAGCTGGAGGCACCTTGCAGAGAAGCACCGGGAAGAGCCAGGGCTGTCCCTGCACTGCTTTTGCCTGTCTCATCAGACGACTGAGGAGAAAAGGCCCAATGGGAAGCTTCTCAGAGCAAACTTGCAGCAGAAGTAGAAGGGGCAGAGGCGGCCCATGCCTCTTTCTGTCCCATGGCTCCCCCGGGGGTTCTAGATGGAATGTTGGGCTGTGCCCATAGCAACTGTCGTTGTCTCCTGCTCCTGCGGCCCTTGCTGGAACGCTGCTGGAGCAGCAGCTGCAGGATCAGCTCCTGGGCTGTCCCTGAGCAGCCGCCTTCTGCACTCAGCGCCAGACCCGGCCTCTGCACCGACATCCTGGTCTCCTCGTCTGCCTCTGGGCATCCCCAGAGCACTTGGGAACCCTCCAAGGTAAGAAAATCCCCGTTTGCCCTCAAAGCACTAGCACAGGGGCAGGAGGCTCCAGCTGCCTCTCCCACCGAGCACGACACACAGGCTGCGTGCTCACTTTCCCCAGACGAGCTTCCACGTGAAAGCAGGGTGCAGCTTCTGAAGGAACCGTGTTGCCTCCAGGGGAAACACAGACCTTTCCAGAGAGGACCTAGAGAGGTGTCCCAGTGCAGTTGCAGATCCTCGTCCACGCATCACCTGATTCAAAGTTCTTGGCACCCATTTCAGTCCTCAAACTATCTTGTGCTGACCCCAAAACAAATTGTTCCTGGCTGAGCAGGTCAGGGCTTCAGTGTCAACAAATCCCCTTATGCCCTGACTCTGCTCACACCCGCTCCAAAGCTTCAAACAGCACAATGATGGCACTTCTCCTCTGGCATCCCTGTCGTTCAGGGCATGGAAGCATTTGACTGGGCTTCTCTGCAAACACAGGCTTTCAACTTCAAAAACCATCTGGGATCAGCAATTCTTATCTACTTACGTATTTACATCGCCTATAGATCCATTCTATTTTAAGATCTTTAGAGATTCTTTTTTCAGTGCACGTAGGGCTGGTTCTACCTCATGCTCAGGGGAGGCCGTCAAATGCCATCTCCTCAAGAGCACAATCACAGTAGCACAGAATTTTCTGGCTTGGAAGGGATTCTGAAAGATCACTGAGGCCAACTGCAGGGCCTGCCCAGGGCAGCCTCAACAATCACAGCCTGTGCCCAAGAGCAGTGTCCAAACACTTTTGGAGCTCAGTCAGCCTTGGTGCTGTGCCCCCTTCCCTGGGGAGGCTGTTGCAGTGCCCAAGCAGCCTGTGGCTGAAGAAGCTTTTCCTTCTATCCAACCTAAGCCTGCACTGGCACATCTTCCCTGCCATTCTCTTGGCTCTTCTCAGTGGCCGCGGGAGTGAAGAGAGTAGTGCATGGCCTTCTGCTTGCCCTCCTGAGGAAGCTGCTGACTGCTAGAGGGTCCTGCCTAGGACATTCCATGTCAAAAAGGCAGCAATGAGAGCAAAGAGAAAGGAGCTGGGACACAGGAGCTCAGGCTTTGCAATGATGAGGATGAGAAGGAAGGCTACTGACACATCCTTGGCAGAAGGATTTTGAACTGGAGCATTGCTTTGATCTCTTTCAGGTGGAAAGGAGAGGCACAATGAAAAGGAAAGCAAGAGCCCAGATTCAGCCGTGAGTTTTGGCCTAGGGTTAAAGGACAGCAAACTGGAGGAATGGCGAGGAGGAGAACTGCTCTTTCACAGTCAGGCTGGGATTGGTTCAAGCCTGTGGGTGCACAGCAAGGCTCTCTTGACCACTTGCCTTTCTCACCTCCACCTCCTTCTTCCTTTAGACGCATCAATGTTGGCAGCGACTTTCAGGCTGAGCTCCCAGAGCTGCAGAGCAGAGCACCAAGTGAGGATGAAGAGCCTGCAAGCCTGGTCTGGAAGCCCTGGGGGGAGGATGACTCTGACATGGAAAAACCTGACAGAGGTAGCTTTGCTTCCAGCCCTGAGCTACTTGGGTCTTGAAAAGGCTCCTTTTGCCTAAAAAGGCAGCCTTTTGCAGGCTCTGCTTCTCTCCTTGTCTCGCCCATCTTCCCATGTAGAAGTGTTAGAGGCAAGGAGAAAGAGCAAGCACCTTGCTCTCCAAATTGGTCAGGGCCGTTTGCCACTGGAAGAGGGGAGATTGGCCCCCACTTCTTCTTACAGAAGCTGCTTTGGAAGGAGAGCCAGCACTGCGTGGGCCCTTGCTTCAGCTGGCCCTGTCTTTGCTCTCCTTTTCATACTCTCCAAGCTGCTGTCTTTAGCTGACGGCCTTTCCTTCTGCCTTGCATGGCAGTCTTTGCCCTTGCTGGCCTCCAGGCTGACTTTCGGTGGGTTTTTTCTTATGCTTGCAGTAAGAGAACTGTTGGACATGGCCAGCTCCCGTGGCATTCCCGGGGCAGCAGCTAACCTGGAGCGCGCCCTGCACTGCCTGCACCAGGCACGCGGCAGCGTTCCGGTAAGAAGCGGCTGTTTGGGCACAGAGAAGAGGGCACAGGGAATGCAGAGGGCCTGGGCACTGGGACAGCCTTTCCTGGCTGCTCATGGAAGAAGGGTCTTAACAGGGAGCAGAGCACTTGCTGCCTGCTGGGTCTCCTCCAGCTGCGTCAGGGCTGAGCCCAAAGGGCTCCAGCAGGGAGAATCTCCCTCCTGGAGGCGGCGGCGGCGGAAGGTCCTGCTGCCTTGTAAATGGCCTGGAGATCTGGGTTCTCTAAGACCTTAGGAGGGGAAATTCCCAGAAGCCTCAGTCAGCTGAGGCCATTCTGGCTGCAGGAGCAGCAAAATCCTCAGCTTGGTGAGCAAAAGGCCACTCTTGGGGACCAGGATCAAAGGGTTGGGCAGCAAAAACTAGGGACTGGGAGCAAATGACAGTGTTCCACCCACATGGGATACAGTCGCTTGAATGTCTGGAGAGGCAAAGGAGCTGAAAGGCAGCACCTGTGTTTTTTTGGCTCATTTTTAATGTGCTGGGGCGGCTAAAGCCTTTTCCCTCTTGATCTTGCAGGAGGCTCTGGAGATGCTGCTCTCAGAGGGGCCTGCAACAGCTCAAGGCCATCCCATGGCTGATTATCATTACGCAGGTAAGCAAAGCAGAGCTTCTTGCGTCCCTGACAGATGCTGCCGTCCCCTTCGTTCTTGTGGCAAGCGTTTCTGCTTCAAGAAATTGTGCTTAACACCAGCACAAGGTCTTGTCTCCTCTGAGGCTGGGGAAAGCACCAGCATCTAGTCCTTCAGCTTTACTTCTTTTCCAATCCTTCTCCCCGGGCAATGCCTGCTCTTGTCTTCATGACCTTCTGAGGGAGCAGACACGTACACACACGTGAATGACGGCCTGCGACCGTTTTCTTTCGGCAGCCAGTGGGATCTACTTGGTGTGGATCAAGGGATCCCTTTACTAGCCGCTGCTTTTTATTGCCAGGCTCTGATAGATGGACACCTGAGGAGAAGGAGTCCTTCCAAAAGGCTTTCCACACCTACGGCAAGGATTTTCATCTCATCCAGAAGCAGGTAAAGCCACGGGACATTCTTTACCCGAGCAGATCAGCAGCAGGAAAGCTTGCTTATTTCTGGGAACAAGCACTGGGCTTCAGTCTGTCTCTTCTCAAGGAGCAAGTATCTTCAAGAAGTAAGAAAAGGGGACATCAAAAGCCTGTGTCAAAAGGATGATCCTGCCTCTCCAGCCCTTTTCTCCAAGCTCTTTTGGAAGATGAAGCTTTATTCTGTCAGACTTGTGGCACAGGTCTGCTGCTGCTTCCACAAGACGCTGTGCTGGCATAACTGGAGTGAAGCGGGGAAAGAAGAACTGTGCTAGGTGGATTTGTTGTTGATCTGTGCATTGCGTGTATTAGCACCTAGCATCATACAGGGTTTAAGACATTGCATGATGCCTCTCTTTCCCCATGTTGATTTCATTTTACACCCTACTCCATTTACTTCATGCTTTTACTTCCTAGTTGACTCCATAGTCTACTTTTTCCCCAGTGCACCCGACACCATTTTCGATTCCTTCTTTTTCTCTTCACAACAGATCCAGACTAAGACCGTGGCCCAGTGTGTGGAGTTCTACTACTCCTGGAAAAAGGAGCATAAACTTGCCAGCACTCTTGCTCAGGTGAGGGGCAAGAAAATGGAGAGGTGCCAGGAAGGTTGAGAAACTGGGAGAAGGGGAGAAAAGCTGCTGGTGAGCCATGCCAGACGCCCCTTTGCCAGGATCACATCGTCCCATGCGCTGGGAAAGGCACAGCAGATGCTGCCCGGGCCTTCCTTGTGCTGCTGCCCTGAAGTATGCAATTCTGGAGCCTAACTTTGACCCAAGAAAGCAGCACCGCCAACAAAATGGGCTTTGACTCTCTACAGATGGGCTTCTCAAGGGCTGGCACCCTCGCTGACTCCAATCAGACCCCAAATTCCCCACTGCTTGCTGACATCAGCAATCCAGGCTGCCTTTGTGGATATGCTGCAGATTTTCAGGGAGATTTTCTAGCATCCCAGCATACTCCCTAAGAAGGAGCTGCCGGTGCTGTGGCTCCCCTAAAACTTTCCTTAGCGGCAAAGAGCAATTTGCTTCCCATCATGTGAGGGAGAGAGAGAGAGAGAGAGAGAGACAGGGAGGGAGATTATTTTGGGGACTAGAAAATGGCTAAGCATGTGTCTACCCTAATTGGACTGAATTTAAATCCCGTTGCCTAGACATTTGTGGAGGAAAAGCAGAGAGATGTTAGGCAGAAAGGTAGAAATAAGAAATGTAGAGCTCTAAATAGCCAGGTCTTTCTCCCACCCCTTTGGCCTGTAGAAAAGAGGAGTATTTTCCTCCAAGCTCTGGCTTGGCAGCCCGCCGCAGCCCATTGGCAAAGACAGCCGGTTTCTCAGCTCTTGAGGCTTTGGAAGGATTTGCTTAGGCCGATAGATTTTTCTGCTGGATGCTCTGATTTCCAGCTTTGTGAGAGGAAGGAAGCATTGATAAGGACTCTTTGATTTCCAGAGTGTGGGCAAAGCAAGGAGGAGGAAAAGCCCTCCCAGAAAGGAGAACGGGGAGCCAGGGAAGAGAAGCCGCAAGAGGGCTCGCAGCGCCCAGTGTCCCTGCTGCCAACCGCGCCAGCCGCCCCCTTCGGCGGGAGGCCCCTTTCCCTGCGGGCAGTGCAAACGGTGCGCAAGTTCCTCCTCTTTCTGCTCAAAGCTGCGCCTTTGGACTAAAAGGGGCTGACCCTTTTCAAAGGCACCGCAGGGGAAGCTGGGGGCACTTGCAGCATCGCCCCCGGCAGCCGTGCTCAAGCTTAACACCCACCTCAAACCCAAAGAGCTTAGGTAAAACCCAGCCTTCACAATGAAACCTTGCCGTGCCCCAACAAGACACAGTTGATACAAGTAGGAATAGATCCATCAAAGCTTGGTTTGATGCTGCTGATCAAATTCAAAAGAGGATGCAGCAAAAGGAGGAAGACATTTCAAGGCATTGAAAGTAGAACCATCAGACTCATGGTGCTGATCCATTGACAAATGTGCCACTGCCCGAAAAGACAGAAATTCATACTCAAACGGAGATCTCGGCACTTGCTTTCATGGTGTGTACTAGCGTCAGCAATGGATGGTTTGTTTCCTATCTTGCAGGGTGTTTGAAAGCATGAAGGAAAGGAACAACCACAGCAGAAGACATCGGCCTCGGAAGGAAGCAGAGCCTCTCCCCAAGAAGAAAAGACCAAATTAGAGAACCCTGCAGGTTGTCCAGGGCTAGCAAGAGTTAGGCAGATTAGTTAGATAGGAATACAACTGTTAGATATTAGTTAGATAGGAATACGATTATTTTTTAAGATTTTTGGGTTGTTTAATCTTCTACTTCGTTAGTTGACATGATAGTAACCTCCTCAATTTAGTAGTTAAGATACATTAGTATTATTCAGGACTCATTAGTATTATTAGATTTATCAGTAAATGTCAGAGGTTGGGTGTTGTCTATGCTCTGCCATATGCTCTTTGTCATTTTGCCTTTGTTGAGAGCCAATCTGTCTTTATCATTAAACCAATGTTTGTTCCATTTTGTCTTTTTGTCTGTATGAAATGACTTTGGCAATGTTTGTTCCATTTGCCTGGTGTTGCAAAGACGGCACTTGCCCTGAGAGTAGAATCTGGGCAGGCGCCACCTCCCCCAGGCCCAGCCCCTTGCTCAGCTGGCAGCACTTCCTGAGGTGTGTCTCCTTTACTGCCAGTGAAATACCGCTGGGGCTTCAGCCTTTGATTCCTCAACATCTCAGCTGGGAGTGGAAAGGGAGGCTTTGTTTAATTCACTGAATTGCATCTGGATGAGTGGGCTCACCATATTTTCTGGCATAAAAGCAGCGGGTTGAGTCCTTTTTGGAGCCCAGCCAGATAATTTGCTTTCATTTTGGGGGACTGATGGAGCTGACCAGCTTGGAGGACGTTTCTAAGCCCTCCGATTCTATCCAATTCCTATCGGCATGCACCACAAAGGCATGGCTAGGTCAGTTTCAGTTTCTCTGGAAAGGACCAGTGTCCCGCTCTGGGCCTCCAGCAATCTCCTTAGCTAAAGCCGAGCGGGTGTGATCATTATCCTCTGACTTGTCACAGCTGGGGCACTTGAGCCAAAGAAGAATCCAAGTCACTCTTTTATGGAGGCCAGCAAATGGCCGTGCCTAGCAAGGCTTTGGTGGCAGGGGCTGTGGAGGGTGGATGGAGAGGGGGCGAGGGAGGGGGCAATTGGCAGGCTGCTTCTGGGAAGCCGAGGCAAGCTTGCCCTTGTCTGATGGAGCCGGTGCAGGTGGGCTTTGGAGGCTACAAAGTATCTGCCTTGCAGTGGGACTTGTTCCAGCTGCCCCCTCAGTTTGCCGGCCAGCGGGTAACATGCAGGCTGGGAAGGAAGCAAGATTGGGACTGAAGCAAGATTTGCTTTTCCTTAAGGACAGGCAGGGAAGCAGCAAAGCTGCCTGGCTTTTGTCATATCGGCCATCTAGGCATTAAAAGCAATGTGAAGGCCAGCAGTGGGGAAAGGTAATTCTGTTAGTGTTGCTTCCTTAGAGGAATGCCAGAGTCTTTTGGGACAACCACCGAGCTTCTCCAAGGGAGCTGGACGAGGGATCTAGAAATTCTGCATGACTGTTTGCTAGAGAAATGCCCGTGTGCTGTCCCTGTGTGTGTGTGTGTGTGTCCCCATCAGTTGGCCTGAAAAAGATCCTGTTTCTCTGAGTTTCAAGGGAGGAGTGATGAGGTGAGAGACCAGCTCAGAGGCCCAAAGGAGGGAAACCATGCAGTGACATTATTGGGCAGCAAAAGGAGAATTGAGAAAGGGGGCAGGATGAATGCCTCCACTTTGAGAGGAAGCTTTGGAGTTGGCTCTGCGCTGGACAACTTGCAAATTCCAGCTCCTCTCAGAGCTGGAGGAGAGCCAGTGGGAGGAGCCCTTCTGGTTCTCCAGGGCAGGAGATGAGGTCTGGGCCCTTGCACAGAGGCAGGCTCCTGTGCACCTTCAGCTGGAGGCACCTTGCAGAGAAGCACCGGGAAGAGCCAGGGCTGTCCCTGCACTGCTTTTGCCTGTCTCATCAGACGACTGAGGAGAAAAGGCCCAATGGGAAGCTTCTCAGAGCAAACTTGCAGCAGAAGTAGAAGGGGCAGAGGCGGCCCATGCCTCTTTCTGTCCCATGGCTCCCCCGGGGGTTCTAGATGGAATGTTGGGCTGTGCCCATAGCAACTGTCGTTGTCTCCTGCTCCTGCGGCCCTTGCTGGAACGCTGCTGGAGCAGCAGCTGCAGGATCAGCTCCTGGGCTGTCCCTGAGCAGCCGCCTTCTGCACTCAGCGCCAGACCCGGCCTCTGCACCGACATCCTGGTCTCCTCGTCTGCCTCTGGGCATCCCCAGAGCACTTGGGAACCGTCCAAGGTAAGAAAATCCCCGTTTGCCCTCAAAGCACTAGCACAGGGGCAGGAGGCTCCAGCTGCCTCTCCCACCGAGCACGACACACAGGCTGCGTGCTCACTTTCCCCAGACGAGCTTCCACGTGAAAGCAGGGTGCAGCTTCTGAAGGAACCGTGTTGCCTCCAGGGGAAACACAGACCTTTCCAGAGAGGACCTAGAGAGGTGTCCCAGTGCAGTTGCAGATCCTCGTCCACGCATCACCTGATTCAAAGTTCTTGGCACCCATTTCAGTCCTCAAACTATCTTGTGCTGACCCCAAAACAAATTGTTCCTGGCTGAGCAGGTCAGGGCTTCAGTGTCAACAAATCCCCTTATGCCCTGACTCTGCTCACACCCGCTCCAAAGCTTCAAACAGCACAATGATGGCACTTCTCCTCTGGCATCCCTGTCGTTCAGGGCATGGAAGCATTTGACTGGGCTTCTCTGCAAACACAGGCTTTCAACTTCAAAAACCATCTGGGATCAGCAATTCTTATCTACTTACGTATTTACATCGCCTATAGATCCATTCTATTTTAAGATCTTTAGAGATTCTTTTTTCAGTGCACGTAGGGCTGGTTCTACCTCATGCTCAGGGGAGGCCGTCAAATGCCATCTCCTCAAGAGCACAATCACAGTAGCACAGAATTTTCTGGCTTGGAAGGGATTCTGAAAGATCACTGAGGCCAACTGCAGGGCCTGCCCAGGGCAGCCTCAACAATCACAGCCTGTGCCCAAGAGCAGTGTCCAAACACTTTTGGAGCTCAGTCAGCCTTGGTGCTGTGCCCCCTTCCCTGGGGAGGCTGTTGCAGTGCCCAAGCAGCCTGTGGCTGAAGAAGCTTTTCCTTCTATCCAACCTAAGCCTGCACTGGCACATCTTCCCTGCCATTCTCTTGGCTCTTCTCAGTGGCCGCGGGAGTGAAGAGAGTAGTGCATGGCCTTCTGCTTGCCCTCCTGAGGAAGCTGCTGACTGCTAGAGGGTCCTGCCTAGGACATTCCATGTCAAAAAGGCAGCAATGAGAGCAAAGAGAAAGGAGCTGGGACACAGGAGCTCAGGCTTTGCAATGATGAGGATGAGAAGGAAGGCTACTGACACATCCTTGGCAGAAGGATTTTGAACTGGAGCATTGCTTTGATCTCTTTCAGGTGGAAAGGAGAGGCACAATGAAAAGGAAAGCAAGAGCCCAGATTCAGCCGTGAGTTTTGGCCTAGGGTTAAAGGACAGCAAACTGGAGGAATGGCGAGGAGGAGAACTGCTCTTTCACAGTCAGGCTGGGATTGGTTCAAGCCTGTGGGTGCACAGCAAGGCTCTCTTGACCACTTGCCTTTCTCACCTCCACCTCCTTCTTCCTTTAGACGCATCAATGTTGGCAGCGACTTTCAGGCTGAGCTCCCAGAGCTGCAGAGCAGAGCACCAAGTGAGGATGAAGAGCCTGCAAGCCTGGTCTGGAAGCCCTGGGGGGAGGATGACTCTGACATGGAAAAACCTGACAGAGGTAGCTTTGCTTCCAGCCCTGAGCTACTTGGGTCTTGAAAAGGCTCCTTTTGCCTAAAAAGGCAGCCTTTTGCAGGCTCTGCTTCTCTCCTTGTCTCGCCCATCTTCCCATGTAGAAGTGTTAGAGGCAAGGAGAAAGAGCAAGCACCTTGCTCTCCAAATTGGTCAGGGCCGTTTGCCACTGGAAGAGGGGAGATTGGCCCCCACTTCTTCTTACAGAAGCTGCTTTGGAAGGAGAGCCAGCACTGCGTGGGCCCTTGCTTCAGCTGGCCCTGTCTTTGCTCTCCTTTTCATACTCTCCAAGCTGCTGTCTTTAGCTGACGGCCTTTCCTTCTGCCTTGCATGGCAGTCTTTGCCCTTGCTGGCCTCCAGGCTGACTTTCGGTGGGTTTTTTCTTATGCTTGCAGTAAGAGAACTGTTGGACATGGCCAGCTCCCGTGGCATTCCCGGGGCAGCAGCTAACCTGGAGCGCGCCCTGCACTGCCTGCACCAGGCACGCGGCAGCGTTCCGGTAAGAAGCGGCTGTTTGGGCACAGAGAAGAGGGCACAGGGAATGCAGAGGGCCTGGGCACTGGGACAGCCTTTCCTGGCTGCTCATGGAAGAAGGGTCTTAACAGGGAGCAGAGCACTTGCTGCCTGCTGGGTCTCCTCCAGCTGCGTCAGGGCTGAGCCCAAAGGGCTCCAGCAGGGAGAATCTCCCTCCTGGAGGCGGCGGCGGCAGAAGGTCCTGCTGCCTTGTAAATGGCCTGGAGATCTGGGTTCTCTAAGACCTTAGGAGGGGAAATTCCCAGAAGCCTCAGTCAGCTGAGGCCATTCTGGCTGCAGGAGCAGCAAAATCCTCAGCTTGGTGAGCAAAAGGCCACTCTTGGGGACCAGGATCAAAGGGTTGGGCAGCAAAAACTAGGGACTGGGAGCAAATGACAGTGTTCCACCCACATGGGATAGAGTCGCTTGAATGTCTGGAGAGGCAAAGGAGCTGAAAGGCAGCACCTGTGTTTTTTTGGCTCATTTTTAATGTGCTGGGGCGGCTAAAGCCTTTTCCCTCTTGATCTTGCAGGAGGCTCTGGAGATGCTGCTCTCAGAGGGGCCTGCAACAGCTCAAGGCCATCCCATGGCTGATTATCATTACGCAGGTAAGCAAAGCAGAGCTTCTTGCGTCCCTGACAGATGCTGCCGTCCCCTTCGTTCTTGTGGCAAGCGTTTCTGCTTCAAGAAATTGTGCTTAACACCAGCACAAGGTCTTGTCTCCTCTGAGGCTGGGGAAAGCACCAGCATCTAGTCCTTCAGCTTTACTTCTTTTCCAATCCTTCTCCCCGGGCAATGCCTGCTCTTGTCTTCATGACCTTCTGAGGGAGCAGACACGTACACACACGTGAATGACGGCCTGCGACCGTTTTCTTTCGGCAGCCAGTGGGATCTACTTGGTGTGGATCAAGGGATCCCTTTACTAGCCGCTGCTTTTTATTGCCAGGCTCTGATAGATGGACACCTGAGGAGAAGGAGTCCTTCCAAAAGGCTTTCCACACCTACGGCAAGGATTTTCATCTCATCCAGAAGCAGGTAAAGCCACGGGACATTCTTTACCCGAGCAGATCAGCAGCAGGAAAGCTTGCTTATTTCTGGGAACAAGCACTGGGCTTCAGTCTGTCTCTTCTCAAGGAGCAAGTATCTTCAAGAAGTAAGAAAAGGGGACATCAAAAGCCTGTGTCAAAAGGATGATCCTGCCTCTCCAGCCCTTTTCTCCAAGCTCTTTTGGAAGATGAAGCTTTATTCTGTCAGACTTGTGGCACAGGTCTGCTGCTGCTTCCACAAGACGCTGTGCTGGCATAACTGGAGTGAAGCGGGGAAAGAAGAACTGTGCTAGGTGGATTTGTTGTTGATCTGTGCATTGCGTGTATTAGCACCTAGCATCATACAGGGTTTAAGACATTGCATGATGCCTCTCTTTCCCCATGTTGATTTCATTTTACACCCTACTCCATTTACTTCATGCTTTTACTTCCTAGTTGACTCCATAGTCTACTTTTTCCCCAGTGCACCCGACACCATTTTCGATTCCTTCTTTTTCTCTTCACAACAGATCCAGACTAAGACCGTGGCCCAGTGTGTGGAGTTCTACTACTCCTGGAAAAAGGAGCATAAACTTGCCAGCACTCTTGCTCAGGTGAGGGGCAAGAAAATGGAGAGGTGCCAGGAAGGTTGAGAAACTGGGAGAAGGGGAGAAAAGCTGCTGGTGAGCCATGCCAGACGCCCCTTTGCCAGGATCACATCGTCCCATGTGCTGGGAAAGGCACAGCAGATGCTGCCCGGGCCTTCCTTGTGCTGCTGCCCTGAAGTATGCAATTCTGGAGCCTAACTTTGACCCAAGAAAGCAGCACCGCCACCAAAATGGGCTTTGACTCTCTACAGATGGGCTTCTCAAGGGCTGGCACCCTCGCTGACTCCAATCAGACCCCAAATTCCCCACTGCTTGCTGACATCAGCAATCCAGGCTGCCTTTGTGGATATGCTGCAGATTTTCAGGGAGATTTTCTAGCATCCCAGCATACTCCCTAAGAAGGAGCTGCCGGTGCTGTGGCTCCCCTAAAACTTTCCTTAGCGGCAAAGAGCAATTTGCTTCCCATCATGTGAGGGAGAGAGAGAGAGAGAGAGAGAGACAGGGAGGGAGATTATTTTGGGGACTAGAAAATGGCTAAGCATGTGTCTACCCTAATTGGACTGAATTTAAATCCCGTTGCCTAGACATTTGTGGAGGAAAAGCAGAGAGATGTTAGGCAGAAAGGTAGAAATAAGAAATGTAGAGCTCTAAATAGCCAGGTCTTTCTCCCACCCCTTTGGCCTGTAGAAAAGAGGAGTATTTTCCTCCAAGCTCTGGCTTGGCAGCCCGCCGCAGCCCATTGGCAAAGACAGCCGTTTTCTCAGCTCTTGAGGCTTTGGAAGGATTTGCTTAGGCCGATAGATTTCTGTGCTGGATGCTCTGATTTCCAGCTTTGTGAGAGGAAGGAAGCATTGATAAGGACTCTTTGATTTCCAGAGTGTGGGCAAAGCAAGGAGGAGGAAAAGCCCTCCCAGAAAGGAGAACGGGGAGCCAGGGAAGAGAAGCCGCAAGAGGGCTCGCAGCGCCCAGTGTCCCTGCTGCCAACCGCGCCAGCCGCCCCCTTCGGCGGGAGGCCCCTTTCCCTGCGGGCAGTGCAAACGGTGCGCAAGTTCCTCCTCTTTCTGCTCAAAGCTGCGCCTTTGGACTAAAAGGGGCTGACCCTTTTCAAAGGCACCGCAGGGGAAGCTGGGGGCACTTGCAGCATCGCCCCCGGCAGCCGTGCTCAAGCTTAACACCCACCTCAAACCCAAAGAGCTTAGGTAAAACCCAGCCTTCACAATGAAACCTTGCCGTGCCCCAACAAGACACAGTTGATACAAGTAGGAATAGATCCATCAAAGCTTGGTTTGATGCTGCTGATCAAATTCAAAAGAGGATGCAGCAAAAGGAGGAAGACATTTCAAGGCATTGAAAGTAGAACCATCAGACTCATGGTGCTGATCCATTGACAAATGTGCCACTGCCCGAAAAGACAGAAATTCATACTCAAACGGAGATCTCGGCACTTGCTTTCATGGTGTGTACTAGCGTCAGCAATGGATGGTTTGTTTCCTATCTTGCAGGGTGTTTGAAAGCATGAAGGAAAGGAACAACCACAGCAGAAGACATCGGCCTCGGAAGGAAGCAGAGCCTCTCCCCAAGAAGAAAAGACCAAATTAGAGAACCCTGCAGGTTGTCCAGGGCTAGCAAGAGTTAGGCAGATTAGTTAGATAGGAATACAACTGTTAGATATTAGTTAGATAGGAATACGATTATTTTTTAAGATTTTTGGGTTGTTTAATCTTCTACTTCGTTAGTTGACATGATAGTAACCTCCTCAATTTAGTAGTTAAGATACATTAGTATTATTCAGGACTCATTAGTATTATTAGATTTATCAGTAAATGTCAGAGGTTGGGTGTTGTCTATGCTCTGCCATATGCTCTTTGTCATTTTGCCTTTGTTGAGAGCCAATCTGTCTTTATCATTAAACCAATGTTTGTTCCATTTTGTCTTTTTGTCTGTATGAAATGACTTTGGCAATGTTTGTTCCATTTGCCTGGTGTTGCAAAGACGGCACTTGCCCTGAGAGTAGAATCTGGGCAGGCGCCACCTCCCCCAGGCCCAGCCCCTTGCTCAGCTGGCAGCACTTCCTGAGGTGTGTCTCCTTTACTGCCAGTGAAATACCGCTGGGGCTTCAGCCTTTGATTCCTCAACATCTCAGCTGGGAGTGGAAAGGGAGGCTTTGTTTAATTCACTGAATTGCATCTGGATGAGTGGGCTCACCATATTTTCTGGCATAAAAGCAGCGGGTTGAGTCCTTTTTGGAGCCCAGCCAGATAATTTGCTTTCATTTTGGGGGACTGATGGAGCTGACCAGCTTGGAGGACGTTTCTAAGCCCTCCGATTCTATCCAATTCCTATCGGCATGCACCACAAAGGCATGGCTAGGTCAGTTTCAGTTTCTCTGGAAAGGACCAGTGTCCCGCTCTGGGCCTCCAGCAATCTCCTTAGCTAAAGCCGAGCGGGTGTGATCATTATCCTCTGACTTGTCACAGCTGGGGCACTTGAGCCAAAGAAGAATCCAAGTCACTCTTTTATGGAGGCCAGCAAATGGCCGTGCCTAGCAAGGCTTTGGTGGCAGGGGCTGTGGAGGGTGGATGGAGAGGGGGCGAGGGAGGGGGCAATTGGCAGGCTGCTTCTGGGAAGCCGAGGCAAGCTTGCCCTTGTCTGATGGAGCCGGTGCAGGTGGGCTTTGGAGGCTACAAAGTATCTGCCTTGCAGTGGGACTTGTTCCAGCTGCCCCCTCAGTTTGCCGGCCAGCGGGTAACATGCAGGCTGGGAAGGAAGCAAGATTGGGACTGAAGCAAGATTTGCTTTTCCTTAAGGACAGGCAGGGAAGCAGCAAAGCTGCCTGGCTTTTGTCATATCGGCCATCTAGGCATTAAAAGCAATGTGAAGGCCAGCAGTGGGGAAAGGTAATTCTGTTAGTGTTGCTTCCTTAGAGGAATGCCAGAGTCTTTTGGGACAACCACCGAGCTTCTCCAAGGGAGCTGGACGAGGGATCTAGAAATTCTGCATGACTGTTTGCTAGAGAAATGCCCGTGTGCTGTCCCTGTGTGTGTGTGTGTGTGTCCCCATCAGTTGGCCTGAAAAAGATCCTGTTTCTCTGAGTTTCAAGGGAGGAGTGATGAGGTGAGAGACCAGCTCAGAGGCCCAAAGGAGGGAAACCATGCAGTGACATTATTGGGCAGCAAAAGGAGAATTGAGAAAGGGGGCAGGATGAATGCCTCCACTTTGAGAGGAAGCTTTGGAGTTGGCTCTGCGCTGGACAACTTGCAAATTCCAGCTCCTCTCAGAGCTGGAGGAGAGCCAGTGGGAGGAGCCCTTCTGGTTCTCCAGGGCAGGAGATGAGGTCTGGGCCCTTGCACAGAGGCAGGCTCCTGTGCACCTTCAGCTGGAGGCACCTTGCAGAGAAGCACCGGGAAGAGCCAGGGCTGTCCCTGCACTGCTTTTGCCTGTCTCATCAGACGACTGAGGAGAAAAGGCCCAATGGGAAGCTTCTCAGAGCAAACTTGCAGCAGAAGTAGAAGGGGCAGAGGCGGCCCATGCCTCTTTCTGTCCCATGGCTCCCCCGGGGGTTCTAGATGGAATGTTGGGCTGTGCCCATAGCAACTGTCGTTGTCTCCTGCTCCTGCGGCCCTTGCTGGAACGCTGCTGGAGCAGCAGCTGCAGGATCAGCTCCTGGGCTGTCCCTGAGCAGCCGCCTTCTGCACTCAGCGCCAGACCCGGCCTCTGCACCGACATCCTGGTCTCCTCGTCTGCCTCTGGGCATCCCCAGAGCACTTGGGAACCGTCCAAGGTAAGAAAATCCCCGTTTGCCCTCAAAGCACTAGCACAAGGGCAGGAGGCTCCAGCTGCCTCTCCCACCAAGCACGACACACAGGCTGCGTGCTCACTTTCCCCAGACGAGCTTCCACGTGAAAGCAGGGTGCAGCTTCTGAAGGAACCGTGTTGCCTCCAGGGGAAACACAGACCTTTCCAGAGAGGACCTAGAGAGGTGTCCCAGTGCAGTTGCAGATCCTCGTCCACGCATCACCTGATTCAAAGTTCTTGGCACCCATTTCAGTCCTCAAACTATCTTGTGCTGACCCCAAAACAAATTGTTCCTGGCTGAGCAGGTCAGGGCTTCAGTGTCAACAAATCCCCTTATGCCCTGACTCTGCTCACACCCGCTCCAAAGCTTCAAACAGCACAATGATGGCACTTCTCCTCTGGCATCCCTGTCGTTCAGGGCATGGAAGCATTTGACTGGGCTTCTCTGCAAACACAGGCTTTCAACTTCAAAAACCATCTGGGATCAGCAATTCTTATCTACTTACGTATTTACATCGCCTATAGATCCATTCTATTTTAAGATCTTTAGAGATTCTTTTTTCAGTGCACGTAGGGCTGGTTCTACCTCATGCTCAGGGGAGGCCGTCAAATGCCATCTCCTCAAGAGCACAATCACAGTAGCACAGAATTTTCTGGCTTGGAAGGGATTCTGAAAGATCACTGAGGCCAACTGCAGGGCCTGCCCAGGGCAGCCTCAACAATCACAGCCTGTGCCCAAGAGCAGTGTCCAAACACTTTTGGAGCTCAGTCAGCCTTGGTGCTGTGCCCCCTTCCCTGGGGAGGCTGTTGCAGTGCCCAAGCAGCCTGTGGCTGAAGAAGCTTTTCCTTCTATCCAACCTAAGCCTGCACTGGCACATCTTCCCTGCCATTCTCTTGGCTCTTCTCAGTGGCCGCGGGAGTGAAGAGAGTAGTGCATGGCCTTCTGCTTGCCCTCCTGAGGAAGCTGCTGACTGCTAGAGGGTCCTGCCTAGGACATTCCATGTCAAAAAGGCAGCAATGAGAGCAAAGAGAAAGGAGCTGGGACACAGGAGCTCAGGCTTTGCAATGATGAGGATGAGAAGGAAGGCTACTGACACATCCTTGGCAGAAGGATTTTGAACTGGAGCATTGCTTTGATCTCTTTCAGGTGGAAAGGAGAGGCACAATGAAAAGGAAAGCAAGAGCCCAGATTCAGCCGTGAGTTTTGGCCTAGGGTTAAAGGACAGCAAACTGGAGGAATGGCGAGGAGGAGAACTGCTCTTTCACAGTCAGGCTGGGATTGGTTCAAGCCTGTGGGTGCACAGCAAGGCTCTCTTGACCACTTGCCTTTCTCACCTCCACCTCCTTCTTCCTTTAGACGCATCAATGTTGGCAGCGACTTTCAGGCTGAGCTCCCAGAGCTGCAGAGCAGAGCACCAAGTGAGGATGAAGAGCCTGCAAGCCTGGTCTGGAAGCCCTGGGGGGAGGATGACTCTGACATGGAAAAACCTGACAGAGGTAGCTTTGCTTCCAGCCCTGAGCTACTTGGGTCTTGAAAAGGCTCCTTTTGCCTAAAAAGGCAGCCTTTTGCAGGCTCTGCTTCTCTCCTTGTCTCGCCCATCTTCCCATGTAGAAGTGTTAGAGGCAAGGAGAAAGAGCAAGCACCTTGCTCTCCAAATTGGTCAGGGCCGTTTGCCACTGGAAGAGGGGAGATTGGCCCCCACTTCTTCTTACAGAAGCTGCTTTGGAAGGAGAGCCAGCACTGCGTGGGCCCTTGCTTCAGCTGGCCCTGTCTTTGCTCTCCTTTTCATACTCTCCAAGCTGCTGTCTTTAGCTGACGGCCTTTCCTTCTGCCTTGCATGGCAGTCTTTGCCCTTGCTGGCCTCCAGGCTGACTTTCGGTGGGTTTTTTCTTATGCTTGCAGTAAGAGAACTGTTGGACATGGCCAGCTCCCGTGGCATTCCCGGGGCAGCAGCTAACCTGGAGCGCGCCCTGCACTGCCTGCACCAGGCACGCGGCAGCGTTCCGGTAAGAAGCGGCTGTTTGGGCACAGAGAAGAGGGCACAGGGAATGCAGAGGGCCTGGGCACTGGGACAGCCTTTCCTGGCTGCTCATGGAAGAAGGGTCTTAACAGGGAGCAGAGCACTTGCTGCCTGCTGGGTCTCCTCCAGCTGCGTCAGGGCTGAGCCCAAAGGGCTCCAGCAGGGAGAATCTCCCTCCTGGAGGCGGCGGCGGCAGAAGGTCCTGCTGCCTTGTAAATGGCCTGGAGATCTGGGTTCTCTAAGACCTTAGGAGGGGAAATTCCCAGAAGCCTCAGTCAGCTGAGGCCATTCTGGCTGCAGGAGCAGCAAAATCCTCAGCTTGGTGAGCAAAAGGCCACTCTTGGGGACCAGGATCAAAGGGTTGGGCAGCAAAAACTAGGGACTGGGAGCAAATGACAGTGTTCCACCCACATGGGATAGAGTCGCTTGAATGTCTGGAGAGGCAAAGGAGCTGAAAGGCAGCACCTGTGTTTTTTTGGCTCATTTTTAATGTGCTGGGGCGGCTAAAGCCTTTTCCCTCTTGATCTTGCAGGAGGCTCTGGAGATGCTGCTCTCAGAGGGGCCTGCAACAGCTCAAGGCCATCCCATGGCTGATTATCATTACGCAGGTAAGCAAAGCAGAGCTTCTTGCGTCCCTGACAGATGCTGCCGTCCCCTTCGTTCTTGTGGCAAGCGTTTCTGCTTCAAGAAATTGTGCTTAACACCAGCACAAGGTCTTGTCTCCTCTGAGGCTGGGGAAAGCACCAGCATCTAGTCCTTCAGCTTTACTTCTTTTCCAATCCTTCTCCCCGGGCAATGCCTGCTCTTGTCTTCATGACCTTCTGAGGGAGCAGACACGTACACACACGTGAATGACGGCCTGCGACCGTTTTCTTTCGGCAGCCAGTGGGATCTACTTGGTGTGGATCAAGGGATCCCTTTACTAGCCGCTGCTTTTTATTGCCAGGCTCTGATAGATGGACACCTGAGGAGAAGGAGTCCTTCCAAAAGGCTTTCCACACCTACGGCAAGGATTTTCATCTCATCCAGAAGCAGGTAAAGCCACGGGACATTCTTTACCCGAGCAGATCAGCAGCAGGAAAGCTTGCTTATTTCTGGGAACAAGCACTGGGCTTCAGTCTGTCTCTTCTCAAGGAGCAAGTATCTTCAAGAAGTAAGAAAAGGGGACATCAAAAGCCTGTGTCAAAAGGATGATCCTGCCTCTCCAGCCCTTTTCTCCAAGCTCTTTTGGAAGATGAAGCTTTATTCTGTCAGACTTGTGGCACAGGTCTGCTGCTGCTTCCACAAGACGCTGTGCTGGCATAACTGGAGTGAAGCGGGGAAAGAAGAACTGTGCTAGGTGGATTTGTTGTTGATCTGTGCATTGCGTGTATTAGCACCTAGCATCATACAGGGTTTAAGACATTGCATGATGCCTCTCTTTCCCCATGTTGATTTCATTTTACACCCTACTCCATTTACTTCATGCTTTTACTTCCTAGTTGACTCCATAGTCTACTTTTTCCCCAGTGCACCCGACACCATTTTCGATTCCTTCTTTTTCTCTTCACAACAGATCCAGACTAAGACCGTGGCCCAGTGTGTGGAGTTCTACTACTCCTGGAAAAAGGAGCATAAACTTGCCAGCACTCTTGCTCAGGTGAGGGGCAAGAAAATGGAGAGGTGCCAGGAAGGTTGAGAAACTGGGAGAAGGGGAGAAAAGCTGCTGGTGAGCCATGCCAGACGCCCCTTTGCCAGGATCACATCGTCCCATGCGCTGGGAAAGGCACAGCAGATGCTGCCCGGGCCTTCCTTGTGCTGCTGCCCTGAAGTATGCAATTCTGGAGCCTAACTTTGACCCAAGAAAGCAGCACCGCCAACAAAATGGGCTTTGACTCTCTACAGATGGGCTTCTCAAGGGCTGGCACCCTCGCTGACTCCAATCAGACCCCAAATTCCCCACTGCTTGCTGACATCAGCAATCCAGGCTGCCTTTGTGGATATGCTGCAGATTTTCAGGGAGATTTTCTAGCATCCCAGCATACTCCCTAAGAAGGAGCTGCCGGTGCTGTGGCTCCCCTAAAACTTTCCTTAGCGGCAAAGAGCAATTTGCTTCCCATCATGTGAGGGAGAGAGAGAGAGAGAGAGAGAGACAGGGAGGGAGATTATTTTGGGGACTAGAAAATGGCTAAGCATGTGTCTACCCTAATTGGACTGAATTTAAATCCCGTTGCCTAGACATTTGTGGAGGAAAAGCAGAGAGATGTTAGGCAGAAAGGTAGAAATAAGAAATGTAGAGCTCTAAATAGCCAGGTCTTTATCCCACCCCTTTGGCCTGTAGAAAAGAGGAGTATTTTCCTCCAAGCTCTGGCTTGGCAGCCCGCCGCAGCCCATTGGCAAAGACAGCCGTTTTCTCAGCTCTTGAGGCTTTGGAAGGATTTGCTTAGGCCGATAGATTTCTGTGCTGGATGCTCTGATTTCCAGCTTTGTGAGAGGAAGGAAGCATTGATAAGGACTCTTTGATCTCCAGAGTGTGGGCAAAGCAAGGAGGAGGAAAAGCCCTCCCAGAAAGGAGAACGGGGAGCCAGGGAAGAGAAGCCGCAAGAGGGCTCGCAGCGCCCAGTGTCCCTGCTGCCAACCGCGCCAGCCGCCCCCTTCGGCGGGAGGCCCCTTTCCCTGCGGGCAGTGCAAACGGTGCGCAAGTTCCTCCTCTTTCTGCTCAAAGCTGCGCCTTTGGACTAAAAGGGGCTGACCCTTTTCAAAGGCACCGCAGGGGAAGCTGGGGGCACTTGCAGCATCGCCCCCGGCAGCCGTGCTCAAGCTTAACACCCACCTCAAACCCAAAGAGCTTAGGTAAAACCCAGCCTTCACAATGAAACCTTGCCGTGCCCCAACAAGACACAGTTGATACAAGTAGGAATAGATCCATCAAAGCTTGGTTTGATGCTGCTGATCAAATTCAAAAGAGGATGCAGCAAAAGGAGGAAGACATTTCAAGGCATTGAAAGTAGAACCATCAGACTCATGGTGCTGATCCATTGACAAATGTGCCACTGCCCGAAAAGACAGAAATTCATACTCAAACGGAGATCTCGGCACTTGCTTTCATGGTGTGTACTAGCGTCAGCAATGGATGGTTTGTTTCCTATCTTGCAGGGTGTTTGAAAGCATGAAGGAAAGGAACAACCACAGCAGAAGACATCGGCCTCGGAAGGAAGCAGAGCCTCTCCCCAAGAAGAAAAGACCAAATTAGAGAACCCTGCAGGTTGTCCAGGGCTAGCAAGAGTTAGGCAGATTAGTTAGATAGGAATACAACTGTTAGATATTAGTTAGATAGGAATACGATTATTTTTTAAGATTTTTGGGTTGTTTAATCTTCTACTTCGTTAGTTGACATGATAGTAACCTCCTCAATTTAGTAGTTAAGATACATTAGTATTATTCAGGACTCATTAGTATTATTAGATTTATCAGTAAATGTCAGAGGTTGGGTGTTGTCTATGCTCTGCCATATGCTCTTTGTCATTTTGCCTTTGTTGAGAGCCAATCTGTCTTTATCATTAAACCAATGTTTGTTCCATTTTGTCTTTTTGTCTGTATGAAATGACTTTGGCAATGTTTGTTCCATTTGCCTGGTGTTGCAAAGACGGCACTTGCCCTGAGAGTAGAATCTGGGCAGGCGCCACCTCCCCCAGGCCCAGCCCCTTGCTCAGCTGGCAGCACTTCCTGAGGTGTGTCTCCTTTACTGCCAGTGAAATACCGCTGGGGCTTCAGCCTTTGATTCCTCAACATCTCAGCTGGGAGTGGAAAGGGAGGCTTTGTTTAATTCACTGAATTGCATCTGGATGAGTGGGCTCACCATATTTTCTGGCATAAAAGCAGCGGGTTGAGTCCTTTTTGGAGCCCAGCCAGATAATTTGCTTTCATTTTGGGGGACTGATGGAGCTGACCAGCTTGGAGGACGTTTCTAAGCCCTCCGATTCTATCCAATTCCTATCGGCATGCACCACAAAGGCATGGCTAGGTCAGTTTCAGTTTCTCTGGAAAGGACCAGTGTCCCGCTCTGGGCCTCCAGCAATCTCCTTAGCTAAAGCCGAGCGGGTGTGATCATTATCCTCTGACTTGTCACAGCTGGGGCACTTGAGCCAAAGAAGAATCCAAGTCACTCTTTTATGGAGGCCAGCAAATGGCCGTGCCTAGCAAGGCTTTGGTGGCAGGGGCTGTGGAGGGTGGATGGAGAGGGGGCGAGGGAGGGGGCAATTGGCAGGCTGCTTCTGGGAAGCCGAGGCAAGCTTGCCCTTGTCTGATGGAGCCGGTGCAGGTGGGCTTTGGAGGCTACAAAGTATCTGCCTTGCAGTGGGACTTGTTCCAGCTGCCCCCTCAGTTTGCCGGCCAGCGGGTAACATGCAGGCTGGGAAGGAAGCAAGATTGGGACTGAAGCAAGATTTGCTTTTCCTTAAGGACAGGCAGGGAAGCAGCAAAGCTGCCTGGCTTTTGTCATATCGGCCATCTAGGCATTAAAAGCAATGTGAAGGCCAGCAGTGGGGAAAGGTAATTCTGTTAGTGTTGCTTCCTTAGAGGAATGCCAGAGTCTTTTGGGACAACCACCGAGCTTCTCCAAGGGAGCTGGACGAGGGATCTAGAAATTCTGCATGACTGTTTGCTAGAGAAATGCCCGTGTGCTGTCCCTGTGTGTGTGTGTGTGTGTCCCCATCAGTTGGCCTGAAAAAGATCCTGTTTCTCTGAGTTTCAAGGGAGGAGTGATGAGGTGAGAGACCAGCTCAGAGGCCCAAAGGAGGGAAACCATGCAGTGACATTATTGGGCAGCAAAAGGAGAATTGAGAAAGGGGGCAGGATGAATGCCTCCACTTTGAGAGGAAGCTTTGGAGTTGGCTCTGCGCTGGACAACTTGCAAATTCCAGCTCCTCTCAGAGCTGGAGGAGAGCCAGTGGGAGGAGCCCTTCTGGTTCTCCAGGGCAGGAGATGAGGTCTGGGCCCTTGCACAGAGGCAGGCTCCTGTGCACCTTCAGCTGGAGGCACCTTGCAGAGAAGCACCGGGAAGAGCCAGGGCTGTCCCTGCACTGCTTTTGCCCGTCTCATCAGACGACTGAGGAGAAAAGGCCCAATGGGAAGCTTCTCAGAGCAAACTTGCAGCAGAAGTAGAAGGGGCAGAGGCGGCCCATGCCTCTTTCTGTCCCATGGCTCCCCCGGGGGTTCTAGATGGAATGTTGGGCTGTGCCCATAGCAACTGTCGTTGTCTCCTGCTCCTGCGGCCCTTGCTGGAACGCTGCTGGAGCAGCAGCTGCAGGATCAGCTCCTGGGCTGTCCCTGAGCAGCCGCCTTCTGCACTCAGCGCCAGACCCGGCCTCTGCACCGACATCCTGGTCTCCTCGTCTGCCTCTGGGCATCCCCAGAGCACTTGGGAACCGTCCAAGGTAAGAAAATCCCCGTTTGCCCTCAAAGCACTAGCACAGCGGCAGGAGGCTCCAGCTGCCTCTCCCACCGAGCACGACACACAGGCTGCGTGCTCACTTTCCCCAGACGAGCTTCCACGTGAAAGCAGGGTGCAGCTTCTGAAGGAACCGTGTTGCCTCCAGGGGAAACACAGACCTTTCCAGAGAGGACCTAGAGAGGTGTCCCAGTGCAGTTGCAGATCCTCGTCCACGCATCACCTGATTCAAAGTTCTTGGCACCCATTTCAGTCCTCAAACTATCTTGTGCTGACCCCAAAACAAATTGTTCCTGGCTGAGCAGGTCAGGGCTTCAGTGTCAACAAATCCCCTTATGCCCTGACTCTGCTCACACCCGCTCCAAAGCTTCAAACAGCACAATGATGGCACTTCTCCTCTGGCATCCCTGTCGTTCAGGGCATGGAAGCATTTGACTGGGCTTCTCCTAAAAACACAGGCTTTCAACTTCAAAAACCATCTGGGATCAGCAATTCTTATCTACTTACCTAGTTCCATCGCTTCTAGATCCATTCTATTTTAAGATCTTTAGAGATTCTTTTTTCAGTGCACGTAGGGCTGGTTCTACCTCATGCTCAGGGGAGGCCGTCAAATGCCATCTCCTCAAGAGCACAATCACAGTAGCACAGAATTTTCTGGCTTGGAAGGGATTCTGAAAGATCACTGAGCCCAACTGCAGGGCCTGCCCAGGGCAGCCTCAACAATCACAGCCTGTGCCCAAGAGCAGTGTCCAAACACTTTTGGAGCTCAGTCAGCCTTGGTGCTGTGCCCCCTTCCCTGGGGAGGCTGTTGCAGTGCCCAAGCAGCCTGTGGCTGAAGAAGCTTTTCCTTCTATCCAACCTAAGCCTGCACTGGCACATCTTCCCTGCCATTCTCTTGGCTCTTCTCAGTGGCCGCGGGAGTGAAGAGAGTAGTGCATGGCCTTCTGCTTGCCCTCCTGAGGAAGCTGCTGACTGCTAGAGGGTCCTGCCTAGGACATTCCATGTCAAAAAGGCAGCAATGAGAGCAAAGAGAAAGGAGCTGGGACACAGGAGCTCAGGCTTTGCAATGATGAGGATGAGAAGGAAGGCTACTGACACATCCTTGGCAGAAGGATTTTGAACTGGAGCATTGCTTTGATCTCTTTCAGGTGGAAAGGAGAGGCACAATGAAAAGGAAAGCAAGAGCCCAGATTCAGCCGTGAGTTTTGGCCTAGGGTTAAAGGACAGCAAACTGGAGGAATGGCGAGGAGGAGAACTGCTCTTTCACAGTCAGGCTGGGATTGGTTCAAGCCTGTGGGTGCACAGCAAGGCTCTCTTGACCACTTGCCTTTCTCACCTCCACCTCCTTCTTCCTTTAGACGCATCAATGTTGGCAGCGACTTTCAGGCTGAGCTCCCAGAGCTGCAGAGCAGAGCACCAAGTGAGGATGAAGAGCCTGCAAGCCTGGTCTGGAAGCCCTGGGGGGAGGATGACTCTGACATGGAAAAACCTGACAGAGGTAGCTTTGCTTCCAGCCCTGAGCTACTTGGGTCTTGAAAAGGCTCCTTTTGCCTAAAAAGGCAGCCTTTTGCAGGCTCTGCTTCTCTCCTTGTCTCGCCCATCTTCCCATGTAGAAGTGTTAGAGGCAAGGAGAAAGAGCAAGCACCTTGCTCTCCAAATTGGTCAGGGCCGTTTGCCACTGGAAGAGGGGAGATTGGCCCCCACTTCTTCTTACAGAAGCTGCTTTGGAAGGAGAGCCAGCACTGCGTGGGCCCTTGCTTCAGCTGGCCCTGTCTTTGCTCTCCTTTTCATACACTCCAAGCTGCTGTCTTTAGCTGACGGCCTTTCCTTCTGCCTTGCATGGCAGTCTTTGCCCTTGCTGGCCTCCAGGCTGACTTTCGGTGGGTTTTTTCTTATGCTTGCAGTAAGAGAACTGTTGGACATGGCCAGCTCCCGTGGCATTCCCGGGGCAGCAGCTAACCTGGAGCGCGCCCTGCACTGCCTGCACCAGGCACGCGGCAGCGTTCCGGTAAGAAGCGGCTGTTTGGGCACAGAGAAGAGGGCACAGGGAATGCAGAGGGCCTGGGCACTGGGACAGCCTTTCCTGGCTGCTCATGGAAGAAGGGTCTTAACAGGGAGCAGAGCACTTGCTGCCTGCTGGGTCTCCTCCAGCTGCGTCAGGGCTGAGCCCAAAGGGCTCCAGCAGGGAGAATCTCCCTCCTGGAGGCGGCGGCGGCAGAAGGTCCTGCTGCCTTGTAAATGGCCTGGAGATCTGGGTTCTCTAAGACCTTAGGAGGGGAAATTCCCAGAAGCCTCAGTCAGCTGAGGCCATTCTGGCTGCAGGAGCAGCAAAATCCTCAGCTTGGTGAGCAAAAGGCCACTCTTGGGGACCAGGATCAAAGGGTTGGGCAGCAAAAACTAGGGACTGGGAGCAAATGACAGTGTTCCACCCACATGGGATAGAGTCGCTTGAATGTCTGGAGAGGCAAAGGAGCTGAAAGGCAGCACCTGTGTTTTTTTGGCTCATTTTTAATGTGCTGGGGCGGCTAAAGCCTTTTCCCTCTTGATCTTGCAGGAGGCTCTGGAGATGCTGCTCTCAGAGGGGCCTGCAACAGCTCAAGGCCATCCCATGGCTGATTATCATTACGCAGGTAAGCAAAGCAGAGCTTCTTGCGTCCCTGACAGATGCTGCCGTCCCCTTCATTCTTGTGGCAAGGGTTTCTGCTTCAAGAAATTGTGCTTAACACCAGCACAAGGTCTTGTCTCCTCTGAGGCTGGGGAAAGCACCAGCATCTAGTCCTTCAGCTTTACTTCTTTTCCAATCCTTCTCCCCGGGCAATGCCTGCTCTTGTCTTCATGACCTTCTGAGGGAGCAGACACGTACACACACGTGAATGACGGCCTGCGACCGTTTTCTTTCGGCAGCCAGTGGGATCTACTTGGTGTGGATCAAGGGATCCCTTTACTAGCCGCTGCTTTTTATTGCCAGGCTCTGATAGATGGACACCTGAGGAGAAGGAGTCCTTCCAAAAGGCTTTCCACACCTACGGCAAGGATTTTCATCTCATCCAGAAGCAGGTAAAGCCACGGGACATTCTTTACCCGAGCAGATCAGCAGCAGGAAAGCTTGCTTATTTCTGGGAACAAGCACTGGGCTTCAGTCTCTCTCTTCTCAAGTACCAAGTATCTTCAAGAAGTAAGAAAAGGGGACATCAAAAGCCTGTGTCAAAAGGATGATCCTGCCTCTCCAGCCCTTTTCTCCAAGCTCTTTTGGAAGATGAAGCTTTATTCTGTCAGACTTGTGGCACAGGTCTGCTGCTGCTTCCACAAGACGCTGTGCTGGCATAACTGGAGTGAAGCGGGGAAAGAAGAACTGTGCTAGGTGGATTTGTTGTTGATCTGTGCATTGCGTGTATTAGCACCTAGCATCATACAGGTTTTAAGACATTGCATGATGCCTCTCTTTCCCCATGTTGATTTCATTTTACACCCTACTCCATTTACTTCATGCTTTTACTTCCTAGTTGACTCCATAGTCTACTTTTTCCCCAGTGCACCCGACACCATTTTCGATTCCTTCTTTTTCTCTTCACAACAGATCCAGACTAAGACCGTGGCCCAGTGTGTGGAGTTCTACTACTCCTGGAAAAAGGAGCATAAACTTGCCAGCACTCTTGCTCAGGTGAGGGGCAAGAAAATGGAGAGGTGCCAGGAAGGTTGAGAAACTGGGAGAAGGGGAGAAAAGCTGCTGGTGAGCCATGCCAGACGCCCCTTTGCCAGGATCACATCGTCCCATGCGCTGGGAAAGGCACAGCAGATGCTGCCCGGGCCTTCCTTGTGCTGCTGCCCTGAAGTATGCAATTCTGGAGCCTAACTTTGACCCAAGAAAGCAGCACCGCCACCAAAATGGGCTTTGACTCTCTACAGATGGGCTTCTCAAGGGCTGGCACCCTCGCTGACTCCAATCAGACCCCAAATTCCCCACTGCTTGCTGACATCAGCAATCCAGGCTGCCTTTGTGGATATGCTGCAGATTTTCAGGGAGATTTTCTAGCATCCCAGCATACTCCCTAAGAAGGAGCTGCCGGTGCTGTGGCTCCCCTAAAACTTTCCTTAGCGGCAAAGAGCAATTTGCTTCCCATCATGTGAGGGAGAGAGAGAGAGAGAGAGAGACAGGGAGGGAGATTATTTTGGGGACTAGAAAATGGCTAAGCATGTGTCTACCCTAATTGGACTGAATTTAAATCCCGTTGCCTAGACATTTGTGGAGGAAAAGCAGAGAGATGTTAGGCAGAAAGGTAGAAATAAGAAATGTAGAGCTCTAAATAGCCAGGTCTTTATCCCACCCCTTTGGCCTGTAGAAAAGAGGAGTATTTTCCTCCAAGCTCTGGCTTGGCAGCCCGCCGCAGCCCATTGGCAAAGACAGCCGGTTTCTCAGCTCTTGAGGCTTTGGAAGGATTTGCTTAGGCCGATAGATTTTTGTGCTGGATGCTCTGATTTCCAGCTTTGTGAGAGGAAGGAAGCATTGATAAGGACTCTTTGATTTCCAGAGTGTGGGCAAAGCAAGGAGGAGGAAAAGCCCTCCCAGAAAGGAGAACGGGGAGCCAGGGAAGAGAAGCCGCAAGAGGGCTCGCAGCGCCGAGTGTCCCTGCTGCCAACCGCGCCAGCCGCCCCCTTCGGCGGGAGGCCCCTTTCCCTGCGGGCAGTGCAAACGGTGCGCAAGTTCCTCCTCTTTCTGCTCAAAGCTGCGCCTTTGGACTAAAAGGGGCTGACCCTTTTCAAAGGCACCGCAGGGGAAGCTGGGGGCACTTGCAGCATCGCCCCCGGCAGCCGTGCTCAAGCTTAACACCCACCTCAAACCCAAAGAGCTTAGGTAAAACCCAGCCTTCACAATGAAACCTTGCCGTGCCCCAACAAGACACAGTTGATACAAGTAGGAATAGATCCATCAAAGCTTGGTTTGATGCTGCTGATCAAATTCAAAAGAGGATGCAGCAAAAGGAGGAAGACATTTCAAGGCATTGAAAGTAGAACCATCAGACTCATGGTGCTGATCCATTGACAAATGTGCCACTGCCCGAAAAGACAGAAATTCATACTCAAACGGAGATCTCGGCACTTGCTTTCATGGTGTGTACTAGCGTCAGCAATGGATGGTTTGTTTCCTATCTTGCAGGGTGTTTGAAAGCATGAAGGAAAGGAACAACCACAGCAGAAGACATCGGCCTCGGAAGGAAGCAGAGCCTCTCCCCAAGAAGAAAAGACCAAATTAGAGAACCCTGCAGGTTGTCCAGGGCTAGCAAGAGTTAGGCAGATTAGTTAGATAGGAATACAACTGTTAGATATTAGTTAGATAGGAATACGATTATTTTTTAAGATTTTTGGGTTGTTTAATCTTCTACTTCGTTAGTTGACATGATAGTAACCTCCTCAATTTAGTAGTTAAGATACATTAGTATTATTCAGGACTCATTAGTATTATTAGATTTATCAGTAAATGTCAGAGGTTGGGTGTTGTCTATGCTCTGCCATATGCTCTTTGTCATTTTGCCTTTGTTGAGACCTAATCTGTCTTTATCATTAAACCAATGTTTGTTCCATTTTGTCTTTTTGTCTGTATGAAATGACTTTGGCAATGTTTGTTCCATTTGCCTGGTGTTGCAAAGACGGCACTTGCCCTGAGAGTAGAATCTGGGCAGGCGCCACCTCCCCCAGGCCCAGCCCCTTGCTCAGCTGGCAGCACTTCCTGAGGTGTGTCTCCTTTACTGCCGGTGAAATACCGCTGGGGCTTCAGCCTTTGATTCCTCAACATCTCAGCTGGGAGTGGAAAGGGAGGCTTTGTTTAATTCACTGAATTGCATCTGGATGAGTGGGCTCACCATATTTTCTGGCATAAAAGCAGCGGGTTGAGTCCTTTTTGGAGCCCAGCCAGATAATTTGCTTTCATTTTGGGGGACTGATGGAGCTGACCAGCTTGGAGGACGTTTCTAAGCCCTCCGATTCTATCCAATTCCTATCGGCATGCACCACAAAGGCATGGCTAGGTCAGTTTCAGTTTCTCTGGAAAGGACCAGTGTCCCGCTCTGGGCCTCCAGCAATCTCCTTAGCTAAAGCCGAGCGGGTGTGATCATTATCCTCTGACTTGTCACAGCTGGGGCACTTGCGCCAAAGAAGAATCCAAGTCACTCTTTTATGGAGGCCAGCAAATGGCCCTGCCTAGCAAGGCTTTGGTGGCAGGGGCTGTGGAGGGTGGATGGAGAGGGGGCGAGGGAGGGGGCAATTGGCAGGCTGCTTCTGGGAAGCCGAGGCAAGCTTGCCCTTGTCTGATGGAGCCGGTGCAGGTGGGCTTTGGAGGCTACAAAGTATCTGCCTTGCAGTGGGACTTGTTCCAGCTGCCCCCTCAGTTTGCTGGCCAGTGGGTAACATGCAGGCTGGGAAGGAAGCAAGATTGGGACTGAAGCAAGATTTGCTTTTCCTTAAGGACAGGCAGGGAAGCAGCAAAGCTGCCTGGCTTTTGTCATATCGGCCATCTAGGCATTAAAAGCAATGTGAAGGCCAGCAGTGGGGAAAGGTAATTCTGTTAGTGTTGCTTCCTTAGAGGAATGCCAGAGTCTTTTGGGACAACCACCGAGCTTCTCCAAGGGAGCTGGACGAGGGATCTAGAAATTCTGCATGACTGTTTGCTAGAGAAATGCCCGTGTGCTGTCCCTGTGTGTGTGTGTGTGTGTCCCCATCAGTTGGCCTGAAAAAGATCCTGTTTCTCTGAGTTTCAAGGGAGGAGTGATGAGGTGAGAGACCAGCTCAGAGGCCCAAAGGAGGGAAACCATGCAGTGACATTATTGGGCAGCAAAAGGAGAATTGAGAAAGGGGGCAGGATGAATGCCTCCACTTTGAGAGGAAGCTTTGGAGTTGGCTCTGCGCTGGACAACTTGCAAATTCCAGCTCCTCTCAGAGCTGGAGGAGAGCCAGTGGGAGGAGCCCTTCTGGTTCTCCAGGGCAGGAGATGAGGTCTGGGCCCTTGCACAGAGGCAGGCTCCTGTGCACCTTCAGCTGGAGGCACCTTGCAGAGAAGCACCGGGAAGAGCCAGGGCTGTCCCTGCACTGCTTTTGCCCGTCTCATCAGACGACTGAGGAGAAAAGGCCCAATGGGAAGCTTCTCAGAGCAAACTTGCAGCAGAAGTAGAAGGGGCAGAGGCGGCCCATGCCTCTTTCTGTCCCATGGCTCCCCCGGGGGTTCTAGATGGAATGTTGGGCTGTGCCCATAGCAACTGTCGTTGTCTCCTGCTCCTGCGGCCCTTGCTGGAACGCTGCTGGAGCAGCAGCTGCAGGATCAGCTCCTGGGCTGTCCCTGAGCAGCCGCCTTCTGCACTCAGCGCCAGACCCGGCCTCTGCACCGACATCCTGGTCTCCTCGTCTGCCTCTGGGCATCCCCAGAGCACTTGGGAACCGTCCAAGGTAAGAAAATCCCCGTTTGCCCTCAAAGCACTAGCACAGCGGCAGGAGGCTCCAGCTGCCTCTCCCACCGAGCACGACACACAGGCTGCGTGCTCACTTTCCCCAGACGAGCTTCCACGTGAAAGCAGGGTGCAGCTTCTGAAGGAACCGTGTTGCCTCCAGGGGAAACACAGACCTTTCCAGAGAGGACCTAGAGAGGTGTCCCAGTGCAGTTGCAGATCCTCGTCCACGCATCACCTGATTCAAAGTTCTTGGCACCCATTTCAGTCCTCAAACTATCTTGTGCTGACCCCAAAACAAATTGTTCCTGGCTGAGCAGGTCAGGGCTTCAGTGTCAACAAATCCCCTTATGCCCTGACTCTGCTCACACCCGCTCCAAAGCTTCAAACAGCACAATGATGGCACTTCTCCTCTGGCATCCCTGTCGTTCAGGGCATGGAAGCATTTGACTGGGCTTCTCCTAAAAACACAGGCTTTCAACTTCAAAAACCATCTGGGATCAGCAATTCTTATCTACTTACCTAGTTCCATCGCTTCTAGATCCATTCTATTTTAAGATCTTTAGAGATTCTTTTTTCAGTGCACGTAGGGCTGGTTCTACCTCATGCTCAGGGGAGGCCGTCAAATGCCATCTCCTCAAGAGCACAATCACAGTAGCACAGAATTTTCTGGCTTGGAAGGGATTCTGAAAGATCACTGAGCCCAACTGCAGGGCCTGCCCAGGGCAGCCTCAACAATCACAGCCTGTGCCCAAGAGCAGTGTCCAAACACTTTTGGAGCTCAGTCAGCCTTGGTGCTGTGCCCCCTTCCCTGGGGAGGCTGTTGCAGTGCCCAAGCAGCCTGTGGCTGAAGAAGCTTTTCCTTCTATCCAACCTAAGCCTGCACTGGCACATCTTCCCTGCCATTCTCTTGGCTCTTCTCAGTGGCCCCGGGAGTGAAGAGAGTAGTGCATGGCCTTCTGCTTGCCCTCCTGAGGAAGCTGCTGACTGCTAGAGGGTCCTGCCTAGGACATTCCATGTCAAAAAGGCAGCAATGAGAGCAAAGAGAAAGGAGCTGGGACACAGGAGCTCAGGCTTTGCAATGATGAGGATGAGAAGGAAGGCTACTGACACATCCTTGGCAGAAGGATTTTGAACTGGAGCATTGCTTTGATCTCTTTCAGGTGGAAAGGAGAGGCACAATGAAAAGGAAAGCAAGAGCCCAGATTCAGCCGTGAGTTTTGGCCTAGGGTTAAAGGACAGCAAACTGGAGGAATGGCGAGGAGGAGAACTGCTCTTTCACAGTCAGGCTGGGATTGGTTCAAGCCTGTGGGTGCACAGCAAGGCTCTCTTGACCACTTGCCTTTCTCACCTCCACCTCCTTCTTCCTTTAGACGCATCAATGTTGGCAGCGACTTTCAGGCTGAGCTCCCAGAGCTGCAGAGCAGAGCACCAAGTGAGGATGAAGAGCCTGCAAGCCTGGTCTGGAAGCCCTGGGGGGAGGATGACTCTGACATGGAAAAACCTGACAGAGGTAGCTTTGCTTCCAGCCCTGAGCTACTTGGGTCTTGAAAAGGCTCCTTTTGCCTAAAAAGGCAGCCTTTTGCAGGCTCTGCTTCTCTCCTTGTCTCGCCCATCTTCCCATGTAGAAGTGTTAGAGGCAAGGAGAAAGAGCAAGCACCTTGCTCTCCAAATTGGTCAGGGCCGTTTGCCACTGGAAGAGGGGAGATTGGCCCCCACTTCTTCTTACAGAAGCTGCTTTGGAAGGAGAGCCAGCACTGCGTGGGCCCTTGCTTCAGCTGGCCCTGTCTTTGCTCTCCTTTTCATACACTCCAAGCTGCTGTCTTTAGCTGACGGCCTTTCCTTCTGCCTTGCATGGCAGTCTTTGCCCTTGCTGGCCTCCAGGCTGACTTTCGGTGGGTTTTTTCTTATGCTTGCAGTAAGAGAACTGTTGGACATGGCCAGCTCCCGTGGCATTCCCGGGGCAGCAGCTAACCTGGAGCGCGCCCTGCACTGCCTGCACCAGGCACGCGGCAGCGTTCCGGTAAGAAGCGGCTGTTTGGGCACAGAGAAGAGGGCACAGGGAATGCAGAGGGCCTGGGCACTGGGACAGCCTTTCCTGGCTGCTCATGGAAGAAGGGTCTTAACAGGGAGCAGAGCACTTGCTGCCTGCTGGGTCTCCTCCAGCTGCGTCAGGGCTGAGCCCAAAGGGCTCCAGCAGGGAGAATCTCCCTCCTGGAGGCGGCGGCGGCAGAAGGTCCTGCTGCCTTGTAAATGGCCTGGAGATCTGGGTTCTCTAAGACCTTAGGAGGGGAAATTCCCAGAAGCCTCAGTCAGCTGAGGCCATTCTGGCTGCAGGAGCAGCAAAATCCTCAGCTTGGTGAGCAAAAGGCCACTCTTGGGGACCAGGATCAAAGGGTTGGGCAGCAAAAACTAGGGACTGGGAGCAAATGACAGTGTTCCACCCACATGGGATAGAGTCGCTTGAATGTCTGGAGAGGCAAAGGAGCTGAAAGGCAGCACCTGTGTTTTTTTGGCTCATTTTTAATGTGCTGGGGCGGCTAAAGCCTTTTCCCTCTTGATCTTGCAGGAGGCTCTGGAGATGCTGCTCTCAGAGGGGCCTGCAACAGCTCAAGGCCATCCCATGGCTGATTATCATTACGCAGGTAAGCAAAGCAGAGCTTCTTGCGTCCCTGACAGATGCTGCCGTCCCCTTCATTCTTGTGGCAAGGGTTTCTGCTTCAAGAAATTGTGCTTAACACCAGCACAAGGTCTTGTCTCCTCTGAGGCTGGGGAAAGCACCAGCATCTAGTCCTTCAGCTTTACTTCTTTTCCAATCCTTCTCCCCGGGCAATGCCTGCTCTTGTCTTCATGACCTTCTGAGGGAGCAGACACGTACACACACGTGAATGACGGCCTGCGACCGTTTTCTTTCGGCAGCCAGTGGGATCTACTTGGTGTGGATCAAGGGATCCCTTTACTAGCCGCTGCTTTTTATTGCCAGGCTCTGATAGATGGACACCTGAGGAGAAGGAGTCCTTCCAAAAGGCTTTCCACACCTACGGCAAGGATTTTCATCTCATCCAGAAGCAGGTAAAGCCACGGGACATTCTTTACCCGAGCAGATCAGCAGCAGGAAAGCTTGCTTATTTCTGGGAACAAGCACTGGGCTTCAGTCTCTCTCTTCTCAAGTACCAAGTATCTTCAAGAAGTAAGAAAAGGGGACATCAAAAGCCTGTGTCAAAAGGATGATCCTGCCTCTCCAGCCCTTTTCTCCAAGCTCTTTTGGAAGATGAAGCTTTATTCTGTCAGACTTGTGGCACAGGTCTGCTGCTGCTTCCACAAGACGCTGTGCTGGCATAACTGGAGTGAAGCGGGGAAAGAAGAACTGTGCTAGGTGGATTTGTTGTTGATCTGTGCATTGCGTGTATTAGCACCTAGCATCATACAGGTTTTAAGACATTGCATGATGCCTCTCTTTCCCCATGTTGATTTCATTTTACACCCTACTCCATTTACTTCATGCTTTTACTTCCTAGTTGACTCCATAGTCTACTTTTTCCCCAGTGCACCCGACACCATTTTCGATTCCTTCTTTTTCTCTTCACAACAGATCCAGACTAAGACCGTGGCCCAGTGTGTGGAGTTCTACTACTCCTGGAAAAAGGAGCATAAACTTGCCAGCACTCTTGCTCAGGTGAGGGGCAAGAAAATGGAGAGGTGCCAGGAAGGTTGAGAAACTGGGAGAAGGGGAGAAAAGCTGCTGGTGAGCCATGCCAGACGCCCCTTTGCCAGGATCACATCGTCCCATGCGCTGGGAAAGGCACAGCAGATGCTGCCCGGGCCTTCCTTGTGCTGCTGCCCTGAAGTATGCAATTCTGGAGCCTAACTTTGACCCAAGAAAGCAGCACCGCCACCAAAATGGGCTTTGACTCTCTACAGATGGGCTTCTCAAGGGCTGGCACCCTCGCTGACTCCAATCAGACCCCAAATTCCCCACTGCTTGCTGACATCAGCAATCCAGGCTGCCTTTGTGGATATGCTGCAGATTTTCAGGGAGATTTTCTAGCATCCCAGCATACTCCCTAAGAAGGAGCTGCCGGTGCTGTGGCTCCCCTAAAACTTTCCTTAGCGGCAAAGAGCAATTTGCTTCCCATCATGTGAGGGAGAGAGAGAGAGAGAGAGAGACAGGGAGGGAGATTATTTTGGGGACTAGAAAATGGCTAAGCATGTGTCTACCCTAATTGGACTGAATTTAAATCCCGTTGCCTAGACATTTGTGGAGGAAAAGCAGAGAGATGTTAGGCAGAAAGGTAGAAATAAGAAATGTAGAGCTCTAAATAGCCAGGTCTTTATCCCACCCCTTTGGCCTGTAGAAAAGAGGAGTATTTTCCTCCAAGCTCTGGCTTGGCAGCCCGCCGCAGCCCATTGGCAAAGACAGCCGGTTTCTCAGCTCTTGAGGCTTTGGAAGGATTTGCTTAGGCCGATAGATTTTTGTGCTGGATGCTCTGATTTCCAGCTTTGTGAGAGGAAGGAAGCATTGATAAGGACTCTTTGATTTCCAGAGTGTGGGCAAAGCAAGGAGGAGGAAAAGCCCTCCCAGAAAGGAGAACGGGGAGCCAGGGAAGAGAAGCCGCAAGAGGGCTCGCAGCGCCCAGTGTCCCTGCTGCCAACCGCGCCAGCCGCCCCCTTCGGCGGGAGGCCCCTTTCCCTGCGGGCAGTGCAAACGGTGCGCAAGTTCCTCCTCTTTCTGCTCAAAGCTGCGCCTTTGGACTAAAAGGGGCTGACCCTTTTCAAAGGCACCGCAGGGGAAGCTGGGGGCACTTGCAGCATCGCCCCCGGCAGCCGTGCTCAAGCTTAACACCCACCTCAAACCCAAAGAGCTTAGGTAAAACCCAGCCTTCACAATGAAACCTTGCCGTGCCCCAACAAGACACAGTTGATACAAGTAGGAATAGATCCATCAAAGCTTGGTTTGATGCTGCTGATCAAATTCAAAAGAGGATGCAGCAAAAGGAGGAAGACATTTCAAGGCATTGAAAGTAGAACCATCAGACTCATGGTGCTGATCCATTGACAAATGTGCCACTGCCCGAAAAGACAGAAATTCATACTCAAACGGAGATCTCGGCACTTGCTTTCATGGTGTGTACTAGCGTCAGCAATGGATGGTTTGTTTCCTATCTTGCAGGGTGTTTGAAAGCATGAAGGAAAGGAACAACCACAGCAGAAGACATCGGCCTCGGAAGGAAGCAGAGCCTCTCCCCAAGAAGAAAAGACCAAATTAGAGAACCCTGCAGGTTGTCCAGGGCTAGCAAGAGTTAGGCAGATTAGTTAGATAGGAATACAACTGTTAGATATTAGTTAGATAGGAATACGATTATTTTTTAAGATTTTTGGGTTGTTTAATCTTCTACTTCGTTAGTTGACATGATAGTAACCTCCTCAATTTAGTAGTTAAGATACATTAGTATTATTCAGGACTCATTAGTATTATTAGATTTATCAGTAAATGTCAGAGGTTGGGTGTTGTCTATGCTCTGCCATATGCTCTTTGTCATTTTGCCTTTGTTGAGACCTAATCTGTCTTTATCATTAAACCAATGTTTGTTCCATTTTGTCTTTTTGTCTGTATGAAATGACTTTGGCAATGTTTGTTCCATTTGCCTGGTGTTGCAAAGACGGCACTTGCCCTGAGAGTAGAATCTGGGCAGGCGCCACCTCCCCCAGGCCCAGCCCCTTGCTCAGCTGGCAGCACTTCCTGAGGTGTGTCTCCTTTACTGCCGGTGAAATACCGCTGGGGCTTCAGCCTTTGATTCCTCAACATCTCAGCTGGGAGTGGAAAGGGAGGCTTTGTTTAATTCACTGAATTGCATCTGGATGAGTGGGCTCACCATATTTTCTGGCATAAAAGCAGCGGGTTGAGTCCTTTTTGGAGCCCAGCCAGATAATTTGCTTTCATTTTGGGGGACTGATGGAGCTGACCAGCTTGGAGGACGTTTCTAAGCCCTCCGATTCTATCCAATTCCTATCGGCATGCACCACAAAGGCATGGCTAGGTCAGTTTCAGTTTCTCTGGAAAGGACCAGTGTCCCGCTCTGGGCCTCCAGCAATCTCCTTAGCTAAAGCCGAGCGGGTGTGATCATTATCCTCTGACTTGTCACAGCTGGGGCACTTGCGCCAAAGAAGAATCCAAGTCACTCTTTTATGGAGGCCAGCAAATGGCCCTGCCTAGCAAGGCTTTGGTGGCAGGGGCTGTGGAGGGTGGATGGAGAGGGGGCGAGGGAGGGGGCAATTGGCAGGCTGCTTCTGGGAAGCCGAGGCAAGCTTGCCCTTGTCTGATGGAGCCGGTGCAGGTGGGCTTTGGAGGCTACAAAGTATCTGCCTTGCAGTGGGACTTGTTCCAGCTGCCCCCTCAGTTTGCTGGCCAGTGGGTAACATGCAGGCTGGGAAGGAAGCAAGATTGGGACTGAAGCAAGATTTGCTTTTCCTTAAGGACAGGCAGGGAAGCAGCAAAGCTGCCTGGCTTTTGTCATATCGGCCATCTAGGCATTAAAAGCAATGTGAAGGCCAGCAGTGGGGAAAGGTAATTCTGTTAGTGTTGCTTCCTTAGAGGAATGCCAGAGTCTTTTGGGACAACCACCGAGCTTCTCCAAGGGAGCTGGACGAGGGATCTAGAAATTCTGCATGACTGTTTGCTAGAGAAATGCCCGTGTGCTGTCCCTGTGTGTGTGTGTGTGTGTCCCCATCAGTTGGCCTGAAAAAGATCCTGTTTCTCTGAGTTTCAAGGGAGGAGTGATGAGGTGAGAGACCAGCTCAGAGGCCCAAAGGAGGGAAACCATGCAGTGACATTATTGGGCAGCAAAAGGAGAATTGAGAAAGGGGGCAGGATGAATGCCTCCACTTTGAGAGGAAGCTTTGGAGTTGGCTCTGCGCTGGACAACTTGCAAATTCCAGCTCCTCTCAGAGCTGGAGGAGAGCCAGTGGGAGGAGCCCTTCTGGTTCTCCAGGGCAGGAGATGAGGTCTGGGCCCTTGCACAGAGGCAGGCTCCTGTGCACCTTCAGCTGGAGGCACCTTGCAGAGAAGCACCGGGAAGAGCCAGGGCTGTCCCTGCACTGCTTTTGCCCGTCTCATCAGACGACTGAGGAGAAAAGGCCCAATGGGAAGCTTCTCAGAGCAAACTTGCAGCAGAAGTAGAAGGGGCAGAGGCGGCCCATGCCTCTTTCTGTCCCATGGCTCCCCCGGGGGTTCTAGATGGAATGTTGGGCTGTGCCCATAGCAACTGTCGTTGTCTCCTGCTCCTGCGGCCCTTGCTGGAACGCTGCTGGAGCAGCGCTGGAGCAGCAGCTGCAGGATCAGCTCCTGGGCTGTCCCTGACCAGCCGCCTTCTGCACTCAGCGCCAGACCCGGCCTCTGCACCGACATCCTGGTCTCCTCGTCTGCCTCTGGGCATCCCCAGAGCACTTGGGAACCGTCCAAGGTAAGAAAATCCCCGTTTGCCCTCAAAGCACTAGCACAGCGGCAGGAGGCTCCAGCTGCCTCTCCCACCGAGCACGACACACAGGCTGCGTGCTCACTTTCCCCAGACGAGCTTCCACGTGAAAGCAGGGTGCAGCTTCTGAAGGAACCGTGTTGCCTCCAGGGGAAACACAGACCTTTCCAGAGAGGACCTAGGGAGGTGTCCCAGTGCAGTTGCAGATCCTCGTCCACGCATCACCTGATTCAAAGTTCTTGGCACCCATTTCAGTCCTCAAACTATCTTGTGCTGACCCCAAAACAAATTGTTCCTGGCTGAGCAGGTCAGGGCTTCAGTGTCAACAAATCCCCTTATGCCCTGACTCTGCTCACACCCGCTCCAAAGCTTCAAACAGCACAATGATGGCACTTCTCCTCTGGCATCCCTGTCGTTCAGGGCATGGAAGCATTTGACTGGGCTTCTCCTAAAAACACAGGCTTTCAACTTCAAAAACCATCTGGGATCAGCAATTCTTATCTACTTACCTAGTTCCATCGCTTCTAGATCCATTCTATTTTAAGATCTTTAGAGATTCTTTTTTCAGTGCACGTAGGGCTGGTTCTACCTCATGCTCAGGGGAGGCCGTCAAATGCCATCTCCTCAAGAGCACAATCACAGTAGCACAGAATTTTCTGGCTTGGAAGGGATTCTGAAAGATCACTGAGGCCAACTGCAGGGCCTGCCCAGGGCAGCCTCAACAATCACAGCCTGTGCCCAAGAGCAGTGTCCAAACACTTTTGGAGCTCAGTCAGCCTTGGTGCTGTGCCCCCTTCCCTGGGGAGGCTGTTGCAGTGCCCAAGCAGCCTGTGGCTGAAGAAGCTTTTCCTTCTATCCAACCTAAGCCTGCACTGGCACATCTTCCCTGCCATTCTCTTGGCTCTTCTCAGTGGCCGCGGGAGTGAAGAGAGTAGTGCATGGCCTTCTGCTTGCCCTCCTGAGGAAGCTGCTGACTGCTAGAGGGTCCTGCCTAGGACATTCCATGTCAAAAAGGCAGCAATGAGAGCAAAGAGAAAGGAGCTGGGACACAGGAGCTCAGGCTTTGCAATGATGAGGATGAGAAGGAAGGCTACTGACACATCCTTGGCAGAAGGATTTTGAACTGGAGCATTGCTTTGATCTCTTTCAGGTGGAAAGGAGAGGCACAATGAAAAGGAAAGCAAGAGCCCAGATTCAGCCGTGAGTTTTGGCCTAGGGTTAAAGGACAGCAAACTGGAGGAATGGCGAGGAGGAGAATTGCTCTTTCACAGTCAGGCTGGGATTGGTTCAAGCCTGTGGGTGCACAGCAAGGCTCTCTTGACCACTTGCCTTTCTCACCTCCACCTCCTTCTTCCTTTAGACGCATCAATGTTGGCAGCGACTTTCAGGCTGAGCTCCCAGAGCTGCAGAGCAGAGCACCAAGTGAGGATGAAGAGCCTGCAAGCCTGGTCTGGAAGCCCTGGGGGGAGGATGACTCTGACATGGAAAAACCTGACAGAGGTAGCTTTGCTTCCAGCCCTGAGCTACTTGGGTCTTGAAAAGGCTCCTTTTGCCTAAAAAGGCAGCCTTTTGCAGGCTCTGCTTCTCTCCTTGTCTCGCCCATCTTCCCATGTAGAAGTGTTAGAGGCAAGGAGAAAGAGCAAGCACCTTGCTCTCCAAATTGGTCAGGGCCGTTTGCCACTGGAAGAGGGGAGATTGGCCCCCACTTCTTCTTACAGAAGCTGCTTTGGAAGGAGAGCCAGCACTGCGTGGGCCCTTGCTTCAGCTGGCCCTGTCTTTGCTCTCCTTTTCATACACTCCAAGCTGCTGTCTTTAGCTGACGGCCTTTCCTTCTGCCTTGCATGGCAGTCTTTGCCCTTGCTGGCCTCCAGGCTGACTTTCGGTGGGTTTTTTCTTATGCTTGCAGTAAGAGAACTGTTGGACATGGCCAGCTCCCGTGGCATTCCCGGGGCAGCAGCTAACCTGGAGCGCGCCCTGCACTGCCTGCACCAGGCACGCGGCAGCGTTCCGGTAAGAAGCGGCTGTTTGGGCACAGAGAAGAGGGCACAGGGAATGCAGAGGGCCTGGGCACTGGGACAGCCTTTCCTGGCTGCTCATGGAAGAAGGGTCTTAACAGGGAGCAGAGCACTTGCTGCCTGCTGGGTCTCCTCCAGCTGCGTCAGGGCTGAGCCCAAAGGGCTCCAGCAGGGAGAATCTCCCTCCTGGAGGCGGCGGCGGCAGAAGGTCCTGCTGCCTTGTAAATGGCCTGGAGATCTGGGTTCTCTAAGACCTTAGGAGGGGAAATTCCCAGAAGCCTCAGTCAGCTGAGGCCATTCTGGCTGCAGGAGCAGCAAAATCCTCAGCTTGGTGAGCAAAAGGCCACTCTTGGGGACCAGGATCAAAGGGTTGGGCAGCAAAAACTAGGGACTGGGAGCAAATGACAGTGTTCCACCCACATGGGATAGAGTCGCTTGAATGTCTGGAGAGGCAAAGGAGCTGAAAGGCAGCACCTGTGTTTTTTTGGCTCATTTTTAATGTGCTGGGGCGGCTAAAGCCTTTTCCCTCTTGATCTTGCAGGAGGCTCTGGAGATGCTGCTCTCAGAGGGGCCTGCAACAGCTCAAGGCCATCCCATGGCTGATTATCATTACGCAGGTAAGCAAAGCAGAGCTTCTTGCGTCCCTGACAGATGCTGCCGTCCCCTTCATTCTTGTGGCAAGGGTTTCTGCTTCAAGAAATTGTGCTTAACACCAGCACAAGGTCTTGTCTCCTCTGAGGCTGGGGAAAGCACCAGCATCTAGTCCTTCAGCTTTACTTCTTTTCCAATCCTTCTCCCCGGGCAATGCCTGCTCTTGTCTTCATGACCTTCTGAGGGAGCAGACACGTACACACACGTGAATGACGGCCTGCGACCGTTTTCTTTCGGCAGCCAGTGGGATCTACTTGGTGTGGATCAAGGGATCCCTTTACTAGCCGCTGCTTTTTATTGCCAGGCTCTGATAGATGGACACCTGAGGAGAAGGAGTCCTTCCAAAAGGCTTTCCACACCTACGGCAAGGATTTTCATCTCATCCAGAAGCAGGTAAAGCCACGGGACATTCTTTACCCGAGCAGATCAGCAGCAGGAAAGCTTGCTTATTTCTGGGAACAAGCACTGGGCTTCAGTCTCTCTCTTCTCAAGTACCAAGTATCTTCAAGAAGTAAGAAAAGGGGACATCAAAAGCCTGTGTCAAAAGGATGATCCTGCCTCTCCAGCCCTTTTCTCCAAGCTCTTTTGGAAGATGAAGCTTTATTCTGTCAGACTTGTGGCACAGGTCTGCTGCTGCTTCCACAAGACGCTGTGCTGGCATAACTGGAGTGAAGCGGGGAAAGAAGAACTGTGCTAGGTGGATTTGTTGTTGATCTGTGCATTGCGTGTATTAGCACCTAGCATCATACAGGTTTTAAGACATTGCATGATGCCTCTCTTTCCCCATGTTGATTTCATTTTACACCCTACTCCATTTACTTCATGCTTTTACTTCCTAGTTGACTCCATAGTCTACTTTTTCCCCAGTGCACCCGACACCATTTTCGATTCCTTCTTTTTCTCTTCACAACAGATCCAGACTAAGACCGTGGCCCAGTGTGTGGAGTTCTACTACTCCTGGAAAAAGGAGCATAAACTTGCCAGCACTCTTGCTCAGGTGAGGGGCAAGAAAATGGAGAGGTGCCAGGAAGGTTGAGAAACTGGGAGAAGGGGAGAAAAGCTGCTGGTGAGCCATGCCAGACGCCCCTTTGCCAGGATCACATCGTCCCATGCGCTGGGAAAGGCACAGCAGATGCTGCCCGGGCCTTCCTTGTGCTGCTGCCCTGAAGTATGCAATTCTGGAGCCTAACTTTGACCCAAGAAAGCAGCACCGCCACCAAAATGGGCTTTGACTCTCTACAGATGGGCTTCTCAAGGGCTGGCACCCTCGCTGACTCCAATCAGACCCCAAATTCCCCACTGCTTGCTGACATCAGCAATCCAGGCTGCCTTTGTGGATATGCTGCAGATTTTCAGGGAGATTTTCTAGCATCCCAGCATACTCCCTAAGAAGGAGCTGCCGGTGCTGTGGCTCCCCTAAAACTTTCCTTAGCGGCAAAGAGCAATTTGTTTCCCATCATGTGAGGGAGAGAGAGAGAGAGAGAGAGACAGGGAGGGAGATTATTTTGGGGACTAGAAAATGGCTAAGCATGTGTCTACCCTAATTGGACTGAATTTAAATCCCGTTGCCTAGACATTTGTGGAGGAAAAGCAGAGAGATGTTAGGCAGAAAGGTAGAAATAAGAAATGTAGAGCTCTAAATAGCCAGGTCTTTATCCCACCCCTTTGGCCTGTAGAAAAGAGGAGTATTTTCCTCCAAGCTCTGGCTTGGCAGCCCGCCGCAGCCCATTGGCAAAGACAGCCGGTTTCTCAGCTCTTGAGGCTTTGGAAGGATTTGCTTAGGCCGATAGATTTTTGTGCTGGATGCTCTGATTTCCAGCTTTGTGAGAGGAAGGAAGCATTGATAAGGACTCTTTGATTTCCAGAGTGTGGGCAAAGCAAGGAGGAGGAAAAGCCCTCCCAGAAAGGAGAACGGGGAGCCAGGGAAGAGAAGCCGCAAGAGGGCTCGCAGCGCCGAGTGTCCCTGCTGCCAACCGCGCCAGCCGCCCCCTTCGGCGGGAGGCCCCTTTCCCTGCGGGCAGTGCAAACGGTGCGCAAGTTCCTCCTCTTTCTGCTCAAAGCTGCGCCTTTGGACTAAAAGGGGCTGACCCTTTTCAAAGGCACCGCAGGGGAAGCTGGGGGCACTTGCAGCATCGCCCCCGGCAGCCGTGCTCAAGCTTAACACCCACCTCAAACCCAAAGAGCTTAGGTAAAACCCAGCCTTCACAATGAAACCTTGCCGTGCCCCAACAAGACACAGTTGATACAAGTAGGAATAGATCCATCAAAGCTTGGTTTGATGCTGCTGATCAAATTCAAAAGAGGATGCAGCAAAAGGAGGAAGACATTTCAAGGCATTGAAAGTAGAACCATCAGACTCATGGTGCTGATCCATTGACAAATGTGCCACTGCCCGAAAAGACAGAAATTCATACTCAAACGGAGATCTCGGCACTTGCTTTCATGGTGTGTACTAGCGTCAGCAATGGATGGTTTGTTTCCTATCTTGCAGGGTGTTTGAAAGCATGAAGGAAAGGAACAACCACAGCAGAAGACATCGGCCTCGGAAGGAAGCAGAGCCTCTCCCCAAGAAGAAAAGACCAAATTAGAGAACCCTGCAGGTTGTCCAGGGCTAGCAAGAGTTAGGCAGATTAGTTAGATAGGAATACAACTGTTAGATATTAGTTAGATAGGAATACGATTATTTTTTAAGATTTTTGGGTTGTTTAATCTTCTACTTCGTTAGTTGACATGATAGTAACCTCCTCAATTTAGTAGTTAAGATACATTAGTATTATTCAGGACTCATTAGTATTATTAGATTTATCAGTAAATGTCAGAGGTTGGGTGTTGTCTATGCTCTGCCATATGCTCTTTGTCATTTTGCCTTTGTTGAGACCTAATCTGTCTTTATCATTAAACCAATGTTTGTTCCATTTTGTCTTTTTGTCTGTATGAAATGACTTTGGCAATGTTTGTTCCATTTGCCTGGTGTTGCAAAGACGGCACTTGCCCTGAGAGTAGAATCTGGGCAGGCGCCACCTCCCCCAGGCCCAGCCCCTTGCTCAGCTGGCAGCACTTCCTGAGGTGTGTCTCCTTTACTGCCGGTGAAATACCGCTGGGGCTTCAGCCTTTGATTCCTCAACATCTCAGCTGGGAGTGGAAAGGGAGGCTTTGTTTAATTCACTGAATTGCATCTGGATGAGTGGGCTCACCATATTTTCTGGCATAAAAGCAGCGGGTTGAGTCCTTTTTGGAGCCCAGCCAGATAATTTGCTTTCATTTTGGGGGACTGATGGAGCTGACCAGCTTGGAGGACGTTTCTAAGCCCTCCGATTCTATCCAATTCCTATCGGCATGCACCACAAAGGCATGGCTAGGTCAGTTTCAGTTTCTCTGGAAAGGACCAGTGTCCCGCTCTGGGCCTCCAGCAATCTCCTTAGCTAAAGCCGAGCGGGTGTGATCATTATCCTCTGACTTGTCACAGCTGGGGCACTTGCGCCAAAGAAGAATCCAAGTCACTCTTTTATGGAGGCCAGCAAATGGCCCTGCCTAGCAAGGCTTTGGTGGCAGGGGCTGTGGAGGGTGGATGGAGAGGGGGCGAGGGAGGGGGCAATTGGCAGGCTGCTTCTGGGAAGCCGAGGCAAGCTTGCCCTTGTCTGATGGAGCCGGTGCAGGTGGGCTTTGGAGGCTACAAAGTATCTGCCTTGCAGTGGGACTTGTTCCAGCTGCCCCCTCAGTTTGCTGGCCAGTGGGTAACATGCAGGCTGGGAAGGAAGCAAGATTGGGACTGAAGCAAGATTTGCTTTTCCTTAAGGACAGGCAGGGAAGCAGCAAAGCTGCCTGGCTTTTGTCATATCGGCCATCTAGGCATTAAAAGCAATGTGAAGGCCAGCAGTGGGGAAAGGTAATTCTGTTAGTGTTGCTTCCTTAGAGGAATGCCAGAGTCTTTTGGGACAACCACCGAGCTTCTCCAAGGGAGCTGGACGAGGGATCTAGAAATTCTGCATGACTGTTTGCTAGAGAAATGCCCGTGTGCTGTCCCTGTGTGTGTGTGTGTGTGTCCCCATCAGTTGGCCTGAAAAAGATCCTGTTTCTCTGAGTTTCAAGGGAGGAGTGATGAGGTGAGAGACCAGCTCAGAGGCCCAAAGGAGGGAAACCATGCAGTGACATTATTGGGCAGCAAAAGGAGAATTGAGAAAGGGGGCAGGATGAATGCCTCCACTTTGAGAGGAAGCTTTGGAGTTGGCTCTGCGCTGGACAACTTGCAAATTCCAGCTCCTCTCAGAGCTGGAGGAGAGCCAGTGGGAGGAGCCCTTCTGGTTCTCCAGGGCAGGAGATGAGGTCTGGGCCCTTGCACAGAGGCAGGCTCCTGTGCACCTTCAGCTGGAGGCACCTTGCAGAGAAGCACCGGGAAGAGCCAGGGCTGTCCCTGCACTGCTTTTGCCCGTCTCATCAGACGACTGAGGAGAAAAGGCCCAATGGGAAGCTTCTCAGAGCAAACTTGCAGCAGAAGTAGAAGGGGCAGAGGCGGCCCATGCCTCTTTCTGTCCCATGGCTCCCCCGGGGGTTCTAGATGGAATGTTGGGCTGTGCCCATAGCAACTGTCGTTGTCTCCTGCTCCTGCGGCCCTTGCTGGAACGCTGCTGGAGCAGCGCTGGAGCAGCAGCTGCAGGATCAGCTCCTGGGCTGTCCCTGACCAGCCGCCTTCTGCACTCAGCGCCAGACCCGGCCTCTGCACCGACATCCTGGTCTCCTCGTCTGCCTCTGGGCATCCCCAGAGCACTTGGGAACCGTCCAAGGTAAGAAAATCCCCGTTTGCCCTCAAAGCACTAGCACAGCGGCAGGAGGCTCCAGCTGCCTCTCCCACCGAGCACGACACACAGGCTGCGTGCTCACTTTCCCCAGACGAGCTTCCACGTGAAAGCAGGGTGCAGCTTCTGAAGGAACCGTGTTGCCTCCAGGGGAAACACAGACCTTTCCAGAGAGGACCTAGGGAGGTGTCCCAGTGCAGTTGCAGATCCTCGTCCACGCATCACCTGATTCAAAGTTCTTGGCACCCATTTCAGTCCTCAAACTATCTTGTGCTGACCCCAAAACAAATTGTTCCTGGCTGAGCAGGTCAGGCCTTCAGTGTCAACAAATCCCCTTATGCCCTGACTCTGCTCACACCCGCTCCAAAGCTTCAAACAGCACAATGATGGCACTTCTCCTCTGGCATCCCTGTCGTTCAGGGCATGGAAGCATTTGACTGGGCTTCTCCTAAAAACACAGGCTTTCAACTTCAAAAACCATCTGGGATCAGCAATTCTTATCTACTTACCTAGTTCCATCGCTTCTAGATCCATTCTATTTTAAGATCTTTAGAGATTCTTTTTTCAGTGCACGTAGGGCTGGTTCTACCTCATGCTCAGGGGAGGCCGTCAAATGCCATCTCCTCAAGAGCACAATCACAGTAGCACAGAATTTTCTGGCTTGGAAGGGATTCTGAAAGATCACTGAGGCCAACTGCAGGGCCTGCCCAGGGCAGCCTCAACAATCACAGCCTGTGCCCAAGAGCAGTGTCCAAACACTTTTGGAGCTCAGTCAGCCTTGGTGCTGTGCCCCCTTCCCTGGGGAGGCTGTTGCAGTGCCCAAGCAGCCTGTGGCTGAAGAAGCTTTTCCTTCTATCCAACCTAAGCCTGCACTGGCACATCTTCCCTGCCATTCTCTTGGCTCTTCTCAGTGGCCGCGGGAGTGAAGAGAGTAGTGCATGGCCTTCTGCTTGCCCTCCTGAGGAAGCTGCTGACTGCTAGAGGGTCCTGCCTAGGACATTCCATGTCAAAAAGGCAGCAATGAGAGCAAAGAGAAAGGAGCTGGGACACAGGAGCTCAGGCTTTGCAATGATGAGGATGAGAAGGAAGGCTACTGACACATCCTTGGCAGAAGGATTTTGAACTGGAGCATTGCTTTGATCTCTTTCAGGTGGAAAGGAGAGGCACAATGAAAAGGAAAGCAAGAGCCCAGATTCAGCCGTGAGTTTTGGCCTAGGGTTAAAGGACAGCAAACTGGAGGAATGGCGAGGAGGAGAACTGCTCTTTCACAGTCAGGCTGGGATTGGTTCAAGCCTGTGGGTGCACAGCAAGGCTCTCTTGACCACTTGCCTTTCTCACCTCCACCTCCTTCTTCCTTTAGACGCATCAATGTTGGCAGCGACTTTCAGGCTGAGCTCCCAGAGCTGCAGAGCAGAGCACCAAGTGAGGATGAAGAGCCTGCAAGCCTGGTCTGGAAGCCCTGGGGGGAGGATGACTCTGACATGGAAAAACCTGACAGAGGTAGCTTTGCTTCCAGCCCTGAGCTACTTGGGTCTTGAAAAGGCTCCTTTTGCCTAAAAAGGCAGCCTTTTGCAGGCTCTGCTTCTCTCCTTGTCTCGCCCATCTTCCCATGTAGAAGTGTTAGAGGCAAGGAGAAAGAGCAAGCACCTTGCTCTCCAAATTGGTCAGGGCCGTTTGCCACTGGAAGAGGGGAGATTGGCCCCCACTTCTTCTAACAGAAGCTGCTTTTGAGGGAGAGCCAGCACTGCGTGGGCCCTTGCTTCAGCTGGCCCTGTCTTTGCTCTCCTTTTCATGCTCTCTCTCCAAGCTGCTGTCTTTAGCTGCCGGCCTTTCCTTCTGCCTTGCATGGCAACCTTGCCCTTGCTGGCCTCCAGGCTGACTTTCGGTGGGTTTTTTCTTGTGCTTGCAGTAAGAGAACTGTTGGACATGGCCAGCTCCCGTGGCATTCCCGGGGCAGCAGCTAACCTGGAGCGCGCCCTGCACTGCCTGCACCAGGCACGCGGCAGCGTTCCGGTAAGAAGCGGCTGTTTGGGCACAGAGAAGAGGGCACAGGGAATGCAGAAGGCCCGGGACCTGGGACAGCCTTTCCTGGCTGCTCTTGGAAGAAGGGTCTTGACAGGGAGCAGAGCACTTGCTGCCTGCTGGGTCTCCTCCAGCTGCGTCAGGGCTGAGCCCAAAGGGCTCCAGCAGGGAGAATCTCCCTCCTGGAGGCGGTGGCGGCAGAAGGTCCTGCTGCCTTGTAAATGGCCTTGAGATTTGGGTTCTCTAATACATTTGGAGGGGAAATTCCCAGAAGCCTCAGTCAGCTGAGGCCATTCTGGCTGCAGGAGCAGCAAAATCCTCAGCTTGGTGAGCAAAAGGCCACTCTTGGGGACCAGGATCAAAGGGTCGGGCAGCAAAAACTAGGGACCGGGAGCAAATGACAGTGTTCCACCCACATGGGATAGAGTCGCTTGAATGTCTGGAGAGGCAAAGGAGCTGAAAGGCAGCACCTGTGTTTTTTTGGCTCATTTTTAATGTGCTGGGGCGGCTAAAGCCTTTTCCCTCTTGATCTTGCAGGAGGCTCTGGAGATGCTGCTCTCAGAGGGGCCTGCAACAGCTCAAGGCCATCCCATGGCTGATTATCATTACGCAGGTAAGCAAAGCAGAGCTTCTTGCGTCCCTGACAGATGCTGCCGTCCCCTTCATTGTTGTGGCAAGCGTTTCTTCTTCAAGAAATTGTGCTTAACACCAGCACAAGGTCTTGTCTCCGCTGCGGCTGGGGAAAGCACCAGCATCTAGTCCTTCAGCTTTACTTGTTTTCCAATCCTTCTTCCCGGGCAATGCCTGCTCTTGTCTTCACGACCTTCTGAGGGAGCAGACACGTACACACACGTGAATGACGGCCTGCGACCATTTTCTTTCGGCAGCCAGTGGGATCTACTTGGTGTGGATCAAGGGATCTGTTTACCAGCTGCTGCTTTTTATTGCCAGGCTCTGATAGATGGACACCTGAGGAGAAGGAGTCCTTCCAAAAGGCTTTCCACACCTACGGCAAGGATTTTCATCTCATCCAGAAGCAGGTAAAGCCACGGGACATTCTTTACCCGAGCAGATCAGCAGCAGGAAAGCTTGCTTATTTCTGGGAACAAGCACTGGGCTTCAGTCTCTCTCTTCTCAAGTACCAAGTATCTTCAAGAAGTAAGAAAAGGGGACATCAAAAGCCTGTGTCAAAAGGATGATCCTGCCTCTCCAGCCCTTTTCTCCAAGCTCTTTTGGAAGATGAAGCTTTATTCTGTCAGACTTGTGGCACAGGTCTGCTGCTGCTTCCACAAGACGCTGTGCTGGCATAACTGGAGTGAAGCGGGGAAAGAAGAACTGTGCTAGGTGGATTTGTTGTTGATCTGTGCATTGCGTGTATTAGCACCTAGCATCATACAGGGTTTAAGACATTGCATGATGCCTCTCTTTCCCCATGTTGATTTCATTTTACACCCTACTCCATTTACTTCATGCTTTTACTTCCTAGTTCACTCCATAGTCTACTTTTTCCCCAGAGCACCCGACACCATTTGCGATTCCTTCTTTTTCTCTTCACAACAGATCCAGACTAAGACCGTGGCCCAGTGTGTGGAGTTCTACTACTCCTGGAAAAAGGAGCATAAACTTGCCAGCACTCTTGCTCAGGTGAGGGGCAAGAAAATGGAGAGGTGCCAGGAAGGTTGAGAAACTGGGAGAAAAGCTGCTGGTGAGCCATGCCAGACGCCCCTTTGCCAGGATCACATCGTCCCATGCGCTGGGAAAGGCACAGCAGATGCTGCCCAGGGCTTCCTTGTGCTGCTGCCCTGAAGTATGCAATTCTGGAGCCTAACTTTGACCCAAGAAAGCAGCACCGCCACCAAAATGGGCTTTGACTCTCTACAGATGGGCTTCTCAAGGGCTGGCACCCTCGCTGACTCCAATCAGACCCCAAATTCCCCACTGCTTGCTGACATCAGCAATCCAGGCTGCCTTTGTGGATATGCTGCAGATTTTCAGGGAGATTTTCTAGCATCCCAGCATACTCCCTAAGAAGGAGCTGCCGGTGCTGTGGCTCCCCTAAAACTTTCCTTAGCGGCAAAGAGCAATTTGCTTCCCATCATGTGAGGGAGAGAGAGAGAGAGAGAGAGACAGGGAGGGAGATTATTTTGGGGACTAGAAAATGGCTAAGCATGTGTCTACCCTAATTGGACTGAATTTAAATCCCGTTGCCTAGACATTTGTGGAGGAAAAGCAGAGAGATGTTAGGCAGAAAGGTAGAAATAAGAAATGTAGAGCTCTAAATAGCCAGGTCTTTATCCCACCCCTTTGGCCTGTAGAAAAGAGGAGTATTTTCCTCCAAGCTCTGGCTTGGCAGCCCACCACAGCCCATTGGCAAAGACAGCCGGTTTCTCAGCTCTTGAGGCTTTGGAAGGATTTGCTTAGGCCAATAGATTTTTGTGCTGGATGCTCTGATTTCCAGCTTTGTGAGAGGAAGGAAGCATTGATAAGGACTCTTTGATTTCCAGAGTGTGGGCAAAGCAAGGAGGAGGAAAAGCCCTCCCAGAAAGGAGAACGGGGAGCCAGGGAAGAGAAGCCGCAAGAGGGCTCGCAGCGCCCAGTGTCCCTGCTGCCAACCGCGCCAGCCGCCCCCTTCGGCGGGAGGCCCCTTTCCCTGCGGGCAGTGCAAACGGTGCGCAAGTTCCTCCTCTTTCTGCTCAAAGCTGCGCCTTTGGACTAAAAGGGGCTGACCCTTTTCAAAGGCACCGCAGGGGAAGCTGGGGGCACTTGCAGCATCGCCCCCGGCAGCCGTGCTCAAGCTTAACACCCACCTCAAACCCAAAGAGCTTAGGTAAAACCCAGCCTTCACAATGAAACCTTGCCGTGCCCCAACAAGACACAGTTGATACAAGTAGGAATAGATCCATCAAAGCTTGGTTTGATGCTGCTGATCAAATTCAAAAGAGGATGCAGCAAAAGGAGGAAGACATTTCAAGGCATTGAAAGTAGAACCATCAGACTCATGGTGCTGATCCATTGACAAATGTGCCACTGCCCGAAAAGACAGAAATTCATACTCAAACGGAGATCTCGGCACTTGCTTTCATGGTGTGTACTAGCGTCAGCAATGGATGGTTTGTTTCCTATCTTGCAGGGTGTTTGAAAGCATGAAGGAAAGGAACAACCACAGCAGAAGACATCGGCCTCGGAAGGAAGCAGAGCCTCTCCCCAAGAAGAAAAGACCAAATTAGAGAACCCTGCAGGTTGTCCAGGGCTAGCAAGAGTTAGGCAGATTAGTTAGATAGGAATACAACTGTTAGATATTAGTTAGATAGGAATACGATTATTTTTTAAGATTTTTGGGTTGTTTAATCTTCTACTTCGTTAGTTGACATGATAGTAACCTCCTCAATTTAGTAGTTAAGATACATTAGTATTATTCAGGACTCATTAGTATTATTAGATTTATCAGTAAATGTCAGAGGTTGGGTGTTGTCTATGCTCTGCCATATGCTCTTTGTCATTTTGCCTTTGTTGAGACCTAATCTGTCTTTATCATTAAACCAATGTTTGTTCCATTTTGTCTTTTTGTCTGTATGAAATGACTTTGGCAATGTTTGTTCCATTTGCCTGGTGTTGCAAAGACGGCACTTGCCCTGAGAGTAGAATCTGGGCAGGCGCCACCTCCCCCAGGCCCAGCCCCTTGCTCAGCTGGCAGCACTTCCTGAGGTGTGTCTCCTTTACTGCCGGTGAAATACCGCTGGGGCTTCAGCCTTTGATTCCTCAACATCTCAGCTGGGAGTGGAAAGGGAGGCTTTGTTTAATTCACTGAATTGCATCTGGATGAGTGGGCTCACCATATTTTCTGGCATAAAAGCAGCGGGTTGAGTCCTTTTTGGAGCCCAGCCAGATAATTTGCTTTCATTTTGGGGGACTGATGGAGCTGACCAGCTTGGAGGACGTTTCTAAGCCCTCCGATTCTATCCAATTCCTATCGGCATGCACCACAAAGGCATGGCTAGGTCAGTTTCAGTTTCTCTGGAAAGGACCAGTGTCCCGCTCTGGGCCTCCAGCAATCTCCTTAGCTAAAGCCGAGCGGGTGTGATCATTATCCTCTGACTTGTCACAGCTGGGGCACTTGCGCCAAAGAAGAATCCAAGTCACTCTTTTATGGAGGCCAGCAAATGGCCCTGCCTAGCAAGGCTTTGGTGGCAGGGGCTGTGGAGGGTGGATGGAGAGGGGGCGAGGGAGGGGGCAATTGGCAGGCTGCTTCTGGGAAGCCGAGGCAAGCTTGCCCTTGTCTGATGGAGCCGGTGCAGGTGGGCTTTGGAGGCTACAAAGTATCTGCCTTGCAGTGGGACTTGTTCCAGCTGCCCCCTCAGTTTGCTGGCCAGTGGGTAACATGCAGGCTGGGAAGGAAGCAAGATTGGGACTGAAGCAAGATTTGCTTTTCCTTAAGGACAGGCAGGGAAGCAGCAAAGCTGCCTGGCTTTTGTCATATCGGCCATCTAGGCATTAAAAGCAATGTGAAGGCCAGCAGTGGGGAAAGGTAATTCTGTTAGTGTTGCTTCCTTAGAGGAATGCCAGAGTCTTTTGGGACAACCACCGAGCTTCTCCAAGGGAGCTGGACGAGGGATCTAGAAATTCTGCATGACTGTTTGCTAGAGAAATGCCCGTGTGCTGTCCCTGTGTGTGTGTGTGTGTGTCCCCATCAGTTGGCCTGAAAAAGATCCTGTTTCTCTGAGTTTCAAGGGAGGAGTGATGAGGTGAGAGACCAGCTCAGAGGCCCAAAGGAGGGAAACCATGCAGTGACATTATTGGGCAGCAAAAGGAGAATTGAGAAAGGGGGCAGGATGAATGCCTCCACTTTGAGAGGAAGCTTTGGAGTTGGCTCTGCGCTGGACAACTTGCAAATTCCAGCTCCTCTCAGAGCTGGAGGAGAGCCAGTGGGAGGAGCCCTTCTGGTTCTCCAGGGCAGGAGATGAGGTCTGGGCCCTTGCACAGAGGCAGGCTCCTGTGCACCTTCAGCTGGAGGCACCTTGCAGAGAAGCACCGGGAAGAGCCAGGGCTGTCCCTGCACTGCTTTTGCCCGTCTCATCAGACGACTGAGGAGAAAAGGCCCAATGGGAAGCTTCTCAGAGCAAACTTGCAGCAGAAGAAGTACAAGGGGCAGAGGCGGCCCATGCCCCTTTCTGTCCCATGGCTCCCCCGGGGGTTCTAGATGGAATGTTGGGCTGTGCCCATAGCAACTGTCGTTGTCTCCTGCTCCTGCGGCCCTTGCTGGAACGCTGCTGGAGCAGCGCTGGAGCAGCAGCTGCAGGATCAGCTCCTGGGCTGTCCCTGACCAGCCGCCTTCTGCACTCAGCGCCAGACCCGGCCTCTGCACCGACATCCTGGTCTCCTCGTCTGCCTCTGGGCATCCCCAGAGCACTTGGGAACCGTCCAAGGTAAGAAAATCCCCGTTTGCCCTCAAAGCACTAGCACAGCGGCAGGAGGCTCCAGCTGCCTCTCCCACCGAGCACGACACACAGGCTGCGTGCTCACTTTCCCCAGACGAGCTTCCACGTGAAAGCAGGGTGCAGCTTCTGAAGGAACCGTGTTGCCTCCAGGGGAAACACAGACCTTTCCAGAGAGGACCTAGGGAGGTGTCCCAGTGCAGTTGCAGATCCTCGTCCACGCATCACCTGATTCAAAGTTCTTGGCACCCATTTCAGTCCTCAAACTATCTTGTGCTGACCCCAAAACAAATTGTTCCTGGCTGAGCAGGTCAGGCCTTCAGTGTCAACAAATCCCCTTATGCCCTGACTCTGCTCACACCCGCTCCAAAGCTTCAAACAGCACAATGATGGCACTTCTCCTCTGGCATCCCTGTCGTTCAGGGCATGGAAGCATTTGACTGGGCTTCTCCTAAAAACACAGGCTTTCAACTTCAAAAACCATCTGGGATCAGCAATTCTTATCTACTTACCTAGTTCCATCGCTTCTAGATCCATTCTATTTTAAGATCTTTAGAGATTCTTTTTTCAGTGCACGTAGGGCTGGTTCTACCTCATGCTCAGGGGAGGCCGTCAAATGCCATCTCCTCAAGAGCACAATCACAGTAGCACAGAATTTTCTGCCTTGGAAGGGATTCTGAAAGATCACTGAGGCCAACTGCAGGGCCTGCCCAGGGCAGCCTCAACAATCACAGCCTGTGCCCAAGAGCAGTGTCCAAACACTTTTGGAGCTCAGTCAGCCTTGGTGCTGTGCCCCCTTCCCTGGGGAGGCTGTTGCAGTGCCCAAGCAGCCTGTGGCTGAAGAAGCTTTTCCTTCTATCCAACCTAAGCCTGCACTGGCACATCTTCCCTGCCATTCTCTTGGCTCTTCTCAGTGGCCGCGGGAGTGAAGAGAGTAGTGCATGGCCTTCTGCTTGCCCTCCTGAGGAAGCTGCTGACTGCTAGAGGGTCCTGCCTAGGACATTCCATGTCAAAAAGGCAGCAATGAGAGCAAAGAGAAAGGAGCTGGGACACAGGAGCTCAGGCTTTGCAATGATGAGGATGAGAAGGAAGGCTACTGACACATCCTTGGCAGAAGGATTTTGAACTGGAGCATTGCTTTGATCTCTTTCAGGTGGAAAGGAGAGGCACAATGAAAAGGAAAGCAAGAGCCCAGATTCAGCCGTGAGTTTTGGCCTAGGGTTAAAGGACAGCAAACTGGAGGAATGGCGAGGAGGAGAACTGCTCTTTCAGAGTCAGGCTGGGATTGGTTCAAGCCTGTGGGTGCACAGCAAGGCTCTCTTGACCACTTGCCTTTCTCACCTCCACCTCCTTCTTCCTTTAGACGCATCAATGTTGGCAGCGACTTTCAGGCTGAGCTCCCAGAGCTGCAGAGCAGAGCACCAAGTGAGGATGAAGAGCCTGCAAGCCTGGTCTGGAAGCCCTGGGGGGAGGATGACTCTGACATGGAAAAACCTGACAGAGGTAGCTTTGCTTCCAGCCCTGAGCTACTTGGGTCTTGAAAAGGCTCCTTTTGCCTAAAAAGGCAGCCTTTTGCAGGCTCTGCTTCTCTCCTTGTCTCGCCCATCTTCCCATGTAGAAGTGTTAGAGGCAAGGAGAAAGAGCAAGCACCTTGCTCTCCAAATTGGTCAGGGCCGTTTGCCACTGGAAGAGGGGAGATTGGCCCCCACTTCTTCTTACAGAAGCTGCTTTGGAAGGAGAGCCAGCACTGCGTGGGCCCTTGCTTCAGCTGGCCCTGTCTTTACTCTCCTTTTCATACACTCCAAGCTGCTGTCTTTAGCTGACGGCCTTTCCTTCTGCCTTGCATGGCAGTCTTTGCCCTTGCTGGCCTCCAGGCTGACTTTCGGTGGGTTTTTTCTTATGCTTGCAGTAAGAGAACTGTTGGACATGGCCAGCTCCCGTGGCATTCCCGGGGCAGCAGCTAACCTGGAGCGCGCCCTGCACTGCCTGCACCAGGCACGCGGCAGCGTTCCGGTAAGAAGCGGCTGTTTGGGCACAGAGAAGAGGGCACAGGGAATGCAGAGGGCCTGGGCACTGGGACAGCCTTTCCTGGCTGCTCATGGAAGAAGGGTCTTAACAGGGAGCAGAGCACTTGCTGCCTGCTGGGTCTCCTCCAGCTGCGTCAGGGCTGAGCCCAAAGGGCTCCAGCAGGGAGAATCTCCCTCCTGGAGGCGGCGGCGGCAGAAGGTCCTGCTGCCTTGTAAATGGCCTGGAGATCTGGGTTCTCTAAGACCTTAGGAGGGGAAATTCCCAGAAGCCTCAGTCAGCTGAGGCCATTCTGGCTGCAGGAGCAGCAAAATCCTCAGCTTGGTGAGCAAAAGGCCACTCTTGGGGACCAGGATCAAAGGGTTGGGCAGCAAAAACTAGGGACTGGGAGCAAATGACAGTGTTCCACCCACATGGGATAGAGTCGCTTGAATGTCTGGAGAGGCAAAGGAGCTGAAAGGCAGCACCTGTGTTTTTTTGGCTCATTTTTAATGTGCTGGGGCGGCTAAAGCCTTTTCCCTCTTGATCTTGCAGGAGGCTCTGGAGATGCTGCTCTCAGAGGGGCCTGCAACAGCTCAAGGCCATCCCATGGCTGATTATCATTACGCAGGTAAGCAAAGCAGAGCTTCTTGCGTCCCTGACAGATGCTGCCGTCCCCTTCATTCTTGTGGCAAGGGTTTCTGCTTCAAGAAATTGTGCTTAACACCAGCACAAGGTCTTGTCTCCTCTGCGGCTGGGGAAAGCACCAGCATCTAGTCCTTCAGCTTTACTTCTTTTCCAATCCTTCTCCCCGGGCAATGCCTGCTCTTGTCTTCATGACCTTCTGAGGGAGCAGACACGTACACACACGTGAATGACGGCCTGCGACCGTTTTCTTTCGGCAGCCAGTGGGATCTACTTGGTGTGGATCAAGGGATCCCTTTACTAGCCGCTGCTTTTTATTGCCAGGCTCTGATAGATGGACACCTGAGGAGAAGGAGTCCTTCCAAAAGGCTTTCCACACCTACGGCAAGGATTTTCATCTCATCCAGAAGCAGGTAAAGCCACGGGACATTCTTTACCCGAGCAGATCAGCAGCAGGAAAGCTTGCTTATTTCTGGGAACAAGCACTGGGCTTCAGTCTCTCTCTTCTCAAGTACCAAGTATCTTCAAGAAGTAAGAAAAGGGGACATCAAAAGCCTGTGTCAAAAGGATGATCCTGCCTCTCCAGCCCTTTTCTCCAAGCTCTTTTGGAAGATGAAGCTTTATTCTGTCAGACTTGTGGCACAGGTCTGCTGCTGCTTCCACAAGACGCTGTGCTGGCATAACTGGAGTGAAGCGGGGAAAGAAGAACTGTGCTAGGTGGATTTGTTGTTGATCTGTGCATTGCGTGTATTAGCACCTAGCATCATACAGGTTTTAAGACATTGCATGATGCCTCTCTTTCCCCATGTTGATTTCATTTTACACCCTACTCCATTTACTTCATGCTTTTACTTCCTAGTTGACTCCATAGTCTACTTTTTCCCCAGTGCACCCGACACCATTTTCGATTCCTTCTTTTTCTCTTCACAACAGATCCAGACTAAGACCGTGGCCCAGTGTGTGGAGTTCTACTACTCCTGGAAAAAGGAGCATAAACTTGCCAGCACTCTTGCTCAGGTGAGGGGCAAGAAAATGGAGAGGTGCCAGGAAGGTTGAGAAACTGGGAGAAGGGGAGAAAAGCTGCTGGTGAGCCATGCCAGACGCCCCTTTGCCAGGATCACATCGTCCCATGCGCTGGGAAAGGCACAGCAGATGCTGCCCGGGCCTTCCTTGTGCTGCTGCCCTGAAGTATGCAATTCTGGAGCCTAACTTTGACCCAAGAAAGCAGCACCGCCACCAAAATGGGCTTTGACTCTCTACAGATGGGCTTCTCAAGGGCTGGCACCCTCGCTGACTCCAATCAGACCCCAAATTCCCCACTGCTTGCTGACATCAGCAATCCAGGCTGCCTTTGTGGATATGCTGCAGATTTTCAGGGAGATTTTCTAGCATCCCAGCATACTCCCTAAGAAGGAGCTGCCGGTGCTGTGGCTCCCCTAAAACTTTCCTTAGCGGCAAAGAGCAATTTGCTTCCCATCATGTGAGGGAGAGAGAGAGAGAGAGAGAGACAGGGAGGGAGATTATTTTGGGGACTAGAAAATGGCTAAGCATGTGTCTACCCTAATTGGACTGAATTTAAATCCCGTTGCCTAGACATTTGTGGAGGAAAAGCAGAGAGATGTTAGGCAGAAAGGTAGAAATAAGAAATGTAGAGCTCTAAATAGCCAGGTCTTTCTCCCACCCCTTTGGCCTGTAGAAAAGAGGAGTATTTTCCTCCAAGCTCTGGCTTGGCAGCCCGCCGCAGCCCATTGGCAAAGACAGCCGGTTTCTCAGCTCTTGAGGCTTTGGAAGGATTTGCTTAGGCCGATAGATTTTTGTGCTGGATGCTCTGATTTCCAGCTTTGTGAGAGGAAGGAAGCATTGATAAGGACTCTTTGATTTCCAGAGTGTGGGCAAAGCAAGGAGGAGGAAAAGCCCTCCCAGAAAGGAGAACGGGGAGCCAGGGAAGAGAAGCCGCAAGAGGGCTCGCAGCGCCGAGTGTCCCTGCTGCCAACCGCGCCAGCCGCCCCCTTCGGCGGGAGGCCCCTTTCCCTGTGGGCAGTGCAAACGGTGCGCAAGTTCCTCCTCTTTCTGCTCAAAGCTGCGCCTTTGGACTAAAAGGGGCTGACCCTTTTCAAAGGCACCGCAGGGGAAGCTGGGGGCACTTGCAGCATCGCCCCCGGCAGCCGTGCTCAAGCTTAACACCCACCTCAAACCCAAAGAGCTTAGGTAAAACCCAGCCTTCACAATGAAACCTTGCCGTGCCCCAACAAGACCCAGTTGATACAAGTAGGAATAGATCCATCAAAGCTTGGTTTGATGCTGCTGATCAAATTCAAAAGAGGATGCAGCAAAAGGAGGAAGACATTTCAAGGCATTGAAAGTAGAACCATCAGACTCATGGTGCTGATCCATTGACAAATGTGCCACTGCCCGAAAAGACAGAAATTCATACTCAAACGGAGATCTCGGCACTTGCTTTCATGGTGTGTACTAGCGTCAGCAATGGATGGTTTGTTTCCTATCTTGCAGGGTGTTTGAAAGCATGAAGGAAAGGAACAACCACAGCAGAAGACATCGGCCTCGGAAGGAAGCAGAGCCTCTCCCCAAGAAGAAAAGACCAAATTAGAGAACCCTGCAGGTTGTCCAGGGCTAGCAAGAGTTAGGCAGATTAGTTAGATAGGAATACAACTGTTAGATATTAGTTAGATAGGAATACGATTATTTTTTAAGATTTTTGGGTTGTTTAATCTTCTACTTCGTTAGTTGACATGATAGTAACCTCCTCAATTTAGTAGTTAAGATACATTAGTATTATTCAGGACTCATTAGTATTATTAGATTTATCAGTAAATGTCAGAGGTTGGGTGTTGTCTATGCTCTGCCATATGCTCTTTGTCATTTTGCCTTTGTTGAGACCTAATCTGTCTTTATCATTAAACCAATGTTTGTTCCATTTTGTCTTTTTGTCTGTATGAAATGACTTTGGCAATGTTTGTTCCATTTGCCTGGTGTTGCAAAGACGGCACTTGCCCTGAGAGTAGAATCTGGGCAGGCGCCACCTCCCCCAGGCCCAGCCCCTTGCTCAGCTGGCAGCACTTCCTGAGGTGTGTCTCCTTTACTGCCGGTGAAATACCGCTGGGGCTTCAGCCTTTGATTCCTCAACATCTCAGCTGGGAGTGGAAAGGGAGGCTTTGTTTAATTCACTGAATTGCATCTGGATGAGTGGGCTCACCATATTTTCTGGCATAAAAGCAGCGGGTTGAGTCCTTTTTGGAGCCCAGCCAGATAATTTGCTTTCATTTTGGGGGACTGATGGAGCTGACCAGCTTGGAGGACGTTTCTAAGCCCTCCGATTCTATCCAATTCCTATCGGCATGCACCACAAAGGCATGGCTAGGTCAGTTTCAGTTTCTCTGGAAAGGACCAGTGTCCCGCTCTGGGCCTCCAGCAATCTCCTTAGCTAAAGCCGAGCGGGTGTGATCATTATCCTCTGACTTGTCACAGCTGGGGCACTTGCGCCAAAGAAGAATCCAAGTCACTCTTTTATGGAGGCCAGCAAATGGCCCTGCCTAGCAAGGCTTTGGTGGCAGGGGCTGTGGAGGGTGGATGGAGAGGGGGCGAGGGAGGGGGCAATTGGCAGGCTGCTTCTGGGAAGCCGAGGCAAGCTTGCCCTTGTCTGATGGAGCCGGTGCAGGTGGGCTTTGGAGGCTACAAAGTATCTGCCTTGCAGTGGGACTTGTTCCAGCTGCCCCCTCAGTTTGCTGGCCAGTGGGTAACATGCAGGCTGGGAAGGAAGCAAGATTGGGACTGAAGCAAGATTTGCTTTTCCTTAAGGACAGGCAGGGAAGCAGCAAAGCTGCCTGGCTTTTGTCATATCGGCCATCTAGGCATTAAAAGCAATGTGAAGGCCAGCAGTGGGGAAAGGTAATTCTGTTAGTGTTGCTTCCTTAGAGGAATGCCAGAGTCTTTTGGGACAACCACCGAGCTTCTCCAAGGGAGCTGGACGAGGGATCTAGAAATTCTGCATGACTGTTTGCTAGAGAAATGCCCGTGTGCTGTCCCTGTGTGTGTGTGTGTGTGTCCCCATCAGTTGGCCTGAAAAAGATCCTGTTTCTCTGAGTTTCAAGGGAGGAGTGATGAGGTGAGAGACCAGCTCAGAGGCCCAAAGGAGGGAAACCATGCAGTGACATTATTGGGCAGCAAAAGGAGAATTGAGAAAGGGGGCAGGATGAATGCCTCCACTTTGAGAGGAAGCTTTGGAGTTGGCTCTGCGCTGGACAACTTGCAAATTCCAGCTCCTCTCAGAGCTGGAGGAGAGCCAGTGGGAGGAGCCCTTCTGGTTCTCCAGGGCAGGAGATGAGGTCTGGGCCCTTGCACAGAGGCAGGCTCCTGTGCACCTTCAGCTGGAGGCACCTTGCAGAGAAGCACCGGGAAGAGCCAGGGCTGTCCCTGCACTGCTTTTGCCCGTCTCATCAGACGACTGAGGAGAAAAGGCCCAATGGGAAGCTTCTCAGAGCAAACTTGCAGCAGAAGAAGTACAAGGGGCAGAGGCGGCCCATGCCCCTTTCTGTCCCATGGCTCCCCCGGGGGTTCTAGATGGAATGTTGGGCTGTGCCCATAGCAACTGTCGTTGTCTCCTGCTCCTGCGGCCCTTGCTGGAACGCTGCTGGAGCAGCGCTGGAGCAGCAGCTGCAGGATCAGCTCCTGGGCTGTCCCTGACCAGCCGCCTTCTGCACTCAGCGCCAGACCCGGCCTCTGCACCGACATCCTGGTCTCCTCGTCTGCCTCTGGGCATCCCCAGAGCACTTGGGAACCCTCCAAGGTAAGAAAATCCCCGTTTGCCCTCAAAGCACTAGCACAGCGGCAGGAGGCTCCAGCTGCCTCTCCCACCGAGCACGACACACAGGCTGCGTGCTCACTTTCCCCAGACGAGCTTCCACGTGAAAGCAGGGTGCAGCTTCTGAAGGAACCGTGTTGCCTCCAGGGGAAACACAGACCTTTCCAGAGAGGACCTAGGGAGGTGTCCCAGTGCAGTTGCAGATCCTCGTCCACGCATCACCTGATTCAAAGTTCTTGGCACCCATTTCAGTCCTCAAACTATCTTGTGCTGACCCCAAAACAAATTGTTCCTGGCTGAGCAGGTCAGGCCTTCAGTGTCAACAAATCCCCTTATGCCCTGACTCTGCTCACACCCGCTCCAAAGCTTCAAACAGCACAATGATGGCACTTCTCCTCTGGCATCCCTGTCGTTCAGGGCATGGAAGCATTTGACTGGGCTTCTCCTAAAAACACAGGCTTTCAACTTCAAAAACCATCTGGGATCAGCAATTCTTATCTACTTACCTAGTTCCATCGCTTCTAGATCCATTCTATTTTAAGATCTTTAGAGATTCTTTTTTCAGTGCACGTAGGGCTGGTTCTACCTCATGCTCAGGGGAGGCCGTCAAATGCCATCTCCTCAAGAGCACAATCACAGTAGCACAGAATTTTCTGCCTTGGAAGGGATTCTGAAAGATCACTGAGGCCAACTGCAGGGCCTGCCCAGGGCAGCCTCAACAATCACAGCCTGTGCCCAAGAGCAGTGTCCAAACACTTTTGGAGCTCAGTCAGCCTTGGTGCTGTGCCCCCTTCCCTGGGGAGGCTGTTGCAGTGCCCAAGCAGCCTGTGGCTGAAGAAGCTTTTCCTTCTATCCAACCTAAGCCTGCACTGGCACATCTTCCCTGCCATTCTCTTGGCTCTTCTCAGTGGCCGCGGGAGTGAAGAGAGTAGTGCATGGCCTTCTGCTTGCCCTCCTGAGGAAGCTGCTGACTGCTAGAGGGTCCTGCCTAGGACATTCCATGTCAAAAAGGCAGCAATGAGAGCAAAGAGAAAGGAGCTGGGACACAGGAGCTCAGGCTTTGCAATGATGAGGATGAGAAGGAAGGCTACTGACACATCCTTGGCAGAAGGATTTTGAACTGGAGCATTGCTTTGATCTCTTTCAGGTGGAAAGGAGAGGCACAATGAAAAGGAAAGCAAGAGCCCAGATTCAGCCGTGAGTTTTGGCCTAGGGTTAAAGGACAGCAAACTGGAGGAATGGCGAGGAGGAGAACTGCTCTTTCACAGTCAGGCTGGGATTGGTTCAAGCCTGTGGGTGCACAGCAAGGCTCTCTTGACCACTTGCCTTTCTCACCTCCACCTCCTTCTTCCTTTAGACGCATCAATGTTGGCAGCGACTTTCAGGCTGAGCTCCCAGAGCTGCAGAGCAGAGCACCAAGTGAGGATGAAGAGCCTGCAAGCCTGGTCTGGAAGCCCTGGGGGGAGGATGACTCTGACATGGAAAAACCTGACAGAGGTAGCTTTGCTTCCAGCCCTGAGCTACTTGGGTCTTGAAAAGGCTCCTTTTGCCTAAAAAGGCAGCCTTTTGCAGGCTCTGCTTCTCTCCTTGTCTCGCCCATCTTCCCATGTAGAAGTGTTAGAGGCAAGGAGAAAGAGCAAGCACCTTGCTCTCCAAATTGGTCAGGGCCGTTTGCCACTGGAAGAGGGGAGATTGGCCCCCACTTCTTCTTACAGAAGCTGCTTTGGAAGGAGAGCCAGCACTGCGTGGGCCCTTGCTTCAGCTGGCCCTGTCTTTACTCTCCTTTTCATACACTCCAAGCTGCTGTCTTTAGCTGACGGCCTTTCCTTCTGCCTTGCATGGCAGTCTTTGCCCTTGCTGGCCTCCAGGCTGACTTTCGGTGGGTTTTTTCTTATGCTTGCAGTAAGAGAACTGTTGGACATGGCCAGCTCCCGTGGCATTCCCGGGGCAGCAGCTAACCTGGAGCGCGCCCTGCACTGCCTGCACCAGGCACGCGGCAGCGTTCCGGTAAGAAGCGGCTGTTTGGGCACAGAGAAGAGGGCACAGGGAATGCAGAGGGCCTGGGCACTGGGACAGCCTTTCCTGGCTGCTCATGGAAGAAGGGTCTTAACAGGGAGCAGAGCACTTGCTGCCTGCTGGGTCTCCTCCAGCTGCGTCAGGGCTGAGCCCAAAGGGCTCCAGCAGGGAGAATCTCCCTCCTGGAGGCGGCGGCGGCAGAAGGTCCTGCTGCCTTGTAAATGGCCTGGAGATCTGGGTTCTCTAAGACCTTAGGAGGGGAAATTCCCAGAAGCCTCAGTCAGCTGAGGCCATTCTGGCTGCAGGAGCAGCAAAATCCTCAGCTTGGTGAGCAAAAGGCCACTCTTGGGGACCAGGATCAAAGGGTTGGGCAGCAAAAACTAGGGACTGGGAGCAAATGACAGTGTTCCACCCACATGGGATAGAGTCGCTTGAATGTCTGGAGAGGCAAAGGAGCTGAAAGGCAGCACCTGTGTTTTTTTGGCTCATTTTTAATGTGCTGGGGCGGCTAAAGCCTTTTCCCTCTTGATCTTGCAGGAGGCTCTGGAGATGCTGCTCTCAGAGGGGCCTGCAACAGCTCAAGGCCATCCCATGGCTGATTATCATTACGCAGGTAAGCAAAGCAGAGCTTCTTGCGTCCCTGACAGATGCTGCCGTCCCCTTCATTCTTGTGGCAAGGGTTTCTGCTTCAAGAAATTGTGCTTAACACCAGCACAAGGTCTTGTCTCCTCTGAGGCTGGGGAAAGCACCAGCATCTAGTCCTTCAGCTTTACTTCTTTTCCAATCCTTCTCCCCGGGCAATGCCTGCTCTTGTCTTCATGACCTTCTGAGGGAGCAGACACGTACACACACGTGAATGACGGCCTGCGACCGTTTTCTTTCGGCAGCCAGTGGGATCTACTTGGTGTGGATCAAGGGATCCCTTTACTAGCCGCTGCTTTTTATTGCCAGGCTCTGATAGATGGACACCTGAGGAGAAGGAGTCCTTCCAAAAGGCTTTCCACACCTACGGCAAGGATTTTCATCTCATCCAGAAGCAGGTAAAGCCACGGGACATTCTTTACCCGAGCAGATCAGCAGCAGGAAAGCTTGCTTATTTCTGGGAACAAGCACTGGGCTTCAGTCTCTCTCTTCTCAAGTACCAAGTATCTTCAAGAAGTAAGAAAAGGGGACATCAAAAGCCTGTGTCAAAAGGATGATCCTGCCTCTCCAGCCCTTTTCTCCAAGCTCTTTTGGAAGATGAAGCTTTATTCTGTCAGACTTGTGGCACAGGTCTGCTGCTGCTTCCACAAGACGCTGTGCTGGCATAACTGGAGTGAAGCGGGGAAAGAAGAACTGTGCTAGGTGGATTTGTTGTTGATCTGTGCATTGCGTGTATTAGCACCTAGCATCATACAGGTTTTAAGACATTGCATGATGCCTCTCTTTCCCCATGTTGATTTCATTTTACACCCTACTCCATTTACTTCATGCTTTTACTTCCTAGTTGACTCCATAGTCTACTTTTTCCCCAGTGCACCCGACACCATTTTCGATTCCTTCTTTTTCTCTTCACAACAGATCCAGACTAAGACCGTGGCCCAGTGTGTGGAGTTCTACTACTCCTGGAAAAAGGAGCATAAACTTGCCAGCACTCTTGCTCAGGTGAGGGGCAAGAAAATGGAGAGGTGCCAGGAAGGTTGAGAAACTGGGAGAAGGGGAGAAAAGCTGCTGGTGAGCCATGCCAGACGCCCCTTTGCCAGGATCACATCGTCCCATGCGCTGGGAAAGGCACAGCAGATGCTGCCCGGGCCTTCCTTGTGCTGCTGCCCTGAAGTATGCAATTCTGGAGCCTAACTTTGACCCAAGAAAGCAGCACCGCCACCAAAATGGGCTTTGACTCTCTACAGATGGGCTTCTCAAGGGCTGGCACCCTCGCTGACTCCAATCAGACCCCAAATTCCCCACTGCTTGCTGACATCAGCAATCCAGGCTGCCTTTGTGGATATGCTGCAGATTTTCAGGGAGATTTTCTAGCATCCCAGCATACTCCCTAAGAAGGAGCTGCCGGTGCTGTGGCTCCCCTAAAACTTTCCTTAGCGGCAAAGAGCAATTTGCTTCCCATCATGTGAGGGAGAGAGAGAGAGAGAGAGAGACAGGGAGGGAGATTATTTTGGGGACTAGAAAATGGCTAAGCATGTGTCTACCCTAATTGGACTGAATTTAAATCCCGTTGCCTAGACATTTGTGGAGGAAAAGCAGAGAGATGTTAGGCAGAAAGGTAGAAATAAGAAATGTAGAGCTCTAAATAGCCAGGTCTTTCTCCCACCCCTTTGGCCTGTAGAAAAGAGGAGTATTTTCCTCCAAGCTCTGGCTTGGCAGCCCGCCGCAGCCCATTGGCAAAGACAGCCGGTTTCTCAGCTCTTGAGGCTTTGGAAGGATTTGCTTAGGCCGATAGATTTTTGTGCTGGATGCTCTGATTTCCAGCTTTGTGAGAGGAAGGAAGCATTGATAAGGACTCTTTGATTTCCAGAGTGTGGGCAAAGCAAGGAGGAGGAAAAGCCCTCCCAGAAAGGAGAACGGGGAGCCAGGGAAGAGAAGCCGCAAGAGGGCTCGCAGCGCCGAGTGTCCCTGCTGCCAACCGCGCCAGCCGCCCCCTTCGGCGGGAGGCCCCTTTCCCTGCGGGCAGTGCAAACGGTGCGCAAGTTCCTCCTCTTTCTGCTCAAAGCTGCGCCTTTGGACTAAAAGGGGCTGACCCTTTTCAAAGGCACCGCAGGGGAAGCTGGGGGCACTTGCAGCATCGCCCCCGGCAGCCGTGCTCAAGCTTAACACCCACCTCAAACCCAAAGAGCTTAGGTAAAACCCAGCCTTCACAATGAAACCTTGCCGTGCCCCAACAAGACACAGTTGATACAAGTAGGAATAGATCCATCAAAGCTTGGTTTGATGCTGCTGATCAAATTCAAAAGAGGATGCAGCAAAAGGAGGAAGACATTTCAAGGCATTGAAAGTAGAACCATCAGACTCATGGTGCTGATCCATTGACAAATGTGCCACTGCCCGAAAAGACAGAAATTCATACTCAAACGGAGATCTCGGCACTTGCTTTCATGGTGTGTACTAGCGTCAGCAATGGATGGTTTGTTTCCTATCTTGCAGGGTGTTTGAAAGCATGAAGGAAAGGAACAACCACAGCAGAAGACATCGGCCTCGGAAGGAAGCAGAGCCTCTCCCCAAGAAGAAAAGACCAAATTAGAGAACCCTGCAGGTTGTCCAGGGCTAGCAAGAGTTAGGCAGATTAGTTAGATAGGAATACAACTGTTAGATATTAGTTAGATAGGAATACGATTATTTTTTAAGATTTTTGGGTTGTTTAATCTTCTACTTCGTTAGTTGACATGATAGTAACCTCCTCAATTTAGTAGTTAAGATACATTAGTATTATTCAGGACTCATTAGTATTATTAGATTTATCAGTAAATGTCAGAGGTTGGGTGTTGTCTATGCTCTGCCATATGCTCTTTGTCATTTTGCCTTTGTTGAGACCTAATCTGTCTTTATCATTAAACCAATGTTTGTTCCATTTTGTCTTTTTGTCTGTATGAAATGACTTTGGCAATGTTTGTTCCATTTGCCTGGTGTTGCAAAGACGGCACTTGCCCTGAGAGTAGAATCTGGGCAGGCGCCACCTCCCCCAGGCCCAGCCCCTTGCTCAGCTGGCAGCACTTCCTGAGGTGTGTCTCCTTTACTGCCGGTGAAATACCGCTGGGGCTTCAGCCTTTGATTCCTCAACATCTCAGCTGGGAGTGGAAAGGGAGGCTTTGTTTAATTCACTGAATTGCATCTGGATGAGTGGGCTCACCATATTTTCTGGCATAAAAGCAGCGGGTTGAGTCCTTTTTGGAGCCCAGCCAGATAATTTGCTTTCATTTTGGGGGACTGATGGAGCTGACCAGCTTGGAGGACGTTTCTAAGCCCTCCGATTCTATCCAATTCCTATCGGCATGCACCACAAAGGCATGGCTAGGTCAGTTTCAGTTTCTCTGGAAAGGACCAGTGTCCCGCTCTGGGCCTCCAGCAATCTCCTTAGCTAAAGCCGAGCGGGTGTGATCATTATCCTCTGACTTGTCACAGCTGGGGCACTTGCGCCAAAGAAGAATCCAAGTCACTCTTTTATGGAGGCCAGCAAATGGCCCTGCCTAGCAAGGCTTTGGTGGCAGGGGCTGTGGAGGGTGGATGGAGAGGGGGCGAGGGAGGGGGCAATTGGCAGGCTGCTTCTGGGAAGCCGAGGCAAGCTTGCCCTTGTCTGATGGAGCCGGTGCAGGTGGGCTTTGGAGGCTACAAAGTATCTGCCTTGCAGTGGGACTTGTTCCAGCTGCCCCCTCAGTTTGCTGGCCAGTGGGTAACATGCAGGCTGGGAAGGAAGCAAGATTGGGACTGAAGCAAGATTTGCTTTTCCTTAAGGACAGGCAGGGAAGCAGCAAAGCTGCCTGGCTTTTGTCATATCGGCCATCTAGGCATTAAAAGCAATGTGAAGGCCAGCAGTGGGGAAAGGTAATTCTGTTAGTGTTGCTTCCTTAGAGGAATGCCAGAGTCTTTTGGGACAACCACCGAGCTTCTCCAAGGGAGCTGGACGAGGGATCTAGAAATTCTGCATGACTGTTTGCTAGAGAAATGCCCGTGTGCTGTCCCTGTGTGTGTGTGTGTGTGTCCCCATCAGTTGGCCTGAAAAAGATCCTGTTTCTCTGAGTTTCAAGGGAGGAGTGATGAGGTGAGAGACCAGCTCAGAGGCCCAAAGGAGGGAAACCATGCAGTGACATTATTGGGCAGCAAAAGGAGAATTGAGAAAGGGGGCAGGATGAATGCCTCCACTTTGAGAGGAAGCTTTGGAGTTGGCTCTGCGCTGGACAACTTGCAAATTCCAGCTCCTCTCAGAGCTGGAGGAGAGCCAGTGGGAGGAGCCCTTCTGGTTCTCCAGGGCAGGAGATGAGGTCTGGGCCCTTGCACAGAGGCAGGCTCCTGTGCACCTTCAGCTGGAGGCACCTTGCAGAGAAGCACCGGGAAGAGCCAGGGCTGTCCCTGCACTGCTTTTGCCTGTCTCATCAGACGACTGAGGAGAAAAGGCCCAATGGGAAGCTTCTCAGAGCAAACTTGCAGCAGAAGTAGAAGGGGCAGAGGCGGCCCATGCCTCTTTCTGTCCCATGGCTCCCCCGGGGGTTCTAGATGGAATGTTGGGCTGTGCCCATAGCAACTGTCGTTGTCTCCTGCTCCTGCGGCCCTTGCTGGAACGCTGCTGGAGCAGCGCTGGAGCAGCAGCTGCAGGATCAGCTCCTGGGCTGTCCCTGACCAGCCGCCTTCTGCACTCAGCGCCAGACCCGGCCTCTGCACCGACATCCTGGTCTCCTCGTCTGCCTCTGGGCATCCCCAGAGCACTTGGGAACCGTCCAAGGTAAGAAAATCCCCGTTTGCCCTCAAAGCACTAGCACAGCGGCAGGAGGCTCCAGCTGCCTCTCCCACCGAGCACGACACACAGGCTGCGTGCTCACTTTCCCCAGACGAGCTTCCACGTGAAAGCAGGGTGCAGCTTCTGAAGGAACCGTGTTGCCTCCAGGGGAAACACAGACCTTTCCAGAGAGGACCTAGGGAGGTGTCCCAGTGCAGTTGCAGATCCTCGTCCACGCATCACCTGATTCAAAGTTCTTGGCACCCATTTCAGTCCTCAAACTATCTTGTGCTGACCCCAAAACAAATTGTTCCTGGCTGAGCAGGTCAGGCCTTCAGTGTCAACAAATCCCCTTATGCCCTGACTCTGCTCACACCCGCTCCAAAGCTTCAAACAGCACAATGATGGCACTTCTCCTCTGGCATCCCTGTCGTTCAGGGCATGGAAGCATTTGACTGGGCTTCTCCTAAAAACACAGGCTTTCAACTTCAAAAACCATCTGGGATCAGCAATTCTTATCTACTTACCTAGTTCCATCGCTTCTAGATCCATTCTATTTTAAGATCTTTAGAGATTCTTTTTTCAGTGCACGTAGGGCTGGTTCTACCTCATGCTCAGGGGAGGCCGTCAAATGCCATCTCCTCAAGAGCACAATCACAGTAGCACAGAATTTTCTGCCTTGGAAGGGATTCTGAAAGATCACTGAGGCCAACTGCAGGGCCTGCCCAGGGCAGCCTCAACAATCACAGCCTGTGCCCAAGAGCAGTGTCCAAACACTTTTGGAGCTCAGTCAGCCTTGGTGCTGTGCCCCCTTCCCTGGGGAGGCTGTTGCAGTGCCCAAGCAGCCTGTGGCTGAAGAAGCTTTTCCTTCTATCCAACCTAAGCCTGCACTGGCACATCTTCCCTGCCATTCTCTTGGCTCTTCTCAGTGGCCGCGGGAGTGAAGAGAGTAGTGCATGGCCTTCTGCTTGCCCTCCTGAGGAAGCTGCTGACTGCTAGAGGGTCCTGCCTAGGACATTCCATGTCAAAAAGGCAGCAATGAGAGCAAAGAGAAAGGAGCTGGGACACAGGAGCTCAGGCTTTGCAATGATGAGGATGAGAAGGAAGGCTACTGACACATCCTTGGCAGAAGGATTTTGAACTGGAGCATTGCTTTGATCTCTTTCAGGTGGAAAGGAGAGGCACAATGAAAAGGAAAGCAAGAGCCCAGATTCAGCCGTGAGTTTTGGCCTAGGGTTAAAGGACAGCAAACTGGAGGAATGGCGAGGAGGAGAACTGCTCTTTCACAGTCAGGCTGGGATTGGTTCAAGCCTGTGGGTGCACAGCAAGGCTCTCTTGACCACTTGCCTTTCTCACCTCCACCTCCTTCTTCCTTTAGACGCATCAATGTTGGCAGCGACTTTCAGGCTGAGCTCCCAGAGCTGCAGAGCAGAGCACCAAGTGAGGATGAAGAGCCTGCAAGCCTGGTCTGGAAGCCCTGGGGGGAGGATGACTCTGACATGGAAAAACCTGACAGAGGTAGCTTTGCTTCCAGCCCTGAGCTACTTGGGTCTTGAAAAGGCTCCTTTTGCCTAAAAAGGCAGCCTTTTGCAGGCTCTGCTTCTCTCCTTGTCTCGCCCATCTTCCCATGTAGAAGTGTTAGAGGCAAGGAGAAAGAGCAAGCACCTTGCTCTCCAAATTGGTCAGGGCCGTTTGCCACTGGAAGAGGGGAGATTGGCCCCCACTTCTTCTAACAGAAGCTGCTTTGGAGGGAGAGCCAGCACTGCGTGGGCCCTTGCTTCAGCTGGCCCTGTCTTTGCTCTCCTTTTGATGCTCTCTCTCCAAGCTGCTGTCTTTAGCTGACGGCCTTTCCTTCTGCCTTGCATGGCAACCTTGCACTTGCTGGCCTCCAGGCTGACTTTCGGTGGGTTTTTTCTTGTGCTTGCAGTAAGAGAACTGTTGGACATGGCCAGCTCCCGTGGCATTCCCGGGGCAGCAGCTAACCTGGAGCGCGCCCTGCACTGCCTGCACCAGGCACGCGGCAGCGTTCCGGTAAGAAGCGGCTGTTTGGGCACAGAGAAGAGGGCACAGGGAATGCAGAAGGCCCGGGACCTGGGACAGCCTTTCCTGGCTGCTCTTGGAAGAAGGGTCTTGACAGGGAGCAGAGCACTTGCTGCCTGCTGGGTCTCCTCCAGCTGCGTCAGGGCTGAGCCCAAAGGGCTCCAGCAGGGAGAATCTCCCTCCTGGAGGCGGTGGCGGCAGAAGGTCCTGCTGCCTTGTAAATGGCCTGGAGATTTGGGTTCTCTAATACATTTGGAGGGGAAATTCCCAGAAGCCTCAGTCAGCTGAGGCCATTCTGGCTGCAGGAGCAGCAAAATCCTCAGCTTGGTGAGCAAAAGGCCACTCTTGGGGACCAGGATCAAAGGGTTGGGCAGCAAAAACTAGGGACCGGGAGCAAATGACAGTGTTCCACCCACATGGGATAGAGTCGCTTGAATGTCTGGAGAGGCAAAGGAGCTGAAAGGCAGCACCTGTGTTTTTTTGGCTCATTTTTAATGTGCTGGGGCGGCTAAAGCCTTTTCCCTCTTGATCTTGCAGGAGGCTCTGGAGATGCTGCTCTCAGAGGGGCCTGCAACACCTCAAGGCCATCCCATGGCTGATTATCATTACGCAGGTAAGCAAAGCAGAGCTTCTTGCGTCCCTGACAGATGCTGCCGTCCCCTTCATTGTTGTGGCAAGCGTTTCTTCTTCAAGAAATTGTGCTTAACACCAGCACAAGGTCTTGTCTCCGCTGCGGCTGGGGAAAGCACCAGCATCTAGTCCTTCAGCTTTACTTGTTTTCCAATCCTTCTTCCCGGGCAATGCCTGCTCTTGTCTTCACGACCTTCTGAGGGAGCAGACACGTACACACACGTGAATGACGGCCTGCGACCATTTTCTTTCGGCAGCCAGTGGGATCTACTTGGTGTGGATCAAGGGATCTGTTTACCAGCTGCTGCTTTTTATTGCCAGGCTCTGATAGATGGACACCTGAGGAGAAGGAGTCCTTCCAAAAGGCTTTCCACACCTACGGCAAGGATTTTCATCTCATCCAGAAGCAGGTAAAGCCACGGGACATTCTTTACCCGAGCAGATCAGCAGCAGGAAAGCTTGCTTATTTCTGGGAACAAGCACTGGGCTTCAGTCTCTCTCTTCTCAAGTACCAAGTATCTTCAAGAAGTAAGAAAAGGGGACATCAAAAGCCTGTGTCAAAAGGATGATCCTGCCTCTCCAGCCCTTTTCTCCAAGCTCTTTTGGAAGATGAAGCTTTATTCTGTCAGACTTGTGGCACAGGTCTGCTGCTGCTTCCACAAGACGCTGTGCTGGCATAACTGGAGTGAAGCGGGGAAAGAAGAACTGTGCTAGGTGGATTTGTTGTTGATCTGTGCATTGCGTGTATTAGCACCTAGCATCATACAGGTTTTAAGACATTGCATGATGCCTCTCTTTCCCCATGTTGATTTCATTTTACACCCTACTCCATTTACTTCATGCTTTTACTTCCTAGTTCACTCCATAGTCTACTTTTTCCCCAGAGCACCCGACACCATTTGCGATTCCTTCTTTTTCTCTTCACAACAGATCCAGACTAAGACCGTGGCCCAGTGTGTGGAGTTCTACTACTCCTGGAAAAAGGAGCATAAACTTGCCAGCACTCTTGCTCAGGTGAGGGGCAAGAAAATGGAGAGGTGCCAGGAAGGTTGAGAAACTGGGAGAAAAGCTGCTGGTGAGCCATGCCAGACGCCCCTTTGCCAGGATCACATCGTCCCATGCGCTGGGAAAGGCACAGCAGATGCTGCCCAGGGCTTCCTTGTGCTGCTGCCCTGAAGTATGCAATTCTGGAGCCTAACTTTGACCCAAGAAAGCAGCACCGCCACCAAAATGGGCTTTGACTCTCTACAGATGGGCTTCTCAAGGGCTGGCACCCTCGCTGACTCCAATCAGACCCCAAATTCCCCACTGCTTGCTGACATCAGCAATCCAGGCTGCCTTTGTGGATATGCTGCAGATTTTCAGGGAGATTTTCTAGCATCCCAGCATACTCCCTAAGAAGGAGCTGCCGGTGCTGTGGCTCCCCTAAAACTTTCCTTAGCGGCAAAGAGCAATTTGCTTCCCATCATGTGAGGGAGAGAGAGAGAGAGAGAGAGACAGGGAGGGAGATTATTTTGGGGACTAGAAAATGGCTAAGCATGTGTCTACCCTAATTGGACTGAATTTAAATCCCGTTGCCTAGACATTTGTGGAGGAAAAGCAGAGAGATGTTAGGCAGAAAGGTAGAAATAAGAAATGTAGAGCTCTAAATAGCCAGGTCTTTATCCCACCCCTTTGGCCTGTAGAAAAGAGGAGTATTTTCCTCCAAGCTCTGGCTTGGCAGCCCACCACAGCCCATTGGCAAAGACAGCCGGTTTCTCAGCTCTTGAGGCTTTGGAAGGATTTGCTTAGGCCGATAGATTTTTGTGCTGGATGCTCTGATTTCCAGCTTTGTGAGAGGAAGGAAGCATTGATAAGGACTCTTTGATTTCCAGAGTGTGGGCAAAGCAAGGAGGAGGAAAAGCCCTCCCAGAAAGGAGAACGGGGAGCCAGGGAAGAGAAGCCGCAAGAGGGCTCGCAGCGCCCAGTGTCCCTGCTGCCAACCGCGCCAGCCGCCCCCTTCGGCGGGAGGCCCCTTTCCCTGCGGGCAGTGCAAACGGTGCGCAAGTTCCTCCTCTTTCTGCTCAAAGCTGCGCCTTTGGACTAAAAGGGGCTGACCCTTTTCAAAGGCACCGCAGGGGAAGCTGGGGGCACTTGCAGCATCGCCCCCGGCAGCCGTGCTCAAGCTTAACACCCACCTCAAACCCAAAGAGCTTAGGTAAAACCCAGCCTTCACAATGAAACCTTGCCGTGCCCCAACAAGACACAGTTGATACAAGTAGGAATAGATCCATCAAAGCTTGGTTTGATGCTGCTGATCAAATTCAAAAGAGGATGCAGCAAAAGGAGGAAGACATTTCAAGGCATTGAAAGTAGAACCATCAGACTCATGGTGCTGATCCATTGACAAATGTGCCACTGCCCGAAAAGACAGAAATTCATACTCAAACGGAGATCTCGGCACTTGCTTTCATGGTGTGTACTAGCGTCAGCAATGGATGGTTTGTTTCCTATCTTGCAGGGTGTTTGAAAGCATGAAGGAAAGGAACAACCACAGCAGAAGACATCGGCCTCGGAAGGAAGCAGAGCCTCTCCCCAAGAAGAAAAGACCAAATTAGAGAACCCTGCAGGTTGTCCAGGGCTAGCAAGAGTTAGGCAGATTAGTTAGATAGGAATACAACTGTTAGATATTAGTTAGATAGGAATACGATTATTTTTTAAGATTTTTGGGTTGTTTAATCTTCTACTTCGTTAGTTGACATGATAGTAACCTCCTCAATTTAGTAGTTAAGATACATTAGTATTATTCAGGACTCATTAGTATTATTAGATTTATCAGTAAATGTCAGAGGTTGGGTGTTGTCTATGCTCTGCCATATGCTCTTTGTCATTTTGCCTTTGTTGAGAGCCAATCTGTCTTTATCATTAAACCAATGTTTGTTCCATTTTGTCTTTTTGTCTGTATGAAATGACTTTGGCAATGTTTGTTCCATTTGCCTGGTGTTGCAAAGACGGCACTTGCCCTGAGAGTAGAATCTGGGCAGGCGCCACCTCCCCCAGGCCCAGCCCCTTGCTCAGCTGGCAGCACTTCCTGAGGTGTGTCTCCTTTACTGCCGGTGAAATACCGCTGGGGCTTCAGCCTTTGATTCCTCAACATCTCAGCTGGGAGTGGAAAGGGAGGCTTTGTTTAATTCACTGAATTGCATCTGGATGAGTGGGCTCACCATATTTTCTGGCATAAAAGCAGCGGGTTGAGTCCTTTTTGGAGCCCAGCCAGATAATTTGCTTTCATTTTGGGGGACTGATGGAGCTGACCAGCTTGGAGGACGTTTCTAAGCCCTCCGATTCTATCCAATTCCTATCGGCATGCACCACAAAGGCATGGCTAGGTCAGTTTCAGTTTCTCTGGAAAGGACCAGTGTCCCGCTCTGGGCCTCCAGCAATCTCCTTAGCTAAAGCCGAGCGGGTGTGATCATTATCCTCTGACTTGTCACAGCTGGGGCACTTGAGCCAAAGAAGAATCCAAGTCACTCTTTTATGGAGGCCAGCAAATGGCCGTGCCTAGCAAGGCTTTGGTGGCAGGGGCTGTGGAGGGTGGATGGAGAGGGGGCGAGGGAGGGGGCAATTGGCAGGCTGCTTCTGGGAAGCCGAGGCAAGCTTGCCCTTGTCTGATGGAGCCGGTGCAGGTGGGCTTTGGAGGCTACAAAGTATCTGCCTTGCAGTGGGACTTGTTCCAGCTGCCCCCTCAGTTTGCTGGCCAGTGGGTAACATGCAGGCTGGGAAGGAAGCAAGATTGGGACTGAAGCAAGATTTGCTTTTCCTTAAGGACAGGCAGGGAAGCAGCAAAGCTGCCTGGCTTTTGTCATATCGGCCATCTAGGCATTAAAAGCAATGTGAAGGCCAGCAGTGGGGAAAGGTAATTCTGTTAGTGTTGCTTCCTTAGAGGAATGCCAGAGTCTTTTGGGACAACCACCGAGCTTCTCCAAGGGAGCTGGACGAGGGATCTAGAAATTCTGCATGACTGTTTGCTAGAGAAATGCCCGTGTGCTGTCCCTGTGTGTGTGTGTGTGTGTCCCCATCAGTTGGCCTGAAAAAGATCCTGTTTCTCTGAGTTTCAAGGGAGGAGTGATGAGGTGAGAGACCAGCTCAGAGGCCCAAAGGAGGGAAACCATGCAGTGACATTATTGGGCAGCAAAAGGAGAATTGAGAAAGGGGGCAGGATGAATGCCTCCACTTTGAGAGGAAGCTTTGGAGTTGGCTCTGCGCTGGACAACTTGCAAATTCCAGCTCCTCTCAGAGCTGGAGGAGAGCCAGTGGGAGGAGCCCTTCTGGTTCTCCAGGGCAGGAGATGAGGTCTGGGCCCTTGCACAGAGGCAGGCTCCTGTGCACCTTCAGCTGGAGGCACCTTGCAGAGAAGCACCGGGAAGAGCCAGGGCTGTCCCTGCACTGCTTTTGCCTGTCTCATCAGACGACTGAGGAGAAAAGGCCCAATGGGAAGCTTCTCAGAGCAAACTTGCAGCAGAAGTAGAAGGGGCAGAGGCGGCCCATGCCTCTTTCTGTCCCATGGCTCCCCCGGGGGTTCTAGATGGAATGTTGGGCTGTGCCCATAGCAACTGTCGTTGTCTCCTGCTCCTGCGGCCCTTGCTGGAACGCTGCTGGAGCAGCAGCTGCAGGATCAGCTCCTGGGCTGTCCCTGACCAGCCGCCTTCTGCACTCAGCGCCAGACCCGGCCTCTGCACCGACATCCTGGTCTCCTCGTCTGCCTCTGGGCATCCCCAGAGCACTTGGGAACCGTCCAAGGTAAGAAAATCCCCGTTTGCCCTCAAAGCACTAGCACAGCGGCAGGAGGCTCCAGCTGCCTCTCCCACCGAGCACGACACACAGGCTGCATGCTCACTTTCCCCAGACGAGCTTCCACGTGAAAGCAGGGTGCAGCTTCTGAAGGAACTGTGTTGCCTCCAGGGGAAACACAGACCTTTCCAGAGAGGACCTAGAGAGGTGTCCCAGTGCAGTTGCAGATCCTCGTCCACGCATCACCTGATTCAAAGTTCTTGGCACCCATTTCAGTCCTCAAACTATCTTGTGCTGACCCCAAAACAAATTGTTCCTGGCTGAGCAGGTCAGGGCTTCAGTGTCAACAAATCCCCTTATGCCCTGACTCTGCTCACACCCGCTCCAAAGCTTCAAACAGCACAATGATGGCACTTCTCCTCTGGCATCCCTGTCGTTCAGGGCATGGAAGCATTTGACTGGGCTTCTCCTAAAAACACAGGCTTTCAACTTCAAAAACCATCTGGGATCAGCAATTCTTATCTACTTACGTATTTACATCGCCTATAGATCCATTCTATTTTAAGATCTTTAGAGATTCTTTTTTCAGTGCACGTAGGGCTGGTTCTACCTCATGCTCAGGGGCGGCCGTCAAATGCCATCTCCTCAAGAGCACAATCACAGTAGCACAGAATTTTCTGCCTTGGAAGGGATTCTGAAAGATCACTGAGGCCAACTGCAGGGCCTGCCCAGGGCAGCCTCAACAATCACAGCCTGTGCCCAAGAGCAGTGTCCAAACACTTTTGGAGCTCAGTCAGCCTTGGTGCTGTGCCCCCTTCCCTGGGGAGGCTGTTGCAGTGCCCAAGCAGCCTGTGGCTGAAGAAGCTTTTCCTTCTATCCAACCTAAGCCTGCACTGGCACATCTTCCCTGCCATTCTCTTGGCTCTTCTCAGTGGCCGCGGGAGTGAAGAGAGTAGTGCATGGCCTTCTGCTTGCCCTCCTGAGGAAGCTGCTGACTGCTAGAGGGTCCTGCCTAGGACATTCCATGTCAAAAAGGCAGCAATGAGAGCAAAGAGAAAGGAGCTGGGACACAGGAGCTCAGGCTTTGCAATGATGAGGATGAGAAGGAAGGCTACTGACACATCCTTGGCAGAAGGATTTTGAACTGGAGCATTGCTTTGATCTCTTTCAGGTGGAAAGGAGAGGCACAATGAAAAGGAAAGCAAGAGCCCAGATTCAGCCGTGAGTTTTGGCCTAGGGTTAAAGGACAGCAAACTGGAGGAATGGCGAGGAGGAGAACTGCTCTTTCACAGTCAGGCTGGGATTGGTTCAAGCCTGTGGGTGCACAGCAAGGCTCTCTTGACCACTTGCCTTTCTCACCTCCACCTCCTTCTTCCTTTAGACGCATCAATGTTGGCAGCGACTTTCAGGCTGAGCTCCCAGAGCTGCAGAGCAGAGCAGCAAGTGAGGATGAAGAGCCTGCAAGCCTGGTCTGGAAGCCCTGGGGGGAGGATGACTCTGACATGGAAAAACCTGACAGAGGTAGCTTTGCTTCCAGCCCTGAGCTACTTGGGTCTTGAAAAGGCTCCTTTTGCCTAAAAAGGCAGCCTTTTGCAGGCTCTGCTTCTCTCCTTGTCTCGCCCATCTTCCCATGTAGAAGTGTTAGAGGCAAGGAGAAAGAGCAAGCACCTTGCTCTCCAAATTGGTCAGGGCCGTTTGCCACTGGAAGAGGGGAGATTGGCCCCCACTTCTTCTAACAGAAGCTGCTTTGGAGGGAGAGCCAGCACTGCGTGGGCCCTTGCTTCAGCTGGCCCTGTCTTTGCTCTCCTTTTCATACACTCCAAGCTGCTGTCTTTAGCTGCCGGCCTTTCCTTCTGCCTTGCATGGCAACCTTGCCCTTGCTGGCCTCCAGGCTGACTTTCGGTGGGTTTTTTCTTGTGCTTGCAGTAAGAGAACTGTTGGACATGGCCAGCTCCCGTGGCATTCCCGGGGCAGCAGCTAACCTGGAGCGCGCCCTGCACTGCCTGCACCAGGCACGCGGCAGCGTTCCGGTAAGAAGCGGCTGTTTGGGCACAGAGAAGAGGGCACAGGGAATGCAGAAGGCCCGGGACCTGGGACAGCCTTTCCTGGCTGCTCTTGGAAGAAGGGTCTTGACAGGGAGCAGAGCACTTGCTGCCTGCTGGGTCTCCTCCAGCTGCGTCAGGGCTGAGCCCAAAGGGCTCCAGCAGGGAGAATCTCCCTCCTGGAGGCGGTGGCGGCAGAAGGTCCTGCTGCCTTGTAAATGGCCTGGAGATTTGGGTTCTCTAATACATTTGGAGGGGAAATTCCCAGAAGCCTCAGTCAGCTGAGGCCATTCTGGCTGCAGGAGCAGCAAAATCCTCAGCTTGGTGAGCAAAAGGCCACTCTTGGGGACCAGGATCAAAGGGTTGGGCAGCAAAAACTAGGGACCGGGAGCAAATGACAGTGTTCCACCCACATGGGATAGAGTCGCTTGAATGTCTGGAGAGGCAAAGGAGCTGAAAGGCAGCACCTGTGTTTTTTTGGCTCATTTTTAATGTGCTGGGGCGGCTAAAGCCTTTTCCCTCTTGATCTTGCAGGAGGCTCTGGAGATGCTGCTCTCAGAGGGGCCTGCAACACCTCAAGGCCATCCCATGGCTGATTATCATTACGCAGGTAAGCAAAGCAGAGCTTCTTGCGTCCCTGACAGATGCTGCCGTCCCCTTCATTGTTGTGGCAAGCGTTTCTTCTTCAAGAAATTGTGCTTAACACCAGCACAAGGTCTTGTCTCCGCTGCGGCTGGGGAAAGCACCAGCATCTAGTCCTTCAGCTTTACTTGTTTTCCAATCCTTCTTCCCGGGCAATGCCTGCTCTTGTCTTCACGACCTTCTGAGGGAGCAGACACGTACACACACGTGAATGACGGCCTGCGACCATTTTCTTTCGGCAGCCAGTGGGATCTACTTGGTGTGGATCAAGGGATCTGTTTACCAGCTGCTGCTTTTTATTGCCAGGCTCTGATAGATGGACACCTGAGGAGAAGGAGTCCTTCCAAAAGGCTTTCCACACCTACGGCAAGGATTTTCATCTCATCCAGAAGCAGGTAAAGCCACGGGACATTCTTTACCCGAGCAGATCAGCAGCAGGAAAGCTTGCTTATTTCTGGGAACAAGCACTGGGCTTCAGTCTCTCTCTTCTCAAGTACCAAGTATCTTCAAGAAGTAAGAAAAGGGGACATCAAAAGCCTGTGTCAAAAGGATGATCCTGCCTCTCCAGCCCTTTTCTCCAAGCTCTTTTGGAAGATGAAGCTTTATTCTGTCAGACTTGTGGCACAGGTCTGCTGCTGCTTCCACAAGACGCTGTGCTGGCATAACTGGAGTGAAGCGGGGAAAGAAGAACTGTGCTAGGTGGATTTGTTGTTGATCTGTGCATTGCGTGTATTAGCACCTAGCATCATACAGGGTTTAAGACATTGCATGATGCCTCTCTTTCCCCATGTTGATTTCATTTTACACCCTACTCCATTTACTTCATGCTTTTACTTCCTAGTTCACTCCATAGTCTACTTTTTCCCCAGAGCACCCGACACCATTTGCGATTCCTTCTTTTTCTCTTCACAACAGATCCAGACTAAGACCGTGGCCCAGTGTGTGGAGTTCTACTACTCCTGGAAAAAGGAGCATAAACTTGCCAGCACTCTTGCTCAGGTGAGGGGCAAGAAAATGGAGAGGTGCCAGGAAGGTTGAGAAACTGGGAGAAAAGCTGCTGGTGAGCCATGCCAGACGCCCCTTTGCCAGGATCACATCGTCCCATGCGCTGGGAAAGGCACAGCAGATGCTGCCCAGGGCTTCCTTGTGCTGCTGCCCTGAAGTATGCAATTCTGGAGCCTAACTTTGACCCAAGAAAGCAGCACCGCCACCAAAATGGGCTTTGACTCTCTACAGATGGGCTTCTCAAGGGCTGGCACCCTCGCTGACTCCAATCAGACCCCAAATTCCCCACTGCTTGCTGACATCAGCAATCCAGGCTGCCTTTGTGGATATGCTGCAGATTTTCAGGGAGATTTTCTAGCATCCCAGCATACTCCCTAAGAAGGAGCTGCCGGTGCTGTGGCTCCCCTAAAACTTTCCTTAGCGGCAAAGAGCAATTTGCTTCCCATCATGTGAGGGAGAGAGAGAGAGAGAGAGAGACAGGGAGGGAGATTATTTTGGGGACTAGAAAATGGCTAAGCATGTGTCTACCCTAATTGGACTGAATTTAAATCCCGTTGCCTAGACATTTGTGGAGGAAAAGCAGAGAGATGTTAGGCAGAAAGGTAGAAATAAGAAATGTAGAGCTCTAAATAGCCAGGTCTTTATCCCACCCCTTTGGCCTGTAGAAAAGAGGAGTATTTTCCTCCAAGCTCTGGCTTGGCAGCCCACCACAGCCCATTGGCAAAGACAGCCGGTTTCTCAGCTCTTGAGGCTTTGGAAGGATTTGCTTAGGCCGATAGATTTTTGTGCTGGATGCTCTGATTTCCAGCTTTGTGAGAGGAAGGAAGCATTGATAAGGACTCTTTGATTTCCAGAGTGTGGGCAAAGCAAGGAGGAGGAAAAGCCCTCCCAGAAAGGAGAACGGGGAGCCAGGGAAGAGAAGCCGCAAGAGGGCTCGCAGCGCCCAGTGTCCCTGCTGCCAACCGCGCCAGCCGCCCCCTTCGGCGGGAGGCCCCTTTCCCTGCGGGCAGTGCAAACGGTGCGCAAGTTCCTCCTCTTTCTGCTCAAAGCTGCGCCTTTGGACTAAAAGGGGCTGACCCTTTTCAAAGGCACCGCAGGGGAAGCTGGGGGCACTTGCAGCATCGCCCCCGGCAGCCGTGCTCAAGCTTAACACCCACCTCAAACCCAAAGAGCTTAGGTAAAACCCAGCCTTCACAATGAAACCTTGCCGTGCCCCAACAAGACACAGTTGATACAAGTAGGAATAGATCCATCAAAGCTTGGTTTGATGCTGCTGATCAAATTCAAAAGAGGATGCAGCAAAAGGAGGAAGACATTTCAAGGCATTGAAAGTAGAACCATCAGACTCATGGTGCTGATCCATTGACAAATGTGCCACTGCCCGAAAAGACAGAAATTCATACTCAAACGGAGATCTCGGCACTTGCTTTCATGGTGTGTACTAGCGTCAGCAATGGATGGTTTGTTTCCTATCTTGCAGGGTGTTTGAAAGCATGAAGGAAAGGAACAACCACAGCAGAAGACATCGGCCTCGGAAGGAAGCAGAGCCTCTCCCCAAGAAGAAAAGACCAAATTAGAGAACCCTGCAGGTTGTCCAGGGCTAGCAAGAGTTAGGCAGATTAGTTAGATAGGAATACAACTGTTAGATATTAGTTAGATAGGAATACGATTATTTTTTAAGATTTTTGGGTTGTTTAATCTTCTACTTCGTTAGTTGACATGATAGTAACCTCCTCAATTTAGTAGTTAAGATACATTAGTATTATTCAGGACTCATTAGTATTATTAGATTTATCAGTAAATGTCAGAGGTTGGGTGTTGTCTATGCTCTGCCATATGCTCTTTGTCATTTTGCCTTTGTTGAGAGCCAATCTGTCTTTATCATTAAACCAATGTTTGTTCCATTTTGTCTTTTTGTCTGTATGAAATGACTTTGGCAATGTTTGTTCCATTTGCCTGGTGTTGCAAAGACGGCACTTGCCCTGAGAGTAGAATCTGGGCAGGCGCCACCTCCCCCAGGCCCAGCCCCTTGCTCAGCTGGCAGCACTTCCTGAGGTGTGTCTCCTTTACTGCCGGTGAAATACCGCTGGGGCTTCAGCCTTTGATTCCTCAACATCTCAGCTGGGAGTGGAAAGGGAGGCTTTGTTTAATTCACTGAATTGCATCTGGATGAGTGGGCTCACCATATTTTCTGGCATAAAAGCAGCGGGTTGAGTCCTTTTTGGAGCCCAGCCAGATAATTTGCTTTCATTTTGGGGGACTGATGGAGCTGACCAGCTTGGAGGACGTTTCTAAGCCCTCCGATTCTATCCAATTCCTATCGGCATGCACCACAAAGGCATGGCTAGGTCAGTTTCAGTTTCTCTGGAAAGGACCAGTGTCCCGCTCTGGGCCTCCAGCAATCTCCTTAGCTAAAGCCGAGCGGGTGTGATCATTATCCTCTGACTTGTCACAGCTGGGGCACTTGAGCCAAAGAAGAATCCAAGTCACTCTTTTATGGAGGCCAGCAAATGGCCCTGCCTAGCAAGGCTTTGGTGGCAGGGGCTGTGGAGGGTGGATGGAGAGGGGGCGAGGGAGGGGGCAATTGGCAGGCTGCTTCTGGGAAGCCGAGGCAAGCTTGCCCTTGTCTGATGGAGCCGGTGCAGGTGGGCTTTGGAGGCTACAAAGTATCTGCCTTGCAGTGGGACTTGTTCCAGCTGCCCCCTCAGTTTGCTGGCCAGTGGGTAACATGCAGGCTGGGAAGGAAGCAAGATTGGGACTGAAGCAAGATTTGCTTTTCCTTAAGGACAGGCAGGGAAGCAGCAAAGCTGCCTGGCTTTTGTCATATCGGCCATCTAGGCATTAAAAGCAATGTGAAGGCCAGCAGTGGGGAAAGGTAATTCTGTAAGTGTTGCTTCCTTAGAGGAATGCCAGAGTCTTTTGGGACAACCACCGAGCTTCTCCAAGGGAGCTGGACGAGGGATCTAGAAATTCTGCATGACTGTTTGCTAGAGAAATGCCCGTGTGCTGTCCCTGTGTGTGTGTGTGTGTGTCCCCATCAGTTGGCCTGAAAAAGATCCTGTTTCTCTGAGTTTCAAGGGAGGAGTGATGAGGTGAGAGACCAGCTCAGAGGCCCAAAGGAGGGAAACCATGCAGTGACATTATTGGGCAGCAAAAGGAGAATTGAGAAAGGGGGCAGGATGAATGCCTCCACTTTGAGAGGAAGCTTTGGAGTTGGCTCTGCGCTGGACAACTTGCAAATTCCAGCTCCTCTCAGAGCTGGAGGAGAGCCAGTGGGAGGAGCCCTTCTGGTTCTCCAGGGCAGGAGATGAGGTCTGGGCCCTTGCACAGAGGCAGGCTCCTGTGCACCTTCAGCTGGAGGCACCTTGCAGAGAAGCACCGGGAAGAGCCAGGGCTGTCCCTGCACTGCTTTTGCCTGTCTCATCAGACGACTGAGGAGAAAAGGCCCAATGGGAAGCTTCTCAGAGCAAACTTGCAGCAGAAGTAGAAGGGGCAGAGGCGGCCCATGCCTCTTTCTGTCCCATGGCTCCCCCGGGGGTTCTAGATGGAATGTTGGGCTGTGCCCATAGCAACTGTCGTTGTCTCCTGCTCCTGCGGCCCTTGCTGGAACGCTGCTGGAGCAGCAGCTGCAGGATCAGCTCCTGGGCTGTCCCTGAGCAGCCGCCTTCTGCACTCAGCGCCAGACCCGGCCTCTGCACCGACATCCTGGTCTCCTCGTCTGCCTCTGGGCATCCCCAGAGCACTTGGGAACCGTCCAAGGTAAGAAAATCCCCGTTTGCCCTCAAAGCACTAGCACAGCGGCAGGAGGCTCCAGCTGCCTCTCCCACCGAGCACGACACACAGGCTGCATGCTCACTTTCCCCAGACGAGCTTCCACGTGAAAGCAGGGTGCAGCTTCTGAAGGAACTGTGTTGCCTCCAGGGGAAACACAGACCTTTCCAGAGAGGACCCAGAGAGGTGTCCCAGTGCAGTTGCAGATCCTCGTCCACGCATCACCTGATTCAAAGTTCTTGGCACCCATTTCAGTCCTCAAACTATCTTGTGCTGACCCCAAAACAAATTGTTCCTGGCTGAGCAGGTCAGGGCTTCAGTGTCAACAAATCCCCTTATGCCCTGACTCTGCTCACACCCGCTCCAAAGCTTCAAACAGCACAATGATGGCACTTCTCCTCTGGCATCCCTGTCGTTCAGGGCATGGAAGCATTTGACTGGGCTTCTCCTAAAAACACAGGCTTTCAACTTCAAAAACCATCTGGGATCAGCAATTCTTATCTACTTACGTATTTACATCGCCTATAGATCCATTCTATTTTAAGATCTTTAGAGATTCTTTTTTCAGTGCACGTAGGGCTGGTTCTACCTCATGCTCAGGGGCGGCCGTCAAATGCCATCTCCTCAAGAGCACAATCACAGTAGCACAGAATTTTCTGCCTTGGAAGGGATTCTGAAAGATCACTGAGGCCAACTGCAGGGCCTGCCCAGGGCAGCCTCAACAATCACAGCCTGTGCCCAAGAGCAGTGTCCAAACACTTTTGGAGCTCAGTCAGCCTTGGTGCTGTGCCCCCTTCCCTGGGGAGGCTGTTGCAGTGCCCAAGCAGCCTGTGGCTGAAGAAGCTTTTCCTTCTATCCAACCTAAGCCTGCACTGGCACATCTTCCCTGCCATTCTCTTGGCTCTTCTCAGTGGCCGCGGGAGTGAAGAGAGTAGTGCATGGCCTTCTGCTTGCCCTCCTGAGGAAGCTGCTGACTGCTAGAGGGTCCTGCCTAGGACATTCCATGTCAAAAAGGCAGCAATGAGAGCAAAGAGAAAGGAGCTGGGACACAGGAGCTCAGGCTTTGCAATGATGAGGATGAGAAGGAAGGCTACTGACACATCCTTGGCAGAAGGATTTTGAACTGGAGCATTGCTTTGATCTCTTTCAGGTGGAAAGGAGAGGCACAATGAAAAGGAAAGCAAGAGCCCAGATTCAGCCGTGAGTTTTGGCCTAGGGTTAAAGGACAGCAAACTGGAGGAATGGCGAGGAGGAGAACTGCTCTTTCACAGTCAGGCTGGGATTGGTTCAAGCCTGTGGGTGCACAGCAAGGCTCTCTTGACCACTTGCCTTTCTCACCTCCACCTCCTTCTTCCTTTAGACGCATCAATGTTGGCAGCGACTTTCAGGCTGAGCTCCCAGAGCTGCAGAGCAGAGCAGCAAGTGAGGATGAAGAGCCTGCAAGCCTGGTCTGGAAGCCCTGGGGGGAGGATGACTCTGACATGGAAAAACCTGACAGAGGTAGCTTTGCTTCCAGCCCTGAGCTACTTGGGTCTTGAAAAGGCTCCTTTTGCCTAAAAAGGCAGCCTTTTGCAGGCTCTGCTTCTCTCCTTGTCTCGCCCATCTTCCCATGTAGAAGTGTTAGAGGCAAGGAGAAAGAGCAAGCACCTTGCTCTCCAAATTGGTCAGGGCCGTTTGCCACTGGAAGAGGGGAGATTGGCCCCCACTTCTTCTAACAGAAGCTGCTTTGGAGGGAGAGCCAGCACTGCGTGGGCCCTTGCTTCAGCTGGCCCTGTCTTTGCTCTCCTTTTCATACACTCCAAGCTGCTGTCTTTAGCTGCCGGCCTTTCCTTCTGCCTTGCATGGCAACCTTGCCCTTGCTGGCCTCCAGGCTGACTTTCGGTGGGTTTTTTCTTGTGCTTGCAGTAAGAGAACTGTTGGACATGGCCAGCTCCCGTGGCATTCCCGGGGCAGCAGCTAACCTGGAGCGCGCCCTGCACTGCCTGCACCAGGCACGCGGCAGCGTTCCGGTAAGAAGCGGCTGTTTGGGCACAGAGAAGAGGGCACAGGGAATGCAGAAGGCCCGGGACCTGGGACAGCCTTTCCTGGCTGCTCTTGGAAGAAGGGTCTTGACAGGGAGCAGAGCACTTGCTGCCTGCTGGGTCTCCTCCAGCTGCGTCAGGGCTGAGCCCAAAGGGCTCCAGCAGGGAGAATCTCCCTCCTGGAGGCGGTGGCGGCAGAAGGTCCTGCTGCCTTGTAAATGGCCTGGAGATTTGGGTTCTCTAATACATTTGGAGGGGAAATTCCCAGAAGCCTCAGTCAGCTGAGGCCATTCTGGCTGCAGGAGCAGCAAAATCCTCAGCTTGGTGAGCAAAAGGCCACTCTTGGGGACCAGGATCAAAGGGTTGGGCAGCAAAAACTAGGGACCGGGAGCAAATGACAGTGTTCCACCCACATGGGATAGAGTCGCTTGAATGTCTGGAGAGGCAAAGGAGCTGAAAGGCAGCACCTGTGTTTTTTTGGCTCATTTTTAATGTGCTGGGGCGGCTAAAGCCTTTTCCCTCTTGATCTTGCAGGAGGCTCTGGAGATGCTGCTCTCAGAGGGGCCTGCAACACCTCAAGGCCATCCCATGGCTGATTATCATTACGCAGGTAAGCAAAGCAGAGCTTCTTGCGTCCCTGACAGATGCTGCCGTCCCCTTCATTGTTGTGGCAAGCGTTTCTTCTTCAAGAAATTGTGCTTAACACCAGCACAAGGTCTTGTCTCCGCTGCGGCTGGGGAAAGCACCAGCATCTAGTCCTTCAGCTTTACTTGTTTTCCAATCCTTCTTCCCGGGCAATGCCTGCTCTTGTCTTCACGACCTTCTGAGGGAGCAGACACGTACACACACGTGAATGACGGCCTGCGACCATTTTCTTTCGGCAGCCAGTGGGATCTACTTGGTGTGGATCAAGGGATCTGTTTACCAGCTGCTGCTTTTTATTGCCAGGCTCTGATAGATGGACACCTGAGGAGAAGGAGTCCTTCCAAAAGGCTTTCCACACCTACGGCAAGGATTTTCATCTCATCCAGAAGCAGGTAAAGCCACGGGACATTCTTTACCCGAGCAGATCAGCAGCAGGAAAGCTTGCTTATTTCTGGGAACAAGCACTGGGCTTCAGTCTCTCTCTTCTCAAGTACCAAGTATCTTCAAGAAGTAAGAAAAGGGGACATCAAAAGCCTGTGTCAAAAGGATGATCCTGCCTCTCCAGCCCTTTTCTCCAAGCTCTTTTGGAAGATGAAGCTTTATTCTGTCAGACTTGTGGCACAGGTCTGCTGCTGCTTCCACAAGACGCTGTGCTGGCATAACTGGAGTGAAGCGGGGAAAGAAGAACTGTGCTAGGTGGATTTGTTGTTGATCTGTGCATTGCGTGTATTAGCACCTAGCATCATACAGGGTTTAAGACATTGCATGATGCCTCTCTTTCCCCATGTTGATTTCATTTTACACCCTACTCCATTTACTTCATGCTTTTACTTCCTAGTTCACTCCATAGTCTACTTTTTCCCCAGAGCACCCGACACCATTTGCGATTCCTTCTTTTTCTCTTCACAACAGATCCAGACTAAGACCGTGGCCCAGTGTGTGGAGTTCTACTACTCCTGGAAAAAGGAGCATAAACTTGCCAGCACTCTTGCTCAGGTGAGGGGCAAGAAAATGGAGAGGTGCCAGGAAGGTTGAGAAACTGGGAGAAAAGCTGCTGGTGAGCCATGCCAGACGCCCCTTTGCCAGGATCACATCGTCCCATGCGCTGGGAAAGGCACAGCAGATGCTGCCCAGGGCTTCCTTGTGCTGCTGCCCTGAAGTATGCAATTCTGGAGCCTAACTTTGACCCAAGAAAGCAGCACCGCCACCAAAATGGGCTTTGACTCTCTACAGATGGGCTTCTCAAGGGCTGGCACCCTCGCTGACTCCAATCAGACCCCAAATTCCCCACTGCTTGCTGACATCAGCAATCCAGGCTGCCTTTGTGGATATGCTGCAGATTTTCAGGGAGATTTTCTAGCATCCCAGCATACTCCCTAAGAAGGAGCTGCCGGTGCTGTGGCTCCCCTAAAACTTTCCTTAGCGGCAAAGAGCAATTTGCTTCCCATCATGTGAGGGAGAGAGAGAGAGAGAGAGAGACAGGGAGGGAGATTATTTTGGGGACTAGAAAATGGCTAAGCATGTGTCTACCCTAATTGGACTGAATTTAAATCCCGTTGCCTAGACATTTGTGGAGGAAAAGCAGAGAGATGTTAGGCAGAAAGGTAGAAATAAGAAATGTAGAGCTCTAAATAGCCAGGTCTTTATCCCACCCCTTTGGCCTGTAGAAAAGAGGAGTATTTTCCTCCAAGCTCTGGCTTGGCAGCCCGCCGCAGCCCATTGGCAAAGACAGCCGGTTTCTCAGCTCTTGAGGCTTTGGAAGGATTTGCTTAGGCCGATAGATTTTTGTGCTGGATGCTCTGATTTCCAGCTTTGTGAGAGGAAGGAAGCATTGATAAGGACTCTTTGATTTCCAGAGTGTGGGCAAAGCAAGGAGGAGGAAAAGCCCTCCCAGAAAGGAGAACGGGGAGCCAGGGAAGAGAAGCCGCAAGAGGGCTCGCAGCGCCCAGTGTCCCTGCTGCCAACCGCGCCAGCCGCCCCCTTCGGCGGGAGGCCCCTTTCCCTGCGGGCAGTGCAAACGGTGCGCAAGTTCCTCCTCTTTCTGCTCAAAGCTGCGCCTTTGGACTAAAAGGGGCTGACCCTTTTCAAAGGCACCGCAGGGGAAGCTGGGGGCACTTGCAGCATCGCCCCCGGCAGCCGTGCTCAAGCTTAACACCCACCTCAAACCCAAAGAGCTTAGGTAAAACCCAGCCTTCACAATGAAACCTTGCCGTGCCCCAACAAGACACAGTTGATACAAGTAGGAATAGATCCATCAAAGCTTGGTTTGATGCTGCTGATCAAATTCAAAAGAGGATGCAGCAAAAGGAGGAAGACATTTCAAGGCATTGAAAGTAGAACCATCAGACTCATGGTGCTGATCCATTGACAAATGTGCCACTGCCCGAAAAGACAGAAATTCATACTCAAACGGAGATCTCGGCACTTGCTTTCATGGTGTGTACTAGCGTCAGCAATGGATGGTTTGTTTCCTATCTTGCAGGGTGTTTGAAAGCATGAAGGAAAGGAACAACCACAGCAGAAGACATCGGCCTCGGAAGGAAGCAGAGCCTCTCCCCAAGAAGAAAAGACCAAATTAGAGAACCCTGCAGGTTGTCCAGGGCTAGCAAGAGTTAGGCAGATTAGTTAGATAGGAATACAACTGTTAGATATTAGTTAGATAGGAATACGATTATTTTTTAAGATTTTTGGGTTGTTTAATCTTCTACATCGTTAGTTGACATGATAGTAACCTCCTCAATTTAGTAGTTAAGATACATTAGTATTATTCAGGACTCATTAGTATTATTAGATTTATCAGTAAATGTCAGAGGTTGGGTGTTGTCTATGCTCTGCCATATGCTCTTTGTCATTTTGCCTTTGTTGAGAGCCAATCTGTCTTTATCATTAAACCAATGTTTGTTCCATTTTGTCTTTTTGTCTGTATGAAATGACTTTGGCAATGTTTGTTCCATTTGCCTGGTGTTGCAAAGACGGCACTTGCCCTGAGAGTAGAATCTGGGCAGGCGCCACCTCCCCCAGGCCCAGCCCCTTGCTCAGCTGGCAGCACTTCCTGAGGTGTGTCTCCTTTACTGCCGGTGAAATACCGCTGGGGCTTCAGCCTTTGATTCCTCAACATCTCAGCTGGGAGTGGAAAGGGAGGCTTTGTTTAATTCACTGAATTGCATCTGGATGAGTGGGCTCACCATATTTTCTGGCATAAAAGCAGCGGGTTGAGTCCTTTTTGGAGCCCAGCCAGATAATTTGCTTTCATTTTGGGGGACTGATGGAGCTGACCAGCTTGGAGGACGTTTCTAAGCCCTCCGATTCTATCCAATTCCTATCGGCATGCACCACAAAGGCATGGCTAGGTCAGTTTCAGTTTCTCTGGAAAGGACCAGTGTCCCGCTCTGGGCCTCCAGCAATCTCCTTAGCTAAAGCCGAGCGGGTGTGATCATTATCCTCTGACTTGTCACAGCTGGGGCACTTGAGCCAAAGAAGAATCCAAGTCACTCTTTTATGGAGGCCAGCAAATGGCCCTGCCTAGCAAGGCTTTGGTGGCAGGGGCTGTGGAGGGTGGATGGAGAGGGGGCGAGGGAGGGGGCAATTGGCAGGCTGCTTCTGGGAAGCCGAGGCAAGCTTGCCCTTGTCTGATGGAGCCGGTGCAGGTGGGCTTTGGAGGCTACAAAGTATCTGCCTTGCAGTGGGACTTGTTCCAGCTGCCCCCTCAGTTTGCTGGCCAGTGGGTAACATGCAGGCTGGGAAGGAAGCAAGATTGGGACTGAAGCAAGATTTCCTTTTCCTTAAGGACAGGCAGGGAAGCAGCAAAGCTGCCTGGCTTTTGTCATATCGGCCATCTAGGCATTAAAAGCAATGTGAAGGCCAGCAGTGGGGAAAGGTAATTCTGTTAGTGTTGCTTCCTTAGAGGAATGCCAGAGTCTTTTGGGACAACCACCGAGCTTCTCCAAGGGAGCTGGACGAGGGATCTAGAAATTCTGCATGACTGTTTGCTAGAGAAATGCCCGTGTGCTGTCCCTGTGTGTGTGTGTGTGTGTCCCCATCAGTTGGCCTGAAAAAGATCCTGTTTCTCTGAGTTTCAAGGGAGGAGTGATGAGGTGAGAGACCAGCTCAGAGGCCCAAAGGAGGGAAACCATGCAGTGACATTATTGGGCAGCAAAAGGAGAATTGAGAAAGGGGGCAGGATGAATGCCTCCACTTTGAGAGGAAGCTTTGGAGTTGGCTCTGCGCTGGACAACTTGCAAATTCCAGCTCCTCTCAGAGCTGGAGGAGAGCCAGTGGGAGGAGCCCTTCTGGTTCTCCAGGGCAGGAGATGAGGTCTGGGCCCTTGCACAGAGGCAGGCTCCTGTGCACCTTCAGCTGGAGGCACCTTGCAGAGAAGCACCGGGAAGAGCCAGGGCTGTCCCTGCACTGCTTTTGCCCGTCTCATCAGACGACTGAGGAGAAAAGGCCCAATGGGAAGCTTCTCAGAGCAAACTTGCAGCAGAAGTAGAAGGGGCAGAGGCGGCCCATGCCTCTTTCTGTCCCATGGCTCCCCCGGGGGTTCTAGATGGAATGTTGGGCTGTGCCCATAGCAACTGTCGTTGTCTCCTGCTCCTGCGGCCCTTGCTGGAACACTGCTGGAGCAGCGCTGGAGCAGCAGCTGCAGGATCAGCTCCTGGGCTGTCCCTGACCAGCCGCCTTCTGCACTCAGCGCCAGACCCGGCCTCTGCACTGACATCCTGGTCTCCTCGTCTGCCTCTGGGCATCCCCAGAGCACTTGGGATCCAATTGTCCAGAATCACTGGCACGTCCACTACCAGGGGCACACAGTGTCTAAGCCCGACTAGGAGTATGAAGGATAGCCAGAAAACGGCTTGGGTCAGAGAGCTTCCTGGGGCCTAGTCACTTGCTAGATGCCAGCCTTCTGCTGAAGCAGAAACAAGCTCGGCTTTTGTCTTTGGCACAGTAGGCAGCCCAGGCAGAGCCAAGCCAGGCCCAGCCGCTCTCATAGGCACCAGAACTCCCTGACCGCTGCCGTGGTGCCTCAAAGCACAACAACAGCTTGTGCAGAGGGGCCTAAATGCCTCTGAGACCGAGGGGCAACTTCTGGCGCAGCCTACACCCAGACACACACACAACACACTGCTCTGGCAGACAAGAAATGCACGGGATGTACTCAGTGTCTTCAGGCCCTGCTCCTCCATCATCTTGGGCTGCTGGGCTGCGCTGCTGCAGGAAGTGCCAGCAGCGGGGGCGAGCTTGCTGCTGCAGGCCGTGCCGGTCCAGCGCCACCAGGTGTAATTGCAGAGCCCGTCTTGAGCTGGGACAAGAAAGGATTGCCCGTCAGAAGGGTGGCTGGTACAGATGCCCCGCGGAGTGCACGGCAAAAGCAAGGCCTTGGGAAGATGCTGTCAGCCACCGCCAGGCCTCTCCAGCTAGGGCGTTTCCCATGTCCCCTTCTCAAAGGCAACTTTGGGAAAAGCCCAAAGGCTACTTGGATGCAGCCCCTCAGGGACACTTCCATCCTCCACGTCTGCAGCTTTTCTGCTAGACACTGGCAACAAGGTATCACTGAGGCTGCCAAGATCCAGAAAGAGATCAGAGCATGGCCCCAGAACCTTGTTGCTTTCCTCCTTCTGTCTTTTCCTGGGCAATGAAATCACCCCGGAGCTGGCATGCAACGGTCTGCTCAGAAGCCCGCAGCGTGTCCCTTCTCTGATCTGTTTCACGGATTTCCCCTCTCTATGGCAGCCTTTAGGGAGCGGCCCTTTGGAGCCGCCTTCCAGCCCCGCCCAGACCCACCCACCTTTCACAATGCAGGGCTGACAGGGATTCTCCTCTCCAAACTCTGCTCTGACCGGCTGGAAGTGAAGCACAGCGTGAAGCTAATTAGTCCATTAGGAGAGGGCAGGTCCCTTCCAGGGCCCAGTGTCTCCCAGATCCCCTGCAAGGCTGTCAGCTGCGTCTCTGGGCCGCTCTGTCCGCTTACCGACCACAGGCAGCCTGCACTGACAGTGGGCACAAGGCGCTGACTCCTACGCTGGGAATCATGGAATGCTGCCTCTTGTCTGATGCCAAGAGACATTCTCGGGCCCTCTCAGCATCCCAGCTTAAATGTCAAACTTCAGAACCCACTGGCCAGCACTTCCTTGGCCCTCCTCAAGCAGCACTACGTCATGGCAGGCACACCGCCCCCAGCATCTTCAGCCACGAACAACAAGGGCTGCTCCAAAACGGGAAGCCTGGCCCTGCACCAAAGGCAGTGCCAAGCTCAGCTGCCACTTACCGGCTCTGCGTGTTCAGGCTGTGGAGGGACAGCAGCTGGAGGCTTGATGTTCCTTTGCTGCTCTTCAGCCTCTTCCTCCATGACAGAGGCAGCTGGAGGAGCTGCTGAGCCAGCTGTTGAGCCCTGCAGACAGACAGAAGTGAGAGAGATGGGCAAAAGCCAATCCCTTAGGAGCTGCTTTCTATTGAGCTGGGAAAGGACCCAGAAGTAGAGGAAATCATAGACTTTGATACAAGTGGGACTCTGAGTCACGAAAACTCGAGGAAGATGGCTGCATGAGGTGCTACTCCATCTTGCTGTGCATTTGAGCTTCCCTGCTGGCTACAAGCAGAAAGATGCCTTGGAGCCATCCCGTTTGCCTTTCGTCTCTTGAAAGGCTCTTCACTGGAAAATCACCAAACGGCCAGTGCTCCCTTTGCTACTGCTGATGCCACCGGGCAGTTGGCCTTCCTTTCAGCCTCCCACGCTGGCACTCCACACTCGACTGCAACAGGCCAAGCTGGCAGAATTGCTGCACAATTCTCACATGCCAGCAACCTCTCAGCTTCCTTTGCCACTCACCAAAGGACAGGCTTGTCTCCACCTGCGTGTCAGGTGACCTGCAGCGAGCAAGGCAAAAGTTACCAGAGGCCCTTAGAAACGTGCCCGTGCTGGCGACTCCCACAGCAAGAGGCAGTCCCAACACAGAGCCACTTTGCCAACGTGCCTCCAGGAGCAACAGCTCTTTCCCACAGCCAGCAAGAGAACAACAAGGACGCTATAGTAGGCTCTGTCGACATTTGGGCCTCTTTTGCCAAGAGAGAACTAGAAACAGAGTGGTGGAAATGCCCGCTGCTCTTCAAAAGTTTGAGCTCCTGTTGTGCCCAACAGCTCAAGCAGCATTTTCCTCTTCTCTTTCCTGCATTTTAGATCTCTATTCTTTTAAATGGCATGCCCTAATTCCCATTCGTTGGCTGAAGATGATAGCCCAGCAAAGCTTCCATAAAGGGCCCCTTCCCCGTGGCAGCTCCCTGCTGAAGCAGCCCAGGAACAGCTGCTGGGCTCAGCAGCAAACCCTCCCTGCATTGGAGTTTGTGCTGCATCCCCAAGGGAATCGCAGTCTTGGCACACAATCAAAGGGTCAAGTCACGCAGCCAAGGCCTCTAAGGGGCAATGTTGGAGCGAAAGGCGCTTTCCTTCACTCCTGGAGAGAACCACTGAGTTGGTAGAAGTACTTCTGAGGATCTCCCCTCAGAGTCTGCCATTTGCAGCTCGTCTTGCTTGAAGCAGCAAGCTGAGGAAATGACAGACTCCGCTGCCACGCACTCTCCCGGGGAGGGAAGGCAACCGCTGCAGGTTGCACTGCAAATACTCTGCACCCGCCACCCAGTACAGATTCCCGCTTTTTAGCTGATGCTGCTGGCAGGACATTGACCAAAGCGGTGGCACCTTCATGGCCATTTTGTTCCCAAATAAACTGGGTCACTAGTGCTGCATCAAGAGCAGAGTGAAGCAAAAGCTGGGCAATGCCAGCCCCAGGAGAAACCTTTACTTACGAGTCAGCTGGGTCAGGTAGTAGCCGGAATAGACAACAGAAAAGATGGTGCAAACCGCAGCACAGACTTGCCCGATCATTTTGGCAGTGCTGCGCGGGTTTGCACACTGAATGCCACCCAAGGGAAAGCCAAGACTCCTCTCAGGGTGCAGGCCGTCCGCTGAGAGCTCCTTGCGCACGAGGATCCTCCTGCAGGGAGCGAGCGGAAGAGCTGCTCTGGACGACCAGGCCTTGCGCGCACTGGGACAACGCTGTGCTGACAGCACTGTGACATGGCACCGCTCCTTTGACCTCACAATAGCAGCTGCTCTGTGGCTTTCTTGTGCCCAGCAAGGCAACCTTCTGTACAGCTAATGCAAAAGAAAAGCCTGGGAAGTTCTCCTCACTCATAAAGCAGCAGAAAATGTCCTCCCAGCCCATAAGGCAGTGCTCAAGGCATCCCAGGGGAACTCAGAAAATGCACCAACCCAAGTGGCATCCAAGGAACCCAAGCAAACAAGACTTTTGGTCTCAAAAGCTTTGACTGAAAGCAAGTCTGCTTCTTCTAGGTGGCATCCTGGCTGGTTCTGAAAAGCCTAACTTCTTCAATGACATTTAGGGGGCAAAAGAAGCAAAGAGAATCAATTTCCAGGACTCTTGTAGGCTGCAGTTCCTTCTTTAGAATGTGGGTGCATGCTTACCTTTGCTCTGACTCCATTTGCAGGCTGACCTCGATTTTGTGGCAGGGAGATGCAAAGCTCCTCTGGTCCTGCTTGCTGTTTCTCTGGCAACTGAATGTCTCCGAAGATCCGGAAGATCCGTGCACTGATTCTTGGGCTGCCACACTTGTGTTGTGTTGGAGCTCCGGCAGCAGCCTGTGGCCCACTGCTCTGCAATGGCCTGCAGATGACAAACCCAAAGTAGACCCCTTTGGAACAGTCCAAAGCTGCAGTGGAATATTGGGATGCACAAGACAGAGAGTACTTTGGACCTTATTAGCATAGGAAAATCGATAGATAAAATGCCTTGGCAAAAGCAAATGGAACTTTGAAAATTAGATCTAGATAGCAAGAAGATTTAATTAGACAGGTTTACCAGAAAAAGAAAATCCTATTAAACAATGTAAGCACAAGGTGTTGTTACATGAATAAGTTTGTGTATGTGATTTCAACCTAATCATTGTAGTATACATTACTAGTCTCCCTAAAATAGTATATAAGTGCTCGTATCCCACAAGAAAATCGGATTCTGATCACCGAGTCAGTCTCCCTGTCTATCTCCATCGCCGAAAATTGGTGCCCTGTTTGAGGAAATGAATCTGCCTGACAGGCGGGGAGTCAGCGAGTCCCTGGAACTGATCTTGACGGTTAGAGAACCGCGTTTGGGCCTGCAATCCCTGTCTGCTGCGCTTTGACAGGTGAGCCAGGGGAACTAAAGGAATGGGAAAGGAAATGTTCAAAGAGAGAGACGTCTATGAAACCGTGCTTGCCCTTCTGGACAGGCGTGGCTCCCCCATCCCAAAGCACGACCTTAAGTCATTTTATGATGGGTGTCACACATGGTCCCCGATGCTACCCCTTCTTCTGTATTTAGTCTCCGCTTCCGGGACAAGGTCGGAGTAAAGCTCTATGACCTCGCTACACTGCCTGGCCACGAGCCAGAGCTCCGAATGCTTCCTGCTTGGAAGGCGGTCATGGACGCAATTAAAAAAGTGGGAGGGTGCGGGGAAGACTGTGAGGCTACAGCCTGTGAGGCTACCCTGAGACGGCCCCAGCCAGATTGAAACCTGCCCAGGTCCCACTCTCCATCCCTGGTCTGCACGCCCTCCCCAGCGAGTGCCAGGGATAGAGCCCGGTCGCCATCCCCAGTCCCACCACCACACTGCCAGCCATGCCAGAGCCGTCGCACACTTATCGCTTATGCAGCAGGCACTGACTCTAGCAGTGAAGGGGAGCTGGACTCTTTCAACCCTGGCCGTGAAAAAGATGCGAGCTTACTCCCTTTGGATACGTGTAACAATTGGTTACAGATAAAAAGGAAAGCCCTTAAGGACAGAGACCTTGACATTGCTGCAGAAATCTTTGTGGCCCTTGTGCAATTCGGCCTGAAGGGGGAAAATCCACAATGGGAGCCCCTAGATCACTTGGAAATTAAGGAACTGCACCATACGTACCGCTGTGCAGGAATATGGACTAGGGCCCCCCTACTTTAGTAATTTATTAAGAGCAAGCTTTACTACTCACCTCATGACTCCTCACGATGGTAAGTTTTTGGCAAATCTGTTGCTCACACCAACACAATATGCTATATTTATGCCACAATGGAAAAAAGGGCTGGAAAATTTAATTGCAATGTATGCAGGGCATGCAAACCAAGCCCTGGCTGCCTTAACTATTGACCACCTTGTGGGGGAGGGGGCGCATACCAAGCCTAATGGCCAAGGCACCTTTCCGAGAGAAGCCCTACAGGATATTAGGGCAGCTCGCCTGGCATTCCTTAAGGTTCCTGATGCCAAACTACTCAACAGTCCTTCATGAATATCAAACAAGGTCCGCAAGAGCCTTACTTGCAGTTTGTGGACAAATTGACACCAACATTGGAGAGATAAATCAATAGCAAGCAAGCCAGGGAGATTATACTCCTCAAACTGGCCGTCGAGAACACCAACCTGGACTGTAAGCAGCTTTTAAAATCTTTACCCCCTGAACCTGAACCCACTTTACTCCAAATGATACAAGCATGCCACCGCTTGGGGACATTAAAACACACCACAGCAGTCACATATCAAGCTGTGGGGCAAGGCATAGTGGATGCTTTTGCCATCATGAAATTAACCCCTGGGAAACAGCTGGCTTGTTTTGGCTGCGAGAGATATGGGCAAATCTGGAGAGACTGCCAAAGAACGCAAAAACCTAAAGCTCCGGGTGTATGCCCTTGCTGCTGGAAAGGCCCTCACTTTGCTAATAGATGTCGCTCCAAGTTCCACCACAATGGCCAGCCTTTGCAGGGAAACTTCTCTCGCAGCACGGGACGGCGATGCGCGAGGATGCAAATTCCGCAGCCGACGCAGCAGCTGGGAGCAACCATGAACTTCCAATCGGCCCTGCCCTCGCCCACCGAGCAATTGTCGCTGACTTACAACCAGCCACCCCAGGCAGTGCAGGAATGGACCTGGCAACCTCCGACACAGTAACATTGCTTGATTCATCTGTCCATTTGCTTCCCACAGGAGTTTTCGGATCGCCAGGACAGAATATGCATGCTTTGATTATAGGCAGATCTTCCACCTGGATAACAGGGTTGTTTGTTCTCCCTGGGGCTATAGACTCTGATTCCCTTGGGGAAATAAAGATCATGGCTTGGACACCCCCATCCACCCTGTGCAGTCCCGGCCAGGAGCAATATAGCTCAACTTATACCCTTTCCTGCAGCACCCCTGCCTGCACCCCCGATAGATGAATAAAGGGAGGGGGGGTTTAGTTCTACAGGGGTGCCACAGATTTTATGGATGAGATGAAGGACTACATTTTGTTCATCACGAAAAAGAGACTAGTGTGTTACAAGAATTGTCTGCTGACTATTTCTGTACTACTTCATGAGATAGGAGTTACAAGGATACCAGGGAAGGAGTTGCAGGAGCCCACACATAGTCCCACCCAGCAAATGGTACAAACAGATAACTAACAGAAATAACGACCAGGGAAAGGCTGGGGAAAGGGCAGGGGCAGATTAACACCCAGCAGGGAAACCTTTCCCGCTGACAAATGGTACAAGCAGATAACTCACAGAGATAATGACCAGGGAAAAGCTGGGGAAGGGGCAGGGGCAGATAAACAGGCTGCAAGGTAGGATATTTGCTTGCTTAAGCTTGATAGGACACAGTTTGCAAGGCAGGACATTTGCTTGCTTAAGCTTGATAGGGCACATATTGCGTTAATCATAAGATTTTGGTAATTTTCCACGGAGAAGTCACCAAATAAAGACATAGGGTGAAGAAGACACAGCTGAGGAAGACTCCGCAGCCTTTTATCACCGACCACCAGGAGACAGAAGGATGACCCTCTAGCAACAACCAGCACAGGCGCAGAGAACTCCAAGATAACATGGACTCCTGAAGGATGGAGAGGATAAAAGGACTGAATCAGAAACTAGTTGGCGCGGCAGTAGGTGGAGCTGAGACTCCCCTGTCGCCCAGCGCTGAGCCTTTGCTTACTTAGTATAACTGCTTCAATAATTAATAAATTCTTTGATTGGAAATTGCTCGTTTTGAGTCAATTTTATAACAATTTGGTGCCGTGACTCGGATGAGAGTTTGGAGCGGGTAAGATCTACCCAGAGTGGGGGGCGCCTCATCCAGTGCTTTCCGGGTGGCCCCTCTGGGAAGACCTCCGCCACTCTCACCAACGACCCTAAAATATATACTAGTAAGCAAACGGGACAAATTATACCGGTGAACCCCTTAATAATCTGTGCACGGAGTCCGGACGAAGACGCAGGACGCGTAAGTATAAAAGGGAATCCGTTCGGGCGGGGTTGGGATCCCGGAGTGTGGCGGTGGACAAGTGTGAATGAGAGGAGGGCCGGCAGCCGGACTCTCCAAGTGAGTGTGGACCCTTGAGTAGTGCGGTTCCCGCAGACCCGCAAGGGCTCGGGCCACGAAAAAGGGGAAGTGAAAGGAATTTGAGAGTGAAAGAAGGCACTCCGGACGAATGGGGCAGGGGAAAAGCAAAACCCCAACCCAAGTCAAACTCCCCCCCATTCCAAGGGACAGTCCCCTAGGATTTATGCTTAGTAATTGGAAGCATTACCCGGGGACCGAGATTAAGGATAGGGCCAGAATGATACATTATTGCATGGAAGTATGGGGTGGGAAAGAGATTTCAAAAAAAGTTTTTTGGCCCGTGTTTGGATCATCTGAAGACTGGGTTCAACAGGACTTGAACCTATGGGTAAATTCTAAAGAGCCCTTCTCGCAAGAGGAGAGTGATTATGCCAAAATATGGGTAGCAAGACCCGAAGTGTATGTTTTCCAATTAAGAGAAGGGAAAGGGGATCCGGACAAAAAGGGGAAGAGGGACAATCATTTGGGCGACTTAATTATAGCACCACCCCCATATGTCCCACCGCTAGCACCCAATGCCCCACCACCTCCACAACCACCTGCACCAAACAATAATGAAGAGGGTAACCAAGGGGAGGTTAACCAAACCGGTTACCAAGGCCCGATTACAAGGAGCCGCAGTAGGATGGAGACGGGGCTATTCCCTCTACGGGAGATGCCCATGGGTGGACCACAGGCGGGTATAGGATTTATTACTGTCCCCTTGAGTTCGGCAGATGTACGAGACTTTAAGAAGGACATGGGACATTTATTAGAGGACCCTTTTGGGGTAGCCGAGAGGGTCGACCAGTTCTTAGGACCAAACATCTATACCTGGGAAGAAATGCAGTCCATTTTGGGCATTCTGTTCTCTACTGAAGAACGGAATATGATAAGAAGGGAAGGAATGCGTATTTGGGACACGCAGCATGTCCAAGGCCCGGCTGCGGACACTAAATGGCCCCTACAGAACCCCCATTGGGACCACCAAAATGCGGCACATAGAACACATATGCAGGATTTAAGGACCATAATTATTCAAGGGATTAGGGACTCAGTCCCGAGGGGGCAAAATATAGATCGGGCATTCAATGATAGGCAAAAGAAGGACGAGTCACCTACGGAATGGCTCGAGAGATTACGGAGGAACTTACGATTGTACTCCGGAATGGACCCCGATAGCCAAACTTTACAGTCAATGCTGAAAGTTCATTTCGTTTTAAAATCGTGGGACGACATAAAGAAGAAAATCCAGAAGTTAGAGGACTGGCAGGACAGGGGGCTGGATGAACTGCTTAGGGAGGCACAGAAAGTATATGTCCGTAGGGACGACGAAAGGGACCGCAGACAAGTAAAGTTGATGGTCGCAGCAACAGGTGGGGGGAGGTACCAAAGAGAAGGGCGAAAGGGAGGTTCGAATGAACAAAAAGAGAAAAGTATAGGGGAGTCAGAAGGGGTGAAGGTATGTTTTTATTGCGGAAAAAAAGGGCATTTTAAGCGAGAATGTAGAGTCAGAATCAGAGACGAGAAGCAGTTCCAAATGGACTAGGGGGGTCAGGGGCTCTATTTGGTGGGGACCCGGAAAAATCATAAAGAGCCCTTGATAAAACTTAAAGTGGGTCCCCACAACCAAGAAATGGAATTTTTGGTAGATACGGGGGCAGAAAGATCCACGGTACAGAACCTACCAAAAGGATGTACCATCTCTAAAGAAACTGCCACTGTCATAGGGGCGAAAGGGGAACCTTTTGAAGTACGAATCATAAAAAATGTGACTATAGAATCAGGATCCAAAATAAGGATGGGAAATCTATTATTGGTACCCGAGTCAGATTATAATCTGCTCGGGCGAGACATGATTATAGAATTAGGGATTAGTATAGGTGTAGATAATAAGGAATTAAAAATTAAATTATGCCCTTTAAGGGTAGAAGATGAAAAGCAAATTAACCCCGAAGTCTGGTACACGCCTGAGAGCGTGGGACAGCTAAAAATCACTCCATTTTCGGTAACTATCAAAAATCCGGATGTCCCCGTCCGAATTAAGCAATACCCATTATCCCCAGAAGGGAGACGAGGATTAAAACCAGAAATAGAAAGGTTGTTGAATAATGGATTGTTAGAACCCTGTATGTCTCCCTTCAATACTCCCATCCTACCAGTTAAAAAGCCAAATGGCACCTATCGATTGGTGCATGATTTAAGGGAAATAAACAAGCGAACTGTAGCCCGGTTCCCGGTGGTGGCAAATCCTTATACCCTCTTGACTAAACTGGGGCCTGAGAATTTATGGTACAGTGTTATAGATCTCAAAGATGCCTTTTGGGCATGCCCTTTGGCTAAAGAAAGCCGGGATTATTTTGCATTTGAATGGGAAGACCCCGATACAGGAAGGAGACAACAATTAAGATGGACGGTACTCCCTCAAGGATTCACTGAGTCCCCTAATCTCTTCGGGCAGGCTTTAGAGCAAATTTTACAGGATTACCAAGCGGGGCCAGGGGTTACATTAATCCAATACGTAGATGATCTACTCCTGGCGGGGCAGCAGGAAGAGAATGTACGGAAAGAAAGTATTAAGTTATTGAACTTTTTAGGATTAAAGGGATTGAAAGTCTCCAAGGCAAAACTACAATTTGTCGAAGAAGAAGTAAAATACCTAGGCCATTATCTAAAGAAAGGAGAGAAGAGAATAGACCCCGAACGAATACAGGCGATTTTAGCATTACCAATTCCAAGAAATAAGAGACAAATCAGGCAAATACTTGGACTAACTGGTTATTGTCGTCAATGGATTGAAAATTACAGTAGTAAGGCGACTTTCTTGTATCAGAAACTTACTCAAGAGGGACTCCTAAAATGGGATCAGGAGGACACCGAAAGGCTGCAAGAGCTTAAAGAAAGCCTAATCCATGCCCCGGTATTAAGTTTACCTAATACTAATAGACCCTTCTTTTTGTTCATAAACGTAGACAAGGGGGTCGCATATGGGGTCCTTACTCAAGAATGGGCAGAGAAAAGGAAACCGGTGGCTTATCTATCAAAGATCTTGGACCCAGTAAGCAGAGGATGGCCTACGTGCTTACAAGCAATTGTAGGATGTGCTCTTTTGGTAGAAGAAGCCCGGAAAATTACATTTAATAGCAGCCTGAAAGTGCTGTCCCCCCATAACATACGGGGAGTCTTACAGCAAAAGGCTGAAAAATGGATCTCAGATGCAAGGCTTCTAAAATATGAAGGAATATTAATTGAGGCTCCAAATTTAACTCTAGAAACTACTAATATCCAAAATCCAGCTTCCTTCTTATATGGAGGACCAGAAGAAGCACTAACACATGATTGTATAGTGACTATAGAAGAACAAACAAAAATCAGACCAGATTTGGAAGAAGAGGAATTGGAAAAAGGAGAAAGACTGTTTGTGGATGGATCCTCCAGAGTAGTTGAGGGAAGGAGAAAATCAGGATATGCTATCATAAGGGGACCCAACCTGGAAGTGATAGAATCGGGACCCCTTAGTGGATCCTGGTCCGCCCAAGCATGTGAACTATATGCTGTACTACGAGCCCTGGAATGGTTAACAGGAAAAGATGGGACTATTTTTACGGACTCGAAATACAGCTATGGGGTAGTCCATACATTTGGCAAAATATGGGAGGAAAGAGGACTAATAAATTCACAAGGGAAAGATTTAGTTCACCGTAAATTAATATTAGATGTGCTCAGTGCCCTACGAAAACCCCGAAAAATAGCTATAGTTCACCTGAAAGGTCACCAAAAAGGACTGGATTTGAGAAGTAGGGGAAATAATGCAGCTGACCAGGAGGCTAAACGGGCTGCCCTGAGACTCCTCACTTTGCAGGAAAACATAAAACACTCCCAAATGCCAGAACCTGACCCCGACATCAAGTTTAATAAAGAGGAAGAGAATAAAATACAAAAACTAGGAGCTAAAAGGGATGCACAAGGAGCATGGAAATTAGCAGATGGCAGAGAAATAATACCCAGAACATTGGCACATAGATTACTGACTAAGATACATCAAAAAACACATTGGGGATCACAGGGACTGGTAGATTATTTTGCTGCAAAATATGTGAGTGTGGGAATCTGGGACATTGCCAAACAAGTAACCAGAGGATGCCTAATTTGCTTACAAGTAAATAGAAAAAATTTGAGAAAATTACCGGAGGGAGGCCGACCGCTAGCGAAAAGGCCTTTCTCCCACATCCAGATAGATTTCACCGAGCTCCCCAAAGTAGGGAGAACCAAATATTTATTGGTCTTGGTGGACCACCTAACACATTTTGTGGAAGCCTTCCCAACCGTAAGAGAAACAGCCAAAGTAGTTACGAAAATATTGATGGAAGAGATAATCCCGAGATATGGGGTCCCAGAAGTCATTGACTCAGATAGAGGGCCGCATTTTATTTCCCAAGTTACCCAAAACTTAGCAACAGCTCTGGGCATACGGTGGGAACAACATGCCCCCTGGCATCCCCAGAGCTCTGGACGAGTTGAACGAATGAATGGGGAAATAAAAAAGCAATTGACCAAACTGGTAGCAGAAACCAATTTGACCTGGGTTAAATGTATTCCTCTAGCGTTGCTAAATATAAGAACAAGACCTAGAGCTGATTTAGGGGTATCACCCTTTGAAATGATGTATGGGATGCCGTATAACCTAGAAAAACCTAACGAACATCCTGTCATTAAGGACACATGTGCACAAAAATATTTGGTGGAATTGACAAAGTACAGAAAGGCATTATGGGAAAAAGGTATGTTAGCACAACGGCCTCCTTTAGATTTTATCTTACACCAGGTACAGCCAGGAGATTGGGTGCTCGTGAAAAGCTGGAAAGAAAACCCCTTGACTCCAAGGTGGGAAGGACCGTTCCAAGTACTCCTCACCACAGAAGCAGCCATACGAACCGCTGAAAAAGGATGGACTCATGCTAGTCGCATAAAAGGACCGGTAAAACCCCCTCACAGCTGGGAGGTTTGCAGTCTCCCGGGAGAAACCAAATTAAAGCTGAAACGAACTGATAAATGATTTGGATAGTAATCTGGGTTGGAGATAACCATTATCTCCAAACCCAGCTAATAGGGAATCGGGAGGCTCTTGGATATTGCAAACTCTTAGAGGACGAGTTAAGAAAGCCCTACTTTAAGTCCCCGAGATTAGAACATAAAGGGCACCCATGGTGGAAGGGGGAAAAAGCACAAAACAAAGATATAAGGTTAAAGTGTAACTGGTTAGATTGTGACTGTCACCCCCTTGTATGCTTTTCCTGTAAATTGTGTCACGAACCTTGGTGGTCTCATTGTCGGAGTGGTAGAACACCTAGGGGAATTTGCACGCCGTGCTATGAGAAAGAGAGGAGACTAACTTCTATCATTCTTAGTAGCAGAGTTGCTACGGGGGAGGTAAAGCTTGGATCTGACGAGTGGTGGGAAACCTTTTCCAAAGGGGTAAATCCTGATCGGTTCTGCTACCACCCTAACGAACCGATCCCCTTTCTCCTGGACATCCTGGAAGTGGTGTGTCAGAAGAAAGCCCCCAATTTGCGGCGTGACCTCTCATTAATAAAAGCTGATAACTGGGCCGCCAGTGCTAAAAAGTGGAAACGGGAGGTTTATCCGGCTCCTGAAGAATACCTCTGCTGCCGAGAAGATGATAAACCCCGAGGCTCGCAGCAACCGAGTCGTCGGGCGAGGCAGAGAGGTAATAACCAGTGGAGTCCGTCGGAAGCCTCGACCCCCATATGGGATGTCCAGGAAATGTTGGCCGTCCTGCCCCAGGATTGGTAACCCACCACTGGGGAAACCAAAGGTAAAATTTAACCTGAGCTCCGACAATGACAGCCCCAAATTACAAGCCTTAATTCTTTTCTGGTGCATTGTAACAAGTTCAGGGGCAGAAGGGTATTCACATCAACCCTTCAAATGGTCACTGATTAGATGGGAAGACCAGTATGTTATCCAGACCAAAATCACGTCTGGCGCACCCAGCTTTTTATGTACTTTGTGTGATTTAATACCTGTAAATCCATGTTTAAATCAGTTTGGATATTATTTTTGTCCAAGCTCAAACCCGGGAAAAGGGTATTGTAACTATCCAGGACACTTTTACTGTGCTTATTGGGACTGTGTATCAGTAAGCTCCTTTGGGGGGAACGAGGACGGGTTTATCAGAACTGGATGGGGTCCATACGGGTGTACACAGCCCACTTCCACATATACCCAGAAAGAAGGAGGGTTAGATGGAACATGCAATATGATTTACATTAATGTGACAAAACCACATGACCAAGTCTGGTTATTAGGGAAAATGTGGGGAGCCCGATTATGGGAACCAGGGACAGACAGAGGGGGGCACTTTATAATCCAAAAGACAACCGTGCCACACGACCCTGAACCAATTGGACCAAACCAGGCGATAGCTGGAGAACAAACGCTAGGAGAAAATAATGAAAATGAATCAGAAACAGCCCCAATCACTAGTCTTCCAGAAATGTATAAGCAAAACTTTACTAATTCAACCCGAGGACCTGAAAACCCGGGAGAAGGGGACTTGTGGAAAATATTACAGGCCACTTTCCTAGTCCTGAATGAGACCCATCCAAATCTAACTAAGGAATGTTGGCTGTGTTACACCGTAAACCCCCCGTTCTATGAAGCCATAGGGGTAACGGCAAAAAGCAGACGAGTAAATGGGACCAACCCAGCTAGGTGCCTATGGAAAAAAGAAGGAGAAGAATTGAGAGGGATAACCTTGGCAAGGGTAACGGGGAGAGGAAGATGTATAGGACGAGTACCAGTGGAAAAACGACATCTATGTCAGGTTATGGGGAATTTGAGTGACCCTAAGAAACCTGCCAGCTGGATACTGCCAGCAGCAAATACTAAATGGGTCTGTAACACTCTCGGAGTCACCCCATGTATAAATATAGACCGATTTGATGAATCCAGTGACTTTTGTATTCAAGTATTGATAGTACCCAGAGTCCTTTACCACCCCGTAGAGTACGTTTATGAACAATATCAAAATATAGGACCCCACATAGTGAAACGGGAAATATTCACAACCTTCACTGTAGCAATGTTACTAGGAATAGGTGCAGCCGGGACAGGAACAGGAATAGCCTCACTCATACAGCAACACCGAGGATTCCAAGAACTAAGAGCCTCTGTAGATGAAGACCTCAGGAGAATCGAAACCTCCATCAAAGACCTCACAGAATCATTAGATTCCCTAGCAGAGGTAGCCTTACAAAATCGAAGGGGGTTAAATCTATTATTCCTGCAACAAGGAGGACTATGTGCTGCTTTAAGAGAAGAATGCTGCACATATGTAAACAAGAGCGGAATTATACGGGACTCAATGGCAAAACTACGGGAGGGGCTAGAAAGAAGACAAAGAGAAAGGGAAGAACACCAAAGCTGGTATGAATCTTGGTTTAACTATTCTCCTTGGCTTACAACTTTATTATCAACGATAGCGGGTCCACTACTTCTCTTACTATTGGGACTCACGTTTGGCCCTTGTATTTTTAATAAATTGATTAGCATTGTAAAAGGCAGATTAGAAGCTGCTCACCTTATGCTCATACGAGCAAAATACGAAACCTTGAAGATGGATGATCCAGAAGAATCTCTAGAGCTCAGCAAAAGAGAATTAGAGCGTTTTGATGAACAAAATTGAGTATCAAAACAAAGGGGGGATTGAGATGAAGGACTACATTTTGTTCATCACGAAAAAGAGACTAGTGTGTTACAAGAATTGTCTGCTGACTATTTCTGTACTACTTCATGAGATAGGAGTTACAAGGATACCAGGGAAGGAGTTGCAGGAGCCCACACATAGTCCCACCCAGCAAATGGTACAAACAGATAACTAACAGAAATAACGACCAGGGAAAGGCTGGGGAAAGGGCAGGGGCAGATTAACACCCAGCAGGGAAACCTTTCCCGCTGACAAATGGTACAAGCAGATAACTCACAGAGATAATGACCAGGGAAAAGCTGGGGAAGGGGCAGGGGCAGATAAACAGGCTGCAAGGTAGGATATTTGCTTGCTTAAGCTTGATAGGACACAGTTTGCAAGGCAGGACATTTGCTTGCTTAAGCTTGATAGGGCACATATTGCGTTAATCATAAGATTTTGGTAATTTTCCACGGAGAAGTCACCAAATAAAGACATAGGGTGAAGAAGACACAGCTGAGGAAGACTCCGCAGCCTTTTATCACCGACCACCAGGAGACAGAAGGATGACCCTCTAGCAACAACCAGCACAGGCGCAGAGAACTCCAAGATAACATGGACTCCTGAAGGATGGAGAGGATAAAAGGACTGAATCAGAAACTAGTTGGCGCGGCAGTAGGTGGAGCTGAGACTCCCCTGTCGCCCAGCGCTGAGCCTTTGCTTACTTAGTATAACTGCTTCAATAATTAATAAATTCTTTGATTGGAAATTGCTCGTTTTGAGTCAATTTTATAACAATGGACACAAAATATTACCTCTGAGCATCCAACATGCCAATGCAAAGGGACTCTGAAAGGCAGAGACACTCCTAACAGGACTCATTGATACAGGAGCCGGTGTGACTGTTATCTGAAGCAGCCAATAGCCCAATGAGCGGCGATTAACGACTCAGGGACTCTCCAGCGTGGATGGAAGGAGCGAAAGCCTGGAAAACCAACACTTGGTGCAAATAACAGGGCCTGATTGCCACAGTTAAACTTTTTGTGATGTCTGTGTCCCTGGTTTCGTGGGGGAAATATTTTTTAACAGAGTGGAGAACTTTTATGCATTTAAATTTTGTACAGGAGTCATTTGGGACCCTCGACACCCCCACAATGGTCCCCAGCTGAAGTGCCCCAGGCACTTTCAAGTATTGGAAGGAGCAGCCCAGCTATCAAAAGCCATAGTTCATACAGATCTAAAGCCCTGAAGGACACCTAGCCCTGGTCAGTTTTCCAGTTACTTGCCTTTTTTTTAACAATGTATTTGTTAATCAGTTTTTGGTACAGCTATTTAGTACTGTATTGAAATAAACACAGGCAGGGGACCTTCCTCCTCCTTGATGCCTTTATTAAAACTGATCAGCTCTGGTGGGGAGAACCTCTGGGTGGCTCCATGCTCATAACACTAGTGTTCCCAGGAGCGACTCACAAAAGGAGGAAGAGTGCAACTTCGTCCACTGATCCGCGGACAAGAGCTAAAAGTTCCATCCTCAAGACAACATAAGGAAATCTGCTGCTTTTTACTTCAACATTTGAGGTCTTGTGTGTAGCTGACATCTTTGAGATTAGGGTGATGGGTAAAAAGGCCTTGGTGGATGCTGGATTCTGTCCTCACGTCTAGTCATCACTTTGATTTGTCCATTTTGTGTTGGCTCGTTGTTTTAGGGGTTTTTGGCTTTGTTTTGTGAGGGGTCCATCCCGTTGCATGCAGGAAATGAGGTCATTTGCATGCCGACTCGATGTCCCTTCCCCTCCAGCGTCTGGGTGCCATCTTCCAGGGAGCAGCAGGGCGACGCTCGGCTAAGGGAGCCGTCCAGCAGCTGCTCCCGCGGGACACGGCGACCCGGGCCGGTAGCCCCGGCACGACCGGGACCCGCGCCGAGGCGGGAGCGCGCCCCCGCTCCCCGGGGTCACCCCCGGCACGGGCGGGCCCACGCCGAAAGGTGGGGCCCCCGCCGGGGCAGCGGCGGGCTGGCTCGAGGCGCTATTAAAAAGGAAACTGTTAACAGGAGATTACAACATGCAATTATTAACAAGAAATAGCTACAACTCACACTTGGCAGCAATTGCTTTAACTTGTGAACTCTGCAACCTTTAAAAAAATGGGCAGCTTTTTCTGCTCAGAACAATAGAACTAAATCTCTTTTAGTTTAGCCTTCAATGTTTATCTGCCATTACTCTTACGAAGCCAAACCTCAATCAATCCTACAAGCAATCTTTAAAAGCTGCTGCAGGGGTGCAGCCCCACCTGCAGCACCAGCCAGTGTTGAGATTTACCTTCTAACTTGTGATTTGTGATTTTTAACAGGATTGTTACTAGAACAATTCTAGTGTTGGTATAGAGGTGATGTCTTTTTACCTATTAATGACATAGCAAAACTGCATGGTTCACTGAGAGTAATTAGATAAGTCATAAATTCAAGATTCTTTAGCTCACATTCAAGACAAATCTTGAACTTTATCTGTAGTAATTTTTTGAGATTTAATTCCACTGTCGGCTTTTTTAGGTGCTTGCTTTTTACTCCATAGTTCTAACAAGGTAATTTTATTGTAAAGATTTCAGTACAGTTGTTTACTTGCATGTTGTTTACTTTGATGTTTAACCGTTATATGACAAATTTTCGGTAACATTTTTGTAATAATAGAGTTTAAATAAGTTAATTCTTGTTAAGATTGATTTTTGTTTAGTCTCAGCAATGTTAACTTTAAGTTCTTTTAGAGATACTTGATTAAGGTTAAGTTTTAGTGAAGTTGATTTTAAGTTTTGTTGAAGTATACCTGTTTGAGTTATAAGACATAATTCCTTTGCTATAACAAGTGAATGACATAAAGTCTGAATGAATTTTTGTCAAAATTTGCTCCTTTAAATTACAAGATAACACTATTTTGCTCTAGAAATAAGAACAGTTTTTGCTATTTTATTTTTTAGAAGCAATACTGAAGAATGAGAAACAATTCCATATTAGGACTGTAATTAGTTAGGAGTTATTTATTGCCTTCTTTTACTTTTTTGCTTTAATGTCATATATGTCTAGGGAAATATTACCTTAATTTCTTAAGACCATTTTTACTGATATATCAAGTAACCCTGATTATGGTGTTGATTTTGTGATGTGAATTTGCTGTCTTTTTATAACCAACATTACTTTTTTCATTTGCTATTTGTCTATGGTCCCATTAACTAACTATTTAACTAACGATAAATGAGAAAACCAGCTACTTTTCAAACCTTCACTTATTGTTCTCTAACTATTTATAAGACATCTATTATTTTTCTAACTACTAAGAGGTTTCTAAAATATATTAAAAAGACTCTTCCGGTTAAAAGCCTAGACCCTAGCCAAGTCCTAGCTTTAACTAGTAGAGAAAATTTTCTGCACAAAAATTATATTCAAGTAATTTTGGCTTACCAAATTTAGACCTAGAACAGCTAAACCTCCGTTTAAGGTGAACTTAGAAATCTTACCCGAGAATGATTTTTCAAGCCCTCACTTTAAAAAAATAAAGCTTGCCGATTACTACAGACTCTAAGTAATGGTACAATATTCAAGAAATTGATCATGTATTCTTTTAAAACACCATTCTATTTCTCATGTGCTATAATTGTATCTATTATCTGATTAATTTTTACTTAGTAAAAGTTTATTGTTATGTTACATACTGTTTTGCTTTGATGTTACCTTCTCATGTTCATAATGAGAAACACACATGTTATTAAAAAGCAAAAGAAACAGGGGGGAATATAGCTCCTCCAGAACTTTACACGAAAAAATTTTTTTTGAAAGCAGATCAAATCACATCAAATTGGATCCCTTAACCTCATGAACCACACCATTGGTGGAACCCCAAGGATTAGAATTCCTGGGTTCTGTGAAATTGCATTTTTGTCTTCATTTTAAATACATGGGAAGGAATCAGTCTAAAAATGCTTCTCCCTATCACCCTATCTATAAGAATTAAACTTGCAGTACAATTACACTTCTGGCAGACTTTCTAAATCCAGTAATGCAGCTGCCATCAGGAATGTTTTTAGTTTATAAAGATCAAGCCTGAGATTTTAGTGGCTGGAGTTTTTAACTAAATGATTCTTTTTAGGATGGGTATGGATGTGGTAATTTTGATAATAATTATATTAATCATGATACCTTGCTTGCTTCAATGTGTGCAGAGATTAATTAATAAGACCATTAAAGGAGTGGTTTTGGTTGACACAGAAGGGGGAGATATTGGGGTGCACGAGACAGAGAGTACTTTGGACCTTATTAGGATAAGAGAATTGATAGATAAAATGCCTTGGCAAAAGCAAACGGAACTTTGAAAATTAGATCTAGATAGCAAGAAGATTTAATTAGACAGGTTTACCAGAAAAAGAAAATCCTATTAAACAATGCAAGCAAGAGATGCTGTTATATGCATAAGTTCGTGTATGTGACTTCAACCTAATCATTGTAGTACACAGTACTAGTCTCCCTAAAATAGTCTATAAATGCTTGTATCCCACAAGAAAATCGGATTCTGATCACCGAGTCAGTCTTCCTGTCTCTCTCCAGCGATGACAAGAAGCCATCTCAAAAGGCAAACAAATGAGGCTCTCCTGCACTTCAGCTGTGCCACTCAGCTACACAGCCCTGGGTAGACATCGCGGAGCACAGGGACAACAGAAGGCACAGTAAGAGGGACAAAGCCACCCAAGCACACAGACTTTCCATCATTGCTGAGCCCCAGACAACCTCAAGTGCGGCATCACCCACCAGTCCTGTACTGTTGACAAAGAGCAGGTACAGCAGGTGCCGGCCAGGGTCCTGCCAGGCACTTTCTCTCTGCTCTCCTGTACTGCCAGCAGACATGCCTGCCTTCTTCGTTGCACTCTCAGAGCCTCATACCTATTAGCCACGGCCACCTGGGAGACGGGAGCAGTCACAGGGGAGATGTGCCGGCTACACCGAGCAGGAACCAAAAGCATCCATGGGCACAGCTGAAAGCCTGGATCTGCACAGGATGTTCTGGCTGTGTCACGATCCGCTCACGCGAGCAGGGAGCTGTGATGGGTCATTTTCCTGATCTCAGAGTGCAAAACACAACACAGTGGGGATTTCAGTATTAATCCAAACAAAAGCACCTTTATTGAATGCAAATGCAAATGCCATAGAGGGATTAAGGGAGAGGAAAAAGACAGACAAAAGAGGAGAGAGAGAGAGGGGATATAGCTAGCAAGTGTAGAAAGACAAAGTCCTTGTAATCCAGCTGATGGAGTTCACCTAGTCATGTTGGGAAGCTCTCAAAGGTTCTGGTTAACTCAAGATTCTGTTATAGTCCATTGCTGGGGGGGGGAAACAGATCTTGAAGAAAGTCTATTGAAACCGCTGAGGGGGAAAAAGATCCAATAAAGAATAGACATAACAGGTAGTCCATGTTCTCAGCAGTAGGAGAGGAGCAATGTCTTCTTGGTCCAATGGCCACACTTGCAGGCAAATATCTTGCTGTGGTCAGCTCGGCTCCCCCACACAGCTCCCCCGTGTTGGGGGTTTCAGTCTCAGTCCTTGGGAAGGGGGAGCTTCTCATGTCTCAGTCCTTGAGAGAGAGGCTTCTTCCATCTCAGTCTATCTGTCACGGTGGTTGAAAAGCAGATGAGGGGTCTTCTTTGGACCACCAAAGGTTACCCCAGAAAAGTCCAACCGGGCCAAGAGGCGGGAAAATTCCTGGGCTATTGTCGCCAAGCAGGTGCAAGCACATGGGGTGCCTCGCCCCCTGGCAGGCCCTGCTGGAAGCAGTCACTGTAGACACAGCTGTCAACAATTGCTTGGCAGGCCAGAACTCTGCTCAGGGGCCTCAGGATTTCTGGCCTTTATCCAGCACCGCAGGCCAGGATTCCAATCAGGCTCCTCAGCGTCCCCAACTCGGTCCTTGAGACAGTCATGAGGCAAATGAGGGGAACTTCAGACCGGCTCTCACAGGCTGCCCTGCTCTTCACTGGCTTTTGGCTGGAAATGCATTTGCACTTTCTTCCTCATCGAAAAAGTCCTCGGCTGGGCAAAAACTGGCCAATGGGCAGCATTCCAAAGGCAGTGTAGGTTGCAGCTGATCAAGGAACGGAGACTGTTCCCAATTCCAAACCACACCAGAATGCCCTTAGGAAGGACTTTCCATCTTTAAGAAAGAATGGCCAATTCAGAAGTGAATGTAGAGCCTTATTCCCTGGCTGACACGAAGGGAATCTTCCAACAGGCTTGAGGGTGTGTAGGACTATTATTGTCAGTCCAGCTCCAAGCTGCCATTGCAGAAAGTAATCCTGAAGTGGTCCTGATCATCTCTTCTGCTTCCTCAATTGCTTCGCTGCACGTTTCCTTCATTTTCATTTGAAAAGCTCTTAGAGTGGGTGTTGTGGTCTGTTTCTAGAATGTTCTGTCTCCCCCATATTATGGTGTTAATGGTTCTGCCTTTTTCCACAGTTACTTGTCAATTTCCCAACCCCTCCCCGGTGGCCCCAGTTACTGATGTATCATTTTAATTCCCCGCCCCCAGCTGCCTGCCAGTCACCCGGCACTCCTGCCTCTATCTCTAGAACCTTCTAGCCAGGGCGTCAGGTGATTGGTTCAGGGGCCAGGGCCCCTCCCTCAGTTTGTTACAATTGGTTCTCCCTTTATGTCTGTCACCTATGTATCACCCTTCCCCAGACAGGCTAGAAGGTTCTGGAGATAGAGGCAGGAGAGCTGGGTGACTGGCAGGCAGCCGGAGGCGGGGAATTAAAATGATACATCAGTAACTGGGGCATCCGGGGAGGGGTTGGGAGATTTACAAGTAACTGTGGAAGGGAGGGGAACAAAGGCAGAACCATTAACACCATAACATGGGGGAAACAGAACATTCTAGAAACAAACCACAACAAGTGGGGATTTAGATGGCGGGGCCCATGCAGCCTGCAGAGAGAATAACAGAAGTACAAACAGTCATAGAAACAGCACCAGCATTAAACCAGCCCCACAGCCAAGCAATTTCTCTGAAGTATTTTGTCTCCAATGACTGGTTACCAGTCAGGAGTCTAAAGGGAATCTAGGAAGCCAAGTGTTCTGATCAGTTTGGCAGGACTAGCACACACACCTTCACTGAGTCATTGGCTAGGTCGCAGCCTTCTGCTGCTTGCAAAACAATCCCAGCTTTTGTCTTTACTGCACAGGGAAGCTCAGGCAAAGCCCACCCACTCCCACCTTTTGCCTCAATGGCAAAAGGAACGCCCCGAGTGCTCCCTGCCAGCTTCCAAGCACCACAATGGCTTCTGTAGAGAGTCCAAATGTCTGTCCAGCACCAAGTGAGGAGGAACATGTGCTACAGCTCATGCTGAGGCACCCACACGGTACACTGCTTGATCAGACAAAGGATGCACAGGACGTACTCAGCAGCTTCAGGCACCTCCTCAGCAGCCTGACTGGCAGCCCACTCCCACGGCTCTAGCCTGGCTCTGCAGGGGGCTTCCTGTGGGACCTCCCTCCTTCTGAGACAAAGCTCTGGCTTTCCCATTCTCTGGGCCTGCAACGCCATTCCTGCCTTCCTCAAACCTGCACTCTGGTAGCCTCTCACCTGACCGGTCCTTGCCCTCTTGGCACCAAGGTCTCTCCAGCACTGTTTACCAAGGGACAATGCCACCCAGACAGACAGTGTCCAGAGAAACAGTGCCCATAAGGAGCGCAGAGCAGTCCAAAACAACACACAAGCTCTCTTTTCACAGCCTTTGCCTTTTGACTGGCTCTGCTTCGCACCTCTTCTTGTTCAGCTTGCATGGTGGCAACTTCTTGCTTCATCTCAAGCAGATTTTTCTCCTGCTCCTTCTGTACCTCTGCCAGGAAGTTTGCCCCTTGTGCCAGCAGCTGCTGTGCCACCAAACACTGCCCTTCCAGCTCCTGGTGAGGGGAGAAAGACACTTCCACATGAAGTCCCAGCCATCTCCCCCAAGAATCAGTGGAAGCTTCATGCCTCACACCACCCCCCAACTGAAAAGTGCATATCACTAGTGACTTTGTGCCCTCCAGCAATGCTGTTCTAATCCAAAAGTTAGAGGGAGTGTCAGCAGCTGGGAGAAAAGGAGATGCCACCATGCTTTCCTGCTCTGATGGCTGCCTGTTCCCTGGCCCCTCTCTCCTCAGGATTTCTACCTGCTCTCAGAGGCTCTGTTCTCCAAGTGCTGAAGTTGTCCTTGTCATCTCCTTTGCTTCCTGCATTTCCTTGCTGCAGGGATGACAGCAATCAGCCTGTCAGAAGAGGCTTAAGAGAGGCTCCGCTGATTGGAGAAATGGATGCTGCCCAAAGGGAAAAAGAAACAAAACAAACCATATTAAAAGAGACAAAGGAAAAAGGAGCCATTCTTTTCCAAACTGAGTTCCTAACAGGGTCAGGATGGATTCCTCTGGTGCCCAGAAATACACAGACATCGGACTGAGGGCACCAGCAGCACATCTGCCTTCATGTCCAGGATGCTGCTATTGCAGGAAACATGGCCCAGAACTGCACTAGTCCATTCCTCAAAGTGGCGTCACTTCCTGGGACTTTGGTCCTGATATCACTGTGGGATTGCTGCCTGCTGTCCAAAGGTTTTGTTCCTTTCAAGAAAGCCAACAGACTTATTCAAGATCCTCTTTGCTCTAGACATGGGCTATTTGAGTGACCAAGAGAGATCTGGGGCATAAGGCATTCCTCAAGAGACTCCCAAGAGCTCTGAAAATTATTGATCCCACATGTTGTTCTCAGAACCGCTGGACATGCAGGTTTTCAGCAGCAAGCCAGGAGCAAGGACACAAGCAGCAGGGCACAGATGTGCTCAGCTCTGGCTTGCAGGAAGAGCAGTGTCTGCCTCGGCATGCACCCCCTATCCTGTGCCAGCTGGCATCTTCCTTCACAGCAGGCACAGCCAAGGAAGTGTCCTGGTCAGCAGCTCCTTGTCTGCCACAAGACCTGGCAGCAAAGCCACAGCGATTCTCATCTACTTGACCGGGCCAGGCAGCACATGGGGCTGGCACAAATCCTGCACAGCTGTCCCCGTTTGGCTGGCAGAAACCTCTAAGAGTGCGACAGGAGGGACAAGCTGGGTGCCCTCAGATGCTCCCAGTGAGCTCCCCCACAGCCCCCGCCTTCCCACAGACCAATCTAAAACCGCTTGGCAGGGACTGCTTTCATTGTGTTCCTCAAACCCCGTCCCTGGCATTGCAATACTTCGGTTCCTTTGCTACCAGGTAAACCTGAATACACCAGCCGAGAGCAAAAGAGGGCCACAGAAAAGACCAGAGGGTGGGAATTCTCCTCTAAGGAAAAGCAGTGAGAGTTGTGCTTGTTTAGCCTGGAGAAGAGGAAGCCCCATGGAGACCTTTCCATAGCTGTAGGGCCTTCCAAGAAAGATGGGGACATATCTTTTAGCAGGGCCAATTGCAAGAGGACAAGGGGCAACGGTTTGAAGCTAAAAGACACTCAATTCACATTGGCTCTAAGGAAGAAGCTGTTTATGAGGAGAATGCTGGAACACTGGCCCAGCCTGCCAAGAGAGCTGGGAGAAGCCCCAAGCCTGGCAACATTCAAGGTTGGATGGCACTCTGAGCAATCTGATCTACTTGAAGATGTCCTTGCCAGGGGCCGTGGCTTTGGAGTAGATGACATTCACAGATCCCTTCTAACCTCAAGCAGTCTTGGATCCTACTTGGTTTCCATTTGAAAAGCATCCAGAGCAGAGATTACTATGTGGGGGCCCATCTGATTGCCTGGAGTTTGGCCAAGGAGCAAACCCTGACAGGGAACAGCTGTTTGGCCTGCAGCCCCTTTGCCTTGTACCTGCAGAAGTTCCTTGGCAGAGCCTCGCCTGTCCACATCCATCTGCAGGCAGCAGCCCAGAAATTCACACAAGCCACGGGGTAGCCTGAGCTGGTGCAGATTTGGTACCCCTTGCTTGCCTATCAGGTAGTTAGCCTGAAGTGAAAGGAAACAGGAGATTCTACGTGATTCTTCCATAGCCTTCAGTGCTCACCTAGACCCCATCTTTTAAGCTGCAGTCTACAGTGGCAATTTCTCGCCTTAGCAGACGGTTAGACATGAGCCTTCTCTCCCAAAGGAAGAAAGGTCCCAGTGCAGCCCCAGCTATTCCAAGCTGCACCAGGTCTAGCCTTGACAGCTGATGGGAGTCCAAGGGACGGTTTTAGAAGTGGGCCTTGCTGGAAGCACTTCAAGCTGTGGAAATGGGATTTTGTCTAATAGACAGGGACCAGAAGGACACGCCTAACTGAGCACATTTGCACCTTACCCTGTCACTGGTTTCCCGAATATAAGGAGCCTCTCCTTTGGCCATTTCAATTCCCACGATGCCAAGGGACCAGGTGTCCACTTTGGGGCCGTAGGGCTCTCCTCTCACCACCTCGGGTGCCATCCAGCAGGTGGTGCCGACCATTGACCTCCGTTTACTCTGCTCAGGGCTGAGCAGAGCACAGAGGCCAAAATCAGCTGAGGAGATAAACAAACACTGCTTCAAGTAGGAGACCAAGGAAAAGGGTTCTTCACTCTAAGTCCCAGAATGCAGTGCTGAATCGTGCTGGAAAAGCAGCTGGGCTCTCTTTCCTCAGGGCTGCAGCCAAGGACATGGGCAATTGTCCACTTAACAACCCTCCCACCGTGGCTTTTCCTCATTCCCCTGATGTTTACATTGTAACTCTCTCCTTTTGCAAGGAACACACACAGAAACCAGAGTTACTCTTGGTACCTTGTTGCCCTCTAGACCACCCAGCACCCTCCAGCTGTGCCCTGGGCTTGCAGAGCACTCCCTGCACTCTCACCAGCGCCACTGCTGGGCACCCGGCAGCCACTCCCAAGCAGCCACACACCGCCTCCCCAGAGCGCTGCGCCAGACCAGGAATACCCACCCAACTTGACGGAGCCATCCCGGCCCAGAAGGATGTTGTCACTTTTGATGTCTCTGTGGATCACCTGGTTGGCATGAAGGAAAGCCAAGCCTTGCAGGCACTGCGAGAGAAAAAAGAAACAGGAAGCCAAAAGTCAGCCTGATCTGATTGCATCACACGCAAATGGAGGCTGCTCCTGAAGGTTCACAGATCTCAAAGCAGCAGCGAGTGCAGGAAAGAGGAAGAGCTTGCTGCTGCAAGACTCGGAGAGCAGGATCTTTCCAAAGGAGGCATATTAGCTATTGAGGGGAAACATCAGTCGTTGCTGGAGACTGTCCCCTGCAAAGGCAGTCAGAATGACCGCTGCTGCAGTGGATGCTCTCTCCCTATCTGGAGGACAAACAAGGGTTTGCCAAAAGAGAAAAAGTCCCTGCCTTGGGTACCAAGGGGATCACTGTCGGGCGGGAGGCTGCAGGACAAGGGTTATATGTCTGCCTCGACAGAACCTGGAAGTAGCTCATTGGTCAGTTTTCAGCGGCAAGCACCATGCTGGGTGCTATGCCATCCTTTGAAGTGGAGACCTGTGACAGGTGAGTCTCTCTTTGGCTTTGCCACTGGGTGAAAACTCGCACACCAGCACCTTTGCACTTACAGGCAAAGAAGGCAATGCAGAAAGGTTTGGGGCAAAGGCTTGGAGAGGAAAAGGGGAGAACAGAAAATAAAAATGAAAAAGAGACAGGGAGTTCAATAATGGTAACTCAGAGTAAAGAACAGACTACAGTAAGGGCAGGGACTCTGACAGGCAGTTCAGTGCAGATGCCCCTTCTTCTCTGAAGCATGAGAGCAACACAGAAAGAAAGTTCTGAACATGGAATCGCTCACTTAGCATCACTTTCGAACTACGAGCCCGTCCAAGCCATCCCAAGCACAAGCAGGACCCCTTACCTCCCGACACACTGTTGCTATGTGTCCTACAGCCATCCTTCCCAGGCTGACCACATCAGCTAAGGAGCCTCCATCCATATATTCCAACACCAGCAGGACAGCGTCATGGACAAGGTAGCTGCAAGATGAAAGCAACAGCGTGGAGCTGAATGTGCACAGCTAAATTGCCGTATGGAAGAAAAGACTGCAGCTGAGTTTTGTTTCCAGGTCACTGGGAAATGAAGACGGAATCAAATGAAGACACACTCCACCCAGGCTATCCAGTGCCCCGTCATCTGTGCTGCCTCAATGAGGAAGGCACACCCGTGGAAAACGAGATGGCTTAGGTGGCAAGAAGGGGAAAAAGGCAGTTTGGTGAGGGCAAAGATAAATCCGGAAGCGGACGCATCCCAGCAGCTGCTTCATCATCTTCATATACAAACTGCACCATCAGCTCCAGCAGCAAGGAGACACAGTTTTCACAGCTTTTACTCAGGGCACGTGGGTGTGCAGCACTGCCAACACCCTTTGGAAAACTTTGCAGAAAGGAAAGTACAAACAGGAAAAACCATTTCAAACCTGGCAAATTATGTGCCTCCTAGCCTAGTCTTTTGGCATGCAAGGCAATGAAAAATAGTGGGAATGGTGCAAGGGAAATCATCTCTGGGATGCTTTCTCAGCACTTCTCCTCCAACACTTGGAAAAAATCACGCCCCAAAACAGCAAAACGTGCAGCCAGTGAACATACAGGCTGCTGGCTTAGTAAGAGAGCCAGGCTTCTGAGATCAATCTTCAAGCTGTTTATGCCAGGAACCACTGATGGGGACAAAATGCAATCTCCTGCCATGCCTCATACAGGAGTGGATTGATGTTAATTGAAAGATCCATTTTCTGTCAGAACTACTTACCTTTCAAAGTAGGTGACAATGTTGGGGTTCCTAAGTTCCCGCATGACCAGGATTTCCTTTACCACTTCCTCACAACCCTGGTGCTGGAGATTAAGTTGCTTTACGGCCACCTACGATGACGTTGAAAGCAGTGAGGGACAGACATCACCAGAGCCTCTTTCTCTGTGAACTCACGGGCCCGGGTGCCTTGACACCTCGGTCAAAAGGGACTCTAAACCATCAGCCACAAAGTGCTAACAGCACTCTCTGCACCCACAGACTTCTCAAATAGACTTTGCTTAGCACTACTATTATCGCTTACACATGTTTTGCAAGCCAAAAATAATTTTGCTCCTTTGAAGACAAATTGAAACCACTGGCAATACGTTAGCATTTCTAGGGGCTTTGACCAGCCTTTCAGAGACGGCTGCCATTTCCATTGTGTGCCAAAGTAAACACATATGTGACAGGGAAAACGCTGTCCAAAGAAGAACTCCAAAGTGACTCAAAGTAAGTTACAATCCTAGCACATCCTAACTTCTTCAGTTTGGGTTTCGCAACTCCGAAGAACAATCTTGCACATGGCTTAGACTTGTAATTATTTAGTGGGTTTATAAATTAATAACCCTTTCTGTGGTACACTGTGGATGCACCCCAGGTTATAAGCACCTAAGGGCTTAGGCCTTTTGGATGCCTCCTAGACCTCCCCTCCCTCCAAGTGCAGTTCCTGAGCCCAGCACTGCAGGTGGATAAGGAACTTCGTTATCTAATTCCTTACTATTAAGGAAGATGGAATGTATGTGCTGAGAGCCAAAAACCTCAATTCAGGACTCTGAACTTTTAGCCCCAAAGAGCAGCAGGACTCTCCAAGACACCACCATGTCTGTGCGGTACAGACAGCATCTCTCTAGTGGAATGTCACCCACACAGGATCAACACAAGGTTGTACTATTTAAGGCTCTTCAACAACTCCTTCATATTGATCTCTGTGTGTGTGCGTGTATGTCAACTAGGTTCCCTAGGACTGAAAGGCAAAACTGTGCTCCACACCAGATCTCTCCTTCTTTAGGTCTTGCATGATATTTTCCAACTGAACCACATGATGGAAAACAAAATATCTGTCTGAACCTGTGCTTAAGAGGAATTGGGCTGGAATGAATGCTCTTGCCATCAGCTAATCTATGCAGATTCATCCAGTAAGTCCAAGCTAGGGTGTCCTTCTCTGAAAGACACCACTGCCATCTTTGCATTCATTCAGGTGGGTAGGAAGGACAAAGTCTGTCCAAAATGCATTTTGCAGCCTGCCTCTAGACAGGCTGCTTCTGCGGGACAGCCTTTGCAGCAAAGACAGGCGGCCCAAAGCTCTGGCCACAGATCACATCCCAAGGGAAAGCACTCAAGAGCTGCAAAATCCGTGTGGGCACTTACCGCTTGTCCTGTGGCAGCATTGAAGGCCTTATAAACAGTTCCAAAACCCCTAGAAAAAGAGCAGAGGCAAAAACAGAGAAGTTGTTCAGTGCTCAGAAGCAAAAGGCAGCCCAGGCAGAAGCTCTCTGCTGCCTGCAGTGCCTCTAAAACACTGGGCTTTGTCTGCTCTTCAGCCAATGGCCCAGCGGCCCAGCAGCCCTCTGCCATGCAGAGTGTCCCAGAGGAAAGCTGGGTCCAACAGGAAGAAAATGGGCCGCTACAAATCTCAAACGTACACACTAGATTATGCATGCAGGGGTGTTCTTTGCCTTTTCCTTCTCGTGTCTGTGCCTGTGGCACGCCTGCCCAGCCAATGAAACACACAGTCCTGCCGGGCCTTCTCGCTCCTCTCTTGTGATCCTACCTGTCAAACTCAGGCAACACCACACAGCCTTTCTTATTTTCCTGACCACTGAATATCCAGCAAAATACTACTAAGAAATGCTACTGAGAGCTGTTATCTGACAGCTATCAGGTGGGAAACTGCTCTTTCAGGTTTTTCTTCTTTCATGAGTGTGGCCATATTACTTGGAATCATACAAAACCATGGCTCATGGGAAAACAGGCAATCTGGTGGCACATCTTGGAGGGACAGGAGGGCTTCCAGGTCCTGCTCCTTGAGGCAGCCAAGACATTGCCAGAATCCAAAGATTCATAATCTTTGATGAAGCCTTGTACTGCCTCAGCACTGAGACAGGGACAATCTAAAGCCAGGGTCTGAAGATGCTTGCAGCTTGCCTGACTTTCCATGGGATATTGCACCACCAAACTTCCTGGCCCATGGTTCTGTAGAAGTAAGCCTGGCTGCACTCACCCACTGCCAATACGTCTCCATCCCGTGTACTTCTTTTCCGGACCTCCCAAACTCACAACACGCCCTGAAAGAAACAAATTGCAAGAAGCAAACTTCAAAACAGAGATCCTGACTTCCAAGACAGCTGAAACCCAGCTCCACTCTCTGGGGCTCTGAGCAATTTCTGGTCGCTTGGCTAACAATAACATCAACAAGAACAACAACAACAACAGCAGCAGCCCCAGCAAGACAGGCAGCTCTGGCCTGCACAGAGTCTGATTCTCCCACACTCCTTTGGAGGGTTGCCTTGAAGGGAAACTAAGCCCATGGAAAAACCATCAGAACAGACAGAGACCTGAAAAGAATGGACACCAAGGCAAGTGGCTGTCATCTACAAATGGGAAGGAGGGCTGAAAACTCCGGACCCTTCATTTTCTTGGCAAGAAACACTCTCTTGTGAGATTCAACAAAAGGCTTCATAGTTCCAAGGATTAAATGCACCCTAACATCTGGGACGAATTTTTATCAACATCCTCTTTTTTTCGGATCAGAAAGAATATTGCAAAGTGAATTCCAGGAGAGGAGGGGATTTTCTCTACTTCTCAGCAGTTTGCCTAAAGAATGCCTTGACATTTTTAGAGAACAGCAGCTCATGCTGTGCTACATCCAAGAACAATGGCTGTAAGAAATAGAACCCTTTTCATTTATGAGCAGGCTAAGTTCTGAAGACCACTTTGCCCGTTCCCCATGTAGCGAAGAGCTACAAGTCCTTGTCTTCAGCCTGGGCTGAAGCAGTCACTAGCAGCAGAAGCAGTCACTAGCAGCAGCAGTCACTAGCATTGCACTCGGCCCCTTGGACACCACCCACGGGTCCCATCTTCCCACAGGGCACAGCCCAGATGGGCCACAAGGACAGCGCCGCTCCTCAGGCGCTGCCGTGACACAGACACCTGCACAAATGAGATGCTGATCCTCTCACGAGTCCAGGTGAAGGCAGCTGAAACCTCACAGCTAAGGAAGGCTGCAGCCTCTGCAGTCACACCACTGTCAGTGGCAGGGCAGGTATGACAAAAAGCTGGGCAAAGCCCACCAATTGCCACTGACAGCCACTGTGAAGAAGCCAGAGCCAGAGCCAGCTGTGTTACAAGCTGTTGACTGTGGAATCCTCTGATTCCTTGTCCCTCAGGGAAATCCCCAGAGCCCTCCCATGAAGGGAGGAATACTTACAATAGAGTTCCACCCTACCTGGGCAGACAGAAAACTCTTCCTCATGGACTCTTGCATAACACCGATACATCCCACTTCCTTTCCCCATAGGTCCCAACTTTCCCTGGTTTCTCCTTCCCCTATTTCCTCATTGGTTGTGATACCCCTGGTGGACGGCCCCTTCTTCCTGAGAGCCAATTCCCTTTGCCCTCCCCCTTGGTACCGCCCTCGTACCCGCCCCTACTGGAACCTTGTGCAGAGGACGTGGCTTATCTTTTGTCTTCTGGTTCCCCTCGGGCGTGCTCAAATAAACCTCGCTGAAACTGACCTTATAAAAGGCCTCTCTGCCTCTGTGCACTGAGCTTGCTGTGGTGAGTGTGGTGTGTGTGGACTTGACTGCCTGCCTGAATGTTTACCATTCAGGTAAGTGGCTTTTCCCCAGGAGATGCTTATTGGGAAATAGGTAGCAGCAACCAGCATCTAAACCCCCCCCGCTGCTACAGCTGACCCCACTCAAGACAGAACATGGTTGTCTTTGAATTCAGACCCCTGGAGGAGTCGATCCAACCCCCCTTTTGTCCCAGCAGCTGATGGCAGACACTGAGTAAACTGGGCTCTGTTCTGTACCTGACCGGTTATTCTCTGACAGCACTGCACTGGCAGCTCTTACTAGTTGTAAGAAGCGACTCAGTTGTACTGCAGAGTCACTAAGCCTTGGTGTGCTTTCCTAGAGTGCAGGACTCTGTGCAGGGATTGGAACACTGAGCCAATGCTCAGTGTTCCAAGAATATTTACCAGCTGGGCATTAGCAGAGACAAAGTGCCTGCTACTGGAGGAACATGCAGCAGAGGGGCTGCAGGCTTCCTCCTGAGAATTGCTTGCAGGGCAGTTTTATCTGACCATGCCACATAGATGTGTCTCTTTGATGCATCTTCCTAAGGACACAACTAAAATACCAACTAGGGATTGTAAGAAAAGTGTCCTGGTTTTCTTCTTTAGGGGCACTTTGAAAACAGTTCTTCCTCTCTGATAGCTTGAGATTGTTCTAAGAATGTAACTTTTTAACTTATAGGGGGTACTGAAAAGACATCTTCCACTCTTATTTGTGCTGTCACCTGATGTTCTCTTCAAGGAGGTCAGGCTAACCAAAATGTAGAATTCTTATCAAACCAAACCGTAGAAGGAATAGTAGAAGTACCAACAGTCATAGAAACAACACCAGCATTAAACCAGCTGCACAGCCAATCGATTTCTCTGAAGTCTTTTGTCTCCAATGACTGGTTACCAGTCAGGAGTCTAAAGGGAATCTAGGAAGCCAAGTGTTCTCATCAGTTAGCACACACACACCTTCACTGAGTCATTGGCTAGGCTGCAGCCTACTGCTGCTTGGGACACAATCCCAGCTCTTGTCTTTACTGCACAGGGAAGCTCAGGCAAAGCCCACCCACTCCCACCTTTTGCCTCAAAGGCAAAAGGAATGCCTCCAAGTGCTCCCTGGCTGCCCCCAAGCACAACACTGGCTTCTGTAGGGAGTACAAATGTCTGTCTGACACCAAAGTGAGGAGGAGCACGTGCTACAGCTCATGCTGAGGCACACACACTATAATACACTGCTGGATTGCACAAGAAATCCCCAGGACGTACTCAGCAGCTTCAGGAAGTGCTTCTCTCTCTCCTGGCTTGAGCGGGGTGAACTGCTCATGCTCCGGTTTTCAGGCTGCGGAGAGGAGGCTTCTTCAGAGGATGCTGCTGCTGCGGCAGCTTTGATGGCAGATCCTGCATCCCTCTGGGACAAGAAATTTGTTTGTGTCAGAAGGGTGCCTGGCAGCGATGGCCCAGACACAGCATTTCAAAGGCAAGCCCTTAGGAACAACACTGGTGTTAGGCTGCAAGCTGAGCTGTCAACTCTTCCTCCTCAAGTCAAACCCAAAGAGCAGTCAGAGACTACAGCTTGTCACAGCCAGCCATAGGAGAGACTGTGACAGGGAAAGAACGACTGTACATTTCACCCCGTTCTGAGGACTGCATTCACCATGGACAAAGACAACTTGTTCAGAATCTGTGTGGGTCACCATGCTCACCTGAACAAACCCCTCAAAAAAAAGCAAGCTCTAGGAGGCCAGCAGAAATACATGCACAGGATTGCTGGCCCACTGGCCAAGGCACCAGCCCTGCTGCCCAGGGCAGCAACTGAGATTCAGTGGCCCAGTAAGTGTCCTTCTGACCAGCTGCCATGGAGACCACAGAGCGTGGCGCTCAGAGACATTTCCCCATCCACCTGCTGCTCTGCAGGGGAAAGGCAACAAGGGCAGAGACCACTTGTTGCATGAGTGCACTGCCTCCTGCTCTTTCACTCACCTGCTTTTGGTCAGCCAGCCTGTACTGCAGCAGGACCTTGTGCATCCTTTCCATTTCTTCTTGGTGCCTCTTCTCCATTGCCTTCATCTTCCTCTGAGCTTCCTGCAGTTCTGCCTGCAGCTTGTCCTTGATATTCCATCAGGAGAAATCTTACTGGCACCTGCCATCATGCTCAGGTTTCCTCTTTTCCAGTCTCAAAAGCACTTCTATTCAGACACTTCCTTCTTCTTCTCTACCCAGCTCTAACCCTTCCATCCTAGCTCTTCTTCCTGGTGCTCAGCGCTGGAACCTGCCAGGCTCTGTGCTCCCAATGCCTGCAGTAGTCCTTGCCTCCCCTTGCCTGAGATGTCCAGTTCATGCCCCATCACTGCCCTTCCCTCTGCTAGCTGGCTAGTCAGGCTCACCTGCCCATTCTCCCACTCCTCCTTCAGCACCTGCCACAGCTGCTCTCTTTGGTTTAGCTCTCTCTGCAGCCAGTACACCCTGTGTAGGACAGCAGCCTTCTGACGCTGCTCTTCCTGCAGGACCTGCACACAAATGAAGACAGCTTTAAACTTCCCACCCACCACTTGTGTGGCAAGCAAGACTATTGTGCTCACGCTTTCCAAAAGCATTTTGTTCTCATTCTCATTTTCATGAAGGGTCAGCTAAGAGACAATCCCATCCAGACAGACAGTGTCCAGAGAAGCAGCGCCCATAAGGAGAGCAGAGGAGTCCAAAACAGCGCACAAACTCTCTTTCCACAATCTGTGCCTCTTGACTGGCTCTGCTTGGTATCTTGTTCAGCTTGCATGATGGCAATTTCCTGCTTCATCTCAAGCAGCCTTTTCTCCTGCTCTCTCTGTACCTCAGCCAGGAAGTTTGCCCGTTCCTCCAGCTGCTCCAGTGCCTCCAAATGCTGTTGTGCCAGTTGTCTCTCCTGATGAGGGGGAGAGACAGTTCCAGATGAAGTCCCTGCAATGATCTCCAAAGAAAAAATGGAAGCTTCAACCCTCCAACAACCCCCCCCCCACCTGAAAAGTGCACATGAGTAGTGACTTTGTGCCTTCCAGCAATGCTGTTCTAACCCAAAAGTTAGAGGGAGTGTCAGCAGGTGGAAGGAAGGAGATGCCACCTTTCTTCCCTGCTCTGTTGGCTTCCTGTTGTCTGGCCCTTCTCTCCTCAGGATTTCTGCCTCTTCTCAGAGGCTCTGTTCTCAAAGTCCCCCTGCCCTTTGATCAAGGAAGAGCTGCAGATGGACTGCAGGACGAGGACGAGGCCAGCACCTCGATGACCCAGTCACTAGGCAGGCCACCAGCTGAAACACCAGCAACATGGGGCCTGTTGCATCTGCTTCAGGCTCAAAGGGAAGACCTCTGTCCACCATGGAAGGACAGAAAGCAAGGAACCCAGTTGCTGGCACTGCAGTTGGCAGCAAGCTCAGCAGCCATCTGCTGCATGGCACGAGGCTGTGGGGAAGATCCTGCCCCTTCGCTGCCATGCTTTGGGTGGTGGGTCCACCAGCCTCCAGGTTATGCCCATCCTGAACCTGTGGCTGCATATACTATCCCAGCATTATCCTCTGGGTCTTCACAGACCTTGGACTATGAGCCCTTGAAGCCCCCTGCTGCCTGGCTCAGCAAGGTATAGCCCACAGCAGATGCTTATGGCCATGTCACATACTCAGGCTGCTCTTCTGCTAAGCCAGCCCTCCAAAGTTGCCTGAAATCTTCAGGTGTGTATTGTTTCTTACCAGTTTTTGCAGGAGCTTTTTTTCTTCCACTTGCTGAGCAGATTGCCAGAGTCTCAGAGCCTTCCCGCACTGCTCCCCTACCCAGCGGAGCTGTTGAGCCATGTGTTCACTTTGCTGCTGGTTGAGAGATCTTAGAGCCAGCAGCTCACGACGAAGGCCCCTCACATCCTCTGCAAACATGACACATGGCAAGAGTCAGAGACTCCACAAGCAGAGGAATGTGCTGAAGTGAAGCCCTTTCCGTTTCAGGCAAGGAGGGACCTGCCCTCAGCTCCTTCACTCCTCAGGAGCCTTGCGGACAGAGCTGGCTTGGGAGCAGCTGCACTAGGCAGGGCCATCAGCAGAAACAAAGCGCACGAGCCTCTCACCGAGTATGGCCTCCTGGGCCTGCGTGGCTGCGCGCACTTGGGCTTGCACACGGCTCCTGGCCATCTCCAGCTCCAATATGTGCTGCTGAGCCTTTAGCAGGCTGCTTTGCAGGCTCTCCTTCTCTGACCTACAAGGTGTGAAGATGAAGAGCAATTGTTCCTGGCACACAGGGACAGTTTCTCCAGTAACCTGTGCCTTAAGATCCCTACACCTTAGTATGGAAAACGTCTTGCATGGCAACTCAGATACAGCAGGACTATTTTACCACTTCACATAGTAAAGCAGGCCCCTCCAGGTGACTGGGCAGCCTTCCCTCATGACCTAGCCCAGCTGAGTTTGAGCTCAGCAGCCAAAGCTCAAACTGCTGTTGCCTGACACGTGGGTGTGCCCACCAAGTATCTGCAAGGGAGCAAAAGCCCAGCCTCTGCTCACAGCCCTGAGCTCATCAGCACTTTCAAGTCACTCTGCAGGGGGACAGAACCGTGCTCTCCTGGCTGACTCGTCAATGTTTCGTGCCATTCATAGTATACGGACCAGTACTTTGTTTGCCAGGCACTCTCTGAGTAAAAGAGACTAAGGGAATTCACCAAACGATATAGTGAAGCCTCCGGCTTTCAGCAACATGAGTAGGGAAGCAGAACTAGGTTTTTATCTGAACAAGAACTATCTCAGGGTAGGGACCGTTTCCTGCCATTTAAATGACTGGAATTTGATGAACAAGACCACTCGCTACCTTTATTTTTGGCTAACTAAGCCAGCAGTGCCCAAATATCTTGGTACTCTTTAAAAAGGAAGAAGCAGCAGCCAAAGGGACCTTGACAAGTTACACAGGTGGGCGGACAAGTGGGCAAGAATCAGCGCTCATCAAGAATCCCCAGACACTGCCAAGAAGTCACAAGGCCTTTCCCTTCTGCTGCTGCTGGTGTTTGTAAGCCGATCTTGCTCTGGCACTATGCTTCACAAGAGTGAGCTCTGAAGGCTCTCAAGATTTTCAGCATGACCCTCCAGCTTCACCTGAAGTGTCAGCACCCTCCTCACAACATTCACATGGAAGAGCCTTGAATTTCAAAAATCCTATGTCAAACTGCTTGTCGTGGAAAAATCGACTATCAGCTGCACCCAAGGAGAAAGCAAAACCGGAGGGAAACTTCCGTTCTCTGCAAACATCTGCTCGGTTTCCCTGCTATTCAATTCATTGCCAAGTTGGCTTGCTTTGCACTCGTGCAAAGTGTAGGAATGTGCAAGGTGTCCCAAGCAGGTGCCCAAAAAGGGCTTTGAGTGCTTGAGCTGGCAGAAAAAAACCATTCAGATGACAGTATCCTTTTCTCTTTGCTTGTGTCTCCTTTATACTCCATGTGAGAACCATCTGGAGAGCACACAGCAGGCTGTAAATCCTGACATCATGCCCAGCACCTTTGTAATTACAGACCTTCAATAATGTCCCACCCAGGGTCTCCTCCCTGCCCTTACCTGGCCTCTGCCAGCTGCTCTGAAAGGCCTCGTAGGTCCCGGTCTGTGGCTGCCAGGCGGGCTTCCAGGGCAGCATTCTCTTGCGCCAGCACCGCCTTCTCTCTGCACACCTGGGACAGTGTGTGCCCTTGGCGAGAGAACTCCTGGAGCAGCTTCTCCAGACCCCTGCGGGCTGGCCGCTGTGGGCGGCAAACCTGGAAGTGGGGGGGCACCATTTTTCAAGAGGAACAACAACAACAACAACAGCACAGTCTCTGTCTCAGCTTGCTGCCAGAAGCAGCATTCGGGGGGGGGGGTCTTGCTAGGACAAATCCCTCTCCCACAAGTGCTGCCTAGGAACAAGGGGAGCATACCTTTGGCACTGCCAGAGGAACGGCTTCCTTCAGCAGATCCCTTTGAGGCTGCCATTCCTCCTCCATCTGTGCCACCACTTCAGACACCGTTTCTAGTGAAGAGTGGCACTGTCTCTCAAATGCAGCCAACTCCTTCCATCTACGACAAGCAAACAGACAAACAAGCCTTTAATTGCAACACGGTCTCCTTGCAAGACCACGACTACATACCATGTCCCACGTAAGGCAGTCTCAGGGGCTTCCAACAGCCCCCTACTTCCACCTCAAGAGAATGCTGCAATTCCCTCCCTAGACCAGCATCTCTGTCGTTCATGCTGGTGAAAGAGTCACCACTGAGGAAGTCAAACTAGCTTCCAGAAGCCACAGAACATTTCCAGAAAGCTCAGGTACTCTCAGTATAACAGCTTCCTGCCTGCTGATTACAGAGCTTCCTGCCTGCTCCTTTCTGATTACAGTGGCTACCAGACTTGCAAAAGCTTTTCTTTGGCTAAGACACACTTGGGAAGTCCAGATGAATACTCCCACAATTCCTATTGCTCTCACTAGTGAAATAAGGAAAGAGCCTGCAAGCTATAACTTGGGGAGGAGGTGGGTATGATTTTCCAATCCAATTATCAAAGGATGGTTTAGGCTGGCAGAGACCCCAGGAAGCATCTAGCCCAGTCTTCAGTTCCAAGCACTTGGGGTTAGCATCTGGACAGGCTGCTAAAGGCTCTGTCCATCTGGGACTTTTGAATTTCCAGGGGTGGAATCTGCACAAGCTCTCTGAGGCGCTTGTTCTGCTGCACGACTACCTTTGCAGTTCAATGCTTTGCTGTGCTTAAGGGCAGCCTGAACCTCCCTTGCTTTTTACTCTGGTCTAGTTCAGAATGCTTTTTGTCAAGGTTTAAGAAGTGAGTCCCAGCAGGCAGCTCTGCTCTAGCTGGGTCAGCAGCCAGACCTGCCCTGGGCTGCCTTCCCCTGTCTGTGCTGAGCAAGTCAAAGGATGAGAAAGCCAAATTTGTTCTTTGACACTTGGCTTCCTAAAGCCCAGCAATGCCCACCCTTGCTGAGAGAAAGCGAGAAAGCTTAACACACACCTGAACTCCTGGATGCCGCGCACCGCATCCGTGCTCTCCTGCCGCTCCGCCTTTCCTGCCTGGGCCGAGGAGTCCTGACTGGCAAGGACCTCTCCTAGTGGGGCCTGCAAGGAATGGGCGGGGAAAAAGCACAAACAAGCAATAAGGAGCAGGCAAGTTGGCTCCTGAGAGCTGGCAGAAGCAGCAAGCAGTGACACAGCTCACCTGAAGGCAAAAGCTCATGTGTGGGGCTGTTCATGTGGTATTTATGTGGTGTTTATGTCCCAACTAACCCTTGAGTTGCTCTGGAAGTGTCTGAGTAGAAGCAGGGAACATTCCCCTGCTCTGCTCTGCTCAAGTGGCTTCCCCTCAGGATTTCAGGCCTTAGAGAGCAGCCAATAGGAACTGCATTCCAGCCCTTCACAGACAGACTTTGTCTCTGCCACGCAGAGCTGCTCAGGAGTCTTCTCAACAAACGTGGGTCACGTCCAAGTTAAGGGTGCAGTTGAAGCAGTGCCTGTAGCTACCTAGATAGGGCGTGGAGAGGGGTAGGTCCCTGCAGGCAACAGTGGCTCCTCCACACCCCACAAGGCTGTGAACTGCGCCTTGGGACCTCTCTCTCTGCTGACAGCAGGGAGCCTGCACAGACTCTGGGCACAAAGGGGCTGCCTTTCACAGCAGTGGCCCTAAAGGACATCATGCTACCGCATATCTGACACCAAGGGAAGTTCACAGTCCCTGTGAGAATGCCAGGACAATGATGCCTGCATGTGAAAGTTTAGATGCCATTTCCCGTGGGTGGTCAGTGGCTGGGCTGAAGAGCTAGGTCATGGCAGGACTCCAGCCCACAGCATCCTCAGCCACAAAGGGCAAGTGCTGCCTGCTCAGAAACTTGCAGCCCTGCACTGCACCAAAGCTTTGCACTGAACCAACCAAAGCTGCCACTGATTGCTACAGGATGCTCAGGCCCTGGACTGACAACACCTTTGTTGTCCTTTGCCTCCCCTTTAGCCTCTGGAGGAAGAGAGCGAGCCAGAGCAGGTTCTGCTGCTGCGGTGCTGCTCTGCAGACAGGCAGCAGCATGAGGGACAGGGAGGAACCTGTCATTTGGAACCTGACTTCTCCTGAGCTCTATTCCCAGCTGTCCTGAGCAGGAGTCATGAATTTGGATAAAAGTGGGATGCTCAGTCATTAAAACTCAATTCAAGTGGGCTAATGAGACGAATGTTTAGACAGGATTGCACATGCTTCTGAAGGAGATACTTTAGCTAGGCTATAATTAGCATGCAGCCTCCTGTCTGCAAAGCTTGACTTTCATTAGTTCAAAGCTCTTCAGGTGAAAAGGAGGAAACTGATGGAATCCTTCTGGTAGTGTTCATGCAGACGTTAAGGTGGACTCTCTTTTGGCCTGCCTGGCTGGCACTCCACTGCAACAGGCCATGCCCACAGCTTTCTCCACAATCCTTAGACACCAGGAATGTCAAGGGTGCCCATCCCACTCACCGAACCCTGCCCTTCACTCCTTCCACGTCTGAGGCGACCTGCCAGGGGCAAGGGAAAAAGAACCAAGTGCTCTTAGAAAACTGTTTGTGCTGAGGAATCCCACAGAACAAGTCCACCCAAGCAGAGAGCATTTTCCTTTCACAACATCCCTCCAGGAGCAACACTTCTTTAGCACAGCAAGCAGGACTGCAAACCAGTACCCTAGGTTGTGTCTACCTTTTGCTCAGCTTTGCCACTAAGGAACTAGGAACTTGGTGATGAAGATGCAAATTGTTCCTTTGCATTCAGTGCCTACATGGGAGCTCATTGTCCAGCCTACAGCTAAAGCAGCTTTTTTCTCCTCTCTTTCCTGGATTTGCTTTTAATCTTTGTAAAAAGCATGCAGGATGTCCCACGTGGTTGCTGTAAACAATTGCCCACAAAAGCTTCCAGCAAACCCCTCTTAGCACTTGCAGCGCTGTTGGGACATAGCACAGGCCCAGCTCTGGGCTTCAGGAGCACACACAAACTGCTCGGCACTTTGCCCTTCAGCGCAAAGCCAGTGGCTCTTGTAGCACACAGAGGGGTCCAGTAAAACAGGCACATCCTTTAAGGAGGGAATGCAGAAAAAAGATGCTTTTCCTCAGCTCTGCAGAGAAGCGCACAGTTTTTAGAAGGATGCCTGCAAAGCTCTCCCAGTCTGCATTTTGGAAGATCCTACACTCTGCTCGGCAAGAGACACCCCTTTTGCAGCTGAAGCTGTTGACAGGAACTTTACCAAACCTATGGCATCTTGATCCAACACGCTACCCCAAGGGGAAAAAAATCTTCTATTTACCAGTCAAACGACGAAAGGCTTTCCGAGAAGCCGCCAATGAAAAGGCGCTGCTGAGTGCTCTACGGACTCGCTCCATCGCTTGAGCAGTGCTGCTTGAGTCCGTAGGCCAGGAAACAAAATGGAAAAAAACCCCACTTGCACAGGTCTTAAGACCGTGCAAGGAAAAAGGGGAAAAACAAGACACGAGTCCACGGACTGTGCAAGAAAATACAGGAACAAAAGGACACCCGCTGTAAGCTGAGAACAGCTCAGTTGAGGTGATCCTCCTGCACCGAGCGTGCCAAGAGCTGCTCTGGACGCTGAGGCCTTGCAGGCAGCAGAACAACCTCCTGTTGACAAGACTGTGACGTGGCAGCCCTCTGCTGACATCACAATAGCAGCTGCTCTGGGCTGGTCTGTGAATTCATGCATAGCAACCAAACCTTCTCTACAGCTAACGCAAAAGAAAAGCTCGGAAAGTTCTCCTCTGTCCCAAAGCAGCACAAAACCCCCTTGCAGTCCATAACCCACAGCTGAAAGGATCCAAGAGTAACACAAAACAGGCACCAAGCCCATACAGCCTGTATGCCAAGCTGAACACTGAGAAAGAGCCAGGATGTGAGGAAACCAAAGGCCATGTGCCCTTCTGCCCAGCAGCACTTCTGACTAAAACCAAGAAGAATTGCGTAAATTCTGTGGATGAAATTGTGCTTTGCTCATATCCCAGAGAGTTCCCTCCATTGGAATGCCTGTCATTCCTGCCCATTTGCTGCATGGCTAACATCAACCAGCAAATTGTAGGGCTTGCTGAAGGAAGAATGACACCTAAGTGGGGAGAAAAAGCCAAGTGACCAACCTGCTGCACATGCAGCACACTGCTGCTGCACAATGACAGCACCTCAAAGAAGCTTTTGGGGCCTGTGCCTCACTTCTGGCAGCTTCCCTGCAGTAGGCATCTGGCAGTCACAGAGATCTGACTCTAATGGACACACAGGAAGAAGGAAAAGAACGTAAAATCCCAATGTAGGACAACGTAGAAGCTGATGGGAGGAGGAAACCAGTGTGACAAAATGGGCAAGTCCCACTTAAAAGGGAGTTATGAGGCAGAGACCAAATGGGTGGTCCAGCTAGCGGGCACACCTGAGGAAGGCAGGCTCAGGAAAACAGAGCAACCACAAGCCTTCCAAAGTTTGGAAGCTTCCTTCCCCTCCTCTCCTATGCCCTTGAAACCAGTTTTTTTTCCCTCCAAAAAATACTTTCTTGAGCATTAACAGCAAGTGCCTGGAAAACCACCAGTGATTTTCTTTCTCAGTTAAAAACTAAAAAGAATGGAGAAAGGTCCGGGATTTTGCTCTTTGCCTGCTTTTGCAGCCATGGTAGCATTTTGGATGGGCTCTACACAAGTCCAGGTGTTTCCCAGCCCCAGAACCACCACTGGCATGAGCCCAGCAAGTGTAGCGGAGAGAGCAGCTGGTCAGGCACCACATGTGACGTGTGGGAGGCTGCATATTGTCCTGATGCAGATTCCCTCTGTGTGTCAGACTGAAAGTCAGGACAATTCTCAAGAAATCTCTGATTAGATGAGGAACCCCTTTGGATCCACAGATACCACATTTGCGCCTCACTGGTGTCATAATCCCCAATCTTTAAAATGTTGCTGGGTCACCTCAATTTCCTCCAGGCTAGACATCAGGGAATAGTTTCAAACATGCACTGCATACAAATCAGTCCCCAGTGCCTGCATACCGTTTTCTGCCCACCATTCACAAAACACCCCTATTTCCTCTAAGAAAAGCAACAGAAAGCTCTAGCAGCCTGCCCCCACCCCAAGAGTTTCCAACCAATTTTTTCCTCTACTTTCTACATCCTATGTCTTAGCAAAAGTGGTTTCTGCCGGCACAGTGGAGACAGACTGTGGTGTTTCATTTTAGTTCAATGGTATGCTGTTTCACCCCTTGAAAATGTTCCGTTTATTCCAAGCCTGTGATCCTCCCCTGAAGTATCATGTATCTGTAATCCCATTGACCCGAGTTTTATTCCTCGCCTACTTTGAATCTCGCTGGTAAGATGTGCAAGGGAGACCAGACTGTCTCTTGGCCCATTTCTCCCTTTCTCACCCTCCCTCTCTTCTCCCTCAGAAACCATGCTGCTCCTGGGGTGGCACCCTCAATAAACCCTCATGTAATGATCATACTCAGAAGCCTTGTGGAGTCTCCTTGCCTGCCTGCAGCTACAGCGAACATAAAGCTAAGGGGGCCCCCGAGGACTCCGCAGGGATCCTCAAAACAAACCGCAAGAGCCAAGCTGCTTGCTGAAACCCTGAACTTCAGTGCTCTTGAGAACAACACTTGGAAATCCCACTGGAATCAGCATTTCTTACAGGGATTGGCATTTGCTGAGGAATGGCTTACACTGCTCATCCTCTTGGCAGCTCACCTGGGCCTCGTGATAGAAAGAAGGAAGCTAAGTGAGTCTGTGGCGTTTCCTGGCAGGAACAAAGCCTTGGGAGAGCAAGCAGCATTCTCAGGCTGCTCTCAGGGGAAAATCCCAACAAGCTGAAGACACCTGGCTAAAGGGGTGAATAGCATTGTGAGCTACGCTGGCCTGCAATAGCAAGGTCCTGGACATGAAGGTAAGGGGCACAGTGTCTTCGTATCCTGTTTCTGCATCTTTCTGGGAAGCAGAGGAATCCTGCCTCCGCCTGTGAGGAATTCAGCCTGGGAACTAATAGTTCCCTTCTGGTTTGGCTTTTGTCCTTTCTTCTTTTGGACAGCATTGCTTTGTAACATCAGCTGAGCCTGCTCCCAGGGTGCCTGATTGGACCCTGTCGGCAAAGGAAGTGCAGGAAGCCTGGAGAGGAGGCACCTGTGCTTGAGGAGGCTTTGTGGCCTGCTAGCTCAGCACAGGACTGGGAATGAAAACAGCTAAATCCTGCACTCCATGGGAAGGTTCCCTTGCCGGTCAGCGTGCGCTGAAGCTGTGCTTTGCCCTGGCGCTGTGCCTTGCGGACGGACAGTCCCGTGCGTGGCTGCGCAGCTGCCCGAGGCTCTCCTCCCTCACAAAGGGGCCCCGCCCCGCCCCGGGCGCCCCCTGGCGGCTGCCCCGCCCCGCCGGCCCCGCACAGGGGCGCTCCCTTCCCATGGCGCCGCCTAGCGGCAGCCGCCCCTCACTGCAGGCACGGAGGAGGGACCGGGCCCTGCTGCTCCTCCTGTCACGTGTCTCCTTTCTTTTCCAAGAGACAGGAAGGATCCAAAGGAAGCGTTATCCAGCTGTGTCCCTCTGCTTTACTTGGTGGGGGCCGACAGTCTCCCTGAAGGTGGCCCTAGTGCATCCATAAGTTCTGGTGCAGGAAAAGGCCCCTTCCTTCTCCCACCAGCTGTCATTAGTGCCTCAAAAGCACCGCCCAGCTCTGGAAGGAGAAACAGCCCAAGGCACAGTGGTGCCATCCCTGCTCAGCCGGGGCTGTCTCGCACAGCAGCAGCAGCAGCAGCAGCAGCAGCAGCAGCAGCAGCAGCAGCAGCAGCAGCAGCAGCAGCAGCAGGAGCAGGGCTTGCCTTGGCTTCACCTGGGAAGCCAGAAGCCTCTGTAAATCAGCACGTTCCCAGGCTGCATCAGCTCCTGATGCTGGGTGAATCCTACTAGCTCTGATAATTTCCAAAAGGTTTTTATAAAGGCAGCAGTGTAGACATACATGCAGAGCAACCAGCATCCAATAAATGTGTGAGAAGTTTCCCCACAGAAAGGAAAAGAAAAATGTGTCCTGGGAGCAAGATCTCAAGAAGAAATGATTGAGATTTGCAGTTATACACAGATTTGTTGCGGCATGTCTGCAACTAGCCTCTGTGAGTGACCTGCACTCCCAGAGCCCAGAGCACGCTTGCTTAAACTGCTGACGAATGAGGCAAGAGACGGGTCTTTGTGTTGAACTCCAAACATTGTTTATTGCACTGAAGAGGGTCTAGGGACAGAGACAAAATGGGGCTGAGGACACAGGGTTTTATATGGGAGGAATAAGGCGTGGAGCAACACAGTAAGCCAGGACCAATAGGTGACAAGTGAGGGGAGAACATTCTAGGGTGTGTACATAGAAGGAAAAAATGGCAGTTGAACTGGGTGATACCAACAAAACCTGCTGCATCAGCATGAGCCTGCAAATGCCCATGGACAAGACTATTGCATTCTGAGAAGTATCTCTCTTTGACCTTGGTCATCTTTGCCCTGAGGTTAAAGTTCCAATGGTAGGCCCCTAGGCTTCCACACAGATTTAAGGTGCAACCATGATAACTGTAAAAAAGGGAAGAAAATTCACCTTTCTGAAGAGGCAAGCTCCTCATTGTATCATGTGCACAGCCAGGCTTTATCAAAATCAAAGGGTAAAAAGAAGGTTACCCCAGCAGGTATGAGTTCAATCTAGTTCTCTGCAAATTTCTTATATGTGTTGGGATAAATTACTGCTCCTTTCCTGTGGCCTTGCAAGAGGAGGAGAATAATAGTAATAGTAATGATGATTTTATATATATATTTATATGTATATTTATATATATAAAATCATCATTATTAATACTATTTTATATATATATATATATATATATATATATATATATATATATAATATGCACAATAAATTATGCATTAAAAATGGAAGTACTTAGATAATCAGGCAGTATTTGCAATTCATAGACTATTGATTCCATGGCATGTTTGAAGAAACTATCTTAATTCTGTTGTAATAACTTTTAACTGACGTGGAATGAAGATTGAGTATTGTACTGATTAACTCTGTGAACTTACTTAGGTTGCACCATTGGAAGAACAATTTTGTTTAAAATGTGATGTAAATTACATACGACTTTGAAACACAAAGATGTTTTGTCCTTGTCATTTTAGAACAAAATTGTTCTTGCTCAAAATTCTGTTTATTAGGCAATGTAATGGTGTCCATTTGGATACATAAAAATTTAAAAGTCAGCTCCATTGCAACAACATATTCATTCAAATACTGGTTTAGGGAATGTTGCTGCCTTAGTGCAGCATAAATGACCACATTAGTTAAAAGTCAACCAATAAACAAATTCAGCTTTAAGTTATCATACAACTGCTGTTGTACAATTCTTTCAGGATCTTTTGCTGGTCACCGTGACTTTGAGAAATGTTAAAAGTCTCTTTCCTCAGCTTGAGTGCTTGAGGAATGAGTCGGAGCTTTTCAGTTCTTGGTCTCAAGGTTGTTTATTGCGTCTTATCTATAAAAAATTTACTCTGCTGAGCTCTGTCCAGCAGGACAGTTCTAGGCACACTGCCTACCCCCAGGGTGGTGTTATGTCTTTATACTAAAAACTACATATATAATGTTTACAATCACTTTCTAATACTTATCACCTGTGTTGACAGTGAGCTTCTACTCTAAACCCATCTAAAAGTGCCAAGACCACAGCAGAAGATGGAGGCCAAGAAGAAGAAGGAGAAAGGCTGGACACACCCAGATCCCTCCATCTTGCCTCCTGAACTCCCATTCTAGAAACGCCAAAATCTACTTTTCCACTCTGTGATAACTTCACTATTACTTTACCTGTTGTGTACCTTAAACTGTTGTGGCTTGCTGATCTTCATATAGGGTTGTTAATTTGCTCCACGGGTCATAATCAAAACTACAGGTGTTTTGGGCTCCGTGCCAGGGCTTCTGAGCCTCCTGGCAGGGTCTTGGCCATTCTGGACAGCTAGAGAGATGTCCTAAGTTCCCACACAATTCTAGCAGGATTTTCTTTTTCTCCTGTTCTGCTACTTTTTTGTGACATTTGCTTTAGGACTCTGCTCTAGCAGGATGTTGATGACAGCTTCTAGTATTCTCTGCCTGTCATGCCTTCACAAAGATAAAGCTCTGCTTTTAGGCCCCATGTGGGCCATTCATTTGCCAAAAATATCCAGTTAAAACATCATTGACAGGTGTAAATATGTGCTTCTCCATTGGTACCTGTTGCAGTGTGATTTCCCGTTTCACCTTTCCCAACCCCCTCAGGTGTGCCAACCTTTCCCATCCCCCTTTTGCCCTCCTGCCTAAGAGCTGTCAATCAATCTTAACATTCCAGCAAGGCGTTGTGTGATTGGCATAAGTTCAAAAGATGCCCTTCAGGTCTGGGTTCATTGGCCTGTCCAAGAATCTATATCCCTTGAGCCTTCCCCTCCTCACACCTGGTTGGCCCTCACCTGTCCCTTCCCTCCCCCTGTCCCCGGGGCTTAAAAGGACACGAGACCATGGGGCCGGGAGTTCTAGTGGGAAATGTTACAACACTCAGAGGTCTACCACCCTAAAATAAAACTCTGGATTAAGACTCTACGATAGAACCCACTCCTTTTCTCTTCACCATCGCCTGAACCTTTTCCACCAGAGGTAAACTGAGTTCCTACTTTGCCTGGATTTGTTCCGAGTGCCTAGCTGCAGCATCCAGCTGGCCAAAGGTATCTCTGGGGTAAAACGCCACAGCTGCTGCCTTTGGTCTAGCAGCGAGGGCTAGACGAAGCCAGGCACCCCACACCCAGAAACATCGGGATTAATATTCTATATATTGGCGCCCAGACATGTGGCTGCACGGACCTGCAGCCCCAAAAGGATCCTCAGAACCTTGGAAAAGCGTTACGGCAGCTTAAGCTTCCACTGGAAGAGCTGTGGTTGCACAGCTCTCCAGAGAGACTTTGGGACTGAACCCACAAGAAGCCTCGAGGAACACATTGCGCCTCTGGAAAGTGCAGCTCCTTTGTGGTGAGCGAATTTTCCAGGGGAGGATAGGGGAACCCCTCCTGCCCAAGGGGTCCTATTCAGTGAAGAGACCAGCCTGCCTGACTTTGCCAGCAACGGCTTCAATTTCGGTGAGTATTTCTGCTCCTTGGGGGGGTAGAAGCTCAAACTCTGTCTCTGCAGTGAGAGTTGTTCTTTTTTGCTCTTGTATTTAGGCTGCGCAGCCCTGCGGAGCTAAGGCGGTTCCCTGTGTAAAGCTTTTACTCTGCGGCGTGTTTTGGCCGCTTTTGGAATTCGCGCCGTCAGTCGGAGGAGCGGGACAGCTCTGCCTGCCCCTTCCCCCGGCTCGGCAGCGCGGCGTGCTCTCTCTCGGTGCGGGGGAGCTGCTCTCTCTCGGTGCGCAGGGGCGGGGGGTGCTCCCTACACGCGGCGCGGAGCGGCCCCGGTTTCGGCTCGCCACGTGGCGCGGGGGGGGCTGCGTTCGCGGGCGGGGGAGGCTTTGCCTGTCTCTCCACGCGGCCGGGACAGGTCCCCATTCCCTGCTGCAACTGCTGCCGCGGCAATTTTAAAAGCAGCATATACAGCTGCATTGTGAAAGCTTTCGTCTGATACCACTTTTTTACTGTAATCTTTTTAGAAATTGATAGCTGATTTTGGTTTGCATTCGGTCGGCGGGACTTTGTTCTGTGCCATTTACATCTAAGATGGGCTCGAAATTAAGCACAGCACAAAAAGGAGTGTATTATCGTATTATTGGAATTTTAGTTAGTGCAAATGTAAAGTTCTCTAAAGGAAAATTGAAACAGTTTATAGGGTGGCTATTTCTACACTTCCCACAAACTTCTCCTGAGGAAGTCCACAATGTTCAATTATGGGATAAAGTAGGGCATGAATTGATAACCTTGGGACAGTCTGGGAATACATCCTCAGCTAAATTTATGTTCTGGAGCTTACATATTCGGACAGCATTACTGAAATAAAGGGAATTGGAGAAAAAAACCCAATCTCAAGCCATGTACCTCTGCTCTCCCTGGTTCCCCCCCTTCCAGCCCTAAATCTCTTACCCCAAAACTTGGTATTTTAAAGAGAGCAAATCCTGCTCATGTGCTAGGAAGTCAACTCCAGTTCCGGTAAGAAGCGGCTGTTTGGGCGCAGAGAAGAGGGCACAGGGAATTCAGAAGGCCCAATCACTGGGACAGCCTTTCCTGGCTGCTCTTGGAAGAAGGGTCTTAACAGGGAGCAGAGCACTTGCTGCCTGCTGGGTCTCCTCCAGCTGCGTCAGGGCTGAGCCCAAACGGCTCCAGCAGGGAGAATCTCCCTCCTGGAGGCGGCGGCGGCAGAAGGTCCTGCTGCCTTGTAAATGGCCTGGAGATCTGGGTTCTCTAAGACCTTTGGAGGGGAAATTCCCAGAAGCCTCAGTCAGCTGAGGCCATTCTGGCTGCAGGAGCAGCAAAATCCTCAGCTTGGTGAGCAAAAGGCCACTCTTGGGGACCAGGATCAAAGGGTTGGGCAGCAAAAACTAGGGACTGGGAGCAAATGACAGTGTTTCACCCACATGGGATACAGTCGCTTGAATGTCTGGAGAGGCAAAGGAGCTGAAAGGCAGCACCTGTGATTTTTTGGCTCATTTTTAATGTGCTGGGGCGGCTAAAGCCTTTTCCCTCTTGATCTTGCAGGAGGCTCTGGAGATGCTGCTCTCAGAGGGGCCTGCAACACCTCAAGGCCATCCCATGGCTGATTATCATTACGCAGGTAAGCAAAGCAGAGCTTCTTGCGTCCCTGACAGATGCTGCCGGCCCCTTCATTCTTGTGGCAAGCGTTTCTGCTTCAAGAAATTGTGCTTAACACCAGCACAAGGTCTTGTCTCCTCTGTGGGTGGGCAAAGCACCAGCATCTAGTCCTTCAGCTTTACTTGTTTTCCAATCCTTCTCCCCGGGCAATGCCTGCTCTTGTCTTCACGACCTTCTGAGGGAGCAGACACGTACACCCACGTGAATGACGGCCTGCGACCGTTTTCTTTCGGCAGCCAGAGGAATCTACTTGGTGTGGATCAAGGGATCTGTTTACTAGCCGCTGCTTTTTATTGCCAGGCTCTGATAGATGGACACCTGAGGAGAAGGAGTCCTTCCAAAAGGCTTTCCACACCTACGGCAAGGATTTTCATCTCATCCAGAAGCAGGTAAAGCCACGGGACATTCTTTACCCGAGCAGATCAGCAGCAGGAAAGCTTGCTTATTTCTGGGAACAAGCACTGGGCTTCAGTCTCTCTCTTCTCAAGGAGCAAGTATCTTCAAGTAGTAACAAAAGGGGACATCAAAAGCCTGTGTCAAAAGGATGATCCTGCCTCTCCAGCCCTTTTCTCCAAGCTCTTTTGGAAGATGAAGCTTTATTCTGTCAGACTGGTGGCACAGGTCTGCTGCTGCTTCCACAAGACGCTGTGCTGGCATAACTGGAGTGAAGCGGGGAAAGAAGAACTGTGCTAGGTGGATTTGTTGTTGATCTGTGCATTGCGTGTATTAGCACCTAGCATCATACAGGGTTTAAGACATTGCATGATGCCTCTCTTTCTCCATGTTGATTTCATTTTACACCCTACTCCATTTCATTCATGCTTTTACTTCCTAGTTCACTCCATAGTCTACTTTTTCCCCAGTGCACCCGACACCATTTGCGATTCCTTCTTTTTCTCTTCACAACAGATCCAGACTAAGACCGTGGCCCAGTGTGTGGAGTACTACTACTCCTGGAAAAAGGAGCATAAACTTGCCAGCACTCTTGCTCAGGTGAGGGGCAAGAAAATGGAGAGGTGCCAGGAAGGTCGAGAAACTGGGAGAAGGGGAGAAAAGCTGCTGGCGAGCCATGCCAGATGCCCCTTTGCCAGGATCACATGGTCCCATGTGCTGGGAAAGGCACAGCAGATGCTGCCCGGGCCTTCCTTGTGCTGCTGCCCTGAAGTATGCAATTCTGGAGCCTAACTTTGACCCAAGAAAGCAGCACCGCCACCAAAATGGGCTTTGACTCTCTACAGATGGGCTTCTCAAGGGCTGGCACCCTCGCTGACTCCAATCAGACCCCAAATTCCCCACTGCTTGCTGACATCAGCAGTCCAGGCTGCCTTTGTGGATATGCTGCAGATTTTCAGGGAGTTTTTCTAGCATGCCAGCATAGTCCCCAAGAAGGAGCTGCTGGTGCTGTGGCTCCCCTAAAACTTTCCTTAGCGGCAAAGAGAAATTTGCTTCCCATCATGTGAGAGAGAGAGAGAGAGAGAGAGAGAGAGACAGGGAGGGAGATTATTTTGGGGACTAGAAAATGGCTAAGCATGTGTCTACCCTAATTGGACTGAATTGAAATGCCATTGCCTAGACATTTGTGGAGGAAAAGCAGAGAGAAATAGATGTTAGGCAGAAAGGTAGAAATAAGAAATGTAGAGCTCTAAATAGCCAGGTCTTTCTCCCACCCCTTTGGCCTGTAGAAAAGAGGAGTATTTTCCTCCAAGCTCTGTGTTGGCAGCCCGCCGCAGCCCATTGGCAAAGACAGCCATTTTCTCAGCTCTTGAGGCTTTGGAAGGATTTGCTTAGGCCGATAGATTTTTGTGCTGGATGCTCTGATTTCCAGCTTTGTGAGAGGAAGGAAGCATTGATAAGGACTCTTTGATTTCCAGAGCGTGGGCAAAGCAAAGAGGAGCAAAAGCCCTCCCAGAAAGGAGAACGGGGAGACAGGGAAGAGAAGCCGCAAGAGGGCTCGCAGCGCCCAGTGTCCCTGCTGCCAACCGCGCCAGCCGCCCCCTTCGGCGGGAGGCCCCTTTCCCTGTGGGCAGTGCAAACGGTGCGCAAGTTCCTCCTCTTTCTGCTCAAAGCTGCACCTTTGGACTAAAAGGGGCTGACCCTTTTCAAAGGCACCGCAGGGGAAGCTGGGGGCACTTGCAGCATCGCCCCCGGCAGCCGTGCTCAAGCTTAACACCCACCTCAAACCCAAAGAGCTTAGGTAAAACCCAGCCTTCACAATGAAACCTTGCCGTGCCCCAACAAGACACAGTTGATACAAGTAGGAATAGATCCATCAAAGCTTGGTTTGATGCTGCTGATCAAATTCAAAAGAGGATGCAGCAAAAGGAGGAAGACATTTCAAGGCATTGAAAGTAGAACCATCAGACTCATGGTGCTGATCCATTGACAAATGTGCCACTGCCCGAAAAGACAGAAATTCATACTCAAACGGAGATCTTGGCACTTGGTTTCATGGTGTGTACTAGCGTGAGCAATGGATGGTTTGCTTCCTATCTTGCAGGGTGTTTGAAAGCATGAAGGAAAGGAACAAACACAGCAGAAGACATCGGCCTCGGAAGACAGCAGAGCCTCTCCCCAAGAAGAAAAGACCAAATTAGACAACCCTGCAGGTTGTCCAGGGCTAGCAAGAGTTAGGCAGATTAGTTAGATAGGAATACAACTGTTAGATATTAGTTAGATAGGAATAGGACTGTTTTTTAAGCTTTTTGGGTTGTTTAATCTTCTACTTCGTTAGTTGACATGATAGTAACCTCCTCAATTTAGTAGTTAAGGTACATTAGTATTATTCAGGACTCATTAGTATTATTAGATTTATCAGTAAATGTCAGAGGTTGGGTGTTTTGTATGCTCTGCCATATGCTCTTTGTCATTTTGCCTTTGTTGAGACCTAATCTGTCTTTATCATTAAACCAATGTTTGTTCCATTTTGTCTGTTTGTCTGTATGAAAGCACTCCAGCAATGTTTGTTCCATTTGCCTGGTGTTGCAAAGACGGCACTTGCCCTGAGAGAAGAAGCTGGGCAGGCGCCACCTCCCCCAGGCCCAGCCCCTTGCTCAGCTGGCAGGACTTCCTGAGGTGTGTCTCCTTTACTGCCAGTGAAATACCGCTGGGGCTTCAGCCTTTGATTCCTCAACATCTCAGCTGGGAGTGGAAAGGGAGGCTTTGTTTAATTCACTGAATTGCATCTAGATGAGTGGTCTGGTCTCACCATATTTTCTGGCATAAAAGCAGCGGGTTGAGTCCTTTTTGGAGCCCAGACAGAAAAATTTCTTTCATTTTGGGGGACTGATGGAGCTGACCAGCTTGGAGGACGTTTCTAAGCCCTCCGATTCTATCCAATTCCTATCGGCATGCACCACAAAGGCATGGCTAGTTCAGTTGCAGTTTCTCCTGAAAGGACCAGTGTCCCGCTCTGGGCCTCCAGCAATCTCCTTAGCTAAAGCCGAGCGGGTGTGATCATTATCCTCTGACTTGTCACAGCTGGGGCACTTGCGCCAAAGAAGAATCCAAGTCACTCTTTTATGGAGGCCAGCAAATGGCCCTGCCTAGCAAGGCTTTGGTGGCAGGGGCTGTGGAGGGTGGATGGAGAGGGGGCGAGGGAGGGGGCAATTGGCAGGCTGCTTCTGGGAAGCCGAGGCAAGCTTGCCCTTGTCTGATGGAGCCGGTGCAGGTGGGCTTTGGAGGTTACAAAGTATCTGCCTTGCAGTGGGACTTGTTCCAGCTGCCCCCTCAGTTTGCTGGCCAGTGGGTAACATGCAGGCTGAGAAGGAAGCAAGATTGGGACTGAAGCAAGATTTGCTTTTCCTTAAGGACAGGCAGGAAAGCAGCAAAGCTGCCTGGCTTTTTCTCATATCTGGGATCTAGGCGTTAAAAGCAATGTGAAGGCCAGCAGTGTGGAAAGGCAATTCTGTAAGTGTTGCTTCCTTAGAGGAATGCCAGAGTCTTTTGGGACAACCACCGAGCTTCTCCAAGGGAGCTGGAAGAGGGATCTAGAAATTCTGCCTGAATGTTTGCTAGAGAAATGCCCGTGTGCTGTCCCTGTGTGTGTGTGTGTGTGTCCCCATCAGTTGGCCTGAAAAAGATCCTGTTTCTCCAAGTTTCAAGGGAGGAGTGATGAGGTGAGAGACCAGCTCAGAGGCCCAAAGGAGGGAAACCATGCAGTGACATTATTGGGCAGCAAAAGGAGAATTGAGAAAGGGGGCAGGATGAATGCCTCCACTTTGAGAGGAAGCTTTGGAGTTGGCTCTGCGCTAGGCAACTTGCAAATTCCAGCTCCTCTCAGAGCTGGAGGAGAGCCAGTGGGAGGAGCCCTTCTGGTTCTCCAGGGCAGGAGATGAGGTCTGGGCCCTTGCACAGAGGCAGGCTCCTGTGCACCTTCAGCTGGAGGCACCTTGCAGAGAAGCACCGGGAAGAGCCAGGGCTGTCCCTGCACTGCTTTTGCCCGTCTCATCAGACGACTGAGGAGAAAAGGCCCAATGGGAAGCTTCTCAGAGCAAACTTGCAGCAGAAGAAGTACAAGGGGCAGAGGCGGCCCATGCCCCTTTCTGTCCCATGGCTCCCCCAGGGGTTCCAGATGGAATGTTGGGCTGTGCCCATAGCAACTGTCGTTGTCTCCTGCTCCTGCGGCCCTTGCTGGAACACTGGTGGAGCAGCGCTGGAGCAGCAGCTGCAGGATCAGCTCCTGGGCTGTCCCTGACCAGCCGCCTTCTGCACTCAGCGCCAGACCCGGCCTCTGCACCGACATCCTGGTCTCCTCGTCTGCCTCCGGGCATCCCCAGAGCACTTGGGAACCCTCCAAGGTAAGAAAATCCCCGTTTGCCCTCAAAGCACTAGCACAAGGGCAGGAGGCTCCAGCTGCCTCTCCCACCAAGCACGACACACAGGCTGCGTGCTCACTTTCCCCAGACGAGCTTCCACGTGAAAGCAGGGTGCAGCTTCTGAAGGAATTGTGTTGCCTCCAGGGGAAACACAGACCTTTCCATAGAGGACCTAGAGAGGTGTCCCAGTGCAGTTGCAGATCCTCGTCCACGCATCACCTGATTAAACGTTCTTGGCACCCATTTCAGTCCTCAAACTATCTTGTGCTGACCCCAAAACAAATTGTTCCTGGCTGAGCAGGTCAGGGCTTCAGTGTCAACAAATCCCCTTATGCCCTGACTCTGCTCACACCCGCTCCAAAGCTTCAAACACCACAATGATGGCACTTCTCCTCTGGCATCCCTGTCGTTCAGGGCATGGAAGCATTTGACTGGGCTTCTCTGCAAACACAGGCTTTCAACTTCAAAAACCATCTGGGATCAGCAATTCTTATCTACTTACGTATTTACATCGCCTATAGATCCATTCTATTTTAAGATCTTTAGAGATTCTTTTTTCAGTGCACGTAGGGCTGGTTCTACCTCATGCTCAGGGGCGGCCGTCAAATGCCATCTCCTCAAGAGCACAATCACAGTAGCACAGAATTTTCTGCCTTGGAAGGGATTCTGAAAGATCACTGAGCCCAACTGCAGGGCCTGCCCGGGGCAGCCTCAACAATCACAGCCTGTGCCCAAGAGCAGTGTCCAAACACTTTTGGAGCTCAGTCAGCCTTGGTGCTGTGCCCCCTTCCCTGGGGAGGCTGTTGCAGTGCCCAAGCAGCCTGTGGCTGAAGAAGCTTTTCCTTCGATCCAACCTAAGCCTGCACTGGCACATCTCCCCTGCCATTCTCTTGGCTCTTCTCCGTGGCCCCGGGAGTGAAGAGAGTAGTGCATGGCCTTCTGCTTGCCCTCCTGAGGAAGCTGCTGACTGCTGGAGGGTCCTGCCTAGGACATTCCATGTCAAAAAGGCAGCAATGAGAGCAAAGAGAAAGGAGCTGGGACACAGGAGCTCAGGCTTTGCAATGATGAGGATGAGAAGGAAGGCTACTGACACATCCTTGGCAGAAGGATTTTGAACTGGAGCATTGCTTTGATCTCTTTCAGGTGGAAAGGAGAGGCACAATGAAAAGGAAAGCAAGAGCCCAGATTCAGCCGTGAGTTTTGGCCTAGGGTTAAAGGACAGCAAACTGGAGGAATGGCGAGGAGGAGAACTGCTCTTTCACAGTCAGGCTGGGATTGGTTCAAGCCTGTGGGTGCACAGCAAGGCTCTCTTGACCACTTGCCTTTCTCACCTCCACCTCCTTCTTCCTTTAGACACATCAATGTTGGCAGCGACTTTCAGGCTGAGCTCCCAGAGCTGCAGAACAGAGCAGCAAGTGAGGATGAAGAGCCTGCAACCCTGGTCTGGAAGCCCTGGGGAGAGGATGACTCTGACATGGAAAAACCTGACAGAGGTAGCTTTGCTTCAAGCTTTGCTTCCAGCCCTGAGCTACTTGGGTCTTGAAAAGGCTCCTTATGCCTAAAAAGGCAGCGTTTTGCAGGCTCTGCTTCTCTCCTTGTCTCGCCCATCTTCCCATGTAGAAGTGTTAGAGGCAAGGAGAAAGAGCAAGCACCTTGCTCTCCAAACTGGTCAGGGCCGTTTGCCACTGGAAGAGGGGAGATTGGCCCCCACTTCTTCTTACAGAAGCTGCTTTGGAGGGAGAGCCAGCACTGCGTGGGCCCTTGCTTCAGCTGGCTCTGTCTTTGCTCTCCTTTTCATGCTCTCTCTCCAAGCTGCTGTCTTTAGCTGCCGGCCTTTCCTTCTGCCTTGCATGGCAACCTTTGCCCTTTGCTGGCCTCCAGGCTGACTTTCGGTGGGTTTTTTCTTGTGCTTGCAGTAAGAGAACTGTTGGACATGGCCAGCTCCCGTGGCATTCCCGGGGCAGCAGCTAACCTGGAGCGCGCCCTGCACTGCCTGCACCAGGCACGCGGCAGCGTTCCGGTAAGAAGCGGCTGTTTGGGCGCAGAGGAGAGGGCACAGGGAATGCAGAAGGCCTGGGCACTGGGACAGCCTTTCCTGGCTGCTCTTGGAAGAAGGGTCTTAACAGGGAGCAGAGCACTTGCTGCCTGCTGGGTCTCCTCCAGCTGCGTCAGGGCTGAGCCCAAAGGGCTCCAGCAGGGAGAATCTCCCTCCTGGAGGCGGCGGCGGCGGAAGGTCCTGCTGCCTTGTAAATGGCCTGGAGATTTGGGTTCTCTAAGACATTTGGAGGGGAAATTCCCAGAAGCCTCAGTCAGCTGAGGCCATTCTGGCTGCAGGAGCAGCAAAATCCTCAGCTTGGTGAGCAAAAGGCCACTCTTGGGGACCAGGATCAAAGGGTTGGGCAGCAAAAACTAGGGACTGGGAGCAAATGACAGTGTTTCACCCACATGGGATAGAGTCGCTTGAATGTCTGGAGAGGCAAAGGAGCTGAAAGGCAGCACCTGTGATTTTTTGGCTCATTTTTAATGTGCTGGGGCGGCTAAAGCCTTTTCCCTCTTGATCTTGCAGGAGGCTCTGGAGATGCTGCTCTCAGAGGGGCCTGCAACACCTCAAGGCCATCCCATGGCTGATTATCATTACGCAGGTAGGCAAAGCAGAGCTTCTTGCGTCCCTGACAGATGCTGCCGTCCCCTTCATTGTTGTGGCAAGCGTTTCTGCTTCAAGAAATTGTGCTTAACACCAGCACAAGGTCTTGTCTCCTCTGTGGGTGGGCAAAGCACCAGCATCTAGTCCTTCAGCTTTACTTGTTTTCCAATCCTTCTCCCCGGGCAATGCCTGCTCTTGTCTTCACGACCTTCTGAGGGAGCAGACACGTACACCCACGTGAATGACGGCCTGCGACCGTTTTCTTTCGGCAGCCAGAGGAATCTACTTGGTGTGGATCAAGGGATCTGTTTACTAGCCGCTGCTTTTTATTGCCAGGCTCTGATAGATGGACACCTGAGGAGAAGGAGTCCTTCCAAAAGGCTTTCCACACCTACGGCAAGGATTTTCATCTCATCCAGAAGCAGGTAAAGCCACGGGACATTCTTTACCCGAGCAGATCAGCAGCAGGAAAGCTTGCTTATTTCTGGGAACAAGCACTGGGCTTCAGTCTCTCTCTTCTCAAGGAGCAAGTATCTTCAAGTAGTAACAAAAGGGGACATCAAAAGCCTGTGTCAAAAGGATGATCCTGCCTCTCCAGCCCTTTTCTCCAAGCTCTTTTGGAAGATGAAGCTTTATTCTGTCAGACTTGTGGCACAGGTCTGCTGCTGCTTCCACAAGACGCTGTGCTGGCATAACTGGAGTGAAGCGGGGAAAGAAGAACTGTGCTAGGTGGATTTGTTGTTGATCTGTGCATTGCGTGTATTAGCACCTAGCATCATACAGGGTTTAAGACATTGCATGATGCCTCTCTTTCTCCATGTTGATTTCATTTTACACCCTACTCCATTTACTTCATGCTTTTACTTCCTAGTTCACTCCATAGTCTACTTTTTCCCCAGTGCACCCGACACCATTTGCGATTCCTTCTTTTTCTCTTCACAACAGATCCAGACTAAGACCGTGGCCCAGTGTGTGGAGTACTACTACTCCTGGAAAAAGGAGCATAAACTTGCCAGCACTCTTGCTCAGGTGAGGGGCAAGAAAATGGAGAGGTGCCAGGAAGGTCGAGAAACTGGGAGAAGGGGAGAAAAGCTGCTGGCGAGCCATGCCAGATGCCCCTTTGCCAGGATCACATCGTCCCATGTGCTGGGAAAGGCACAGCAGATGCTGCCCGGGCCTTCCTTGTGCTGCTGCCCTGAAGTATGCAATTCTGGAGCCTAACTTTGACCCAAGAAAGCAGCACCGCCACCAAAATGGGCTTTGACTCTCTACAGATGGGCTTCTCAAGGGCTGGCACCCTCGCTGACTCCAATCAGACCCCAAATTCCCCACTGCTTGCTGACATCAGCAGTCCAGGCTGCCTTTGTGGATATGCTGCAGATTTTCAGGGAGTTTTTCTAGCATGCCAGCATAGTCCCCAAGAAGGAGCTGCTGGTGCTGTGGCTCCCCTAAATCTTTCCTTAGCGGCAAAGAGCAATTTGCTTCCCATCATGTGAGAGAGAGAGAGAGAGAGAGAGAGAGAGAGAGAGACAGGGAGGGAGATTATTTTGGGGACTAGAAAATGGCTAAGCATGTGTCTACCCTAATTGGACTGAATTGAAATGCCATTGCCTAGACATTTGTGGAGGAAAAGCAGAGAGAAATAGATGTTAGGCAGAAAGGTAGAAATAAGAAATGTAGAGCTCTAAATAGCCAGGTCTTTCTCCCACCCCTTTGGCCTGTAGAAAAGAGGAGTATTTTCCTCCAAGCTCTGTGTTGGCAGCCCGCCGCAGCCCATTGGCAAAGGCAGCCGTTTTCTCAGCTCTTGAGGCTTTGGAAGGATTTGCTTAGGCCGATAGATTTTTGTGCTGGATGCTCTGATTTCCAGCTTTGTGAGAGGAAGGAAGCATTGATAAGGACTCTTTGATTTCCAGAGCGTGGGCAAAGCAAAGAGGAGCAAAAGCCCTCCCAGAAAGGAGAACGGGGAGCCAGGGAAGAGAAGCCGCAAGAGGGCTCGCAGCGCCCAGTGTCCCTGCTGCCAACCGCGCCAGCCGCCCCCTTCGGCGGGAGGCCCCTTTCCCTGCGGGCAGTGCAAACGGTGCGCAAGTTCCTCCTCTTTCTGCTCAAAGCTGCGCCTTTGGACTAAAAGGGGCTGACCCTTTTCAAAGGCACCGCAGGGGAAGCTGGGGGCACTTGCAGCATCGCCCCCGGCAGCCGTGCTCAAGCTTAACACCCACCTCAAACCCAAAGAGCTTAGGTAAAACCCAGCCTTCACAATGAAACCTTGCCGTGCCCCAACAAGACACAGTTGATACAAGTAGGAATAGATCCATCAAAGCTTGGTTTGATGCTGCTGATCAAATTCAAAAGAGGATGCAGCAAAAGGAGGAAGACATTTCAAGGCATTGAAAGTAGAACCATCAGACTCATGGTGCTGATCCATTGACAAATGTGCCACTGCCCGAAAAGACAGAAATTCATACTCAAACGGAGATCTTGGCACTTGGTTTCATGGTGTGTACTAGCGTGAGCAATGGATGGTTTGCTTCCTATCTTGCAGGGTGTTTGAAAGCATGAAGGAAAGGAACAAACACAGCAGAAGACATCGGCCTCGGAAGACAGCAGAGCCTCTCCCCAAGAAGAAAAGACCAAATTAGACAACCCTGCAGGTTGTCCAGGGCTAGCAAGAGTTAGGCAGATTAGTTAGATAGGAATACAACTGTTAGATATTAGTTAGATAGGAATAGGACTGTTTTTTAAGCTTTTTGGGTTGTTTAATCTTCTACTTAGTTAGTTTACATGATAGTAACCTCCTCAATTTAGTAGTTAAGGTACATTAGTATTATTCAGGACTCATTAGTATTATTAGATTTATCAGTAAATGTCAGAGGTTGGGTGTTTTGTATGCTCTGCCATATGCTCTTTGTCATTTTGCCTTTGTTGAGACCTAATCTGTCTTTATCATTAAACCAATGTTTGTTCCATTTTGTCTGTTTGTCTGTATGAAAGCACTCCAGCAATGTTTGTTCCATTTGCCTGGTGTTGCAAAGACGGCACTTGCCCTGAGAGAAGAAGCTGGGCTGGCGCCACCTCCCCCAGGCCCAGCCCCTTGCTCAGCTGGCAGGACTTCCTGACGTGTGTCTCCTTTACTGCCAGTGAAATACCGCTGGGGCTTCAGCCTTTGATTCCTCAACATCTCAGCTGGGAGTGGAAAGGGAGGCTTTGTTTAATTCACTGAATTGCATCTAGATGAGTGGTCTGGTCTCACCATATTTTCTGGCATAAAAGCAGCGGGTTGAGTCCTTTTTGGAGCCCAGACAGAAAAATTTCTTTCATTTTGGGGGACTGATGGAGCTGACCAGCTTGGAGGACGTTTCTAAGCCCTCCGATTCTATCCAATTCCTATCGGCATGCACCACAAAGGCATGGCTAGTTCAGTTTCAGTTTCTCTGGAAAGGACCAGTGTCCCGCTCTGGGCCTCCAGCAATCTCCTTAGCTAAAGCCGAGCGGGTGTGATCATTATCCTCTGACTTGTCACAGCTGGGGCACTTGCGCCAAAGAAGAATCCAAGTCACTCTTTTATGGAGGCCAGCAAATGGCCCTGCCTAGCAAGGCTTTGGTGGCAGGGGCTGTGGAGGGTGGATGGAGAGGGGGCGAGGGAGGGGGCAATTGGCAGGCTGCTTCTGGGAAGCCGAGGCAAGCTTGCCCTTGTCTGATGGAGCCGGTGCAGGTGGGCTTTGGAGGCTACAAAGTATCTGCCTTGCAGTGGGACTTGTTCCAGCTGCCCCCTCAGTTTGCTGGCCAGTGGGTAACATGCAGGCTGGGAAGGAAGCAAGATTGGGACTGAAGCAAGATTTGCTTTTCCTTAAGGACAGGCAGGAAAGCAGCAAAGCTGCCTGGCTTTTTCTCATATCTGGGATCTAGGCGTTAAAAGCAATGTGAAGGCCAGCAGTGTGGAAAGGCAATTCTGTAAGTGTTGCTTCCTTAGAGGAATGCCAGAGTCTTTTGGGACAACCACCGAGCTTCTCCAAGGGAGCTGGAAGAGGGATCTAGAAATTCTGCCTGAATGTTTGCTAGAGAAATGCCCGTGTGCTGTCCCTGTGCGTGTGTGTGTGTGTCCCCATCAGTTGGCCTGAAAAAGATCCTGTTTCTCCAAGTTTCAAGGGAGGAGTGATGAGGTGAGAGACCAGCTCAGAGGCCCAAAGGAGGGAAACCATGCAGTGACATTATTGGGCAGCAAAAGGAGAATTGAGAAAGGGGGCAGGATGAATGCCTCCACTTTGAGAGGAAGCTTTGGAGTTGGCTCTGCGCTAGGCAACTTGCAAATTCCAGCTCCTCTCAGAGCTGGAGGAGAGCCAGTGGGAGGAGCCCTTCTGGTTCTCCAGGGCAGGAGATGAGGTCTGGGCCCTTGCACAGAGGCAGGCTCCTGTGCACCTTCAGCTGGAGGCACCTTGCAGAGAAGCACCGGGAAGAGCCAGGGCTGTCCCTGCACTGCTTTTGCCCGTCTCATCAGACGACTGAGGAGAAAAGGCCCAATGGGAAGCTTCTCAGAGCAAACTTGCAGCAGAAGAAGTACAAGGGGCAGAGGCGGCCCATGCCCCTTTCTGTCCCATGGCTCCCCCAGGGGTTCTAGATGGAATGTTGGGCTGTGCCCATAGCAACTGTCGTTGTCTCCTGCTCCTGCGGCCCTTGCTGGAACACTGGTGGAGCAGCGCTGGAGCAGCAGCTGCAGGATCAGCTCCTGGGCTGTCCCTGACCAGCCGCCTTCTGCACTCAGCGCCAGACCCGGCCTCTGCACCGACATCCTGGTCTCCTCGTCTGCCTCCGGGCATCCCCAGAGCACTTGGGAACCCTCCAAGGTAAGAAAATCCCCGTTTGCCCTCAAAGCACTAGCACAAGGGCAGGAGGCTCCAGCTGCCTCTCCCACCAAGCACGACACACAGGCTGCGTGCTCACTTTCCCCAGATGAGCTTCCACGTGAAAGCAGGGTGCAGCTTCTGAAGGAATTGTGTTGCCTCCAGGGGAAACACAGACCTTTCCATAGAGGACCTAGAGAGGTGTCCCAGTGCAGTTGCAGATCCTCGTCCACGCATCACCTGCTTAAACGTTCTTGGCACCCATTTCAGTCCTCAAACTATCTTGTGCTGACCCCAAAACAAATTGTTCCTGGCTGAGCAGGTCAGGGCTTCAGTGTCAACAAATCCCCTTATGCCCTGACTCTGCTCACACCCGCTCCAAAGCTTCAAACACCACAATGATGGCACTTCTCCTCTGGCATCCCTGTCGTTCAGGGCATGGAAGCATTTGACTGGGCTTCTCTGCAAACACAGGCTTTCAACTTCAAAAACCATCTGGGATCAGCAATTCTTATCTACTTACGTATTTACATCGCCTATAGATCCCTTCTATTTTAATATCTTTAGAGATTCTTTTTTCAGTGCACGTAGGGCTGGTTCTACCTCATGCTCAGGGGCGGCCGTCAAATGCCATCTCCTCAAGAGCACAATCACAGTAGCACAGAATTTTCTGCCTTGGAAGGGATTCTGAAAGATCACTGAGCCCAACTGCAGGGCCTGCCCGGGGCAGCCTCAACAATCACAGCCTGTGCCCAAGAGCAGTGTCCAAACACTTTTGGAACTCAGTCAGCCTTGGTGCTGTGCCCCCTTCCCTGGGGAGGCTGTTGCAGTGCCCAAGCAGCCTGTGGCTGAAGAAGCTTTTCCTTCGATCCAACCTAAGCCTGCACTGGCACATCTCCCCTGCCATTCTCTTGGCTCTTCTCCGTGGCCCCGGGAGTGAAGAGAGTAGTGCATGGCCTTCTGCTTGCCCTCCTGAGGAAGCTGCTGACTGCTGGAGGGTCCTGCCTAGGACATTCCATGTCAAAAAGGCAGCAATGACAGCAAAGAGAAAGGAGCTGGGACACGGGAGCTCGGGCTTTGCAATGATGAGGATGAGAAGGAAGGCTACTGACACATCCTTGGCAGAAGGACTTTGAACTGGAGCATTGCTTTGATCTCTTTCAGGTGGAAAGGAGAGGCACAATGAAAAGGAAAGCAAGAGCCCAGATTCAGCCGTGAGTTTTGGCCTAGGGTTAAAGGACAGCAAACTGGAGGAATGGCGAGGAGGAGAACTGCTCTTTCACAGTCAGGCTGGGATTGGTTCAAGCCTGTGGGTGCACAGCAAGGCTCTCTTGACCACTTGCCTTTCTCACCTCCACCTCCTTCTTCCTTTAGACACATCAATGTTGGCAGCGACTTTCAGGCTGAGCTCCCAGAGCTGCAGAACAGAGCAGCAAGTGAGGATGAAGAGCCTGCAAGCCTGGTCTGGAAGCCCTGGGGAGAGGATGACTCTGACATGGAAAAACCTGACAGAGGTAGCTTTGCTTCAAGCTTTGCTTCCAGCCCTGAGCTACTTGGGTCTTGAAAAGGCTCCTTATGCCTAAAAAGGCAGCGTTTTGCAGGCTCTGCTTCTCTCCTTGTCTCGCCCATCTTCCCATGTAGAAGTGTTAGAGGCAAGGAGAAAGAGCAAGCACCTTGCTCTCCAAACTGGTCAGGGCCGTTTGCCACTGGAAGAGGGGAGATTGGCCCCCACTTCTTCTTACAGAAGCTGCTTTGGAGGGAGAGCCAGCACTGCGTGGGCCCTTGCTTCAGCTGGCTCTGTCTTTGCTCTCCTTTTCATGCTCTCTCTCCAAGGTGCTGTCTTTAGCTGCCGGCCTTTCCTTCTGCCTTGCATGGCAACCTTTGCCCTTTGCTGGCCTCCAGGCTGACTTTCGGTGGGTTTTTTCTTGTGCTTGCAGTAAGAGAACTGTTGGACATGGCCAGCTCCCGTGGCATTCCCGGGGCAGCAGCTAACCTGGAGCGCGCCCTGCACTGCCTGCACCAGGCACGCGGCAGCGTTCCGGTAAGAAGCGGCTGTTTGGGCGCAGAGGAGAGGGCACAGGGAATGCAGAAGGCCTGGGCACTGGGACAGCCTTTCCTGGCTGCTCTTGGAAGAAGGGTCTTAACAGGGAGCAGAGCACTTGCTGCCTGCTGGGTCTCCTCCAGCTGCGTCAGGGCTGAGCCCAAAGGGCTCCAGCAGGGAGAATCTCCCTCCTGGAGGCGGCGGCGGCGGAAGGTCCTGCTGCCTTGTAAATGGCCTGGAGATTTGGCTTCTCTAAGACATTTGGAGGGGAAATTCCCAGAAGCCTCAGTCAGCTGAGGCCATTCTGGCTGCAGGAGCAGCAAAATCCTCAGCTTGGTGAGCAAAAGGCCACTCTTGGGGACCAGGATCAAAGGGTTGGGCAGCAAAAACTAGGGACTGGGAGCAAATCCCAGTGTTTCACCCACATGGGATAGAGTCGCTTGAATGTCTGGAGAGGCAAAGGAGCTGAAAGGCAGCACCTGTGATTTTTTGGCTCATTTTTAATGTGCTGGGGCGGCTAAAGCCTTTTCCCTCTTGATCTTGCAGGAGGCTCTGGAGATGCTGCTCTCAGAGGGGCCTGCAACAGCTCAAGGCCATCCCATGGCTGATTATCATTACGCAGGTAAGCAAAGCAGAGCTTCTTGCGTCCCTGACAGATGCTGCCGTCCCCTTCATTGTTGTGGCAAGCGTTTCTGCTTCAAGAAATTGTGCTTAACACCAGCACAAGGTCTTGTCTCCTCTGTGGGTGGGCAAAGCACCAGCATCTAGTCCTTCAGCTCTACTTGTTTTCCAATCCTTCTCCCCGGGCAATGCCTGCTCTTGTCTTCACGCCCTTCTGAGGGAGCAGACACGTACACCCACGTGAATGACGGCCTGCGACCGTTTTCTTTCGGCAGCCAGAGGAATCTACTTGGTGTGGATCAAGGGATCTGTTTACTAGCCGCTGCTTTTTATTGCCAGGCTCTGATAGATGGACACCTGAGGAGAAGGAGTCCTTCCAAAAGGCTTTCCACACCTACGGCAAGGATTTTCATCTCATCCAGAAGCAGGTAAAGCCACGGGACATTCTTTACCCGAGCAGATCAGCAGCAGGAAAGCTTGCTTATTTCTGGGAACAAGCACTGGGCTTCAGTCTCTCTCTTCTCAAGGAGCAAGTATCTTCAAGTAGTAACAAAAGGGGACATCAAAAGCCTGTGTCAAAAGGATGATCCTGCCTCTCCAGCCCTTTTCTCCAAGCTCTTTTGGAAGATGAAGCTTTATTCTGTCAGACTTGTGGCACAGGTCTGCTGCTGCTTCCACAAGACGCTGTGCTGGCATAACTGGAGTGAAGCGGGGAAAGAAGAACTGTGCTAGGTGGATTTGTTGTTGATCTGTGCATTGCGTGTATTAGCACCTAGCATCATACAGGGTTTAAGACATTGCATGATGCCTCTCTTTCTCCATGTTGATTTCATTTTACACCCTACTCCATTTCATTCATGCTTTTACTTCCTAGTTCACTCCATAGTCTACTTTTTCCCCAGTGCGCCCGACACCATTTGCGATTCCTTCTTTTTCTCTTCACAACAGATCCAGACTAAGACCGTGGCCCAGTGTGTGGAGTACTACTACTCCTGGAAAAAGGAGCATAAACTTGCCAGCACTCTTGCTCAGGTGAGGGGCAAGAAAATGGAGAGGTGCCAGGAAGGTCGAGAAACTGGGAGAAGGGGAGAAAAGCTGCTGGCGAGCCATGCCAGATGCCCCTTTGCCAGGATCACATCGTCCCATGTGCTGGGAAAGGCACAGCAGATGCTGCCCGGGCCTTCCTTGTGCTGCTGCCCTGAAGTATGCAATTCTGGAGCCTAACTTTGACCCAAGAAAGCAGCACCGCCACCAAAATGGGCTTTGACTCTCTACAGATGGGCTTCTCAAGGGCTGGCACCCTCGCTGACTCCAATCAGACCCCAAATTCCCCACTGCTTGCTGACATCAGCAGTCCAGGCTGCCTTTGTGGATATGCTGCAGATTTTCAGGGAGTTTTTCTAGCATGCCAGCATAGTCCCCAAGAAGGAGCTGCTGGTGCTGTGGCTCCCCTAAATCTTTCCTTAGCGGCAAAGAGCAATTTGTTTCCCATCATGTGAGAGAGAGAGAGAGAGAGAGAGAGAGACAGGGAGGGAGATTATTTTGGGGACTAGAAAATGGCTAAGCATGTGTCTACCCTAATTGGACTGAATTGAAATGCCATTGCCTAGACATTTGTGGAGGAAAAGCAGAGAGAAATAGATGTTAGGCAGAAAGGTAGAAATAAGAAATGTAGAGCTCTAAATAGCCAGGTCTTTCTCCCACCCCTTTGGCCTGTAGAAAAGAGGAGTATTTTCCTCCAAGCTCTGTGTTGGCAGCCCGCCGCAGCCCATTGGCAAAGGCAGCCGTTTTCTCAGCTCTTGAGGCTTTGGAAGGATTTGCTTAGGCCGATAGATTTTTGTGCTGGATGCTCTGATTTCCAGCTTTGTGAGAGGAAGGAAGCATTGATAAGGACTCTTTGATTTCCAGAGCGTGGGCAAAGCAAAGAGGAGCAAAAGCCCTCCCAGAAAGGAGAACGGGGAGCCAGGGAAGAGAAGCCGCAAGAGGGCTCGCAGCGCCCAGTGTCCCTGCTGCCAACCGCGCCAGCCGCCCCCTTCGGCGGGAGGCCCCTTTCCCTGCGGGCAGTGCAAACGGTGCGCAAGTTCCTCCTCTTTCTGCTCAAAGCTGCGCCTTTGGACTAAAAGGGGCTGACCCTTTTCAAAGGCACCGCAGGGGAAGCTGGGGGCACTTGCAGCATCGCCCCCGGCAGCCGTGCTCAAGCTTAACACCCACCTCAAACCCAAAGAGCTTAGGTAAAACCCAGCCTTCACAATGAAACCTTGCTGTGCCCCAACAAGACACAGTTGATACAAGTAGGAATAGATCCATCAAAGCTTGGTTTGATGCTGCTGATCAAATTCAAAAGAGGATGCAGCAAAAGGAGGAAGACATTTCAAGGCATTGAAAGTAGAACCATCAGACTCATGGTGCTGATCCATTGACAAATGTGCCACTGCCCGAAAAGACAGAAATTCATACTCAAACGGAGATCTTGGCACTTGGTTTCATGGTGTGTACTAGCGTGAGCAATGGATGGTTTGCTTCCTATCTTGCAGGGTGTTTGAAAGCATGAAGGAAAGGAACAAACACAGCAGAAGACATCGGCCTCGGAAGACAGCAGAGCCTCTCCCCAAGAAGAAAAGACCAAATTAGACAACCCTGCAGGTTGTCCAGGGCTAGCAAGAGTTAGGCAGATTAGTTAGATAGGAATACAACTGTTAGATATTAGTTAGATAGGAATAGGACTGTTTTTTAAGCTTTTTGGGTTGTTTAATCTTCTACTTAGTTAGTTTACATGATAGTAACCTCCTCAATTTAGTAGTTAAGGTACATTAGTATTATTCAGGACTCATTAGTATTATTAGATTTATCAGTAAATGTCAGAGGTTGGGTGTTTTGTATGCTCTGCCATATGCTCTTTGTCATTTTGCCTTTGTTGAGACCTAATCTGTCTTTATCATTAAACCAATGTTTGTTCCATTTTGTCTGTTTGTCTGTATGAAAGCACTCCAGCAATGTTTGTTCCATTTGCCTGGTGTTGCAAAGACGGCACTTGCCCTGAGAGAAGAAGCTGGGCAGGCGCCACCTCCCCCAGGCCCAGCCCCTTGCTAAGCTGGCAGGACTTCCTGAGGTGTGTCTCCTTTACTGCCAGTGAAATACCGCTGGGGCTTCAGCCTTTGATTCCTCAACATCTCAGCTGGGAGTGGAAAGGGAGGCTTTGTTTAATTCACTGAATTGCATCTAGATGAGTGGTCTGGTCTCCCCATATTTTCTGGCATAAAAGCAGCGGGTTGAGTCCTTTTTGGAGCCCAGACAGAAAAATTTCTTTCATTTTGGGGGACTGATGGAGCTGACCAGCTTGGAGGACGTTTCTAAGCCCTCCGATTCTATCCAATTCCTATCGGCATGCACCACAAAGGCATGGCTAGTTCAGTTGCAGTTTCTCCTGAAAGGACCAGTGTCCCGCTCTGGGCCTCCAGCAATCTCCTTAGCTAAAGCCGAGCGGGTGTGATCATTATCCTCTGACTTGTCACAGCTGGGGCACTTGCGCCAAAGAAGAATCCAAGTCACTCTTTTATGGAGGCCAGCAAATGGCCCTGCCTAGCAAGGCTTTGGTGGCAGGGGCTGTGGAGGGTGGATGGAGAGGGGGCGAGGGAGGGGGCAATTGGCAGGCTGCTTCTGGGAAGCCGAGGCAAGCTTGCCCTTGTCTGATGGAGCCGGTGCAGGTGGGCTTTGGAGGCTACAAAGTATCTGCCTTGCAGTGGGACTTGTTCCAGCTGCCCCCTCAGTTTGCTGGCCAGTGGGTAACATGCAGGCTGGGAAGGAAGCAAGATTGGGACTGAAGCAAGATTTGCTTTTCCTTAAGGACAGGCAGGAAAGCAGCAAAGCTGCCTGGCTTTTTCTCATATCTGGGATCTAGGCGTTAAAAGCAATGTGAAGGCCAGCAGTGTGGAAAGGCAATTCTGTAAGTGTTGCTTCCTTAGAGGAATGCCAGAGTCTTTTGGGACAACCACCGAGCTTCTCCAAGGGAGCTGGAAGAGGGATCTAGAAATTCTGCCTGAATGTTTGCTAGAGAAATGCCCGTGTGCTGTCCCTGTGTGTGTGTGTGTGTGTCCCCATCAGTTGGCCTGAAAAACATCCTGTTTCTCCAAGTTTCAAGGGAGGAGTGATGAGGTGAGAGACCAGCTCAGAGGCCCAAAGGAGGGAAACCATGCAGTGACATTATTGGGCAGCAAAAGGAGAATTGAGAAAGGGGGCAGGATGAATGCCTCCACTTTGAGAGGAAGCTTTGGAGTTGGCTCTGCACTAGGCAACTTGCAAATTCCAGCTCCTCTCAGAGCTGGAGGAGAGCCAGTGGGAGGAGCCCTTCTGGTTCTCCAGGGCAGGAGATGAGGTCTGGGCCCTTGCACAGAGGCAGGCTCCTGTGCACCTTCAGCTGGAGGCACCTTGCAGAGAAGCACCGGGAAGAGCCAGGGCTGTCCCTGCACTGCTTTTGCCCGTCTCATCAGACGACTGAGGAGAAAAGGCCCAATGGGAAGCTTCTCAGAGCAAACTTGCAGCAGAAGAAGTACAAGGGGCAGAGGCGGCCCATGCCCCTTTCTGTCCCATGGCTCCCCCAGGGGTTCCAGATGGAATGTTGGGCTGTGCCCATAGCAACTGTCGTTGTCTCCTGCTCCTGCGGCCCTTGCTGGAACACTGGTGGAGCAGCGCTGGAGCAGCAGCTGCAGGATCAGCTCCTGGGCTGTCCCTGACCAGCCGCCTTCTGCACTCAGCGCCAGACCCGGCCTCTGCACCGACATCCTGGTCTCCTCGTCTGCCTCCGGGCATCCCCAGAGCACTTGGGAACCCTCCAAGGTAAGAAAATCCCCGTTTGCCCTCAAAGCACTAGCACAAGGGCAGGAGGCTCCAGCTGCCTCTCCCACCAAGCACGACACACAGGCTGCGTGCTCACTTTCCCCAGACGAGCTTCCACGTGAAAGCAGGGTGCAGCTTCTGAAGGAATTGTGTTGCCTCCAGGGGAAACACAGACCTTTCCATAGAGGACCTAGAGAGGTGTCCCAGTGCAGTTGCAGATCCTCGTCCACGCATCACCTGCTTAAACGTTCTTGGCACCCATTTCAGTCCTCAAACTATCTTGTGCTGACCCCAAAACAAATTGTTCCTGGCTGAGCAGGTCAGGGCTTCAGTGTCAACAAATCCCCTTATGCCCTGACTCTGCTCACACCCGCTCCAAAGCTTCAAACACCACAATGATGGCACTTCTCCTCTGGCATCCCTGTCGTTCAGGGCATGGAAGCATTTGACTGGGCTTCTCTGCAAACACAGGCTTTCAACTTCAAAAACCATCTGGGATCAGCAATTCTTATCTACTTACGTATTTACATCGCCTATAGATCCCTTCTATTTTAATATCTTTAGAGATTCTTTTTTCAGTGCACGTAGGGCTGGTTCTACCTCATGCTCAGGGGCGGCCGTCAAATGCCATCTCCTCAAGAGCACAATCACAGTAGCACAGAATTTTCTGCCTTGGAAGGGATTCTGAAAGATCACTGAGCCCAACTGCAGGGCCTGCCCGGGGCAGCCTCAACAATCACAGCCTGTGCCCAAGAGCAGTGTCCAAACACTTTTGGAGCTCAGTCAGCCTTGGTGCTGTGCCCCCTTCCCTGGGGAGGCTGTTGCAGTGCCCAAGCAGCCTCTGGCTGAAGAAGCTTTTCCTTCGATCCAACCTAAGCCTGCACTGGCACATCTCCCCTGCCATTCTCTTGGCTCTTCTCCGTGGCCCCGGGAGTGAAGAGAGTAGTGCATGGCCTTCTGCTTGCCCTCCTGAGGAAGCTGCTGACTGCTGGAGGGTCCTGCCTAGGACATTCCATGTCAAAAAGGCAGCAATGACAGCAAAGAGAAAGGAGCTGGGACACGGGAGCTCGGGCTTTGCAATGATGAGGATGAGAAGGAAGGCTACTGACACATCCTTGGCAGAAGGATTTTGAACTGGAGCATTGCTTTGATCTCTTTCAGGTGGAAAGGAGAGGCACAATGAAAAGGAAAGCAAGAGCCCAGATTCAGCCGTGAGTTTTGGCCTAGGGTTAAAGGACAGCAAACTGGAGGAATGGCGAGGAGGAGAACTGCTCTTTCAGAGTCAGGCTGGGATTGGTTCAAGCCTGTGGGTGCACAGCAAGGCTCTCTTGACCACTTGCCTTTCTCACCTCCACCTCCTTCTTCCTTTAGACACATCAATGTTGGCAGCGACTTTCAGGCTGAGCTCCCAGAGCTGCAGAACAGAGCACCAAGTGAGGATGAAGAGCCTGCAACCCTGGTCTGGAAGCCCTGGGGAGAGGATGACTCTGACATGGAAAAACCTGACAGAGGTAGCTTTGCTTCAAGCTTTGCTTCCAGCCCTGAGCTACTTGGGTCTTGAAAAGGCTCCTTATGCCTAAAAAGGCAGCGTTTTGCAGGCTCTGCTTCTCTCCTTGTCTCGCCCATCTTCCCATGTAGAAGTGTTAGAGGCAAGGAGAAAGAGCAAGCACCTTGCTCTCCAAACTGGTCAGGGCCGTTTGCCACTGGAAGAGGGGAGATTGGCCCCCACTTCTTCTTACAGAAGCTGCTTTGGAGGGAGAGCCAGCACTGCGTGGGCCCTTGCTTCAGCTGGCTCTGTCTTTGCTCTCCTTTTCATGCTCTCTCTCCAAGCTGCTGTCTTTAGCTGCCGGCCTTTCCTTCTGCCTTGCATGGCAACCTTTGCCCTTTGCTGGCCTCCAGGCTGACTTTCGGTGGGTTTTTTCTTGTGCTTGCAGTAAGAGAACTGTTGGACATGGCCAGCTCCCGTGGCATTCCCGGGGCAGCAGCTAACCTGGAGCGCGCCCTGCACTGCCTGCACCAGGCACGCGGCAGCGTTCCGGTAAGAAGCGGCTGTTTGGGCGCAGAGGAGAGGGCACAGGGAATGCAGAAGGCCTGGGCACTGGGACAGCCTTTCCTGGCTGCTCTTGGAAGAAGGGTCTTAACAGGGAGCAGAGCACTTGCTGCCTGCTGGGTCTCCTCCAGCTGCGTCAGGGCTGAGCCCAAAGGGCTCCAGCAGGGAGAATCTCCCTCCTGGAGGCGGCGGCGGCGGAAGGTCCTGCTGCCTTGTAAATGGCCTGGAGATTTGGGTTCTCTAAGACATTTGGAGGGGAAATTCCCAGAAGCCTCACTCAGCTGAGGCCATTCTGGCTGCAGGAGCAGCAAAATCCTCAGCTTGGTGAGCAAAAGGCCACTCTTGGGGACCAGGATCAAAGGGTTGGGCAGCAAAAACTAGGGACTGGGAGCAAATCCCAGTGTTTCACCCACATGGGATAGAGTCGCTTGAATGTCTGGAGAGGCAAAGGAGCTGAAAGGCAGCACCTGTGATTTTTTGGCTCATTTTTAATGTGCTGGGGCGGCTAAAGCCTTTTCCCTCTTGATCTTGCAGGAGGCTCTGGAGATGCTGCTCTCAGAGGGGCCTGCAACACCTCAAGGCCATCCCATGGCTGATTATCATTACGCAGGTAAGCAAAGCAGAGCTTCTTGCGTCCCTGACAGATGCTGCCGTCCCCTTCATTGTTGTGGCAAGCGTTTCTGCTTCAAGAAATTGTGCTTAACACCAGCACAAGGTCTTGTCTCCTCTGTGGGTGGGCAAAGCACCAGCATCTAGTCCTTCAGCTCTACTTGTTTTCCAATCCTTCTCCCCGGGCAATGCCTGCTCTTGTCTTCACGCCCTTCTGAGGGAGCAGACACGTACACCCACGTGAATGACGGCCTGCGACCGTTTTCTTTCGGCAGCCAGAGGAATCTACTTGGTGTGGATCAAGGGATCTGTTTACTAGCCGCTGCTTTTTATTGCCAGGCTCTGATAGATGGACACCTGAGGAGAAGGAGTCCTTCCAAAAGGCTTTCCACACCTACGGCAAGGATTTTCATCTCATCCAGAAGCAGGTAAAGCCACGGGACATTCTTTACCCGAGCAGATCAGCAGCAGGAAAGCTTGCTTATTTCTGGGAACAAGCACTGGGCTTCAGTCTCTCTCTTCTCAAGGAGCAAGTATCTTCAAGTAGTAACAAAAGGGGACATCAAAAGCCTGTGTCAAAAGGATGATCCTGCCTCTCCAGCCCTTTTCTCCAAGCTCTTTTGGAAGATGAAGCTTTATTCTGTCAGACTTGTGGCACAGGTCTGCTGCTGCTTCCACAAGACGCTGTGCTGGCATAACTGGAGTGAAGCGGGGAAAGAAGAACTGTGCTAGGTGGATTTGTTGTTGATCTGTGCATTGCGTGTATTAGCACCTAGCATCATACAGGGTTTAAGACATTGCATGATGCCTCTCTTTCTCCATGTTGATTTCATTTTACACCCTACTCCATTTCATTCATGCTTTTACTTCCTAGTTCACTCCATAGTCTACTTTTTCCCCAGTGCGCCCGACACCATTTGCGATTCCTTCTTTTTCTCTTCACAACAGATCCAGACTAAGACCGTGGCCCAGTGTGTGGAGTACTACTACTCCTGGAAAAAGGAGCATAAACTTGCCAGCACTCTTGCTCAGGTGAGGGGCAAGAAAATGGAGAGGTGCCAGGAAGGTCGAGAAACTGGGAGAAGGGGAGAAAAGCTGCTGGCGAGCCATGCCAGATGCCCCTTTGCCAGGATCACATCGTCCCATGTGCTGGGAAAGGCACAGCAGATGCTGCCCGGGCCTTCCTTGTGCTGCTGCCCTGAAGTATGCAATTCTGGAGCCTAACTTTGACCCAAGAAAGCAGCACCGCCACCAAAATGGGCTTTGACTCTCTACAGATGGGCTTCTCAAGGGCTGGCACCCTCGCTGACTCCAATCAGACCCCAAATTCCCCACTGCTTGCTGACATCAGCAGTCCAGGCTGCCTTTGTGGATATGCTGCAGATTTTCAGGGAGTTTTTCTAGCATGCCAGCATAGTCCCCAAGAAGGAGCTGCTGGTGCTGTGGCTCCCCTAAATCTTTCCTTAGCGGCAAAGAGCAATTTGTTTCCCATCATGTGAGAGAGAGAGAGAGAGAGAGAGAGAGACAGGGAGGGAGATTATTTTGGGGACTAGAAAATGGCTAAGCATGTGTCTACCCTAATTGGACTGAATTGAAATGCCATTGCCTAGACATTTGTGGAGGAAAAGCAGAGAGAAATAGATGTTAGGCAGAAAGGTAGAAATAAGAAATGTAGAGCTCTAAATAGCCAGGTCTTTCTCCCACCCCTTTGGCCTGTAGAAAAGAGGAGTATTTTCCTCCAAGCTCTGTGTTGGCAGCCCGCCGCAGCCCATTGGCAAAGGCAGCCGTTTTCTCAGCTCTTGAGGCTTTGGAAGGATTTGCTTAGGCCGATAGATTTTTGTGCTGGATGCTCTGATTTCCAGCTTTGTGAGAGGAAGGAAGCATTGATAAGGACTCTTTGATTTCCAGAGCGTGGGCAAAGCAAAGAGGAGCAAAAGCCCTCCCAGAAAGGAGAACGGGGAGCCAGGGAAGAGAAGCCGCAAGAGGGCTCGCAGCGCCCAGTGTCCCTGCTGCCAACCGCGCCAGCCGCCCCCTTCGGCGGGAGGCCCCTTTCCCTGCGGGCAGTGCAAACGGTGCGCAAGTTCCTCCTCTTTCTGCTCAAAGCTGCGCCTTTGGACTAAAAGGGGCTGACCCTTTTCAAAGGCACCGCAGGGGAAGCTGGGGGCACTTGCAGCATCGCCCCCGGCAGCCGTGCTCAAGCTTAACACCCACCTCAAACCCAAAGAGCTTAGGTAAAACCCAGCCTTCACAATGAAACCTTGCTGTGCCCCAACAAGACCCAGTTGATACAAGTAGGAATAGATCCATCAAAGCTTGGTTTGATGCTGCTGATCAAATTCAAAAGAGGATGCAGCAAAAGGAGGAAGACATTTCAAGGCATTGAAAGTAGAACCATCAGACTCATGGTGCTGATCCATTGACAAATGTGCCACTGCCCGAAAAGACAGAAATTCATACTCAAACGGAGATCTTGGCACTTGGTTTCATGGTGTGTACTAGCGTGAGCAATGGATGGTTTGCTTCCTATCTTGCAGGGTGTTTGAAAGCATGAAGGAAAGGAACAAACACAGCAGAAGACATCGGCCTCGGAAGACAGCAGAGCCTCTCCCCAAGAAGAAAAGACCAAATTAGACAACCCTGCAGGTTGTCCAGGGCTAGCAAGAGTTAGGCAGATTAGTTAGATAGGAATACAACTGTTAGATATTAGTTAGATAGGAATAGGACTGTTTTTTAAGCTTTTTGGGTTGTTTAATCTTCTACTTAGTTAGTTTACATGATAGTAACCTCCTCAATTTAGTAGTTAAGGTACATTAGTATTATTCAGGACTCATTAGTATTATTAGATTTATCAGTAAATGTCAGAGGTTGGGTGTTTTGTATGCTCTGCCATATGCTCTTTGTCATTTTGCCTTTGTTGAGACCTAATCTGTCTTTATCATTAAACCAATGTTTGTTCCATTTTGTCTGTTTGTCTGTATGAAAGCACTCCAGCAATGTTTGTTCCATTTGCCTGGTGTTGCAAAGACGGCACTTGCCCTGAGAGAAGAAGCTGGGCAGGCGCCACCTCCCCCAGGCCCAGCCCCTTGCTAAGCTGGCAGGACTTCCTGACGTGTGTCTCCTTTACTGCCAGTGAAATACCGCTGGGGCTTCAGCCTTTGATTCCTCAACATCTCAGCTGGGAGTGGAAAGGGAGGCTTTGTTTAATTCACTGAATTGCATCTAGATGAGTGGTCTGGTCTCACCATATTTTCTGGCATAAAAGCAGCGGGTTGAGTCCTTTTTGGAGCCCAGACAGAAAAATTTCTTTCATTTTGGGGGACTGATGGAGCTGACCAGCTTGGAGGACGTTTCTAAGCCCTCCGATTCTATCCAATTCCTATCGGCATGCACCACAAAGGCATGGCTAGTTCAGTTGCAGTTTCTCCTGAAAGGACCAGTGTCCCGCTCTGGGCCTCCAGCAATCTCCTTAGCTAAAGCCGAGCGGGTGTGATCATTATCCTCTGACTTGTCACAGCTGGGGCACTTGCGCCAAAGAAGAATCCAAGTCACTCTTTTATGGAGGCCAGCAAATGGCCCTGCCTAGCAAGGCTTTGGTGGCAGGGGCTGTGGAGGGTGGATGGAGAGGGGGCGAGGGAGGGGGCAATTGGCAGGCTGCTTCTGGGAAGCCGAGGCAAGCTTGCCCTTGTCTGATGGAGCCGGTGCAGGTGGGCTTTGGAGGCTACAAAGTATCTGCCTTGCAGTGGGACTTGTTCCAGCTGCCCCCTCAGTTTGCTGGCCAGTGGGTAACATGCAGGCTGGGAAGGAAGCAAGATTGGGACTGAAGCAAGATTTGCTTTTCCTTAAGGACAGGCAGGAAAGCAGCAAAGCTGCCTGGCTTTTTCTCATATCTGGGATCTAGGCGTTAAAAGCAATGTGAAGGCCAGCAGTGTGGAAAGGCAATTCTGTAAGTGTTGCTTCCTTAGAGGAATGCCAGAGTCTTTTGGGACAACCACCGAGCTTCTCCAAGGGAGCTGGAAGAGGGATCTAGAAATTCTGCCTGAATGTTTGCTAGAGAAATGCCCGTGTGCTGTCCCTGGGGGTGTGTGTGTGTGTCCCCATCAGTTGGCCTGAAAAACATCCTGTTTCTCCAAGTTTCAAGGGAGGAGTGATGAGGTGAGAGACCAGCTCAGAGGCCCAAAGGAGGGAAACCATGCAGTGACATTATTGGGCAGCAAAAGGAGAATTGAGAAAGGGGGCAGGATGAATGCCTCCACTTTGAGAGGAAGCTTTGGAGTTGGCTCTGCGCTAGGCAACTTGCAAATTCCAGCTCCTCTCAGAGCTGGAGGAGAGCCAGTGGGAGGAGCCCTTCTGGTTCTCCAGGGCAGGAGATGAGGTCTGGGCCCTTGCACAGAGGCAGGCTCCTGTGCACCTTCAGCTGGAGGAACCTTGCAGAGAAGCACCGGGAAGAGCCAGGGCTGTCCCTGCACTGCTTTTGCCCGTCTCATCAGACGACTGAGGAGAAAAGGCCCAATGGGAAGCTTCTCAGAGCAAACTTGCAGCAGAAGAAGTACAAGGGGCAGAGGCGGCCCATGCCCCTTTCTGTCCCATGGCTCCCCCAGGGGTTCCAGATGGAATGTTGGGCTGTGCCCATAGCAACTGTCGTTGTCTCCTGCTCCTGCGGCCCTTGCTGGAACACTGCTGGAGCAGCGCTGGAGCAGCAGCTGCAGGATCAGCTCCTGGGCTGTCCCTGACCAGCCGCCTTCTGCACTCAGCGCCAGACCCGGCCTCTGCACCGACATCCTGGTCTCCTCGTCTGCCTCCGGGCATCCCCAGAGCACTTGGGAACCCTCCAAGGTAAGAAAATCCCCGTTTGCCCTCAAAGCACTAGCACAAGGGCAGGAGGCTCCAGCTGCCTCTCCCACCAAGCACGACACACAGGCTGCGTGCTCACTTTCCCCAGACGAGCTTCCACATGAAAGCAGGGTGCAGCTTCTGAAGGAATTGTGTTGCCTCCAGGGGAAACACAGACCTTTCCATAGAGGACCTAGAGAGGTGTCCCAGTGCAGTTGCAGATCCTCGTCCACGCATCACCTGCTTAAACGTTCTTGGCACCCATTTCAGTCCTCAAACTATCTTGTGCTGACCCCAAAACAAATTGTTCCTGGCTGAGCAGGTCAGGGCTTCAGTGTCAACAAATCCCCTTATGCCCTGACTCTGCTCACACCCGCTCCAAAGCTTCAAACACCACAATGATGGCACTTCTCCTCTGGCATCCCTGTCGTTCAGGGCATGGAAGCATTTGACTGGGCTTCTCTGCAAACACAGGCTTTCAACTTCAAAAACCATCTGGGATCAGCAATTCTTATCTACTTACGTATTTACATCGCCTATAGATCCCTTCTATTTTAATATCTTTAGAGATTCTTTTTTCAGTGCACGTAGGGCTGGTTCTACCTCATGCTCAGGGGCGGCCGTCAAATGCCATCTCCTCAAGAGCACAATCACAGTAGCACAGAATTTTCTGCCTTGGAAGGGATTCTGAAAGATCACTGAGCCCAACTGCAGGGCCTGCCCGGGGCAGCCTCAACAATCACAGCCTGTGCCCAAGAGCAGTGTCCAAACACTTTTGGAGCTCAGTCAGCCTTGGTGCTGTGCCCCCTTCCCTGGGGAGGCTGTTGCAGTGCCCAAGCAGCCTGTGGCTGAAGAAGCTTTTCCTTCGATCCAACCTAAGCCTGCACTGGCACATCTCCCCTGCCATTCTCTTGGCTCTTCTCCGTGGCCCCGGGAGTGAAGAGAGTAGTGCATGGCCTTCTGCTTGCCCTCCTGAGGAAGCTGCTGACTGCTGGAGGGTCCTGCCTAGGACATTCCATGTCAAAAAGGCAGCAATGACAGCAAAGAGAAAGGAGCTGGGACACGGGAGCTCGGGCTTTGCAATGATGAGGATGAGAAGGAAGGCTACTGACACATCCTTGGCAGAAGGATTTTGAACTGGAGCATTGCTTTGATCTCTTTCAGGTGGAAAGGAGAGGCACAATGAAAAGGAAAGCAAGAGCCCAGATTCAGCCGTGAGTTTTGGCCTAGGGTTAAAGGACAGCAAACTGGAGGAATGGCGAGGAGGAGAACTGCTCTTTCACAGTCAGGCTGGGATTGGTTCAAGCCTGTGGGTGCACAGCAAGGCTCTCTTGACCACTTGCCTTTCTCACCTCCACCTCCTTCTTCCTTTAGACACATCAATGTTGGCAGCGACTTTCAGGCTGAGCTCCCAGAGCTGCAGAACAGAGCACCAAGTGAGGATGAAGAGCCTGCAACCCTGGTCTGGAAGCCCTGGGGAGAGGATGACTCTGACATGGAAAAACCTGACAGAGGTAGCTTTGCTTCAAGCTTTGCTTCCAGCCCTGAGCTACTTGGGTCTTGAAAAGGCTCCTTATGCCTAAAAAGGCAGCGTTTTGCAGGCTCTGCTTCTCTCCTTGTCTCGCCCATCTTCCCATGTAGAAGTGTTAGAGGCAAGGAGAAAGAGCAAGCACCTTGCTCTCCAAACTGGTCAGGGCCGTTTGCCACTGGAAGAGGGGAGATTGGCCCCCACTTCTTCTTACAGAAGCTGCTTTGGAGGGAGAGCCAGCACTGCGTGGGCCCTTGCTTCAGCTGGCTCTGTCTTTGCTCTCCTTTTCATGCTCTCTCTCCAAGCTGCTGTCTTTAGCTGCCGGCCTTTCCTTCTGCCTTGCATGGCAACCTTTGCCCTTTGCTGGCCTCCAGGCTGACTTTCGGTGGGTTTTTTCTTGTGCTTGCAGTAAGAGAACTGTTGGACATGGCCAGCTCCCGTGGCATTCCCGGGGCAGCAGCTAACCTGGAGCGCGCCCTGCACTGCCTGCACCAGGCACGCGGCAGCGTTCCGGTAAGAAGCGGCTGTTTGGGCGCAGAGGAGAGGGCACAGGGAATGCAGAAGGCCTGGGCACTGGGACAGCCTTTCCTGGCTGCTCTTGGAAGAAGGGTCTTAACAGGGAGCAGAGCACTTGCTGCCTGCTGGGTCTCCTCCAGCTGCGTCAGGGCTGAGCCCAAAGGGCTCCAGCAGGGAGAATCTCCCTCCTGGAGGCGGCGGCGGCGGAAGGTCCTGCTGCCTTGTAAATGGCCTGGAGATTTGGGTTCTCTAAGACATTTGGAGGGGAAATTCCCAGAAGCCTCAGTCAGCTGAGGCCATTCTGGCTGCAGGAGCAGCAAAATCCTCAGCTTGGTGAGCAAAAGGCCACTCTTGGGGACCAGGATCAAAGGGTTGGGCAGCAAAAACTAGGGACTGGGAGCAAATCCCAGTGTTTCACCCACATGGGATAGAGTCGCTTGAATGTCTGGAGAGGCAAAGGAGCTGAAAGGCAGCACCTGTGATTTTTTGGCTCATTTTTAATGTGCTGGGGCGGCTAAAGCCTTTTCCCTCTTGATCTTGCAGGAGGCTCTGGAGATGCTGCTCTCAGAGGGGCCTGCAACAGCTCAAGGCCATCCCATGGCTGATTATCATTACGCAGGTAAGCAAAGCAGAGCTTCTTGCGTCCCTGACAGATGCTGCCGTCCCCTTCATTGTTGTGGCAAGCGTTTCTGCTTCAAGAAATTGTGCTTAACACCAGCACAAGGTCTTGTCTCCTCTGTGGGTGGGCAAAGCACCAGCATCTAGTCCTTCAGCTCTACTTGTTTTCCAATCCTTCTCCCCGGGCAATGCCTGCTCTTGTCTTCACGCCCTTCTGAGGGAGCAGACACGTACACCCACGTGAATGACGGCCTGCGACCGTTTTCTTTCGGCAGCCAGAGGAATCTACTTGGTGTGGATCAAGGGATCTGTTTACTAGCCGCTGCTTTTTATTGCCAGGCTCTGATAGATGGACACCTGAGGAGAAGGAGTCCTTCCAAAAGGCTTTCCACACCTACGGCAAGGATTTTCATCTCATCCAGAAGCAGGTAAAGCCACGGGACATTCTTTACCCGAGCAGATCAGCAGCAGGAAAGCTTGCTTATTTCTGGGAACAAGCACTGGGCTTCAGTCTCTCTCTTCTCAAGGAGCAAGTATCTTCAAGTAGTAACAAAAGGGGACATCAAAAGCCTGTGTCAAAAGGATGATCCTGCCTCTCCAGCCCTTTTCTCCAAGCTCTTTTGGAAGATGAAGCTTTATTCTGTCAGACTTGTGGCACAGGTCTGCTGCTGCTTCCACAAGACGCTGTGCTGGCATAACTGGAGTGAAGCGGGGAAAGAAGAACTGTGCTAGGTGGATTTGTTGTTGATCTGTGCATTGCGTGTATTAGCACCTAGCATCATACAGGGTTTAAGACATTGCATGATGCCTCTCTTTCTCCATGTTGATTTCATTTTACACCCTACTCCATTTCATTCATGCTTTTACTTCCTAGTTCACTCCATAGTCTACTTTTTCCCCAGTGCGCCCGACACCATTTGCGATTCCTTCTTTTTCTCTTCACAACAGATCCAGACTAAGACCGTGGCCCAGTGTGTGGAGTACTACTACTCCTGGAAAAAGGAGCATAAACTTGCCAGCACTCTTGCTCAGGTGAGGGGCAAGAAAATGGAGAGGTGCCAGGAAGGTCGAGAAACTGGGAGAAGGGGAGAAAAGCTGCTGGCGAGCCATGCCAGATGCCCCTTTGCCAGGATCACATCGTCCCATGTGCTGGGAAAGGCACAGCAGATGCTGCCCGGGCCTTCCTTGTGCTGCTGCCCTGAAGTATGCAATTCTGGAGCCTAACTTTGACCCAAGAAAGCAGCACCGCCACCAAAATGGGCTTTGACTCTCTACAGATGGGCTTCTCAAGGGCTGGCACCCTCGCTGACTCCAATCAGACCCCAAATTCCCCACTGCTTGCTGACATCAGCAGTCCAGGCTGCCTTTGTGGATATGCTGCAGATTTTCAGGGAGTTTTTCTAGCATGCCAGCATAGTCCCCAAGAAGGAGCTGCTGGTGCTGTGGCTCCCCTAAATCTTTCCTTAGCGGCAAAGAGCAATTTGTTTCCCATCATGTGAGAGAGAGAGAGAGAGAGAGAGAGAGACAGGGAGGGAGATTATTTTGGGGACTAGAAAATGGCTAAGCATGTGTCTACCCTAATTGGACTGAATTGAAATGCCATTGCCTAGACATTTGTGGAGGAAAAGCAGAGAGAAATAGATGTTAGGCAGAAAGGTAGAAATAAGAAATGTAGAGCTCTAAATAGCCAGGTCTTTCTCCCACCCCTTTGGCCTGTAGAAAAGAGGAGTATTTTCCTCCAAGCTCTGTGTTGGCAGCCCGCCGCAGCCCATTGGCAAAGGCAGCCGTTTTCTCAGCTCTTGAGGCTTTGGAAGGATTTGCTTAGGCCGATAGATTTTTGTGCTGGATGCTCTGATTTCCAGCTTTGTGAGAGGAAGGAAGCATTGATAAGGACTCTTTGATTTCCAGAGCGTGGGCAAAGCAAAGAGGAGCAAAAGCCCTCCCAGAAAGGAGAACGGGGAGCCAGGGAAGAGAAGCCGCAAGAGGGCTCGCAGCGCCCAGTGTCCCTGCTGCCAACCGCGCCAGCCGCCCCCTTCGGCGGGAGGCCCCTTTCCCTGCGGGCAGTGCAAACGGTGCGCAAGTTCCTCCTCTTTCTGCTCAAAGCTGCGCCTTTGGACTAAAAGGGGCTGACCCTTTTCAAAGGCACCGCAGGGGAAGCTGGGGGCACTTGCAGCATCGCCCCCGGCAGCCGTGCTCAAGCTTAACACCCACCTCAAACCCAAAGAGCTTAGGTAAAACCCAGCCTTCACAATGAAACCTTGCCGTGCCCCAACAAGACACAGTTGATACAAGTAGGAATAGATCCATCAAAGCTTGGTTTGATGCTGCTGATCAAATTCAAAAGAGGATGCAGCAAAAGGAGGAAGACATTTCAAGGCATTGAAAGTAGAACCATCAGACTCATGGTGCTGATCCATTGACAAATGTGCCACTGCCCAAAAAGACAGAAATTCATACTCAAACGGAGATCTTGGCACTTGGTTTCATGGTGTGTACTAGCGTGAGCAATGGATGGTTTGCTTCCTATCTTGCAGGGTGTTTGAAAGCATGAAGGAAAGGAACAAACACAGCAGAAGACATCGGCCTCGGAAGACAGCAGAGCCTCTCCCCAAGAAGAAAAGACCAAATTAGACAACCCTGCAGGTTGTCCAGGGCTAGCAAGAGTTAGGCAGATTAGTTAGATAGGAATACAACTGTTAGATATTAGTTAGATAGGAATAGGACTGTTTTTTAAGCTTTTTGGGTTGTTTAATCTTCTACTTAGTTAGTTTACATGATAGTAACCTCCTCAATTTAGTAGTTAAGGTACATTAGTATTATTCAGGACTCATTAGTATTATTAGATTTATCAGTAAATGTCAGAGGTTGGGTGTTTTGTATGCTCTGCCATATGCTCTTTGTCATTTTGCCTTTGTTGAGACCTAATCTGTCTTTATCATTAAACCAATGTTTGTTCCATTTTGTCTGTTTGTCTGTATGAAAGCACTCCAGCAATGTTTGTTCCATTTGCCTGGTGTTGCAAAGACGGCACTTGCCCTGAGAGAAGAAGCTGGGCAGGCGCCACCTCCCCCAGGCCCAGCCCCTTGCTAAGCTGGCAGGACTTCCTGACGTGTGTCTCCTTTACTGCCAGTGAAATACCGCTGGGGCTTCAGCCTTTGATTCCTCAACATCTCAGCTGGGAGTGGAAAGGGAGGCTTTGTTTAATTCACTGAATTGCATCTAGATGAGTGGTCTGGTCTCACCATATTTTCTGGCATAAAAGCAGCGGGTTGAGTCCTTTTTGGAGCCCAGACAGAAAAATTTCTTTCATTTTGGGGGACTGATGGAGCTGACCAGCTTGGAGGACGTTTCTAAGCCCTCCAATTCTATCCAATTCCTATCGGCATGCACCACAAAGGCATGGCTAGTTCAGTTGCAGTTTCTCCTGAAAGGACCAGTGTCCCGCTCTGGGCCTCCAGCAATCTCCTTAGCTAAAGCCGAGCGGGTGTGATCATTATCCTCTGACTTGTCACAGCTGGGGCACTTGCGCCAAAGAAGAATCCAAGTCACTCTTTTATGGAGGCCAGCAAATGGCCCTGCCTAGCAAGGCTTTGGTGGCAGGGGCTGTGGAGGGTGGATGGAGAGGGGGCGAGGGAGGGGGCAATTGGCAGGCTGCTTCTGGGAAGCCGAGGCAAGCTTGCCCTTGTCTGATGGAGCCGGTGCAGGTGGGCTTTGGAGGCTACAAAGTATCTGCCTTGCAGTGGGACTTGTTCCAGCTGCCCCCTCAGTTTGCTGGCCAGTGGGTAACATGCAGGCTGGGAAGGAAGCAAGATTGGGACTGAAGCAAGATTTGCTTTTCCTTAAGGACAGGCAGGAAAGCAGCAAAGCTGCCTGGCTTTTTCTCATATCTGGGATCTAGGCGTTAAAAGCAATGTGAAGGCCAGCAGTGTGGAAAGGCAATTCTGTAAGTGTTGCTTCCTTAGAGGAATGCCAGAGTCTTTTGGGACAACCACCGAGCTTCTCCAAGGGAGCTGGAAGAGGGATCTAGAAATTCTGCATGAATGTTTGCTAGAGAAATGCCCGTGTGCTGTCCCTGTGCGTGTGTGTGTGTGTCCCCATCAGTTGGCCTGAAAAACATCCTGTTTCTCCAAGTTTCAAGGGAGGAGTGATGAGGTGAGAGACCAGCTCAGAGGCCCAAAGGAGGGAAACCATGCAGTGACATTATTGGGCAGCAAAAGGAGAATTGAGAAAGGGGGCAGGATGAATGCCTCCACTTTGAGAGGAAGCTTTGGAGTTGGCTCTGCGCTAGGCAACTTGCAAATTCCAGCTCCTCTCAGAGCTGGAGGAGAGCCAGTGGGAGGAGCCCTTCTGGTTCTCCAGGGCAGGAGATGAGGTCTGGGCCCTTGCACAGAGGCAGGCTCCTGTGCACCTTCAGCTGGAGGCACCTTGCAGAGAAGCACCGGGAAGAGCCAGGGCTGTCCCTGCACTGCTTTTGCCCGTCTCATCAGACGACTGAGGAGAAAAGGCCCAATGGGAAGCTTCTCAGAGCAAACTTGCAGCAGAAGAAGTACAAGGGGCAGAGGCGGCCCATGCCCCTTTCTGTCCCATGGCTCCCCCAGGGGTTCCAGATGGAATGTTGGGCTGTGCCCATAGCAACTGTCGTTGTCTCCTGCTCCTGCGGCCCTTGCTGGAACACTGGTGGAGCAGCGCTGGAGCAGCAGCTGCAGGATCAGCTCCTGGGCTGTCCCTGACCAGCCGCCTTCTGCACTCAGCGCCAGACCCGGCCTCTGCACCGACATCCTGGTCTCCTCGTCTGCCTCCGGGCATCCCCAGAGCACTTGGGAACCCTCCAAGGTAAGAAAATCCCCGTTTGCCCTCAAAGCACTAGCACAAGGGCAGGAGGCTCCAGCTGCCTCTCCCACCAAGCACGACACACAGGCTGCGTGCTCACTTTCCCCAGACGAGCTTCCACGTGAAAGCAGGGTGCAGCTTCTGAAGGAATTGTGTTGCCTCCAGGGGAAACACAGACCTTTCCATAGAGGACCTAGAGAGGTGTCCCAGTGCAGTTGCAGATCCTCGTCCACGCATCACCTGATTAAACGTTCTTGGCACCCATTTCAGTCCTCAAACTATCTTGTGCTGACCCCAAAACAAATTGTTCCTGGCTGAGCAGGTCAGGGCTTCAGTGTCAACAAATCCCCTTATGCCCTGACTCTGCTCACACCCGCTCCAAAGCTTCAAACACCACAATGATGGCACTTCTCCTCTGGCATCCCTGTCGTTCAGGGCATGGAAGCATTTGACTGGGCTTCTCTGCAAACACAGGCTTTCAACTTCAAAAACCATCTGGGATCAGCAATTCTTATCTACTTACGTATTTACATCGCCTATAGATCCCTTCTATTTTAATATCTTTAGAGATTCTTTTTTCAGTGCACGTAGGGCTGGTTCTACCTCATGCTCAGGGGCGGCCGTCAAATGCCATCTCCTCAAGAGCACAATCACAGTAGCACAGAATTTTCTGCCTTGGAAGGGATTCTGAAAGATCACTGAGGCCAACTGCAGGGCCTGCCCGGGGCAGCCTCAACAATCACAGCCTGTGCCCAAGAGCAGTGTCCAAACACTTTTGGAGCTCAGTCAGCCTTGGTGCTGTGCCCCCTTCCCTGGGGAGGCTGTTGCAGTGCCCAAGCAGCCTCTGGCTGAAGAAGCTTTTCCTTCGATCCAACCTAAGCCTGCACTGGCACATCTCCCCTGCCATTCTCTTGGCTCTTCTCCGTGGCCCCGGGAGTGAAGAGAGTAGTGCATGGCCTTCTGCTTGCCCTCCTGAGGAAGCTGCTGACTGCTGGAGGGTCCTGCCTAGGACATTCCATGTCAAAAAGGCAGCAATGACAGCAAAGAGAAAGGAGCTGGGACACGGGAGCTCGGGCTTTGCAATGATGAGGATGAGAAGGAAGGCTACTGACACATCCTTGGCAGAAGGACTTTGAACTGGAGCATTGCTTTGATCTCTTTCAGGTGGAAAGGAGAGGCACAATGAAAAGGAAAGCAAGAGCCCAGATTCAGCCGTGAGTTTTGGCCTAGGGTTAAAGCACAGCAAACTGGAGGAATGGCGAGGAGGAGAACTGCTCTTTCAGAGTCAGGCTGGGATTGGTTCAAGCCTGTGGGTGCACAGCAAGGCTCTCTTGACCACTTGCCTTTCTCACCTCCACCTCCTTCTTCCTTTAGACACATCAATGTTGGCAGCGACTTTCAGGCTGAGCTCCCAGAGCTGCAGAACAGAGCAGCAAGTGAGGATGAAGAGCCTGCAACCCTGGTCTGGAAGCCCTGGGGAGAGGATGACTCTGACATGGAAAAACCTGACAGAGGTAGCTTTGCTTCAAGCTTTGCTTCCAGCCCTGAGCTACTTGGGTCTTGAAAAGGCTCCTTATGCCTAAAAAGGCAGCGTTTTGCAGGCTCTGCTTCTCTCCTTGTCTCGCCCATCTTCCCATGTAGAAGTGTTAGAGGCAAGGAGAAAGAGCAAGCACCTTGCTCTCCAAACTGGTCAGGGCCGTTTGCCACTGGAAGAGGGGAGATTGGCCCCCACTTCTTCTTACAGAAGCTGCTTTGGAGGGAGAGCCAGCACTGCGTGGGCCCTTGCTTCAGCTGGCTCTGTCTTTGCTCTCCTTTTCATGCTCTCTCTCCAAGGTGCTGTCTTTAGCTGCCGGCCTTTCCTTCTGCCTTGCATGGCAACCTTTGCCCTTTGCTGGCCTCCAGGCTGACTTTCGGTGGGTTTTTTCTTGTGCTTGCAGTAAGAGAACTGTTGGACATGGCCAGCTCCCGTGGCATTCCCGGGGCAGCAGCTAACCTGGAGCGCGCCCTGCACTGCCTGCACCAGGCACGCGGCAGCGTTCCGGTAAGAAGCGGCTGTTTGGGCGCAGAGGAGAGGGCACAGGGAATGCAGAAGGCCTGGGCACTGGGACAGCCTTTCCTGGCTGCTCTTGGAAGAAGGGTCTTAACAGGGAGCAGAGCACTTGCTGCCTGCTGGGTCTCCTCCAGCTGCGTCAGGGCTGAGCCCAAAGGGCTCCAGCAGGGAGAATCTCCCTCCTGGAGGCGGCGGCGGCGGAAGGTCCTGCTGCCTTGTAAATGGCCTGGAGATTTGGGTTCTCTAAGACATTTGGAGGGGAAATTCCCAGAAGCCTCAGTCAGCTGAGGCCATTCTGGCTGCAGGAGCAGCAAAATCCTCAGCTTGGTGAGCAAAAGGCCACTCTTGGGGACCAGGATCAAAGGGTTGGGCAGCAAAAACTAGGGACTGGGAGCAAATCCCAGTGTTTCACCCACATGGGATACAGTCGCTTGAATGTCTGGAGAGGCAAAGGAGCTGAAAGGCAGCACCTGTGATTTTTTGGCTCATTTTTAATGTGCTGGGGCGGCTAAAGCCTTTTCCCTCTTGATCTTGCAGGAGGCTCTGGAGATGCTGCTCTCAGAGGGGCCTGCAACAGCTCAAGGCCATCCCATGGCTGATTATCATTACGCAGGTAAGCAAAGCAGAGCTTCTTGCGTCCCTGACAGATGCTGCCGTCCCCTTCATTGTTGTGGCAAGCGTTTCTGCTTCAAGAAATTGTGCTTAACACCAGCACAAGGTCTTGTCTCCTCTGTGGGTGGGCAAAGCACCAGCATCTAGTCCTTCAGCTCTACTTGTTTTCCAATCCTTCTCCCCGGGCAATGCCTGCTCTTGTCTTCACGCCCTTCTGAGGGAGCAGACACGTACACCCACGTGAATGACGGCCTGCGACCGTTTTCTTTCGGCAGCCAGAGGAATCTACTTGGTGTGGATCAAGGGATCTGTTTACTAGCCGCTGCTTTTTATTGCCAGGCTCTGATAGATGGACACCTGAGGAGAAGGAGTCCTTCCAAAAGGCTTTCCACACCTACGGCAAGGATTTTCATCTCATCCAGAAGCAGGTAAAGCCACGGGACATTCTTTACCCGAGCAGATCAGCAGCAGGAAAGCTTGCTTATTTCTGGGAACAAGCACTGGGCTTCAGTCTCTCTCTTCTCAAGGAGCAAGTATCTTCAAGTAGTAACAAAAGGGGACATCAAAAGCCTGTGTCAAAAGGATGATCCTGCCTCTCCAGCCCTTTTCTCCAAGCTCTTTTGGAAGATGAAGCTTTATTCTGTCAGACTTGTGGCACAGGTCTGCTGCTGCTTCCACAAGACGCTGTGCTGGCATAACTGGAGTGAAGCGGGGAAAGAAGAACTGTGCTAGGTGGATTTGTTGTTGATCTGTGCATTGCGTGTATTAGCACCTAGCATCATACAGGGTTTAAGACATTGCATGATGCCTCTCTTTCTCCATGTTGATTTCATTTTACACCCTACTCCATTTCATTCATGCTTTTACTTCCTAGTTCACTCCATAGTCTACTTTTTCCCCAGTGCGCCCGACACCATTTGCGATTCCTTCTTTTTCTCTTCACAACAGATCCAGACTAAGACCGTGGCCCAGTGTGTGGAGTACTACTACTCCTGGAAAAAGGAGCATAAACTTGCCAGCACTCTTGCTCAGGTGAGGGGCAAGAAAATGGAGAGGTGCCAGGAAGGTCGAGAAACTGGGAGAAGGGGAGAAAAGCTGCTGGCGAGCCATGCCAGATGCCCCTTTGCCAGGATCACATCGTCCCATGTGCTGGGAAAGGCACAGCAGATGCTGCCCGGGCCTTCCTTGTGCTGCTGCCCTGAAGTATGCAATTCTGGAGCCTAACTTTGACCCAAGAAAGCAGCACCGCCACCAAAATGGGCTTTGACTCTCTACAGATGGGCTTCTCAAGGGCTGGCACCCTCGCTGACTCCAATCAGACCCCAAATTCCCCACTGCTTGCTGACATCAGCAGTCCAGGCTGCCTTTGTGGATATGCTGCAGATTTTCAGGGAGTTTTTCTAGCATGCCAGCATAGTCCCCAAGAAGGAGCTGCTGGTGCTGTGGCTCCCCTAAATCTTTCCTTAGCGGCAAAGAGCAATTTGTTTCCCATCATGTGAGAGAGAGAGAGAGAGAGAGAGAGAGAGACAGGGAGGGAGATTATTTTGGGGACTAGAAAATGGCTAAGCATGTGTCTACCCTAATTGGACTGAATTGAAATGCCATTGCCTAGACATTTGTGGAGGAAAAGCAGAGAGAAATAGATGTTAGGCAGAAAGGTAGAAATAAGAAATGTAGAGCTCTAAATAGCCAGGTCTTTCTCCCACCCCTTTGGCCTGTAGAAAAGAGGAGTATTTTCCTCCAAGCTCTGTGTTGGCAGCCCGCCGCAGCCCATTGGCAAAGGCAGCCGTTTTCTCAGCTCTTGAGGCTTTGGAAGGATTTGCTTAGGCCGATAGATTTTTGTGCTGGATGCTCTGATTTCCAGCTTTGTGAGAGGAAGGAAGCATTGATAAGGACTCTTTGATTTCCAGAGCGTGGGCAAAGCAAAGAGGAGCAAAAGCCCTCCCAGAAAGGAGAACGGGGAGCCAGGGAAGAGAAGCCGCAAGAGGGCTCGCAGCGCCCAGTGTCCCTGCTGCCAACCGCGCCAGCCGCCCCCTTCGGCGGGAGGCCCCTTTCCCTGCGGGCAGTGCAAACGGTGCGCAAGTTCCTCCTCTTTCTGCTCAAAGCTGCGCCTTTGGACTAAAAGGGGCTGACCCTTTTCAAAGGCACCGCAGGGGAAGCTGGGGGCACTTGCAGCATCGCCCCCGGCAGCCGTGCTCAAGCTTAACACCCACCTCAAACCCAAAGAGCTTAGGTAAAACCCAGCCTTCACAATGAAACCTTGCCGTGCCCCAACAAGACACAGTTGATACAAGTAGGAATAGATCCATCAAAGCTTGGTTTGATGCTGCTGATCAAATTCAAAAGAGGATGCAGCAAAAGGAGGAAGACATTTCAAGGCATTGAAAGTAGAACCATCAGACTCATGGTGCTGATCCATTGACAAATGTGCCACTGCCCGAAAAGACAGAAATTCATACTCAAACGGAGATCTTGGCACTTGGTTTCATGGTGTGTACTAGCGTCAGCAATGGATGGTTTGCTTCCTATCTTGCAGGGTGTTTGAAAGCATGAAGGAAAGGAACAAACACAGCAGAAGACATCGGCCTCGGAAGACAGCAGAGCCTCTCCCCAAGAAGAAAAGACCAAATTAGACAACCCTGCAGGTTGTCCAGGGCTAGCAAGAGTTAGGCAGATTAGTTAGATAGGAATACAACTGTTAGATATTAGTTAGATAGGAATAGGACTGTTTTTTAAGCTTTTTGGGTTGTTTAATCTTCTACTTCGTTAGTTTACATGATAGTAACCTCCTCAATTTAGTAGTTAAGGTACATTAGTATTATTCAGGACTCATTAGTATTATTAGATTTATCAGTAAATGTCAGAGGTTGGGTGTTTTGTATGCTCTGCCATATGCTCTTTGTCATTTTGCCTTTGTTGAGACCTAATCTGTCTTTATCATTAAACCAATGTTTGTTCCATTTTGTCTGTTTGTCTGTATGAAAGCACTCCAGCAATGTTTGTTCCATTTGCCTGGTGTTGCAAAGACGGCACTTGCCCTGAGAGAAGAAGCTGGGCAGGCGCCACCTCCCCCAGGCCCAGCCCCTTGCTAAGCTGGCAGGACTTCCTGACGTGTGTCTCCTTTACTGCCAGTGAAATACCCCTGGGGCTTCAGCCTTTGATTCCTCAACATCTCAGCTGGGAGTGGAAAGGGAGGCTTTGTTTAATTCACTGAATTGCATCTAGATGAGTGGTCTGGTCTCACCATATTTTCTGGCATAAAAGCAGCGGGTTGAGTCCTTTTTGGAGCCCAGACAGAAAAATTTCTTTCATTTTGGGGGACTGATGGAGCTGACCAGCTTGGAGGACGTTTCTAAGCCCTCCAATTCTATCCAATTCCTATCGGCATGCACCACAAAGGCATGGCTAGTTCAGTTGCAGTTTCTCCTGAAAGGACCAGTGTCCCGCTCTGGGCCTCCAGCAATCTCCTTAGCTAAAGCCGAGCGGGTGTGATCATTATCCTCTGACTTGTCACAGCTGGGGCACTTGCGCCAAAGAAGAATCCAAGTCACTCTTTTATGGAGGCCAGCAAATGGCCCTGCCTAGCAAGGCTTTGGTGGCAGGGGCTGTGGAGGGTGGATGGAGAGGGGGCGAGGGAGGGGGCAATTGGCAGGCTGCTTCTGGGAAGCCGAGGCAAGCTTGCCCTTGTCTGATGGAGCCGGTGCAGGTGGGCTTTGGAGGCTACAAAGTATCTGCCTTGCAGTGGGACTTGTTCCAGCTGCCCCCTCAGTTTGCTGGCCAGTGGGTAACATGCAGGCTGGGAAGGAAGCAAGATTGGGACTGAAGCAAGATTTGCTTTTCCTTAAGGACAGGCAGGAAAGCAGCAAAGCTGCCTGGCTTTTTCTCATATCTGGGATCTAGGCGTTAAAAGCAATGTGAAGGCCAGCAGTGTGGAAAGGCAATTCTGTAAGTGTTGCTTCCTTAGAGGAATGCCAGAGTCTTTTGGGACAACCACCGAGCTTCTCCAAGGGAGCTGGAAGAGGGATCTAGAAATTCTGCCTGAATGTTTGCTAGAGAAATGCCCGTGTGCTGTCCCTGGGGGTGTGTGTGTGTGTCCCCATCAGTTGGCCTGAAAAAGATCCTGTTTCTCCAAGTTTCAAGGGAGGAGTGATGAGGTGAGAGACCAGCTCAGAGGCCCAAAGGAGGGAAACCATGCAGTGACATTATTGGGCAGCAAAAGGAGAATTGAGAAAGGGGGCAGGATGAATGCCTCCACTTTGAGAGGAAGCTTTGGAGTTGGCTCTGCGCTAGGCAACTTGCAAATTCCAGCTCCTCTCAGAGCTGGAGGAGAGCCAGTGGGAGGAGCCCTTCTGGTTCTCCAGGGCAGGAGATGAGGTCTGGGCCCTTGCACAGAGGCAGGCTCCTGTGCACCTTCAGCTGGAGGCACCTTGCAGAGAAGCACCGGGAAGAGCCAGGGCTGTCCCTGCACTGCTTTTGCCCGTCTCATCAGACGACTGAGGAGAAAAGGCCCAATGGGAAGCTTCTCAGAGCAAACTTGCAGCAGAAGAAGTACAAGGGGCAGAGGCGGCCCATGCCCCTTTCTGTCCCATGGCTCCCCCAGGGGTTCCAGATGGAATGTTGGGCTGTGCCCATAGCAACTGTCGTTGTCTCCTGCTCCTGCGGCCCTTGCTGGAACACTGGTGGAGCAGCGCTGGAGCAGCAGCTGCAGGATCAGCTCCTGGGCTGTCCCTGACCAGCCGCCTTCTGCACTCAGCGCCAGACCCGGCCTCTGCACCGACATCCTGGTCTCCTCGTCTGCCTCCGGGCATCCCCAGAGCACTTGGGAACCCTCCAAGGTAAGAAAATCCCCGTTTGCCCTCAAAGCACTAGCACAAGGGCAGGAGGCTCCAGCTGCCTCTCCCACCAAGCACGACACACAGGCTGCGTGCTCACTTTCCCCAGACGAGCTTCCACGTGAAAGCAGGGTGCAGCTTCTGAAGGAATTGTGTTGCCTCCAGGGGAAACACAGACCTTTCCATAGAGGACCTAGAGAGGTGTCCCAGTGCAGTTGCAGATCCTCGTCCACGCATCACCTGCTTAAACGTTCTTGGCACCCATTTCAGTCCTCAAACTATCTTGTGCTGACCCCAAAACAAATTGTTCCTGGCTGAGCAGGTCAGGGCTTCAGTGTCAACAAATCCCCTTATGCCCTGACTCTGCTCACACCCGCTCCAAAGCTTCAAACACCACAATGATGGCACTTCTCCTCTGGCATCCCTGTCGTTCAGGGCATGGAAGCATTTGACTGGGCTTCTCTGCAAACACAGGCTTTCAACTTCAAAAACCATCTGGGATCAGCAATTCTTATCTACTTACGTATTTACATCGCCTATAGATCCCTTCTATTTTAATATCTTTAGAGATTCTTTTTTCAGTGCACGTAGGGCTGGTTCTACCTCATGCTCAGGGGCGGCCGTCAAATGCCATCTCCTCAAGAGCACAATCACAGTAGCACAGAATTTTCTGCCTTGGAAGGGATTCTGAAAGATCACTGAGGCCAACTGCAGGGCCTGCCCGGGGCAGCCTCAACAATCACAGCCTGTGCCCAAGAGCAGTGTCCAAACACTTTTGGAGCTCAGTCAGCCTTGGTGCTGTGCCCCCTTCCCTGGGGAGGCTGTTGCAGTGCCCAAGCAGCCTCTGGCTGAAGAAGCTTTTCCTTCGATCCAACCTAAGCCTGCACTGGCACATCTCCCCTGCCATTCTCTTGGCTCTTCTCCGTGGCCCCGGGAGTGAAGAGAGTAGTGCATGGCCTTCTGCTTGCCCTCCTGAGGAAGCTGCTGACTGCTGGAGGGTCCTGCCTAGGACATTCCATGTCAAAAAGGCAGCAATGACAGCAAAGAGAAAGGAGCTGGGACACGGGAGCTCGGGCTTTGCAATGATGAGGATGAGAAGGAAGGCTACTGACACATCCTTGGCAGAAGGACTTTGAACTGGAGCATTGCTTTGATCTCTTTCAGGTGGAAAGGAGAGGCACAATGAAAAGGAAAGCAAGAGCCCAGATTCAGCCGTGAGTTTTGGCCTAGGGTTAAAGGACAGCAAACTGGAGGAATGGCGAGGAGGAGAACTGCTCTTTCACAGTCAGGCTGGGATTGGTTCAAGCCTGTGGGTGCACAGCAAGGCTCTCTTGACCACTTGCCTTTCTCACCTCCACCTCCTTCTTCCTTTAGACACATCAATGTTGGCAGCGACTTTCAGGCTGAGCTCCCAGAGCTGCAGAACAGAGCACCAAGTGAGGATGAAGAGCCTGCAAGCCTGGTCTGGAAGCCCTGGGGAGAGGATGACTCTGACATGGAAAAACCTGACAGAGGTAGCTTTGCTTCAAGCTTTGCTTCCAGCCCTGAGCTACTTGGGTCTTGAAAAGGCTCCTTATGCCTAAAAAGGCAGCGTTTTGCAGGCTCTGCTTCTCTCCTTGTCTCGCCCATCTTCCCATGTAGAAGTGTTAGAGGCAAGGAGAAAGAGCAAGCACCTTGCTCTCCAAACTGGTCAGGGCCGTTTGCCACTGGAAGAGGGGAGATTGGCCCCCACTTCTTCTTACAGAAGCTGCTTTGGAGGGAGAGCCAGCACTGCGTGGGCCCTTGCTTCAGCTGGCTCTGTCTTTGCTCTCCTTTTCATGCTCTCTCTCCAAGCTGCTGTCTTTAGCTGCCGGCCTTTCCTTCTGCCTTGCATGGCAACCTTTGCCCTTTGCTGGCCTCCAGGCTGACTTTCGGTGGGTTTTTTCTTGTGCTTGCAGTAAGAGAACTGTTGGACATGGCCAGCTCCCGTGGCATTCCCGGGGCAGCAGCTAACCTGGAGCGCGCCCTGCACTGCCTGCACCAGGCACGCGGCAGCGTTCCGGTAAGAAGCGGCTGTTTGGGCGCAGAGGAGAGGGCACAGGGAATGCAGAAGGCCTGGGCACTGGGACAGCCTTTCCTGGCTGCTCTTGGAAGAAGGGTCTTAACAGGGAGCAGAGCACTTGCTGCCTGCTGGGTCTCCTCCAGCTGCGTCAGGGCTGAGCCCAAAGGGCTCCAGCAGGGAGAATCTCCCTCCTGGAGGCGGCGGCGGCGGAAGGTCCTGCTGCCTTGTAAATGGCCTGGAGATTTGGGTTCTCTAAGACATTTGGAGGGGAAATTCCCAGAAGCCTCAGTCAGCTGAGGCCATTCTGGCTGCAGGAGCAGCAAAATCCTCAGCTTGGTGAGCAAAAGGCCACTCTTGGGGACCAGGATCAAAGGGTTGGGCAGCAAAAACTAGGGACTGGGAGCAAATCCCAGTGTTTCACCCACATGGGATACAGTCGCTTGAATGTCTGGAGAGGCAAAGGAGCTGAAAGGCAGCACCTGTGATTTTTTGGCTCATTTTTAATGTGCTGGGGCGGCTAAAGCCTTTTCCCTCTTGATCTTGCAGGAGGCTCTGGAGATGCTGCTCTCAGAGGGGCCTGCAACACCTCAAGGCCATCCCATGGCTGATTATCATTACGCAGGTAAGCAAAGCAGAGCTTCTTGCGTCCCTGACAGATGCTGCCGTCCCCTTCATTGTTGTGGCAAGCGTTTCTGCTTCAAGAAATTGTGCTTAACACCAGCACAAGGTCTTGTCTCCTCTGTGGGTGGGCAAAGCACCAGCATCTAGTCCTTCAGCTCTACTTGTTTTCCAATCCTTCTCCCCGGGCAATGCCTGCTCTTGTCTTCACGCCCTTCTGAGGGAGCAGACACGTACACCCACGTGAATGACGGCCTGCGACCGTTTTCTTTCGGCAGCCAGAGGAATCTACTTGGTGTGGATCAAGGGATCTGTTTACTAGCCGCTGCTTTTTATTGCCAGGCTCTGATAGATGGACACCTGAGGAGAAGGAGTCCTTCCAAAAGGCTTTCCACACCTACGGCAAGGATTTTCATCTCATCCAGAAGCAGGTAAAGCCACGGGACATTCTTTACCCGAGCAGATCAGCAGCAGGAAAGCTTGCTTATTTCTGGGAACAAGCACTGGGCTTCAGTCTCTCTCTTCTCAAGGAGCAAGTATCTTCAAGTAGTAACAAAAGGGGACATCAAAAGCCTGTGTCAAAAGGATGATCCTGCCTCTCCAGCCCTTTTCTCCAAGCTCTTTTGGAAGATGAAGCTTTATTCTGTCAGACTTGTGGCACAGGTCTGCTGCTGCTTCCACAAGACGCTGTGCTGGCATAACTGGAGTGAAGCGGGGAAAGAAGAACTGTGCTAGGTGGATTTGTTGTTGATCTGTGCATTGCGTGTATTAGCACCTAGCATCATACAGGGTTTAAGACATTGCATGATGCCTCTCTTTCTCCATGTTGATTTCATTTTACACCCTACTCCATTTCATTCATGCTTTTACTTCCTAGTTCACTCCATAGTCTACTTTTTCCCCAGTGCGCCCGACACCATTTGCGATTCCTTCTTTTTCTCTTCACAACAGATCCAGACTAAGACCGTGGCCCAGTGTGTGGAGTACTACTACTCCTGGAAAAAGGAGCATAAACTTGCCAGCACTCTTGCTCAGGTGAGGGGCAAGAAAATGGAGAGGTGCCAGGAAGGTCGAGAAACTGGGAGAAGGGGAGAAAAGCTGCTGGCGAGCCATGCCAGATGCCCCTTTGCCAGGATCACATCGTCCCATGTGCTGGGAAAGGCACAGCAGATGCTGCCCGGGCCTTCCTTGTGCTGCTGCCCTGAAGTATGCAATTCTGGAGCCTAACTTTGACCCAAGAAAGCAGCACCGCCACCAAAATGGGCTTTGACTCTCTACAGATGGGCTTCTCAAGGGCTGGCACCCTCGCTGACTCCAATCAGACCCCAAATTCCCCACTGCTTGCTGACATCAGCAGTCCAGGCTGCCTTTGTGGATATGCTGCAGATTTTCAGGGAGTTTTTCTAGCATGCCAGCATAGTCCCCAAGAAGGAGCTGCTGGTGCTGTGGCTCCCCTAAATCTTTCCTTAGCGGCAAAGAGCAATTTGTTTCCCATCATGTGAGAGAGAGAGAGAGAGAGAGAGAGAGACAGGGAGGGAGATTATTTTGGGGACTAGAAAATGGCTAAGCATGTGTCTACCCTAATTGGACTGAATTGAAATGCCATTGCCTAGACATTTGTGGAGGAAAAGCAGAGAGAAATAGATGTTAGGCAGAAAGGTAGAAATAAGAAATGTAGAGCTCTAAATAGCCAGGTCTTTCTCCCACCCCTTTGGCCTGTAGAAAAGAGGAGTATTTTCCTCCAAGCTCTGTGTTGGCAGCCCGCCGCAGCCCATTGGCAAAGGCAGCCGTTTTCTCAGCTCTTGAGGCTTTGGAAGGATTTGCTTAGGCCGATAGATTTTTGTGCTGGATGCTCTGATTTCCAGCTTTGTGAGAGGAAGGAAGCATTGATAAGGACTCTTTGATTTCCAGAGCGTGGGCAAAGCAAAGAGGAGCAAAAGCCCTCCCAGAAAGGAGAACGGGGAGCCAGGGAAGAGAAGCCGCAAGAGGGCTCGCAGCGCCCAGTGTCCCTGCTGCCAACCGCGCCAGCCGCCCCCTTCGGCGGGAGGCCCCTTTCCCTGCGGGCAGTGCAAACGGTGCGCAAGTTCCTCCTCTTTCTGCTCAAAGCTGCGCCTTTGGACTAAAAGGGGCTGACCCTTTTCAAAGGCACCGCAGGGGAAGCTGGGGGCACTTGCAGCATCGCCCCCGGCAGCCGTGCTCAAGCTTAACACCCACCTCAAACCCAAAGAGCTTAGGTAAAACCCAGCCTTCACAATGAAACCTTGCCGTGCCCCAACAAGACACAGTTGATACAAGTAGGAATAGATCCATCAAAGCTTGGTTTGATGCTGCTGATCAAATTCAAAAGAGGATGCAGCAAAAGGAGGAAGACATTTCAAGGCATTGAAAGTAGAACCATCAGACTCATGGTGCTGATCCATTGACAAATGTGCCACTGCCCGAAAAGACAGAAATTCATACTCAAACGGAGATCTTGGCACTTGGTTTCATGGTGTGTACTAGCGTGAGCAATGGATGGTTTGCTTCCTATCTTGCAGGGTGTTTGAAAGCATGAAGGAAAGGAACAAACACAGCAGAAGACATCGGCCTCGGAAGACAGCAGAGCCTCTCCCCAAGAAGAAAAGACCAAATTAGACAACCCTGCAGGTTGTCCAGGGCTAGCAAGAGTTAGGCAGATTAGTTAGATAGGAATACAACTGTTAGATATTAGTTAGATAGGAATAGGACTGTTTTTTAAGCTTTTTGGGTTGTTTAATCTTCTACTTAGTTAGTTTACATGATAGTAACCTCCTCAATTTAGTAGTTAAGGTACATTAGTATTATTCAGGACTCATTAGTATTATTAGATTTATCAGTAAATGTCAGAGGTTGGGTGTTTTGTATGCTCTGCCATATGCTCTTTGTCATTTTGCCTTTGTTGAGACCTAATCTGTCTTTATCATTAAACCAATGTTTGTTCCATTTTGTCTGTTTGTCTGTATGAAAGCACTCCAGCAATGTTTGTTCCATTTGCCTGGTGTTGCAAAGACGGCACTTGCCCTGAGAGAAGAAGCTGGGCAGGCGCCACCTCCCCCAGGCCCAGCCCCTTGCTAAGCTGGCAGGACTTCCTGACGTGTGTCTCCTTTACTGCCAGTGAAATACCGCTGGGGCTTCAGCCTTTGATTCCTCAACATCTCAGCTGGGAGTGGAAAGGGAGGCTTTGTTTAATTCACTGAATTGCATCTAGATGAGTGGTCTGGTCTCACCATATTTTCTGGCATAAAAGCAGCGGGTTGAGTCCTTTTTGGAGCCCAGACAGAAAAATTTCTTTCATTTTGGGGGACTGATGGAGCTGACCAGCTTGGAGGACGTTTCTAAGCCCTCCGATTCTATCCAATTCCTATCGGCATGCACCACAAAGGCATGGCTAGTTCAGTTGCAGTTTCTCCTGAAAGGACCAGTGTCCCGCTCTGGGCCTCCAGCAATCTCCTTAGCTAAAGCCGAGCGGGTGTGATCATTATCCTCTGACTTGTCACAGCTGGGGCACTTGCGCCAAAGAAGAATCCAAGTCACTCTTTTATGGAGGCCAGCAAATGGCCCTGCCTAGCAAGGCTTTGGTGGCAGGGGCTGTGGAGGGTGGATGGAGAGGGGGCGAGGGAGGGGGCAATTGGCAGGCTGCTTCTGGGAAGCCGAGGCAAGCTTGCCCTTGTCTGATGGAGCCGGTGCAGGTGGGCTTTGGAGGCTACAAAGTATCTGCCTTGCAGTGGGACTTGTTCCAGCTGCCCCCTCAGTTTGCTGGCCAGTGGGTAACATGCAGGCTGGGAAGGAAGCAAGATTGGGACTGAAGCAAGATTTGCTTTTCCTTAAGGACAGGCAGGAAAGCAGCAAAGCTGCCTGGCTTTTTCTCATATCTGGGATCTAGGCGTTAAAAGCAATGTGAAGGCCAGCAGTGTGGAAAGGCAATTCTGTAAGTGTTGCTTCCTTAGAGGAATGCCAGAGTCTTTTGGGACAACCACCGAGCTTCTCCAAGGGAGCTGGAAGAGGGATCTAGAAATTCTGCCTGAATGTTTGCTAGAGAAATGCCCGTGTGCTGTCCCTGGGGGTGTGTGTGTGTGTCCCCATCAGTTGGCCTGAAAAAGATCCTGTTTCTCCAAGTTTCAAGGGAGGAGTGATGAGGTGAGAGACCAGCTCAGAGGCCCAAAGGAGGGAAACCATGCAGTGACATTATTGGGCAGCAAAAGGAGAATTGAGAAAGGGGGCAGGATGAATGCCTCCACTTTGAGAGGAAGCTTTGGAGTTGGCTCTGCGCTAGGCAACTTGCAAATTCCAGCTCCTCTCAGAGCTGGAGGAGAGCCAGTGGGAGGAGCCCTTCTGGTTCTCCAGGGCAGGAGATGAGGTCTGGGCCCTTGCACAGAGGCAGGCTCCTGTGCACCTTCAGCTGGAGGCACCTTGCAGAGAAGCACCGGGAAGAGCCAGGGCTGTCCCTGCACTGCTTTTGCCCGTCTCATCAGACGACTGAGGAGAAAAGGCCCAATGGGAAGCTTCTCAGAGCAAACTTGCAGCAGAAGTACAAGGGGCAGAGGCGGCCCATGCCCCTTTCTGTCCCATGGCTCCCCCAGGGGTTCTAGATGGAATGTTGGGCTGTGCCCATAGCAACTGTCGTTGTCTCCTGCTCCTGCGGCCCTTGCTGGAACACTGGTGGAGCAGCGCTGGAGCAGCAGCTGCAGGATCAGCTCCTGGGCTGTCCCTGACCAGCCGCCTTCTGCACTCAGCGCCAGACCCGGCCTCTGCACCGACATCCTGGTCTCCTCGTCTGCCTCCGGGCATCCCCAGAGCACTTGGGAACCCTCCAAGGTAAGAAAATCCCCGTTTGCCCTCAAAGCACTAGCACAAGGGCAGGAGGCTCCAGCTGCCTCTCCCACCAAGCACGACACACAGGCTGCGTGCTCACTTTCCCCAGACGAGCTTCCACGTGAAAGCAGGGTGCAGCTTCTGAAGGAATTGTGTTGCCTCCAGGGGAAACACAGACCTTTCCATAGAGGACCTAGAGAGGTGTCCCAGTGCAGTTGCAGATCCTCGTCCACGCATCACCTGCTTAAACGTTCTTGGCACCCATTTCAGTCCTCAAACTATCTTGTGCTGACCCCAAAACAAATTGTTCCTGGCTGAGCAGGTCAGGGCTTCAGTGTCAACAAATCCCCTTATGCCCTGACTCTGCTCACACCCGCTCCAAAGCTTCAAACAGCACAATGATGGCACTTCTCCTCTGGCATCCCTGTCGTTCAGGGCATGGAAGCATTTGACTGGGCTTCTCTGCAAACACAGGCTTTCAACTTCAAAAACCATCTGGGATCAGCAATTCTTATCTACTTACGTATTTACATCGCCTATAGATCCCTTCTATTTTAATATCTTTAGAGATTCTTTTTTCAGTGCACGTAGGGCTGGTTCTACCTCATGCTCAGGGGCGGCCGTCAAATGCCATCTCCTCAAGAGCACAATCACAGTAGCACAGAATTTTCTGCCTTGGAAGGGATTCTGAAAGATCACTGAGGCCAACTGCAGGGCCTGCCCGGGGCAGCCTCAACAATCACAGCCTGTGCCCAAGAGCAGTGTCCAAACACTTTTGGAGCTCAGTCAGCCTTGGTGCTGTGCCCCCTTCCCTGGGGAGGCTGTTGCAGTGCCCAAGCAGCCTCTGGCTGAAGAAGCTTTTCCTTCGATCCAACCTAAGCCTGCACTGGCACATCTCCCCTGCCATTCTCTTGGCTCTTCTCCGTGGCCCCGGGAGTGAAGAGAGTAGTGCATGGCCTTCTGCTTGCCCTCCTGAGGAAGCTGCTGACTGCTGGAGGGTCCTGCCTAGGACATTCCATGTCAAAAAGGCAGCAATGACAGCAAAGAGAAAGGAGCTGGGACACGGGAGCTCGGGCTTTGCAATGATGAGGATGAGAAGGAAGGCTACTGACACATCCTTGGCAGAAGGACTTTGAACTGGAGCATTGCTTTGATCTCTTTCAGGTGGAAAGGAGAGGCACAATGAAAAGGAAAGCAAGAGCCCAGATTCAGCCGTGAGTTTTGGCCTAGGGTTAAAGCACAGCAAACTGGAGGAATGGCGAGGAGGAGAACTGCTCTTTCACAGTCAGGCTGGGATTGGTTCAAGCCTGTGGGTGCACAGCAAGGCTCTCTTGACCACTTGCCTTTCTCACCTCCACCTCCTTCTTCCTTTAGACACATCAATGTTGGCAGCGACTTTCAGGCTGAGCTCCCAGAGCTGCAGAACAGAGCACCAAGTGAGGATGAAGAGCCTGCAAGCCTGGTCTGGAAGCCCTGGGGAGAGGATGACTCTGACATGGAAAAACCTGACAGAGGTAGCTTTGCTTCAAGCTTTGCTTCCAGCCCTGAGCTACTTGGGTCTTGAAAAGGCTCCTTATGCCTAAAAAGGCAGCGTTTTGCAGGCTCTGCTTCTCTCCTTGTCTCGCCCATCTTCCCATGTAGAAGTGTTAGAGGCAAGGAGAAAGAGCAAGCACCTTGCTCTCCAAACTGGTCAGGGCCGTTTGCCACTGGAAGAGGGGAGATTGGCCCCCACTTCTTCTTACAGAAGCTGCTTTGGAGGGAGAGCCAGCACTGCGTGGGCCCTTGCTTCAGCTGGCTCTGTCTTTGCTCTCCTTTTCATGCTCTCTCTCCAAGGTGCTGTCTTTAGCTGCCGGCCTTTCCTTCTGCCTTGCATGGCAACCTTTGCCCTTTGCTGGCCTCCAGGCTGACTTTCGGTGGGTTTTTTCTTGTGCTTGCAGTAAGAGAACTGTTGGACATGGCCAGCTCCCGTGGCATTCCCGGGGCAGCAGCTAACCTGGAGCGCGCCCTGCACTGCCTGCACCAGGCACGCGGCAGCGTTCCGGTAAGAAGCGGCTGTTTGGGCGCAGAGGAGAGGGCACAGGGAATGCAGAAGGCCTGGGCACTGGGACAGCCTTTCCTGGCTGCTCTTGGAAGAAGGGTCTTAACAGGGAGCAGAGCACTTGCTGCCTGCTGGGTCTCCTCCAGCTGCGTCAGGGCTGAGCCCAAAGGGCTCCAGCAGGGAGAATCTCCCTCCTGGAGGCGGCGGCGGCGGAAGGTCCTGCTGCCTTGTAAATGGCCTGGAGATTTGGGTTCTCTAAGACATTTGGAGGGGAAATTCCCAGAAGCCTCAGTCAGCTGAGGCCATTCTGGCTGCAGGAGCAGCAAAATCCTCAGCTTGGTGAGCAAAAGGCCACTCTTGGGGACCAGGATCAAAGGGTTGGGCAGCAAAAACTAGGGACTGGGAGCAAATCCCAGTGTTTCACCCACATGGGATACAGTCGCTTGAATGTCTGGAGAGGCAAAGGAGCTGAAAGGCAGCACCTGTGATTTTTTGGCTCATTTTTAATGTGCTGGGGCGGCTAAAGCCTTTTCCCTCTTGATCTTGCAGGAGGCTCTGGAGATGCTGCTCTCAGAGGGGCCTGCAACACCTCAAGGCCATCCCATGGCTGATTATCATTACGCAGGTAAGCAAAGCAGAGCTTCTTGCGTCCCTGACAGATGCTGCCGTCCCCTTCATTGTTGTGGCAAGCGTTTCTGCTTCAAGAAATTGTGCTTAACACCAGCACAAGGTCTTGTCTCCTCTGTGGGTGGGCAAAGCACCAGCATCTAGTCCTTCAGCTCTACTTGTTTTCCAATCCTTCTCCCCGGGCAATGCCTGCTCTTGTCTTCACGCCCTTCTGAGGGAGCAGACACGTACACCCACGTGAATGACGGCCTGCGACCGTTTTCTTTCGGCAGCCAGAGGAATCTACTTGGTGTGGATCAAGGGATCTGTTTACTAGCCGCTGCTTTTTATTGCCAGGCTCTGATAGATGGACACCTGAGGAGAAGGAGTCCTTCCAAAAGGCTTTCCACACCTACGGCAAGGATTTTCATCTCATCCAGAAGCAGGTAAAGCCACGGGACATTCTTTACCCGAGCAGATCAGCAGCAGGAAAGCTTGCTTATTTCTGGGAACAAGCACTGGGCTTCAGTCTCTCTCTTCTCAAGGAGCAAGTATCTTCAAGTAGTAACAAAAGGGGACATCAAAAGCCTGTGTCAAAAGGATGATCCTGCCTCTCCAGCCCTTTTCTCCAAGCTCTTTTGGAAGATGAAGCTTTATTCTGTCAGACTTGTGGCACAGGTCTGCTGCTGCTTCCACAAGACGCTGTGCTGGCATAACTGGAGTGAAGCGGGGAAAGAAGAACTGTGCTAGGTGGATTTGTTGTTGATCTGTGCATTGCGTGTATTAGCACCTAGCATCATACAGGGTTTAAGACATTGCATGATGCCTCTCTTTCTCCATGTTGATTTCATTTTACACCCTACTCCATTTCATTCATGCTTTTACTTCCTAGTTCACTCCATAGTCTACTTTTTCCCCAGTGCGCCCGACACCATTTGCGATTCCTTCTTTTTCTCTTCACAACAGATCCAGACTAAGACCGTGGCCCAGTGTGTGGAGTACTACTACTCCTGGAAAAAGGAGCATAAACTTGCCAGCACTCTTGCTCAGGTGAGGGGCAAGAAAATGGAGAGGTGCCAGGAAGGTCGAGAAACTGGGAGAAGGGGAGAAAAGCTGCTGGCGAGCCATGCCAGATGCCCCTTTGCCAGGATCACATCGTCCCATGTGCTGGGAAAGGCACAGCAGATGCTGCCCGGGCCTTCCTTGTGCTGCTGCCCTGAAGTATGCAATTCTGGAGCCTAACTTTGACCCAAGAAAGCAGCACCGCCACCAAAATGGGCTTTGACTCTCTACAGATGGGCTTCTCAAGGGCTGGCACCCTCGCTGACTCCAATCAGACCCCAAATTCCCCACTGCTTGCTGACATCAGCAGTCCAGGCTGCCTTTGTGGATATGCTGCAGATTTTCAGGGAGTTTTTCTAGCATGCCAGCATAGTCCCCAAGAAGGAGCTGCTGGTGCTGTGGCTCCCCTAAATCTTTCCTTAGCGGCAAAGAGCAATTTGTTTCCCATCATGTGAGAGAGAGAGAGAGAGAGAGAGAGAGACAGGGAGGGAGATTATTTTGGGGACTAGAAAATGGCTAAGCATGTGTCTACCCTAATTGGACTGAATTGAAATGCCATTGCCTAGACATTTGTGGAGGAAAAGCAGAGAGAAATAGATGTTAGGCAGAAAGGTAGAAATAAGAAATGTAGAGCTCTAAATAGCCAGGTCTTTCTCCCACCCCTTTGGCCTGTAGAAAAGAGGAGTATTTTCCTCCAAGCTCTGTGTTGGCAGCCCGCCGCAGCCCATTGGCAAAGGCAGCCGTTTTCTCAGCTCTTGAGGCTTTGGAAGGATTTGCTTAGGCCGATAGATTTTTGTGCTGGATGCTCTGATTTCCAGCTTTGTGAGAGGAAGGAAGCATTGATAAGGACTCTTTGATTTCCAGAGCGTGGGCAAAGCAAAGAGGAGCAAAAGCCCTCCCAGAAAGGAGAACGGGGAGCCAGGGAAGAGAAGCCGCAAGAGGGCTCGCAGCGCCCAGTGTCCCTGCTGCCAACCGCGCCAGCCGCCCCCTTCGGCGGGAGGCCCCTTTCCCTGCGGGCAGTGCAAACGGTGCGCAAGTTCCTCCTCTTTCTGCTCAAAGCTGCGCCTTTGGACTAAAAGGGGCTGACCCTTTTCAAAGGCACCGCAGGGGAAGCTGGGGGCACTTGCAGCATCGCCCCCGGCAGCCGTGCTCAAGCTTAACACCCACCTCAAACCCAAAGAGCTTAGGTAAAACCCAGCCTTCACAATGAAACCTTGCCGTGCCCCAACAAGACACAGTTGATACAAGTAGGAATAGATCCATCAAAGCTTGGTTTGATGCTGCTGATCAAATTCAAAAGAGGATGCAGCAAAAGGAGGAAGACATTTCAAGGCATTGAAAGTAGAACCATCAGACTCATGGTGCTGATCCATTGACAAATGTGCCACTGCCCGAAAAGACAGAAATTCATACTCAAACGGAGATCTTGGCACTTGGTTTCATGGTGTGTACTAGCGTCAGCAATGGATGGTTTGCTTCCTATCTTGCAGGGTGTTTGAAAGCATGAAGGAAAGGAACAAACACAGCAGAAGACATCGGCCTCGGAAGACAGCAGAGCCTCTCCCCAAGAAGAAAAGACCAAATTAGACAACCCTGCAGGTTGTCCAGGGCTAGCAAGAGTTAGGCAGATTAGTTAGATAGGAATACAACTGTTAGATATTAGTTAGATAGGAATAGGACTGTTTTTTAAGCTTTTTGGGTTGTTTAATCTTCTACTTCGTTAGTTTACATGATAGTAACCTCCTCAATTTAGTAGTTAAGGTACATTAGTATTATTCAGGACTCATTAGTATTATTAGATTTATCAGTAAATGTCAGAGGTTGGGTGTTTTGTATGCTCTGCCATATGCTCTTTGTCATTTTGCCTTTGTTGAGACCTAATCTGTCTTTATCATTAAACCAATGTTTGTTCCATTTTGTCTGTTTGTCTGTATGAAAGCACTCCAGCAATGTTTGTTCCATTTGCCTGGTGTTGCAAAGACGGCACTTGCCCTGAGAGAAGAAGCTGGGCAGGCGCCACCTCCCCCAGGCCCAGCCCCTTGCTAAGCTGGCAGGACTTCCTGACGTGTGTCTCCTTTACTGCCAGTGAAATACCGCTGGGGCTTCAGCCTTTGATTCCTCAACATCTCAGCTGGGAGTGGAAAGGGAGGCTTTGTTTAATTCACTGAATTGCATCTAGATGAGTGGTCTGGTCTCACCATATTTTCTGGCATAAAAGCAGCGGGTTGAGTCCTTTTTGGAGCCCAGACAGAAAAATTTCTTTCATTTTGGGGGACTGATGGAGCTGACCAGCTTGGAGGACGTTTCTAAGCCCTCCGATTCTATCCAATTCCTATCGGCATGCACCACAAAGGCATGGCTAGTTCAGTTGCAGTTTCTCCTGAAAGGACCAGTGTCCCGCTCTGGGCCTCCAGCAATCTCCTTAGCTAAAGCTGAGCGGGTGTGATCATTATCCTCTGACTTGTCACAGCTGGGGCACTTGCGCCAAAGAAGAATCCAAGTCACTCTTTTATGGAGGCCAGCAAATGGCCCTGCCTAGCAAGGCTTTGGTGGCAGGGGCTGTGGAGGGTGGATGGAGAGGGGGCGAGGGAGGGGGCAATTGGCAGGCTGCTTCTGGGAAGCCGAGGCAAGCTTGCCCTTGTCTGATGGAGCCGGTGCAGGTGGGCTTTGGAGGCTACAAAGTATCTGCCTTGCAGTGGGACTTGTTCCAGCTGCCCCCTCAGTTTGCTGGCCAGTGGGTAACATGCAGGCTGGGAAGGAAGCAAGATTGGGACTGAAGCAAGATTTGCTTTTCCTTAAGGACAGGCAGGAAAGCAGCAAAGCTGCCTGGCTTTTTCTCATATCTGGGATCTAGGCGTTAAAAGCAATGTGAAGGCCAGCAGTGTGGAAAGGCAATTCTGTAAGTGTTGCTTCCTTAGAGGAATGCCAGAGTCTTTTGGGACAACCACCGAGCTTCTCCAAGGGAGCTGGAAGAGGGATCTAGAAATTCTGCATGAATGTTTGCTAGAGAAATGCCCGTGTGCTGTCCCTGTGCGTGTGTGTGTGTGTCCCCATCAGTTGGCCTGAAAAACATCCTGTTTCTCCAAGTTTCAAGGGAGGAGTGATGAGGTGAGAGACCAGCTCAGAGGCCCAAAGGAGGGAAACCATGCAGTGACATTATTGGGCAGCAAAAGGAGAATTGAGAAAGGGGGCAGGATGAATGCCTCCACTTTGAGAGGAAGCTTTGGAGTTGGCTCTGCGCTAGGCAACTTGCAAATTCCAGCTCCTCTCAGAGCTGGAGGAGAGCCAGTGGGAGGAGCCCTTCTGGTTCTCCAGGGCAGGAGATGAGGTCTGGGCCCTTGCACAGAGGCAGGCTCCTGTGCACCTTCAGCTGGAGGCACCTTGCAGAGAAGCACCGGGAAGAGCCAGGGCTGTCCCTGCACTGCTTTTGCCCGTCTCATCAGACGACTGAGGAGAAAAGGCCCAATGGGAAGCTTCTCAGAGCAAACTTGCAGCAGAAGTACAAGGGGCAGAGGCGGCCCATGCCCCTTTCTGTCCCATGGCTCCCCCAGGGGTTCTAGATGGAATGTTGGGCTGTGCCCATAGCAACTGTCGTTGTCTCCTGCTCCTGCGGCCCTTGCTGGAACACTGGTGGAGCAGCGCTGGAGCAGCAGCTGCAGGATCAGCTCCTGGGCTGTCCCTGACCAGCCGCCTTCTGCACTCAGCGCCAGACCCGGCCTCTGCACCGACATCCTGGTCTCCTCGTCTGCCTCCGGGCATCCCCAGAGCACTTGGGAACCCTCCAAGGTAAGAAAATCCCCGTTTGCCCTCAAAGCACTAGCACAAGGGCAGGAGGCTCCAGCTGCCTCTCCCACCAAGCACGACACACAGGCTGCGTGCTCACTTTCCCCAGACGAGCTTCCACGTGAAAGCAGGGTGCAGCTTCTGAAGGAATTGTGTTGCCTCCAGGGGAAACACAGACCTTTCCATAGAGGACCTAGAGAGGTGTCCCAGTGCAGTTGCAGATCCTCGTCCACGCATCACCTGCTTAAACGTTCTTGGCACCCATTTCAGTCCTCAAACTATCTTGTGCTGACCCCAAAACAAATTGTTCCTGGCTGAGCAGGTCAGGGCTTCAGTGTCAACAAATCCCCTTATGCCCTGACTCTGCTCACACCCGCTCCAAAGCTTCAAACACCACAATGATGGCACTTCTCCTCTGGCATCCCTGTCGTTCAGGGCATGGAAGCATTTGACTGGGCTTCTCTGCAAACACAGGCTTTCAACTTCAAAAACCATCTGGGATCAGCAATTCTTATCTACTTACGTATTTACATCGCCTATAGATCCCTTCTATTTTAATATCTTTAGAGATTCTTTTTTCAGTGCACGTAGGGCTGGTTCTACCTCATGCTCAGGGGCGGCCGTCAAATGCCATCTCCTCAAGAGCACAATCACAGTAGCACAGAATTTTCTGCCTTGGAAGGGATTCTGAAAGATCACTGAGCCCAACTGCAGGGCCTGCCCGGGGCAGCCTCAACAATCACAGCCTGTGCCCAAGAGCAGTGTCCAAACACTTTTGGAGCTCAGTCAGCCTTGGTGCTGTGCCCCCTTCCCTGGGGAGGCTGTTGCAGTGCCCAAGCAGCCTCTGGCTGAAGAAGCTTTTCCTTCGATCCAACCTAAGCCTGCACTGGCACATCTCCCCTGCCATTCTCTTGGCTCTTCTCCGTGGCCCCGGGAGTGAAGAGAGTAGTGCATGGCCTTCTGCTTGCCCTCCTGAGGAAGCTGCTGACTGCTGGAGGGTCCTGCCTAGGACATTCCATGTCAAAAAGGCAGCAATGACAGCAAAGAGAAAGGAGCTGGGACACGGGAGCTCGGGCTTTGCAATGATGAGGATGAGAAGGAAGGCTACTGACACATCCTTGGCAGAAGGACTTTGAACTGGAGCATTGCTTTGATCTCTTTCAGGTGGAAAGGAGAGGCACAATGAAAAGGAAAGCAAGAGCCCAGATTCAGCCGTGAGTTTTGGCCTAGGGTTAAAGGACAGCAAACTGGAGGAATGGCGAGGAGGAGAACTGCTCTTTCACAGTCAGGCTGGGATTGGTTCAAGCCTGTGGGTGCACAGCAAGGCTCTCTTGACCACTTGCCTTTCTCACCTCCACCTCCTTCTTCCTTTAGACACATCAATGTTGGCAGCGACTTTCAGGCTGAGCTCCCAGAGCTGCAGAACAGAGCAGCAAGTGAGGATGAAGAGCCTGCAAGCCTGGTCTGGAAGCCCTGGGGAGAGGATGACTCTGACATGGAAAAACCTGACAGAGGTAGCTTTGCTTCAAGCTTTGCTTCCAGCCCTGAGCTACTTGGGTCTTGAAAAGGCTCCTTATGCCTAAAAAGGCAGCGTTTTGCAGGCTCTGCTTCTCTCCTTGTCTCGCCCATCTTCCCATGTAGAAGTGTTAGAGGCAAGGAGAAAGAGCAAGCACCTTGCTCTCCAAACTGGTCAGGGCCGTTTGCCACTGGAAGAGGGGAGATTGGCCCCCACTTCTTCTTACAGAAGCTGCTTTGGAGGGAGAGCCAGCACTGCGTGGGCCCTTGCTTCAGCTGGCTCTGTCTTTGCTCTCCTTTTCATGCTCTCTCTCCAAGGTGCTGTCTTTAGCTGCCGGCCTTTCCTTCTGCCTTGCATGGCAACCTTTGCCCTTTGCTGGCCTCCAGGCTGACTTTCGGTGGGTTTTTTCTTGTGCTTGCAGTAAGAGAACTGTTGGACATGGCCAGCTCCCGTGGCATTCCCGGGGCAGCAGCTAACCTGGAGCGCGCCCTGCACTGCCTGCACCAGGCACGCGGCAGCGTTCCGGTAAGAAGCGGCTGTTTGGGCGCAGAGGAGAGGGCACAGGGAATGCAGAAGGCCTGGGCACTGGGACAGCCTTTCCTGGCTGCTCTTGGAAGAAGGGTCTTAACAGGGAGCAGAGCACTTGCTGCCTGCTGGGTCTCCTCCAGCTGCGTCAGGGCTGAGCCCAAAGGGCTCCAGCAGGGAGAATCTCCCTCCTGGAGGCGGCGGCGGCGGAAGGTCCTGCTGCCTTGTAAATGGCCTGGAGATTTGGGTTCTCTAAGACATTTGGAGGGGAAATTCCCAGAAGCCTCAGTCAGCTGAGGCCATTCTGGCTGCAGGAGCAGCAAAATCCTCAGCTTGGTGAGCAAAAGGCCACTCTTGGGGACCAGGATCAAAGGGTTGGGCAGCAAAAACTAGGGACTGGGAGCAAATCCCAGTGTTTCACCCACATGGGATAGAGTCGCTTGAATGTCTGGAGAGGCAAAGGAGCTGAAAGGCAGCACCTGTGATTTTTTGGCTCATTTTTAATGTGCTGGGGCGGCTAAAGCCTTTTCCCTCTTGATCTTGCAGGAGGCTCTGGAGATGCTGCTCTCAGAGGGGCCTGCAACACCTCAAGGCCATCCCATGGCTGATTATCATTACGCAGGTAAGCAAAGCAGAGCTTCTTGCGTCCCTGACAGATGCTGCCGTCCCCTTCATTGTTGTGGCAAGCGTTTCTGCTTCAAGAAATTGTGCTTAACACCAGCACAAGGTCTTGTCTCCTCTGTGGGTGGGCAAAGCACCAGCATCTAGTCCTTCAGCTCTACTTGTTTTCCAATCCTTCTCCCCGGGCAATGCCTGCTCTTGTCTTCACGCCCTTCTGAGGGAGCAGACACGTACACCCACGTGAATGACGGCCTGCGACCGTTTTCTTTCGGCAGCCAGAGGAATCTACTTGGTGTGGATCAAGGGATCTGTTTACTAGCCGCTGCTTTTTATTGCCAGGCTCTGATAGATGGACACCTGAGGAGAAGGAGTCCTTCCAAAAGGCTTTCCACACCTACGGCAAGGATTTTCATCTCATCCAGAAGCAGGTAAAGCCACGGGACATTCTTTACCCGAGCAGATCAGCAGCAGGAAAGCTTGCTTATTTCTGGGAACAAGCACTGGGCTTCAGTCTCTCTCTTCTCAAGGAGCAAGTATCTTCAAGTAGTAACAAAAGGGGACATCAAAAGCCTGTGTCAAAAGGATGATCCTGCCTCTCCAGCCCTTTTCTCCAAGCTCTTTTGGAAGATGAAGCTTTATTCTGTCAGACTTGTGGCACAGGTCTGCTGCTGCTTCCACAAGACGCTGTGCTGGCATAACTGGAGTGAAGCGGGGAAAGAAGAACTGTGCTAGGTGGATTTGTTGTTGATCTGTGCATTGCGTGTATTAGCACCTAGCATCATACAGGGTTTAAGACATTGCATGATGCCTCTCTTTCTCCATGTTGATTTCATTTTACACCCTACTCCATTTCATTCATGCTTTTACTTCCTAGTTCACTCCATAGTCTACTTTTTCCCCAGTGCGCCCGACACCATTTGCGATTCCTTCTTTTTCTCTTCACAACAGATCCAGACTAAGACCGTGGCCCAGTGTGTGGAGTACTACTACTCCTGGAAAAAGGAGCATAAACTTGCCAGCACTCTTGCTCAGGTGAGGGGCAAGAAAATGGAGAGGTGCCAGGAAGGTCGAGAAACTGGGAGAAGGGGAGAAAAGCTGCTGGCGAGCCATGCCAGATGCCCCTTTGCCAGGATCACATCGTCCCATGTGCTGGGAAAGGCACAGCAGATGCTGCCCGGGCCTTCCTTGTGCTGCTGCCCTGAAGTATGCAATTCTGGAGCCTAACTTTGACCCAAGAAAGCAGCACCGCCACCAAAATGGGCTTTGACTCTCTACAGATGGGCTTCTCAAGGGCTGGCACCCTCGCTGACTCCAATCAGACCCCAAATTCCCCACTGCTTGCTGACATCAGCAGTCCAGGCTGCCTTTGTGGATATGCTGCAGATTTTCAGGGAGTTTTTCTAGCATGCCAGCATAGTCCCCAAGAAGGAGCTGCTGGTGCTGTGGCTCCCCTAAATCTTTCCTTAGCGGCAAAGAGCAATTTGTTTCCCATCATGTGAGAGAGAGAGAGAGAGAGAGAGAGAGAGACAGGGAGGGAGATTATTTTGGGGACTAGAAAATGGCTAAGCATGTGTCTACCCTAATTGGACTGAATTGAAATGCCATTGCCTAGACATTTGTGGAGGAAAAGCAGAGAGAAATAGATGTTAGGCAGAAAGGTAGAAATAAGAAATGTAGAGCTCTAAATAGCCAGGTCTTTCTCCCACCCCTTTGGCCTGTAGAAAAGAGGAGTATTTTCCTCCAAGCTCTGTGTTGGCAGCCCGCCGCAGCCCATTGGCAAAGGCAGCCGTTTTCTCAGCTCTTGAGGCTTTGGAAGGATTTGCTTAGGCCGATAGATTTTTGTGCTGGATGCTCTGATTTCCAGCTTTGTGAGAGGAAGGAAGCATTGATAAGGACTCTTTGATTTCCAGAGCGTGGGCAAAGCAAAGAGGAGCAAAAGCCCTCCCAGAAAGGAGAACGGGGAGCCAGGGAAGAGAAGCCGCAAGAGGGCTCGCAGCGCCCAGTGTCCCTGCTGCCAACCGCGCCAGCCGCCCCCTTCGGCGGGAGGCCCCTTTCCCTGCGGGCAGTGCAAACGGTGCGCAAGTTCCTCCTCTTTCTGCTCAAAGCTGCGCCTTTGGACTAAAAGGGGCTGACCCTTTTCAAAGGCACCACAGGGGAAGCTGGGGGCACTTGCAGCATCGCCCCCGGCAGCCGTGCTCAAGCTTAACACCCACCTCAAACCCAAAGAGCTTAGGTAAAACCCAGCCTTCACAATGAAACCTTGCTGTGCCCCAACAAGACCCAGTTGATACAAGTAGGAATAGATCCATCAAAGCTTGGTTTGATGCTGCTGATCAAATTCAAAAGAGGATGCAGCAAAAGGAGGAAGACATTTCAAGGCATTGAAAGTAGAACCATCAGACTCATGGTGCTGATCCATTGACAAATGTGCCACTGCCCGAAAAGACAGAAATTCATACTCAAACGGAGATCTTGGCACTTGGTTTCATGGTGTGTACTAGCGTCAGCAATGGATGGTTTGCTTCCTATCTTGCAGGGTGTTTGAAAGCATGAAGGAAAGGAACAAACACAGCAGAAGACATCGGCCTCGGAAGACAGCAGAGCCTCTCCCCAAGAAGAAAAGACCAAATTAGACAACCCTGCAGGTTGTCCAGGGCTAGCAAGAGTTAGGCAGATTAGTTAGATAGGAATACAACTGTTAGATATTAGTTAGATAGGAATAGGACTGTTTTTTAAGCTTTTTGGGTTGTTTAATCTTCTACTTCGTTAGTTTACATGATAGTAACCTCCTCAATTTAGTAGTTAAGGTACATTAGTATTATTCAGGACTCATTAGTATTATTAGATTTATCAGTAAATGTCAGAGGTTGGGTGTTTTGTATGCTCTGCCATATGCTCTTTGTCATTTTGCCTTTGTTGAGACCTAATCTGTCTTTATCATTAAACCAATGTTTGTTCCATTTTGTCTGTTTGTCTGTATGAAAGCACTCCAGCAATGTTTGTTCCATTTGCCTGGTGTTGCAAAGACGGCACTTGCCCTGAGAGAAGAAGCTGGGCAGGCGCCACCTCCCCCAGGCCCAGCCCCTTGCTAAGCTGGCAGGACTTCCTGACGTGTGTCTCCTTTACTGCCAGTGAAATACCGCTGGGGCTTCAGCCTTTGATTCCTCAACATCTCAGCTGGGAGTGGAAAGGGAGGCTTTGTTTAATTCACTGAATTGCATCTAGATGAGTGGTCTGGTCTCCCCATATTTTCTGGCATAAAAGCAGCGGGTTGAGTCCTTTTTGGAGCCCAGACAGAAAAATTTCTTTCATTTTGGGGGACTGATGGAGCTGACCAGCTTGGAGGACGTTTCTAAGCCCTCCGATTCTATCCAATTCCTATCGGCATGCACCACAAAGGCATGGCTAGTTCAGTTTCAGTTTCTCCTGAAAGGACCAGTGTCCCGCTCTGGGCCTCCAGCAATCTCCTTAGCTAAAGCTGAGCGGGTGTGATCATTATCCTCTGACTTGTCACAGCTGGGGCACTTGCGCCAAAGAAGAATCCAAGTCACTCTTTTATGGAGGCCAGCAAATGGCCCTGCCTAGCAAGGCTTTGGTGGCAGGGGCTGTGGAGGGTGGATGGAGAGGGGGCGAGGGAGGGGGCAATTGGCAGGCTGCTTCTGGGAAGCCGAGGCAAGCTTGCCCTTGTCTGATGGAGCCGGTGCAGGTGGGCTTTGGAGGCTACAAAGTATCTGCCTTGCAGTGGGACTTGTTCCAGCTGCCCCCTCAGTTTGCTGGCCAGTGGGTAACATGCAGGCTGGGAAGGAAGCAAGATTGGGACTGAAGCAAGATTTGCTTTTCCTTAAGGACAGGCAGGAAAGCAGCAAAGCTGCCTGGCTTTTTCTCATATCTGGGATCTAGGCGTTAAAAGCAATGTGAAGGCCAGCAGTGTGGAAAGGCAATTCTGTAAGTGTTGCTTCCTTAGAGGAATGCCAGAGTCTTTTGGGACAACCACCGAGCTTCTCCAAGGGAGCTGGAAGAGGGATCTAGAAATTCTGCATGAATGTTTGCTAGAGAAATGCCCGTGTGCTGTCCCTGGGTGTGTGTGTGTGTGTCCCCATCAGTTGGCCTGAAAAACATCCTGTTTCTCCAAGTTTCAAGGGAGGAGTGATGAGGTGAGAGACCAGCTCAGAGGCCCAAAGGAGGGAAACCATGCAGTGACATTATTGGGCAGCAAAAGGAGAATTGAGAAAGGGGGCAGGATGAATGCCTCCACTTTGAGAGGAAGCTTTGGAGTTGGCTCTGCGCTAGGCAACTTGCAAATTCCAGCTCCTCTCAGAGCTGGAGGAGAGCCAGTGGGAGGAGCCCTTCTGGTTCTCCAGGGCAGGAGATGAGGTCTGGGCCCTTGCACAGAGGCAGGCTCCTGTGCACCTTCAGCTGGAGGCACCTTGCAGAGAAGCACCGGGAAGAGCCAGGGCTGTCCCTGCACTGCTTTTGCCCGTCTCATCAGACGACTGAGGAGAAAAGGCCCAATGGGAAGCTTCTCAGAGCAAACTTGCAGCAGAAGTACAAGGGGCAGAGGCGGCCCATGCCCCTTTCTGTCCCATGGCTCCCCCAGGGGTTCTAGATGGAATGTTGGGCTGTGCCCATAGCAACTGTCGTTGTCTCCTGCTCCTGCGGCCCTTGCTGGAACACTGGTGGAGCAGCGCTGGAGCAGCAGCTGCAGGATCAGCTCCTGGGCTGTCCCTGACCAGCCGCCTTCTGCACTCAGCGCCAGACCCGGCCTCTGCACCGACATCCTGGTCTCCTCGTCTGCCTCCGGGCATCCCCAGAGCACTTGGGAACCCTCCAAGGTAAGAAAATCCCCGTTTGCCCTCAAAGCACTAGCACAAGGGCAGGAGGCTCCAGCTGCCTCTCCCACCAAGCACGACACACAGGCTGCGTGCTCACTTTCCCCAGACGAGCTTCCACGTGAAAGCAGGGTGCAGCTTCTGAAGGAATTGTGTTGCCTCCAGGGGAAACACAGACCTTTCCATAGAGGACCTAGAGAGGTGTCCCAGTGCAGTTGCAGATCCTCGTCCACGCATCACCTGCTTAAACGTTCTTGGCACCCATTTCAGTCCTCAAACTATCTTGTGCTGACCCCAAAACAAATTGTTCCTGGCTGAGCAGGTCAGGGCTTCAGTGTCAACAAATCCCCTTATGCCCTGACTCTGCTCACACCCGCTCCAAAGCTTCAAACACCACAATGATGGCACTTCTCCTCTGGCATCCCTGTCGTTCAGGGCATGGAAGCATTTGACTGGGCTTCTCTGCAAACACAGGCTTTCAACTTCAAAAACCATCTGGGATCAGCAATTCTTATCTACTTACGTATTTACATCGCCTATAGATCCCTTCTATTTTAATATCTTTAGAGATTCTTTTTTCAGTGCACGTAGGGCTGGTTCTACCTCATGCTCAGGGGCGGCCGTCAAATGCCATCTCCTCAAGAGCACAATCACAGTAGCACAGAATTTTCTGCCTTGGAAGGGATTCTGAAAGATCACTGAGGCCAACTGCAGGGCCTGCCCGGGGCAGCCTCAACAATCACAGCCTGTGCCCAAGAGCAGTGTCCAAACACTTTTGGAGCTCAGTCAGCCTTGGTGCTGTGCCCCCTTCCCTGGGGAGGCTGTTGCAGTGCCCAAGCAGCCTCTGGCTGAAGAAGCTTTTCCTTCGATCCAACCTAAGCCTGCACTGGCACATCTCCCCTGCCATTCTCTTGGCTCTTCTCCGTGGCCCCGGGAGTGAAGAGAGTAGTGCATGGCCTTCTGCTTGCCCTCCTGAGGAAGCTGCTGACTGCTGGAGGGTCCTGCCTAGGACATTCCATGTCAAAAAGGCAGCAATGACAGCAAAGAGAAAGGAGCTGGGACACGGGAGCTCGGGCTTTGCAATGATGAGGATGAGAAGGAAGGCTACTGACACATCCTTGGCAGAAGGACTTTGAACTGGAGCATTGCTTTGATCTCTTTCAGGTGGAAAGGAGAGGCACAATGAAAAGGAAAGCAAGAGCCCAGATTCAGCCGTGAGTTTTGGCCTAGGGTTAAAGCACAGCAAACTGGAGGAATGGCGAGGAGGAGAACTGCTCTTTCACAGTCAGGCTGGGATTGGTTCAAGCCTGTGGGTGCACAGCAAGGCTCTCTTGACCACTTGCCTTTCTCACCTCCACCTCCTTCTTCCTTTAGACACATCAATGTTGGCAGCGACTTTCAGGCTGAGCTCCCAGAGCTGCAGAACAGAGCAGCAAGTGAGGATGAAGAGCCTGCAAGCCTGGTCTGGAAGCCCTGGGGAGAGGATGACTCTGACATGGAAAAACCTGACAGAGGTAGCTTTGCTTCAAGCTTTGCTTCCAGCCCTGAGCTACTTGGGTCTTGAAAAGGCTCCTTATGCCTAAAAAGGCAGCGTTTTGCAGGCTCTGCTTCTCTCCTTGTCTCGCCCATCTTCCCATGTAGAAGTGTTAGAGGCAAGGAGAAAGAGCAAGCACCTTGCTCTCCAAACTGGTCAGGGCCGTTTGCCACTGGAAGAGGGGAGATTGGCCCCCACTTCTTCTTACAGAAGCTGCTTTGGAGGGAGAGCCAGCACTGCGTGGGCCCTTGCTTCAGCTGGCTCTGTCTTTGCTCTCCTTTTCATGCTCTCTCTCCAAGGTGCTGTCTTTAGCTGCCGGCCTTTCCTTCTGCCTTGCATGGCAACCTTTGCCCTTTGCTGGCCTCCAGGCTGACTTTTGGTGGGTTTTTTCTTGTGCTTGCAGTAAGAGAACTGTTGGACATGGCCAGCTCCCGTGGCATTCCCGGGGCAGCAGCTAACCTGGAGCGCGCCCTGCACTGCCTGCACCAGGCACGCGGCAGCGTTCCGGTAAGAAGCGGCTGTTTGGGCGCAGAGGAGAGGGCACAGGGAATGCAGAAGGCCTGGGCACTGGGACAGCCTTTCCTGGCTGCTCTTGGAAGAAGGGTCTTAACAGGGAGCAGAGCACTTGCTGCCTGCTGGGTCTCCTCCAGCTGCGTCAGGGCTGAGCCCAAAGGGCTCCAGCAGGGAGAATCTCCCTCCTGGAGGCGGCGGCGGCGGAAGGTCCTGCTGCCTTGTAAATGGCCTGGAGATTTGGGTTCTCTAAGACATTTGGAGGGGAAATTCCCAGAAGCCTCAGTCAGCTGAGGCCATTCTGGCTGCAGGAGCAGCAAAATCCTCAGCTTGGTGAGCAAAAGGCCACTCTTGGGGACCAGGATCAAAGGGTTGGGCAGCAAAAACTAGGGACTGGGAGCAAATCCCAGTGTTTCACCCACATGGGATACAGTCGCTTGAATGTCTGGAGAGGCAAAGGAGCTGAAAGGCAGCACCTGTGATTTTTTGGCTCATTTTTAATGTGCTGGGGCGGCTAAAGCCTTTTCCCTCTTGATCTTGCAGGAGGCTCTGGAGATGCTGCTCTCAGAGGGGCCTGCAACAGCTCAAGGCCATCCCATGGCTGATTATCATTACGCAGGTAAGCAAAGCAGAGCTTCTTGCGTCCCTGACAGATGCTGCCGTCCCCTTCATTGTTGTGGCAAGCGTTTCTGCTTCAAGAAATTGTGCTTAACACCAGCACAAGGTCTTGTCTCCTCTGTGGGTGGGCAAAGCACCAGCATCTAGTCCTTCAGCTCTACTTGTTTTCCAATCCTTCTCCCCGGGCAATGCCTGCTCTTGTCTTCACGCCCTTCTGAGGGAGCAGACACGTACACCCACGTGAATGACGGCCTGCGACCGTTTTCTTTCGGCAGCCAGAGGAATCTACTTGGTGTGGATCAAGGGATCTGTTTACTAGCCGCTGCTTTTTATTGCCAGGCTCTGATAGATGGACACCTGAGGAGAAGGAGTCCTTCCAAAAGGCTTTCCACACCTACGGCAAGGATTTTCATCTCATCCAGAAGCAGGTAAAGCCACGGGACATTCTTTACCCGAGCAGATCAGCAGCAGGAAAGCTTGCTTATTTCTGGGAACAAGCACTGGGCTTCAGTCTCTCTCTTCTCAAGGAGCAAGTATCTTCAAGTAGTAACAAAAGGGGACATCAAAAGCCTGTGTCAAAAGGATGATCCTGCCTCTCCAGCCCTTTTCTCCAAGCTCTTTTGGAAGATGAAGCTTTATTCTGTCAGACTTGTGGCACAGGTCTGCTGCTGCTTCCACAAGACGCTGTGCTGGCATAACTGGAGTGAAGCGGGGAAAGAAGAACTGTGCTAGGTGGATTTGTTGTTGATCTGTGCATTGCGTGTATTAGCACCTAGCATCATACAGGGTTTAAGACATTGCATGATGCCTCTCTTTCTCCATGTTGATTTCATTTTACACCCTACTCCATTTCATTCATGCTTTTACTTCCTAGTTCACTCCATAGTCTACTTTTTCCCCAGTGCGCCCGACACCATTTGCGATTCCTTCTTTTTCTCTTCACAACAGATCCAGACTAAGACCGTGGCCCAGTGTGTGGAGTACTACTACTCCTGGAAAAAGGAGCATAAACTTGCCAGCACTCTTGCTCAGGTGAGGGGCAAGAAAATGGAGAGGTGCCAGGAAGGTCGAGAAACTGGGAGAAGGGGAGAAAAGCTGCTGGCGAGCCATGCCAGATGCCCCTTTGCCAGGATCACATCGTCCCATGTGCTGGGAAAGGCACAGCAGATGCTGCCCGGGCCTTCCTTGTGCTGCTGCCCTGAAGTATGCAATTCTGGAGCCTAACTTTGACCCAAGAAAGCAGCACCGCCACCAAAATGGGCTTTGACTCTCTACAGATGGGCTTCTCAAGGGCTGGCACCCTCGCTGACTCCAATCAGACCCCAAATTCCCCACTGCTTGCTGACATCAGCAGTCCAGGCTGCCTTTGTGGATATGCTGCAGATTTTCAGGGAGTTTTTCTAGCATGCCAGCATAGTCCCCAAGAAGGAGCTGCTGGTGCTGTGGCTCCCCTAAATCTTTCCTTAGCGGCAAAGAGCAATTTGTTTCCCATCATGTGAGAGAGAGAGAGAGAGAGAGAGAGAGAGACAGGGAGGGAGATTATTTTGGGGACTAGAAAATGGCTAAGCATGTGTCTACCCTAATTGGACTGAATTGAAATGCCATTGCCTAGACATTTGTGGAGGAAAAGCAGAGAGAAATAGATGTTAGGCAGAAAGGTAGAAATAAGAAATGTAGAGCTCTAAATAGCCAGGTCTTTCTCCCACCCCTTTGGCCTGTAGAAAAGAGGAGTATTTTCCTCCAAGCTCTGTGTTGGCAGCCCGCCGCAGCCCATTGGCAAAGGCAGCCGTTTTCTCAGCTCTTGAGGCTTTGGAAGGATTTGCTTAGGCCGATCGATTTTTGTGCTGGATGCTCTGATTTCCAGCTTTGTGAGAGGAAGGAAGCATTGATAAGGACTCTTTGATTTCCAGAGCGTGGGCAAAGCAAAGAGGAGCAAAAGCCCTCCCAGAAAGGAGAACGGGGAGCCAGGGAAGAGAAGCCGCAAGAGGGCTCGCAGCGCCCAGTGTCCCTGCTGCCAACCGCGCCAGCCGCCCCCTTCGGCGGGAGGCCCCTTTCCCTGCGGGCAGTGCAAACGGTGCGCAAGTTCCTCCTCTTTCTGCTCAAAGCTGCGCCTTTGGACTAAAAGGGGCTGACCCTTTTCAAAGGCACCACAGGGGAAGCTGGGGGCACTTGCAGCATCGCCCCCGGCAGCCGTGCTCAAGCTTAACACCCACCTCAAACCCAAAGAGCTTAGGTAAAACCCAGCCTTCACAATGAAACCTTGCTGTGCCCCAACAAGACCCAGTTGATACAAGTAGGAATAGATCCATCAAAGCTTGGTTTGATGCTGCTGATCAAATTCAAAAGAGGATGCAGCAAAAGGAGGAAGACATTTCAAGGCATTGAAAGTAGAACCATCAGACTCATGGTGCTGATCCATTGACAAATGTGCCACTGCCCGAAAAGACAGAAATTCATACTCAAACGGAGATCTTGGCACTTGGTTTCATGGTGTGTACTAGCGTGAGCAATGGATGGTTTGCTTCCTATCTTGCAGGGTGTTTGAAAGCATGAAGGAAAGGAACAAACACAGCAGAAGACATCGGCCTCGGAAGACAGCAGAGCCTCTCCCCAAGAAGAAAAGACCAAATTAGACAACCCTGCAGGTTGTCCAGGGCTAGCAAGAGTTAGGCAGATTAGTTAGATAGGAATACAACTGTTAGATATTAGTTAGATAGGAATAGGACTGTTTTTTAAGCTTTTTGGGTTGTTTAATCTTCTACTTCGTTAGTTTACATGATAGTAACCTCCTCAATTTAGTAGTTAAGGTACATTAGTATTATTCAGGACTCATTAGTATTATTAGATTTATCAGTAAATGTCAGAGGTTGGGTGTTTTGTATGCTCTGCCATATGCTCTTTGTCATTTTGCCTTTGTTGAGACCTAATCTGTCTTTATCATTAAACCAATGTTTGTTCCATTTTGTCTGTTTGTCTGTATGAAAGCACTCCAGCAATGTTTGTTCCATTTGCCTGGTGTTGCAAAGACGGCACTTGCCCTGAGAGAAGAAGCTGGGCAGGCGCCACCTCCCCCAGGCCCAGCCCCTTGCTAAGCTGGCAGGACTTCCTGACGTGTGTCTCCTTTACTGCCAGTGAAATACCGCTGGGGCTTCAGCCTTTGATTCCTCAACATCTCAGCTGGGAGTGGAAAGGGAGGCTTTGTTTAATTCACTGAATTGCATCTAGATGAGTGGTCTGGTCTCCCCATATTTTCTGGCATAAAAGCAGCGGGTTGAGTCCTTTTTGGAGCCCAGACAGAAAAATTTCTTTCATTTTGGGGGACTGATGGAGCTGACCAGCTTGGAGGACGTTTCTAAGCCCTCCGATTCTATCCAATTCCTATCGGCATGCACCACAAAGGCATGGCTAGTTCAGTTTCAGTTTCTCCTGAAAGGACCAGTGTCCCGCTCTGGGCCTCCAGCAATCTCCTTAGCTAAAGCTGAGCGGGTGTGATCATTATCCTCTGACTTGTCACAGCTGGGGCACTTGCGCCAAAGAAGAATCCAAGTCACTCTTTTATGGAGGCCAGCAAATGGCCCTGCCTAGCAAGGCTTTGGTGGCAGGGGCTGTGGAGGGTGGATGGAGAGGGGGCGAGGGAGGGGGCAATTGGCAGGCTGCTTCTGGGAAGCCGAGGCAAGCTTGCCCTTGTCTGATGGAGCCGGTGCAGGTGGGCTTTGGAGGCTACAAAGTATCTGCCTTGCAGTGGGACTTGTTCCAGCTGCCCCCTCAGTTTGCTGGCCAGTGGGTAACATGCAGGCTGGGAAGGAAGCAAGATTGGGACTGAAGCAAGATTTGCTTTTCCTTAAGGACAGGCAGGAAAGCAGCAAAGCTGCCTGGCTTTTTCTCATATCTGGGATCTAGGCGTTAAAAGCAATGTGAAGGCCAGCAGTGTGGAAAGGCAATTCTGTAAGTGTTGCTTCCTTAGAGGAATGCCAGAGTCTTTTGGGACAACCACCGAGCTTCTCCAAGGGAGCTGGAAGAGGGATCTAGAAATTCTGCATGAATGTTTGCTAGAGAAATGCCCGTGTGCTGTCCCTGGGTGTGTGTGTGTGTGTCCCCATCAGTTGGCCTGAAAAACATCCTGTTTCTCCAAGTTTCAAGGGAGGAGTGATGAGGTGAGAGACCAGCTCAGAGGCCCAAAGGAGGGAAACCATGCAGTGACATTATTGGGCAGCAAAAGGAGAATTGAGAAAGGGGGCAGGATGAATGCCTCCACTTTGAGAGGAAGCTTTGGAGTTGGCTCTGCGCTAGGCAACTTGCAAATTCCAGCTCCTCTCAGAGCTGGAGGAGAGCCAGTGGGAGGAGCCCTTCTGGTTCTCCAGGGCAGGAGATGAGGTCTGGGCCCTTGCACAGAGGCAGGCTCCTGTGCACCTTCAGCTGGAGGCACCTTGCAGAGAAGCACCGGGAAGAGCCAGGGCTGTCCCTGCACTGCTTTTGCCCGTCTCATCAGACGACTGAGGAGAAAAGGCCCAATGGGAAGCTTCTCAGAGCAAACTTGCAGCAGAAGTACAAGGGGCAGAGGCGGCCCATGCCCCTTTCTGTCCCATGGCTCCCCCAGGGGTTCTAGATGGAATGTTGGGCTGTGCCCATAGCAACTGTCGTTGTCTCCTGCTCCTGCGGCCCTTGCTGGAACACTGGTGGAGCAGCGCTGGAGCAGCAGCTGCAGGATCAGCTCCTGGGCTGTCCCTGACCAGCCGCCTTCTGCACTCAGCGCCAGACCCGGCCTCTGCACCGACATCCTGGTCTCCTCGTCTGCCTCCGGGCATCCCCAGAGCACTTGGGAACCCTCCAAGGTAAGAAAATCCCCGTTTGCCCTCAAAGCACTAGCACAAGGGCAGGAGGCTCCAGCTGCCTCTCCCACCAAGCACGACACACAGGCTGCGTGCTCACTTTCCCCAGACGAGCTTCCACGTGAAAGCAGGGTGCAGCTTCTGAAGGAATTGTGTTGCCTCCAGGGGAAACACAGACCTTTCCATAGAGGACCTAGAGAGGTGTCCCAGTGCAGTTGCAGATCCTCGTCCACGCATCACCTGCTTAAACGTTCTTGGCACCCATTTCAGTCCTCAAACTATCTTGTGCTGACCCCAAAACAAATTGTTCCTGGCTGAGCAGGTCAGGGCTTCAGTGTCAACAAATCCCCTTATGCCCTGACTCTGCTCACACCCGCTCCAAAGCTTCAAACACCACAATGATGGCACTTCTCCTCTGGCATCCCTGTCGTTCAGGGCATGGAAGCATTTGACTGGGCTTCTCTGCAAACACAGGCTTTCAACTTCAAAAACCATCTGGGATCAGCAATTCTTATCTACTTACGTATTTACATCGCCTATAGATCCCTTCTATTTTAATATCTTTAGAGATTCTTTTTTCAGTGCACGTAGGGCTGGTTCTACCTCATGCTCAGGGGCGGCCGTCAAATGCCATCTCCTCAAGAGCACAATCACAGTAGCACAGAATTTTCTGCCTTGGAAGGGATTCTGAAAGATCACTGAGCCCAACTGCAGGGCCTGCCCGGGGCAGCCTCAACAATCACAGCCTGTGCCCAAGAGCAGTGTCCAAACACTTTTGGAGCTCAGTCAGCCTTGGTGCTGTGCCCCCTTCCCTGGGGAGGCTGTTGCAGTGCCCAAGCAGCCTCTGGCTGAAGAAGCTTTTCCTTCGATCCAACCTAAGCCTGCACTGGCACATCTCCCCTGCCATTCTCTTGGCTCTTCTCCGTGGCCCCGGGAGTGAAGAGAGTAGTGCATGGCCTTCTGCTTGCCCTCCTGAGGAAGCTGCTGACTGCTGGAGGGTCCTGCCTAGGACATTCCATGTCAAAAAGGCAGCAATGACAGCAAAGAGAAAGGAGCTGGGACACGGGAGCTCGGGCTTTGCAATGATGAGGATGAGAAGGAAGGCTACTGACACATCCTTGGCAGAAGGACTTTGAACTGGAGCATTGCTTTGATCTCTTTCAGGTGGAAAGGAGAGGCACAATGAAAAGGAAAGCAAGAGCCCAGATTCAGCCGTGAGTTTTGGCCTAGGGTTAAAGCACAGCAAACTGGAGGAATGGCGAGGAGGAGAACTGCTCTTTCACAGTCAGGCTGGGATTGGTTCAAGCCTGTGGGTGCACAGCAAGGCTCTCTTGACCACTTGCCTTTCTCACCTCCACCTCCTTCTTCCTTTAGACACATCAATGTTGGCAGCGACTTTCAGGCTGAGCTCCCAGAGCTGCAGAACAGAGCAGCAAGTGAGGATGAAGAGCCTGCAACCCTGGTCTGGAAGCCCTGGGGAGAGGATGACTCTGACATGGAAAAACCTGACAGAGGTAGCTTTGCTTCAAGCTTTGCTTCCAGCCCTGAGCTACTTGGGTCTTGAAAAGGCTCCTTATGCCTAAAAAGGCAGCGTTTTGCAGGCTCTGCTTCTCTCCTTGTCTCGCCCATCTTCCCATGTAGAAGTGTTAGAGGCAAGGAGAAAGAGCAAGCACCTTGCTCTCCAAACTGGTCAGGGCCGTTTGCCACTGGAAGAGGGGAGATTGGCCCCCACTTCTTCTTACAGAAGCTGCTTTGGAGGGAGAGCCAGCACTGCGTGGGCCCTTGCTTCAGCTGGCTCTGTCTTTGCTCTCCTTTTCATGCTCTCTCTCCAAGGTGCTGTCTTTAGCTGCCGGCCTTTCCTTCTGCCTTGCATGGCAACCTTTGCCCTTTGCTGGCCTCCAGGCTGACTTTTGGTGGGTTTTTTCTTGTGCTTGCAGTAAGAGAACTGTTGGACATGGCCAGCTCCCGTGGCATTCCCGGGGCAGCAGCTAACCTGGAGCGCGCCCTGCACTGCCTGCACCAGGCACGCGGCAGCGTTCCGGTAAGAAGCGGCTGTTTGGGCGCAGAGGAGAGGGCACAGGGAATGCAGAAGGCCTGGGCACTGGGACAGCCTTTCCTGGCTGCTCTTGGAAGAAGGGTCTTAACAGGGAGCAGAGCACTTGCTGCCTGCTGGGTCTCCTCCAGCTGCGTCAGGGCTGAGCCCAAAGGGCTCCAGCAGGGAGAATCTCCCTCCTGGAGGCGGCGGCGGCGGAAGGTCCTGCTGCCTTGTAAATGGCCTGGAGATTTGGGTTCTCTAAGACATTTGGAGGGGAAATTCCCAGAAGCCTCAGTCAGCTGAGGCCATTCTGGCTGCAGGAGCAGCAAAATCCTCAGCTTGGTGAGCAAAAGGCCACTCTTGGGGACCAGGATCAAAGGGTTGGGCAGCAAAAACTAGGGACTGGGAGCAAATCCCAGTGTTTCACCCACATGGGATACAGTCGCTTGAATGTCTGGAGAGGCAAAGGAGCTGAAAGGCAGCACCTGTGATTTTTTGGCTCATTTTTAATGTGCTGGGGCGGCTAAAGCCTTTTCCCTCTTGATCTTGCAGGAGGCTCTGGAGATGCTGCTCTCAGAGGGGCCTGCAACAGCTCAAGGCCATCCCATGGCTGATTATCATTACGCAGGTAAGCAAAGCAGAGCTTCTTGCGTCCCTGACAGATGCTGCCGTCCCCTTCATTGTTGTGGCAAGCGTTTCTGCTTCAAGAAATTGTGCTTAACACCAGCACAAGGTCTTGTCTCCTCTGTGGGTGGGCAAAGCACCAGCATCTAGTCCTTCAGCTCTACTTGTTTTCCAATCCTTCTCCCCGGGCAATGCCTGCTCTTGTCTTCACGCCCTTCTGAGGGAGCAGACACGTACACCCACGTGAATGACGGCCTGCGACCGTTTTCTTTCGGCAGCCAGAGGAATCTACTTGGTGTGGATCAAGGGATCTGTTTACTAGCCGCTGCTTTTTATTGCCAGGCTCTGATAGATGGACACCTGAGGAGAAGGAGTCCTTCCAAAAGGCTTTCCACACCTACGGCAAGGATTTTCATCTCATCCAGAAGCAGGTAAAGCCACGGGACATTCTTTACCCGAGCAGATCAGCAGCAGGAAAGCTTGCTTATTTCTGGGAACAAGCACTGGGCTTCAGTCTCTCTCTTCTCAAGGAGCAAGTATCTTCAAGTAGTAACAAAAGGGGACATCAAAAGCCTGTGTCAAAAGGATGATCCTGCCTCTCCAGCCCTTTTCTCCAAGCTCTTTTGGAAGATGAAGCTTTATTCTGTCAGACTTGTGGCACAGGTCTGCTGCTGCTTCCACAAGACGCTGTGCTGGCATAACTGGAGTGAAGCGGGGAAAGAAGAACTGTGCTAGGTGGATTTGTTGTTGATCTGTGCATTGCGTGTATTAGCACCTAGCATCATACAGGGTTTAAGACATTGCATGATGCCTCTCTTTCTCCATGTTGATTTCATTTTACACCCTACTCCATTTCATTCATGCTTTTACTTCCTAGTTCACTCCATAGTCTACTTTTTCCCCAGTGCGCCCGACACCATTTGCGATTCCTTCTTTTTCTCTTCACAACAGATCCAGACTAAGACCGTGGCCCAGTGTGTGGAGTACTACTACTCCTGGAAAAAGGAGCATAAACTTGCCAGCACTCTTGCTCAGGTGAGGGGCAAGAAAATGGAGAGGTGCCAGGAAGGTCGAGAAACTGGGAGAAGGGGAGAAAAGCTGCTGGCGAGCCATGCCAGATGCCCCTTTGCCAGGATCACATCGTCCCATGTGCTGGGAAAGGCACAGCAGATGCTGCCCGGGCCTTCCTTGTGCTGCTGCCCTGAAGTATGCAATTCTGGAGCCTAACTTTGACCCAAGAAAGCAGCACCGCCACCAAAATGGGCTTTGACTCTCTACAGATGGGCTTCTCAAGGGCTGGCACCCTCGCTGACTCCAATCAGACCCCAAATTCCCCACTGCTTGCTGACATCAGCAATCCAGGCTGCCTTTGTGGATATGCTGCAGATTTTCAGGGAGTTTTTCTAGCATGCCAGCATAGTCCCCAAGAAGGAGCTGCTGGTGCTGTGGCTCCCCTAAATCTTTCCTTAGCGGCAAAGAGCAATTTGTTTCCCATCATGTGAGAGAGAGAGAGAGAGAGAGAGAGAGAGACAGGGAGGGAGATTATTTTGGGGACTAGAAAATGGCTAAGCATGTGTCTACCCTAATTGGACTGAATTGAAATGCCATTGCCTAGACATTTGTGGAGGAAAAGCAGAGAGAAATAGATGTTAGGCAGAAAGGTAGAAATAAGAAATGTAGAGCTCTAAATAGCCAGGTCTTTCTCCCACCCCTTTGGCCTGTAGAAAAGAGGAGTATTTTCCTCCAAGCTCTGTGTTGGCAGCCCGCCGCAGCCCATTGGCAAAGGCAGCCGTTTTCTCAGCTCTTGAGGCTTTGGAAGGATTTGCTTAGGCCGATAGATTTTTGTGCTGGATGCTCTGATTTCCAGCTTTGTGAGAGGAAGGAAGCATTGATAAGGACTCTTTGATTTCCAGAGCGTGGGCAAAGCAAAGAGGAGCAAAAGCCCTCCCAGAAAGGAGAACGGGGAGCCAGGGAAGAGAAGCCGCAAGAGGGCTCGCAGCGCCCAGTGTCCCTGCTGCCAACCGCGCCAGCCGCCCCCTTCGGCGGGAGGCCCCTTTCCCTGCGGGCAGTGCAAACGGTGCGCAAGTTCCTCCTCTTTCTGCTCAAAGCTGCGCCTTTGGACTAAAAGGGGCTGACCCTTTTCAAAGGCACCGCAGGGGAAGCTGGGGGCACTTGCAGCATCGCCCCCGGCAGCCGTGCTCAAGCTTAACACCCACCTCAAACCCAAAGAGCTTAGGTAAAACCCAGCCTTCACAATGAAACCTTGCCGTGCCCCAACAAGACACAGTTGATACAAGTAGGAATAGATCCATCAAAGCTTGGTTTGATGCTGCTGATCAAATTCAAAAGAGGATGCAGCAAAAGGAGGAAGACATTTCAAGGCATTGAAAGTAGAACCATCAGACTCATGGTGCTGATCCATTGACAAATGTGCCACTGCCCGAAAAGACAGAAATTCATACTCAAACGGAGATCTTGGCACTTGGTTTCATGGTGTGTACTAGCGTCAGCAATGGATGGTTTGCTTCCTATCTTGCAGGGTGTTTGAAAGCATGAAGGAAAGGAACAAACACAGCAGAAGACATCGGCCTCGGAAGACAGCAGAGCCTCTCCCCAAGAAGAAAAGACCAAATTAGACAACCCTGCAGGTTGTCCAGGGCTAGCAAGAGTTAGGCAGATTAGTTAGATAGGAATACAACTGTTAGATATTAGTTAGATAGGAATAGGACTGTTTTTTAAGCTTTTTGGGTTGTTTAATCTTCTACTTCGTTAGTTTACATGATAGTAACCTCCTCAATTTAGTAGTTAAGGTACATTAGTATTATTCAGGACTCATTAGTATTATTAGATTTATCAGTAAATGTCAGAGGTTGGGTGTTTTGTATGCTCTGCCATATGCTCTTTGTCATTTTGCCTTTGTTGAGACCTAATCTGTCTTTATCATTAAACCAATGTTTGTTCCATTTTGTCTGTTTGTCTGTATGAAAGCACTCCAGCAATGTTTGTTCCATTTGCCTGGTGTTGCAAAGACGGCACTTGCCCTGAGAGAAGAAGCTGGGCAGGCGCCACCTCCCCCAGGCCCAGCCCCTTGCTAAGCTGGCAGGACTTCCTGACGTGTGTCTCCTTTACTGCCAGTGAAATACCGCTGGGGCTTCAGCCTTTGATTCCTCAACATCTCAGCTGGGAGTGGAAAGGGAGGCTTTGTTTAATTCACTGAATTGCATCTAGATGAGTGGTCTGGTCTCCCCATATTTTCTGGCATAAAAGCAGCGGGTTGAGTCCTTTTTGGAGCCCAGACAGAAAAATTTCTTTCATTTTGGGGGACTGATGGAGCTGACCAGCTTGGAGGACGTTTCTAAGCCCTCCGATTCTATCCAATTCCTATCGGCATGCACCACAAAGGCATGGCTAGTTCAGTTGCAGTTTCTCCTGAAAGGACCAGTGTCCCGCTCTGGGCCTCCAGCAATCTCCTTAGCTAAAGCTGAGCGGGTGTGATCATTATCCTCTGACTTGTCACAGCTGGGGCACTTGCGCCAAAGAAGAATCCAAGTCACTCTTTTATGGAGGCCAGCAAATGGCCCTGCCTAGCAAGGCTTTGGTGGCAGGGGCTGTGGAGGGTGGATGGAGAGGGGGCGAGGGAGGGGGCAATTGGCAGGCTGCTTCTGGGAAGCCGAGGCAAGCTTGCCCTTGTCTGATGGAGCCGGTGCAGGTGGGCTTTGGAGGCTACAAAGTATCTGCCTTGCAGTGGGACTTGTTCCAGCTGCCCCCTCAGTTTGCTGGCCAGTGGGTAACATGCAGGCTGGGAAGGAAGCAAGATTGGGACTGAAGCAAGATTTGCTTTTCCTTAAGGACAGGCAGGAAAGCAGCAAAGCTGCCTGGCTTTTTCTCATATCTGGGATCTAGGCGTTAAAAGCAATGTGAAGGCCAGCAGTGTGGAAAGGCAATTCTGTAAGTGTTGCTTCCTTAGAGGAATGCCAGAGTCTTTTGGGACAACCACCGAGCTTCTCCAAGGGAGCTGGAAGAGGGATCTAGAAATTCTGCATGAATGTTTGCTAGAGAAATGCCCGTGTGCTGTCCCTGGGTGTGTGTGTGTGTGTCCCCATCAGTTGGCCTGAAAAACATCCTGTTTCTCCAAGTTTCAAGGGAGGAGTGATGAGGTGAGAGACCAGCTCAGAGGCCCAAAGGAGGGAAACCATGCAGTGACATTATTGGGCAGCAAAAGGAGAATTGAGAAAGGGGGCAGGATGAATGCCTCCACTTTGAGAGGAAGCTTTGGAGTTGGCTCTGCGCTAGGCAACTTGCAAATTCCAGCTCCTCTCAGAGCTGGAGGAGAGCCAGTGGGAGGAGCCCTTCTGGTTCTCCAGGGCAGGAGATGAGGTCTGGGCCCTTGCACAGAGGCAGGCTCCTGTGCACCTTCAGCTGGAGGCACCTTGCAGAGAAGCACCGGGAAGAGCCAGGGCTGTCCCTGCACTGCTTTTGCCCGTCTCATCAGACGACTGAGGAGAAAAGGCCCAATGGGAAGCTTCTCAGAGCAAACTTGCAGCAGAAGTACAAGGGGCAGAGGCGGCCCATGCCCCTTTCTGTCCCATGGCTCCCCCAGGGGTTCTAGATGGAATGTTGGGCTGTGCCCATAGCAACTGTCGTTGTCTCCTGCTCCTGCGGCCCTTGCTGGAACACTGGTGGAGCAGCGCTGGAGCAGCAGCTGCAGGATCAGCTCCTGGGCTGTCCCTGACCAGCCGCCTTCTGCACTCAGCGCCAGACCCGGCCTCTGCACCGACATCCTGGTCTCCTCGTCTGCCTCCGGGCATCCCCAGAGCACTTGGGAACCCTCCAAGGTAAGAAAATCCCCGTTTGCCCTCAAAGCACTAGCACAAGGGCAGGAGGCTCCAGCTGCCTCTCCCACCAAGCACGACACACAGGCTGCGTGCTCACTTTCCCCAGACGAGCTTCCACGTGAAAGCAGGGTGCAGCTTCTGAAGGAATTGTGTTGCCTCCAGGGGAAACACAGACCTTTCCATAGAGGACCTAGAGAGGTGTCCCAGTGCAGTTGCAGATCCTCGTCCACGCATCACCTGCTTAAACGTTCTTGGCACCCATTTCAGTCCTCAAACTATCTTGTGCTGACCCCAAAACAAATTGTTCCTGGCTGAGCAGGTCAGGGCTTCAGTGTCAACAAATCCCCTTATGCCCTGACTCTGCTCACACCCGCTCCAAAGCTTCAAACACCACAATGATGGCACTTCTCCTCTGGCATCCCTGTCGTTCAGGGCATGGAAGCATTTGACTGGGCTTCTCTGCAAACACAGGCTTTCAACTTCAAAAACCATCTGGGATCAGCAATTCTTATCTACTTACGTATTTACATCGCCTATAGATCCCTTCTATTTTAATATCTTTAGAGATTCTTTTTTCAGTGCACGTAGGGCTGGTTCTACCTCATGCTCAGGGGCGGCCGTCAAATGCCATCTCCTCAAGAGCACAATCACAGTAGCACAGAATTTTCTGCCTTGGAAGGGATTCTGAAAGATCACTGAGGCCAACTGCAGGGCCTGCCCGGGGCAGCCTCAACAATCACAGCCTGTGCCCAAGAGCAGTGTCCAAACACTTTTGGAGCTCAGTCAGCCTTGGTGCTGTGCCCCCTTCCCTGGGGAGGCTGTTGCAGTGCCCAAGCAGCCTCTGGCTGAAGAAGCTTTTCCTTCGATCCAACCTAAGCCTGCACTGGCACATCTCCCCTGCCATTCTCTTGGCTCTTCTCCGTGGCCCCGGGAGTGAAGAGAGTAGTGCATGGCCTTCTGCTTGCCCTCCTGAGGAAGCTGCTGACTGCTGGAGGGTCCTGCCTAGGACATTCCATGTCAAAAAGGCAGCAATGACAGCAAAGAGAAAGGAGCTGGGACACGGGAGCTCGGGCTTTGCAATGATGAGGATGAGAAGGAAGGCTACTGACACATCCTTGGCAGAAGGACTTTGAACTGGAGCATTGCTTTGATCTCTTTCAGGTGGAAAGGAGAGGCACAATGAAAAGGAAAGCAAGAGCCCAGATTCAGCCGTGAGTTTTGGCCTAGGGTTAAAGCACAGCAAACTGGAGGAATGGCGAGGAGGAGAACTGCTCTTTCACAGTCAGGCTGGGATTGGTTCAAGCCTGTGGGTGCACAGCAAGGCTCTCTTGACCACTTGCCTTTCTCACCTCCACCTCCTTCTTCCTTTAGACACATCAATGTTGGCAGCGACTTTCAGGCTGAGCTCCCAGAGCTGCAGAACAGAGCAGCAAGTGAGGATGAAGAGCCTGCAACCCTGGTCTGGAAGCCCTGGGGAGAGGATGACTCTGACATGGAAAAACCTGACAGAGGTAGCTTTGCTTCAAGCTTTGCTTCCAGCCCTGAGCTACTTGGGTCTTGAAAAGGCTCCTTATGCCTAAAAAGGCAGCCTTTTGCAGGCTCTGCTTCTCTCCTTGTCTCGCCCATCTTCCCATGTAGAAGTGTTAGAGGCAAGGAGAAAGAGCAAGCACCTTGCTCTCCAAACTGGTCAGGGCCGTTTGCCACTGGAAGAGGGGAGATTGGCCCCCACTTCTTCTTACAGAAGCTGCTTTGGAGGGAGAGCCAGCACTGCGTGGGCCCTTGCTTCAGCTGGCTCTGTCTTTGCTCTCCTTTTCATGCTCTCTCTCCAAGCTGCTGTCTTTAGCTGCCGGCCTTTCCTTCTGCCTTGCATGGCAACCTTTGCCCTTTGCTGGCCTCCAGGCTGACTTTTGGTGGGTTTTTTCTTGTGCTTGCAGTAAGAGAACTGTTGGACATGGCCAGCTCCCGTGGCATTCCCGGGGCAGCAGCTAACCTGGAGCGCGCCCTGCACTGCCTGCACCAGGCACGCGGCAGCGTTCCGGTAAGAAGCGGCTGTTTGGGCGCAGAGGAGAGGGCACAGGGAATGCAGAAGGCCTGGGCACTGGGACAGCCTTTCCTGGCTGCTCTTGGAAGAAGGGTCTTAACAGGGAGCAGAGCACTTGCTGCCTGCTGGGTCTCCTCCAGCTGCGTCAGGGCTGAGCCCAAAGGGCTCCAGCAGGGAGAATCTCCCTCCTGGAGGCGGCGGCGGCGGAAGGTCCTGCTGCCTTGTAAATGGCCTGGAGATTTGGGTTCTCTAAGACATTTGGAGGGGAAATTCCCAGAAGCCTCAGTCAGCTGAGGCCATTCTGGCTGCAGGAGCAGCAAAATCCTCAGCTTGGTGAGCAAAAGGCCACTCTTGGGGACCAGGATCAAAGGGTTGGGCAGCAAAAACTAGGGACTGGGAGCAAATCCCAGTGTTTCACCCACATGGGATACAGTCGCTTGAATGTCTGGAGAGGCAAAGGAGCTGAAAGGCAGCACCTGTGATTTTTTGGCTCATTTTTAATGTGCTGGGGCGGCTAAAGCCTTTTCCCTCTTGATCTTGCAGGAGGCTCTGGAGATGCTGCTCTCAGAGGGGCCTGCAACACCTCAAGGCCATCCCATGGCTGATTATCATTACGCAGGTAAGCAAAGCAGAGCTTCTTGCGTCCCTGACAGATGCTGCCGTCCCCTTCATTGTTGTGGCAAGCGTTTCTGCTTCAAGAAATTGTGCTTAACACCAGCACAAGGTCTTGTCTCCTCTGTGGGTGGGCAAAGCACCAGCATCTAGTCCTTCAGCTCTACTTGTTTTCCAATCCTTCTCCCCGGGCAATGCCTGCTCTTGTCTTCACGCCCTTCTGAGGGAGCAGACACGTACACCCACGTGAATGACGGCCTGCGACCGTTTTCTTTCGGCAGCCAGAGGAATCTACTTGGTGTGGATCAAGGGATCTGTTTACTAGCCGCTGCTTTTTATTGCCAGGCTCTGATAGATGGACACCTGAGGAGAAGGAGTCCTTCCAAAAGGCTTTCCACACCTACGGCAAGGATTTTCATCTCATCCAGAAGCAGGTAAAGCCACGGGACATTCTTTACCCGAGCAGATCAGCAGCAGGAAAGCTTGCTTATTTCTGGGAACAAGCACTGGGCTTCAGTCTCTCTCTTCTCAAGGAGCAAGTATCTTCAAGTAGTAACAAAAGGGGACATCAAAAGCCTGTGTCAAAAGGATGATCCTGCCTCTCCAGCCCTTTTCTCCAAGCTCTTTTGGAAGATGAAGCTTTATTCTGTCAGACTTGTGGCACAGGTCTGCTGCTGCTTCCACAAGACGCTGTGCTGGCATAACTGGAGTGAAGCGGGGAAAGAAGAACTGTGCTAGGTGGATTTGTTGTTGATCTGTGCATTGCGTGTATTAGCACCTAGCATCATACAGGGTTTAAGACATTGCATGATGCCTCTCTTTCTCCATGTTGATTTCATTTTACACCCTACTCCATTTCATTCATGCTTTTACTTCCTAGTTCACTCCATAGTCTACTTTTTCCCCAGTGCGCCCGACACCATTTGCGATTCCTTCTTTTTCTCTTCACAACAGATCCAGACTAAGACCGTGGCCCAGTGTGTGGAGTACTACTACTCCTGGAAAAAGGAGCATAAACTTGCCAGCACTCTTGCTCAGGTGAGGGGCAAGAAAATGGAGAGGTGCCAGGAAGGTCGAGAAACTGGGAGAAGGGGAGAAAAGCTGCTGGCGAGCCATGCCAGATGCCCCTTTGCCAGGATCACATCGTCCCATGTGCTGGGAAAGGCACAGCAGATGCTGCCCGGGCCTTCCTTGTGCTGCTGCCCTGAAGTATGCAATTCTGGAGCCTAACTTTGACCCAAGAAAGCAGCACCGCCACCAAAATGGGCTTTGACTCTCTACAGATGGGCTTCTCAAGGGCTGGCACCCTCGCTGACTCCAATCAGACCCCAAATTCCCCACTGCTTGCTGACATCAGCAGTCCAGGCTGCCTTTGTGGATATGCTGCAGATTTTCAGGGAGTTTTTCTAGCATGCCAGCATAGTCCCCAAGAAGGAGCTGCTGGTGCTGTGGCTCCCCTAAATCTTTCCTTAGCGGCAAAGAGCAATTTGTTTCCCATCATGTGAGAGAGAGAGAGAGAGAGAGAGAGAGAGACAGGGAGGGAGATTATTTTGGGGACTAGAAAATGGCTAAGCATGTGTCTACCCTAATTGGACTGAATTGAAATGCCATTGCCTAGACATTTGTGGAGGAAAAGCAGAGAGAAATAGATGTTAGGCAGAAAGGTAGAAATAAGAAATGTAGAGCTCTAAATAGCCAGGTCTTTCTCCCACCCCTTTGGCCTGTAGAAAAGAGGAGTATTTTCCTCCAAGCTCTGTGTTGGCAGCCCGCCGCAGCCCATTGGCAAAGGCAGCCGTTTTCTCAGCTCTTGAGGCTTTGGAAGGATTTGCTTAGGCCGATAGATTTTTGTGCTGGATGCTCTGATTTCCAGCTTTGTGAGAGGAAGGAAGCATTGATAAGGACTCTTTGATTTCCAGAGCGTGGGCAAAGCAAAGAGGAGCAAAAGCCCTCCCAGAAAGGAGAACGGGGAGCCAGGGAAGAGAAGCCGCAAGAGGGCTCGCAGCGCCCAGTGTCCCTGCTGCCAACCGCGCCAGCCGCCCCCTTCGGCGGGAGGCCCCTTTCCCTGCGGGCAGTGCAAACGGTGCGCAAGTTCCTCCTCTTTCTGCTCAAAGCTGCGCCTTTGGACTAAAAGGGGCTGACCCTTTTCAAAGGCACCGCAGGGGAAGCTGGGGGCACTTGCAGCATTGCCCCCGGCAGCCGTGCTCAAGCTTAACACCCACCTCAAACCCAAAGAGCTTAGGTAAAACCCAGCCTTCACAATGAAACCTTGCCGTGCCCCAACAAGACACAGTTGATACAAGTAGGAATAGATCCATCAAAGCTTGGTTTGATGCTGCTGATCAAATTCAAAAGAGGATGCAGCAAAAGGAGGAAGACATTTCAAGGCATTGAAAGTAGAACCATCAGACTCATGGTGCTGATCCATTGACAAATGTGCCACTGCCCGAAAAGACAGAAATTCATACTCAAACGGAGATCTTGGCACTTGGTTTCATGGTGTGTACTAGCGTCAGCAATGGATGGTTTGCTTCCTATCTTGCAGGGTGTTTGAAAGCATGAAGGAAAGGAACAAACACAGCAGAAGACATCGGCCTCGGAAGACAGCAGAGCCTCTCCCCAAGAAGAAAAGACCAAATTAGACAACCCTGCAGGTTGTCCAGGGCTAGCAAGAGTTAGGCAGATTAGTTAGATAGGAATACAACTGTTAGATATTAGTTAGATAGGAATAGGACTGTTTTTTAAGCTTTTTGGGTTGTTTAATCTTCTACTTCGTTAGTTTACATGATAGTAACCTCCTCAATTTAGTAGTTAAGGTACATTAGTATTATTCAGGACTCATTAGTATTATTAGATTTATCAGTAAATGTCAGAGGTTGGGTGTTTTGTATGCTCTGCCATATGCTCTTTGTCATTTTGCCTTTGTTGAGACCTAATCTGTCTTTATCATTAAACCAATGTTTGTTCCATTTTGTCTGTTTGTCTGTATGAAAGCACTCCAGCAATGTTTGTTCCATTTGCCTGGTGTTGCAAAGACGGCACTTGCCCTGAGAGAAGAAGCTGGGCAGGCGCCACCTCCCCCAGGCCCAGCCCCTTGCTAAGCTGGCAGGACTTCCTGACGTGTGTCTCCTTTACTGCCAGTGAAATACCGCTGGGGCTTCAGCCTTTGATTCCTCAACATCTCAGCTGGGAGTGGAAAGGGAGGCTTTGTTTAATTCACTGAATTGCATCTAGATGAGTGGTCTGGTCTCACCATATTTTCTGGCATAAAAGCAGCGGGTTGAGTCCTTTTTGGAGCCCAGACAGAAAAATTTCTTTCATTTTGGGGGACTGATGGAGCTGACCAGCTTGGAGGACGTTTCTAAGCCCTCCGATTCTATCCAATTCCTATCGGCATGCACCACAAAGGCATGGCTAGTTCAGTTGCAGTTTCTCCTGAAAGGACCAGTGTCCCGCTCTGGGCCTCCAGCAATCTCCTTAGCTAAAGCTGAGCGGGTGTGATCATTATCCTCTGACTTGTCACAGCTGGGGCACTTGCGCCAAAGAAGAATCCAAGTCACTCTTTTATGGAGGCCAGCAAATGGCCCTGCCTAGCAAGGCTTTGGTGGCAGGGGCTGTGGAGGGTGGATGGAGAGGGGGCGAGGGAGGGGGCAATTGGCAGGCTGCTTCTGGGAAGCCGAGGCAAGCTTGCCCTTGTCTGATGGAGCCGGTGCAGGTGGGCTTTGGAGGCTACAAAGTATCTGCCTTGCAGTGGGACTTGTTCCAGCTGCCCCCTCAGTTTGCTGGCCAGTGGGTAACATGCAGGCTGGGAAGGAAGCAAGATTGGGACTGAAGCAAGATTTGCTTTTCCTTAAGGACAGGCAGGAAAGCAGCAAAGCTGCCTGGCTTTTTCTCATATCTGGGATCTAGGCGTTAAAAGCAATGTGAAGGCCAGCAGTGTGGAAAGGCAATTCTGTAAGTGTTGCTTCCTTAGAGGAATGCCAGAGTCTTTTGGGACAACCACCGAGCTTCTCCAAGGGAGCTGGAAGAGGGATCTAGAAATTCTGCCTGAATGTTTGCTAGAGAAATGCCCGTGTGCTGTCCCTGGGGGTGTGTGTGTGTGTCCCCATCAGTTGGCCTGAAAAACATCCTGTTTCTCCAAGTTTCAAGGGAGGAGTGATGAGGTGAGAGACCAGCTCAGAGGCCCAAAGGAGGGAAACCATGCAGTGACATTATTGGGCAGCAAAAGGAGAATTGAGAAAGGGGGCAGGATGAATGCCTCCACTTTGAGAGGAAGCTTTGGAGTTGGCTCTGCGCTAGGCAACTTGCAAATTCCAGCTCCTCTCAGAGCTGGAGGAGAGCCAGTGGGAGGAGCCCTTCTGGTTCTCCAGGGCAGGAGATGAGGTCTGGGCCCTTGCACAGAGGCAGGCTCCTGTGCACCTTCAGCTGGAGGCACCTTGCAGAGAAGCACCGGGAAGAGCCAGGGCTGTCCCTGCACTGCTTTTGCCCGTCTCATCAGACGACTGAGGAGAAAAGGCCCAATGGGAAGCTTCTCAGAGCAAACTTGCAGCAGAAGAAGTACAAGGGGCAGAGGCGGCCCATGCCCCTTTCTGTCCCATGGCTCCCCCAGGGGTTCCAGATGGAATGTTGGGCTGTGCCCATAGCAACTGTCGTTGTCTCCTGCTCCTGCGGCCCTTGCTGGAACACTGGTGGAGCAGCGCTGGAGCAGCAGCTGCAGGATCAGCTCCTGGGCTGTCCCTGACCAGCCGCCTTCTGCACTCAGCGCCAGACCCGGCCTCTGCACCGACATCCTGGTCTCCTCGTCTGCCTCCGGGCATCCCCAGAGCACTTGGGAACCCTCCAAGGTAAGAAAATCCCCGTTTGCCCTCAAAGCACTAGCACAAGGGCAGGAGGCTCCAGCTGCCTCTCCCACCAAGCACGACACACAGGCTGCGTGCTCACTTTCCCCAGACGAGCTTCCACGTGAAAGCAGGGTGCAGCTTCTGAAGGAATTGTGTTGCCTCCAGGGGAAACACAGACCTTTCCATAGAGGACCTAGAGAGGTGTCCCAGTGCAGTTGCAGATCCTCGTCCACGCATCACCTGATTAAACGTTCTTGGCACCCATTTCAGTCCTCAAACTATCTTGTGCTGACCCCAAAACAAATTGTTCCTGGCTGAGCAGGTCAGGGCTTCAGTGTCAACAAATCCCCTTATGCCCTGACTCTGCTCACACCCGCTCCAAAGCTTCAAACACCACAATGATGGCACTTCTCCTCTGGCATCCCTGTCGTTCAGGGCATGGAAGCATTTGACTGGGCTTCTCTGCAAACACAGGCTTTCAACTTCAAAAACCATCTGGGATCAGCAATTCTTATCTACTTACGTATTTACATCGCCTATAGATCCCTTCTATTTTAATATCTTTAGAGATTCTTTTTTCAGTGCACGTAGGGCTGGTTCTACCTCATGCTCAGGGGCGGCCGTCAAATGCCATCTCCTCAAGAGCACAATCACAGTAGCACAGAATTTTCTGCCTTGGAAGGGATTCTGAAAGATCACTGAGCCCAACTGCAGGGCCTGCCCGGGGCAGCCTCAACAATCACAGCCTGTGCCCAAGAGCAGTGTCCAAACACTTTTGGAGCTCAGTCAGCCTTGGTGCTGTGCCCCCTTCCCTGGGGAGGCTGTTGCAGTGCCCAAGCAGCCTGTGGCTGAAGAAGCTTTTCCTTCGATCCAACCTAAGCCTGCACTGGCACATCTCCCCTGCCATTCTCTTGGCTCTTCTCCGTGGCCCCGGGAGTGAAGAGAGTAGTGCATGGCCTTCTGCTTGCCCTCCTGAGGAAGCTGCTGACTGCTGGAGGGTCCTGCCTAGGACATTCCATGTCAAAAAGGCAGCAATGAGAGCAAAGAGAAAGGAGCTGGGACACGGGAGCTCGGGCTTTGCAATGATGAGGATGAGAAGGAAGGCTACTGACACATCCTTGGCAGAAGGATTTTGAACTGGAGCATTGCTTTGATCTCTTTCAGGTGGAAAGGAGAGGCACAATGAAAAGGAAAGCAAGAGCCCAGATTCAGCCGTGAGTTTTGGCCTAGGGTTAAAGCACAGCAAACTGGAGGAATGGCGAGGAGGAGAACTGCTCTTTCACAGTCAGGCTGGGATTGGTTCAAGCCTGTGGGTGCACAGCAAGGCTCTCTTGACCACTTGCCTTTCTCACCTCCACCTCCTTCTTCCTTTAGACACATCAATGTTGGCAGCGACTTTCAGGCTGAGCTCCCAGAGCTGCAGAACAGAGCAGCAAGTGAGGATGAAGAGCCTGCAACCCTGGTCTGGAAGCCCTGGGGAGAGGATGACTCTGACATGGAAAAACCTGACAGAGGTAGCTTTGCTTCAAGCTTTGCTTCCAGCCCTGAGCTACTTGGGTCTTGAAAAGGCTCCTTATGCCTAAAAAGGCAGCCTTTTGCAGGCTCTGCTTCTCTCCTTGTCTCGCCCATCTTCCCATGTAGAAGTGTTAGAGGCAAGGAGAAAGAGCAAGCACCTTGCTCTCCAAACTGGTCAGGGCCGTTTGCCACTGGAAGAGGGGAGATTGGCCCCCACTTCTTCTTACAGAAGCTGCTTTGGAGGGAGAGCCAGCACTGCGTGGGCCCTTGCTTCAGCTGGCTCTGTCTTTGCTCTCCTTTTCATGCTCTCTCTCCAAGCTGCTGTCTTTAGCTGCCGGCCTTTCCTTCTGCCTTGCATGGCAACCTTTGCCCTTTGCTGGCCTCCAGGCTGACTTTCGGTGGGTTTTTTCTTGTGCTTGCAGTAAGAGAACTGTTGGACATGGCCAGCTCCCGTGGCATTCCCGGGGCAGCAGCTAACCTGGAGCGCGCCCTGCACTGCCTGCACCAGGCACGCGGCAGCGTTCCGGTAAGAAGCGGCTGTTTGGGCGCAGAGGAGAGGGCACAGGGAATGCAGAAGGCCTGGGCACTGGGACAGCCTTTCCTGGCTGCTCTTGGAAGAAGGGTCTTAACAGGGAGCAGAGCACTTGCTGCCTGCTGGGTCTCCTCCAGCTGCGTCAGGGCTGAGCCCAAAGGGCTCCAGCAGGGAGAATCTCCCTCCTGGAGGCGGCGGCGGCGGAAGGTCCTGCTGCCTTGTAAATGGCCTGGAGATTTGGGTTCTCTAAGACATTTGGAGGGGAAATTCCCAGAAGCCTCAGTCAGCTGAGGCCATTCTGGCTGCAGGAGCAGCAAAATCCTCAGCTTGGTGAGCAAAAGGCCACTCTTGGGGACCAGGATCAAAGGGTTGGGCAGCAAAAACTAGGGACTGGGAGCAAATCCCAGTGTTTCACCCACATGGGATACAGTCGCTTGAATGTCTGGAGAGGCAAAGGAGCTGAAAGGCAGCACCTGTGATTTTTTGGCTCATTTTTAATGTGCTGGGGCGGCTAAAGCCTTTTCCCTCTTGATCTTGCAGGAGGCTCTGGAGATGCTGCTCTCAGAGGGGCCTGCAACACCTCAAGGCCATCCCATGGCTGATTATCATTACGCAGGTAAGCAAAGCAGAGCTTCTTGCGTCCCTGACAGATGCTGCCGTCCCCTTCATTGTTGTGGCAAGCGTTTCTGCTTCAAGAAATTGTGCTTAACACCAGCACAAGGTCTTGTCTCCTCTGTGGGTGGGCAAAGCACCAGCATCTAGTCCTTCAGCTCTACTTGTTTTCCAATCCTTCTCCCCGGGCAATGCCTGCTCTTGTCTTCACGCCCTTCTGAGGGAGCAGACACGTACACCCACGTGAATGACGGCCTGCGACCGTTTTCTTTCGGCAGCCAGAGGAATCTACTTGGTGTGGATCAAGGGATCTGTTTACTAGCCGCTGCTTTTTATTGCCAGGCTCTGATAGATGGACACCTGAGGAGAAGGAGTCCTTCCAAAAGGCTTTCCACACCTACGGCAAGGATTTTCATCTCATCCAGAAGCAGGTAAAGCCACGGGACATTCTTTACCCGAGCAGATCAGCAGCAGGAAAGCTTGCTTATTTCTGGGAACAAGCACTGGGCTTCAGTCTCTCTCTTCTCAAGGAGCAAGTATCTTCAAGTAGTAACAAAAGGGGACATCAAAAGCCTGTGTCAAAAGGATGATCCTGCCTCTCCAGCCCTTTTCTCCAAGCTCTTTTGGAAGATGAAGCTTTATTCTGTCAGACTTGTGGCACAGGTCTGCTGCTGCTTCCACAAGACGCTGTGCTGGCATAACTGGAGTGAAGCGGGGAAAGAAGAACTGTGCTAGGTGGATTTGTTGTTGATCTGTGCATTGCGTGTATTAGCACCTAGCATCATACAGGGTTTAAGACATTGCATGATGCCTCTCTTTCTCCATGTTGATTTCATTTTACACCCTACTCCATTTCATTCATGCTTTTACTTCCTAGTTCACTCCATAGTCTACTTTTTCCCCAGTGCGCCCGACACCATTTGCGATTCCTTCTTTTTCTCTTCACAACAGATCCAGACTAAGACCGTGGCCCAGTGTGTGGAGTACTACTACTCCTGGAAAAAGGAGCATAAACTTGCCAGCACTCTTGCTCAGGTGAGGGGCAAGAAAATGGAGAGGTGCCAGGAAGGTCGAGAAACTGGGAGAAGGGGAGAAAAGCTGCTGGCGAGCCATGCCAGATGCCCCTTTGCCAGGATCACATCGTCCCATGTGCTGGGAAAGGCACAGCAGATGCTGCCCGGGCCTTCCTTGTGCTGCTGCCCTGAAGTATGCAATTCTGGAGCCTAACTTTGACCCAAGAAAGCAGCACCGCCACCAAAATGGGCTTTGACTCTCTACAGATGGGCTTCTCAAGGGCTGGCACCCTCGCTGACTCCAATCAGACCCCAAATTCCCCACTGCTTGCTGACATCAGCAGTCCAGGCTGCCTTTGTGGATATGCTGCAGATTTTCAGGGAGTTTTTCTAGCATGCCAGCATAGTCCCCAAGAAGGAGCTGCTGGTGCTGTGGCTCCCCTAAATCTTTCCTTAGCGGCAAAGAGCAATTTGTTTCCCATCATGTGAGAGAGAGAGAGAGAGAGAGAGAGAGAGACAGGGAGGGAGATTATTTTGGGGACTAGAAAATGGCTAAGCATGTGTCTACCCTAATTGGACTGAATTGAAATGCCATTGCCTAGACATTTGTGGAGGAAAAGCAGAGAGAAATAGATGTTAGGCAGAAAGGTAGAAATAAGAAATGTAGAGCTCTAAATAGCCAGGTCTTTCTCCCACCCCTTTGGCCTGTAGAAAAGAGGAGTATTTTCCTCCAAGCTCTGTGTTGGCAGCCCGCCGCAGCCCATTGGCAAAGGCAGCCGTTTTCTCAGCTCTTGAGGCTTTGGAAGGATTTGCTTAGGCCGATAGATTTTTGTGCTGGATGCTCTGATTTCCAGCTTTGTGAGAGGAAGGAAGCATTGATAAGGACTCTTTGATTTCCAGAGCGTGGGCAAAGCAAAGAGGAGCAAAAGCCCTCCCAGAAAGGAGAACGGGGAGCCAGGGAAGAGAAGCCGCAAGAGGGCTCGCAGCGCCCAGTGTCCCTGCTGCCAACCGCGCCAGCCGCCCCCTTCGGCGGGAGGCCCCTTTCCCTGCGGGCAGTGCAAACGGTGCGCAAGTTCCTCCTCTTTCTGCTCAAAGCTGCGCCTTTGGACTAAAAGGGGCTGACCCTTTTCAAAGGCACCGCAGGGGAAGCTGGGGGCACTTGCAGCATCGCCCCCGGCAGCCGTGCTCAAGCTTAACACCCACCTCAAACCCAAAGAGCTTAGGTAAAACCCAGCCTTCACAATGAAACCTTGCCGTGCCCCAACAAGACACAGTTGATACAAGTAGGAATAGATCCATCAAAGCTTGGTTTGATGCTGCTGATCAAATTCAAAAGAGGATGCAGCAAAAGGAGGAAGACATTTCAAGGCATTGAAAGTAGAACCATCAGACTCATGGTGCTGATCCATTGACAAATGTGCCACTGCCCGAAAAGACAGAAATTCATACTCAAACGGAGATCTTGGCACTTGGTTTCATGGTGTGTACTAGCGTGAGCAATGGATGGTTTGCTTCCTATCTTGCAGGGTGTTTGAAAGCATGAAGGAAAGGAACAAACACAGCAGAAGACATCGGCCTCGGAAGACAGCAGAGCCTCTCCCCAAGAAGAAAAGACCAAATTAGACAACCCTGCAGGTTGTCCAGGGCTAGCAAGAGTTAGGCAGATTAGTTAGATAGGAATACAACTGTTAGATATTAGTTAGATAGGAATAGGACTGTTTTTTAAGCTTTTTGGGTTGTTTAATCTTCTACTTCGTTAGTTTACATGATAGTAACCTCCTCAATTTAGTAGTTAAGGTACATTAGTATTATTCAGGACTCATTAGTATTATTAGATTTATCAGTAAATGTCAGAGGTTGGGTGTTTTGTATGCTCTGCCATATGCTCTTTGTCATTTTGCCTTTGTTGAGACCTAATCTGTCTTTATCATTAAACCAATGTTTGTTCCATTTTGTCTGTTTGTCTGTATGAAAGCACTCCAGCAATGTTTGTTCCATTTGCCTGGTGTTGCAAAGACGGCACTTGCCCTGAGAGAAGAAGCTGGGCAGGCGCCACCTCCCCCAGGCCCAGCCCCTTGCTAAGCTGGCAGGACTTCCTGACGTGTGTCTCCTTTACTGCCAGTGAAATACCGCTGGGGCTTCAGCCTTTGATTCCTCAACATCTCAGCTGGGAGTGGAAAGGGAGGCTTTGTTTAATTCACTGAATTGCATCTAGATGAGTGGTCTGGTCTCACCATATTTTCTGGCATAAAAGCAGCGGGTTGAGTCCTTTTTGGAGCCCAGACAGAAAAATTTCTTTCATTTTGGGGGACTGATGGAGCTGACCAGCTTGGAGGACGTTTCTAAGCCCTCCGATTCTATCCAATTCCTATCGGCATGCACCACAAAGGCATGGCTAGTTCAGTTGCAGTTTCTCCTGAAAGGACCAGTGTCCCGCTCTGGGCCTCCAGCAATCTCCTTAGCTAAAGCTGAGCGGGTGTGATCATTATCCTCTGACTTGTCACAGCTGGGGCACTTGCGCCAAAGAAGAATCCAAGTCACTCTTTTATGGAGGCCAGCAAATGGCCCTGCCTAGCAAGGCTTTGGTGGCAGGGGCTGTGGAGGGTGGATGGAGAGGGGGCGAGGGAGGGGGCAATTGGCAGGCTGCTTCTGGGAAGCCGAGGCAAGCTTGCCCTTGTCTGATGGAGCCGGTGCAGGTGGGCTTTGGAGGCTACAAAGTATCTGCCTTGCAGTGGGACTTGTTCCAGCTGCCCCCTCAGTTTGCTGGCCAGTGGGTAACATGCAGGCTGGGAAGGAAGCAAGATTGGGACTGAAGCAAGATTTGCTTTTCCTTAAGGACAGGCAGGAAAGCAGCAAAGCTGCCTGGCTTTTTCTCATATCTGGGATCTAGGCGTTAAAAGCAATGTGAAGGCCAGCAGTGTGGAAAGGCAATTCTGTAAGTGTTGCTTCCTTAGAGGAATGCCAGAGTCTTTTGGGACAACCACCGAGCTTCTCCAAGGGAGCTGGAAGAGGGATCTAGAAATTCTGCCTGAATGTTTGCTAGAGAAATGCCCGTGTGCTGTCCCTGGGTGTGTGTGTGTGTCCCCATCAGTTGGCCTGAAAAACATCCTGTTTCTCCAAGTTTCAAGGGAGGAGTGATGAGGTGAGAGACCAGCTCAGAGGCCCAAAGGAGGGAAACCATGCAGTGACATTATTGGGCAGCAAAAGGAGAATTGAGAAAGGGGGCAGGATGAATGCCTCCACTTTGAGAGGAAGCTTTGGAGTTGGCTCTGCACTAGGCAACTTGCAAATTCCAGCTCCTCTCAGAGCTGGAGGAGAGCCAGTGGGAGGAGCCCTTCTGGTTCTCCAGGGCAGGAGATGAGGTCTGGGCCCTTGCACAGAGGCAGGCTCCTGTGCACCTTCAGCTGGAGGCACCTTGCAGAGAAGCACCGGGAAGAGCCAGGGCTGTCCCTGCACTGCTTTTGCCCGTCTCATCAGACGACTGAGGAGAAAAGGCCCAATGGGAAGCTTCTCAGAGCAAACTTGCAGCAGAAGAAGTACAAGGGGCAGAGGCGGCCCATGCCCCTTTCTGTCCCATGGCTCCCCCAGGGGTTCCAGATGGAATGTTGGGCTGTGCCCATAGCAACTGTCGTTGTCTCCTGCTCCTGCGGCCCTTGCTGGAACACTGCTGGAGCAGCGCTGGAGCAGCAGCTGCAGGATCAGCTCCTGGGCTGTCCCTGACCAGCCGCCTTCTGCACTCAGCGCCAGACCCGGCCTCTGCACCGACATCCTGGTCTCCTCGTCTGCCTCCGGGCATCCCCAGAGCACTTGGGAACCCTCCAAGGTAAGAAAATCCCCGTTTGCCCTCAAAGCACTAGCACAAGGGCAGGAGGCTCCAGCTGCCTCTCCCACCAAGCACGACACACAGGCTGCGTGCTCACTTTCCCCAGACGAGCTTCCACGTGAAAGCAGGGTGCAGCTTCTGAAGGAATTGTGTTGCCTCCAGGGGAAACACAGACCTTTCCATAGAGGACCTAGAGAGGTGTCCCAGTGCAGTTGCAGATCCTCGTCCACGCATCACCTGCTTAAACGTTCTTGGCACCCATTTCAGTCCTCAAACTATCTTGTGCTGACCCCAAAACAAATTGTTCCTGGCTGAGCAGGTCAGGGCTTCAGTGTCAACAAATCCCCTTATGCCCTGACTCTGCTCACACCCGCTCCAAAGCTTCAAACAGCACAATGATGCCACTTCTCCTCTGGCATCCCTGTCGTTCAGGGCATGGAAGCATTTGACTGGGCTTCTCTGCAAACACAGGCTTTCAACTTCAAAAACCATCTGGGATCAGCAATTCTTATCTACTTACGTATTTACATCGCCTATAGATCCCTTCTATTTTAATATCTTTAGAGATTCTTTTTTCAGTGCACGTAGGGCTGGTTCTACCTCATGCTCAGGGGCGGCCGTCAAATGCCATCTCCTCAAGAGCACAATCACAGTAGCACAGAATTTTCTGCCTTGGAAGGGATTCTGAAAGATCACTGAGCCCAACTGCAGGGCCTGCCCGGGGCAGCCTCAACAATCACAGCCTGTGCCCAAGAGCAGTGTCCAAACACTTTTGGAGCTCAGTCAGCCTTGGTGCTGTGCCCCCTTCCCTGGGGAGGCTGTTGCAGTGCCCAAGCAGCCTGTGGCTGAAGAAGCTTTTCCTTCGATCCAACCTAAGCCTGCACTGGCACATCTCCCCTGCCATTCTCTTGGCTCTTCTCCGTGGCCCCGGGAGTGAAGAGAGTAGTGCATGGCCTTCTGCTTGCCCTCCTGAGGAAGCTGCTGACTGCTGGAGGGTCCTGCCTAGGACATTCCATGTCAAAAAGGCAGCAATGACAGCAAAGAGAAAGGAGCTGGGACACGGGAGCTCGGGCTTTGCAATGATGAGGATGAGAAGGAAGGCTACTGACACATCCTTGGCAGAAGGATTTTGAACTGGAGCATTGCTTTGATCTCTTTCAGGTGGAAAGGAGAGGCACAATGAAAAGGAAAGCAAGAGCCCAGATTCAGCCGTGAGTTTTGGCCTAGGGTTAAAGCACAGCAAACTGGAGGAATGGCGAGGAGGAGAACTGCTCTTTCACAGTCAGGCTGGGATTGGTTCAAGCCTGTGGGTGCACAGCAAGGCTCTCTTGACCACTTGCCTTTCTCACCTCCACCTCCTTCTTCCTTTAGACACATCAATGTTGGCAGCGACTTTCAGGCTGAGCTCCCAGAGCTGCAGAACAGAGCAGCAAGTGAGGATGAAGAGCCTGCAACCCTGGTCTGGAAGCCCTGGGGAGAGGATGACTCTGACATGGAAAAACCTGACAGAGGTAGCTTTGCTTCAAGCTTTGCTTCCAGCCCTGAGCTACTTGGGTCTTGAAAAGGCTCCTTATGCCTAAAAAGGCAGCGTTTTGCAGGCTCTGCTTCTCTCCTTGTCTCGCCCATCTTCCCATGTAGAAGTGTTAGAGGCAAGGAGAAAGAGCAAGCACCTTGCTCTCCAAACTGGTCAGGGCCGTTTGCCACTGGAAGAGGGGAGATTGGCCCCCACTTCTTCTTACAGAAGCTGCTTTGGAGGGAGAGCCAGCACTGCGTGGGCCCTTGCTTCAGCTGGCTCTGTCTTTGCTCTCCTTTTCATGCTCTCTCTCCAAGCTGCTGTCTTTAGCTGCCGGCCTTTCCTTCTGCCTTGCATGGCAACCTTTGCCCTTTGCTGGCCTCCAGGCTGACTTTCGGTGGGTTTTTTCTTGTGCTTGCAGTAAGAGAACTGTTGGACATGGCCAGCTCCCGTGGCATTCCCGGGGCAGCAGCTAACCTGGAGCGCGCCCTGCACTGCCTGCACCAGGCACGCGGCAGCGTTCCGGTAAGAAGCGGCTGTTTGGGCGCAGAGGAGAGGGCACAGGGAATGCAGAAGGCCTGGGCACTGGGACAGCCTTTCCTGGCTGCTCTTGGAAGAAGGGTCTTAACAGGGAGCAGAGCACTTGCTGCCTGCTGGGTCTCCTCCAGCTGCGTCAGGGCTGAGCCCAAAGGGCTCCAGCAGGGAGAATCTCCCTCCTGGAGGCGGCGGCGGCGGAAGGTCCTGCTGCCTTGTAAATGGCCTGGAGATTTGGGTTCTCTAAGACATTTGGAGGGGAAATTCCCAGAAGCCTCAGTCAGCTGAGGCCATTCTGGCTGCAGGAGCAGCAAAATCCTCAGCTTGGTGAGCAAAAGGCCACTCTTGGGGACCAGGATCAAAGGGTTGGGCAGCAAAAACTAGGGACTGGGAGCAAATCCCAGTGTTTCACCCACATGGGATACAGTCGCTTGAATGTCTGGAGAGGCAAAGGAGCTGAAAGGCAGCACCTGTGATTTTTTGGCTCATTTTTAATGTGCTGGGGCGGCTAAAGCCTTTTCCCTCTTGATCTTGCAGGAGGCTCTGGAGATGCTGCTCTCAGAGGGGCCTGCAACACCTCAAGGCCATCCCATGGCTGATTATCATTACGCAGGTAAGCAAAGCAGAGCTTCTTGCGTCCCTGACAGATGCTGCCGTCCCCTTCATTGTTGTGGCAAGTGTTTCTGCTTCAAGAAATTGTGCTTAACACCAGCACAAGGTCTTGTCTCCTCTGTGGGTGGGCAAAGCACCAGCATCTAGTCCTTCAGCTCTACTTGTTTTCCAATCCTTCTCCCCGGGCAATGCCTGCTCTTGTCTTCACGCCCTTCTGAGGGAGCAGACACGTACACCCACGTGAATGACGGCCTGCGACCGTTTTCTTTCGGCAGCCAGAGGAATCTACTTGGTGTGGATCAAGGGATCTGTTTACTAGCCGCTGCTTTTTATTGCCAGGCTCTGATAGATGGACACCTGAGGAGAAGGAGTCCTTCCAAAAGGCTTTCCACACCTACGGCAAGGATTTTCATCTCATCCAGAAGCAGGTAAAGCCACGGGACATTCTTTACCCGAGCAGATCAGCAGCAGGAAAGCTTGCTTATTTCTGGGAACAAGCACTGGGCTTCAGTCTCTCTCTTCTCAAGGAGCAAGTATCTTCAAGTAGTAACAAAAGGGGACATCAAAAGCCTGTGTCAAAAGGATGATCCTGCCTCTCCAGCCCTTTTCTCCAAGCTCTTTTGGAAGATGAAGCTTTATTCTGTCAGACTTGTGGCACAGGTCTGCTGCTGCTTCCACAAGACGCTGTGCTGGCATAACTGGAGTGAAGCGGGGAAAGAAGAACTGTGCTAGGTGGATTTGTTGTTGATCTGTGCATTGCGTGTATTAGCACCTAGCATCATACAGGGTTTAAGACATTGCATGATGCCTCTCTTTCTCCATGTTGATTTCATTTTACACCCTACTCCATTTACTTCATGCTTTTACTTCCTAGTTCACTCCATAGTCTACTTTTTCCCCAGTGCGCCCGACACCATTTGCGATTCCTTCTTTTTCTCTTCACAACAGATCCAGACTAAGACCGTGGCCCAGTGTGTGGAGTACTACTACTCCTGGAAAAAGGAGCATAAACTTGCCAGCACTCTTGCTCAGGTGAGGGGCAAGAAAATGGAGAGGTGCCAGGAAGGTCGAGAAACTGGGAGAAGGGGAGAAAAGCTGCTGGCGAGCCATGCCAGATGCCCCTTTGCCAGGATCACATCGTCCCATGTGCTGGGAAAGGCACAGCAGATGCTGCCCGGGCCTTCCTTGTGCTGCTGCCCTGAAGTATGCAATTCTGGAGCCTAACTTTGACCCAAGAAAGCAGCACCGCCACCAAAATGGGCTTTGACTCTCTACAGATGGGCTTCTCAAGGGCTGGCACCCTCGCTGACTCCAATCAGACCCCAAATTCCCCACTGCTTGCTGACATCAGCAGTCCAGGCTGCCTTTGTGGATATGCTGCAGATTTTCAGGGAGTTTTTCTAGCATGCCAGCATAGTCCCCAAGAAGGAGCTGCTGGTGCTGTGGCTCCCCTAAATCTTTCCTTAGCGGCAAAGAGCAATTTGTTTCCCATCATGTGAGAGAGAGAGAGAGAGAGAGAGAGAGACAGGGAGGGAGATTATTTTGGGGACTAGAAAATGGCTAAGCATGTGTCTACCCTAATTGGACTGAATTGAAATGCCATTGCCTAGACATTTGTGGAGGAAAAGCAGAGAGAAATAGATGTTAGGCAGAAAGGTAGAAATAAGAAATGTAGAGCTCTAAATAGCCAGGTCTTTCTCCCACCCCTTTGGCCTGTAGAAAAGAGGAGTATTTTCCTCCAAGCTCTGGCTTGGCAGCCCGCCGCAGCCCATTGGCAAAGGCAGCCGTTTTCTCAGCTCTTGAGGCTTTGGAAGGATTTGCTTAGGCCGATAGATTTTTGTGCTGGATGCTCTGATTTCCAGCTTTGTGAGAGGAAGGAAGCATTGATAAGGACTCTTTGATTTCCAGAGCGTGGGCAAAGCAAAGAGGAGCAAAAGCCCTCCCAGAAAGGAGAACGGGGAGCCAGGGAAGAGAAGCCGCAAGAGGGCTCGCAGCGCCCAGTGTCCCTGCTGCCAACCGCGCCAGCCGCCCCCTTCGGCGGGAGGCCCCTTTCCCTGCGGGCAGTGCAAACGGTGCGCAAGTTCCTCCTCTTTCTGCTCAAAGCTGCGCCTTTGGACTAAAAGGGGCTGACCCTTTTCAAAGGCACCGCAGGGGAAGCTGGGGGCACTTGCAGCATCGCCCCCGGCAGCCGTGCTCAAGCTTAACACCCACCTCAAACCCAAAGAGCTTAGGTAAAACCCAGCCTTCACAATGAAACCTTGCCGTGCCCCAACAAGACACAGTTGATACAAGTAGGAATAGATCCATCAAAGCTTGGTTTGATGCTGCTGATCAAATTCAAAAGAGGATGCAGCAAAAGGAGGAAGACATTTCAAGGCATTGAAAGTAGAACCATCAGACTCATGGTGCTGATCCATTGACAAATGTGCCACTGCCCGAAAAGACAGAAATTCATACTCAAACGGAGATCTTGGCACTTGGTTTCATGGTGTGTACTAGCGTCAGCAATGGATGGTTTGCTTCCTATCTTGCAGGGTGTTTGAAAGCATGAAGGAAAGGAACAAACACAGCAGAAGACATCGGCCTCGGAAGACAGCAGAGCCTCTCCCCAAGAAGAAAAGACCAAATTAGACAACCCTGCAGGTTGTCCAGGGCTAGCAAGAGTTAGGCAGATTAGTTAGATAGGAATACAACTGTTAGATATTAGTTAGATAGGAATAGGACTGTTTTTTAAGCTTTTTGGGTTGTTTAATCTTCTACTTCGTTAGTTTACATGATAGTAACCTCCTCAATTTAGTAGTTAAGGTACATTAGTATTATTCAGGACTCATTAGTATTATTAGATTTATCAGTAAATGTCAGAGGTTGGGTGTTTTGTATGCTCTGCCATATGCTCTTTGTCATTTTGCCTTTGTTGAGACCTAATCTGTCTTTATCATTAAACCAATGTTTGTTCCATTTTGTCTGTTTGTCTGTATGAAAGCACTCCAGCAATGTTTGTTCCATTTGCCTGGTGTTGCAAAGACGGCACTTGCCCTGAGAGAAGAAGCTGGGCAGGCGCCACCTCCCCCAGGCCCAGCCCCTTGCTAAGCTGGCAGGACTTCCTGACGTGTGTCTCCTTTACTGCCAGTGAAATACCGCTGGGGCTTCAGCCTTTGATTCCTCAACATCTCAGCTGGGAGTGGAAAGGGAGGCTTTGTTTAATTCACTGAATTGCATCTAGATGAGTGGTCTGGTCTCCCCATATTTTCTGGCATAAAAGCAGCGGGTTGAGTCCTTTTTGGAGCCCAGACAGAAAAATTTCTTTCATTTTGGGGGACTGATGGAGCTGACCAGCTTGGAGGACGTTTCTAAGCCCTCCAATTCTATCCAATTCCTATCGGCATGCACCACAAAGGCATGGCTAGTTCAGTTGCAGTTTCTCCTGAAAGGACCAGTGTCCCGCTCTGGGCCTCCAGCAATCTCCTTAGCTAAAGCCGAGCGGGTGTGATCATTATCCTCTGACTTGTCACAGCTGGGGCACTTGCGCCAAAGAAGAATCCAAGTCACTCTTTTATGGAGGCCAGCAAATGGCCGTGCCTAGCAAGGCTTTGGTGGCAGGGGCTGTGGAGGGTGGATGGAGAGGGGGCGAGGGAGGGGGCAATTGGCAGGCTGCTTCTGGGAAGCCGAGGCAAGCTTGCCCTTGTCTGATGGAGCCGGTGCAGGTGGGCTTTGGAGGCTACAAAGTATCTGCCTTGCAGTGGGACTTGTTCCAGCTGCCCCCTCAGTTTGCTGGCCAGTGGGTAACATGCAGGCTGGGAAGGAAGCAAGACTGGGACTGAAGCAAGATTTGCTTTTCCTTAAGGACAGGCAGGAAAGCAGCAAAGCTGCCTGGCTTTTTCTCATATCTGGGATCTAGGCGTTAAAAGCAATGTGAAGGCCAGCAGTGTGGAAAGGCAATTCTGTAAGTGTTGCTTCCTTAGAGGAATGCCAGAGTCTTTTGGGACAACCACCGAGCTTCTCCAAGGGAGCTGGAAGAGGGATCTAGAAATTCTGCCTGAATGTTTGCTAGAGAAATGCCCGTGTGCTGTCCCTGTGCGTGTGTGTGTGTGTCCCCATCAGTTGGCCTGAAAAACATCCTGTTTCTCCAAGTTTCAAGGGAGGAGCGATGAGGTGAGAGACCAGCTCAGAGGCCCAAAGGAGGGAAACCATGCAGTGACATTATTGGGCAGCAAAAGGAGAATTGAGAAAGGGGGCAGGATGAATGCCTCCACTTTGAGAGGAAGCTTTGGAGTTGGCTCTGCGCTAGGCAACTTGCAAATTCCAGCTCCTCTCAGAGCTGGAGGAGAGCCAGTGGGAGGAGCCCTTCTGGTTCTCCAGGGCAGGAGATGAGGTCTGGGCCCTTGCACAGAGGCAGGCTCCTGTGCACCTTCAGCTGGAGGAACCTTGCAGAGAAGCACCGGGAAGAGCCAGGGCTGTCCCTGCACTGCTTTTGCCCGTCTCATCAGACGACTGAGGAGAAAAGGCCCAATGGGAAGCTTCTCAGAGCAAACTTGCAGCAGAAGAAGTACAAGGGGCAGAGGCGGCCCATGCCTCTTTCTGTCCCATGGCTCCCCCAGGGGTTCTAGATGGAATGTTGGGCTGTGCCCATAGCAACTGTCGTTGTCTCCTGCTCCTGCGGCCCTTGCTGGAACACTGGTGGAGCAGCGCTGGAGCAGCAGCTGCAGGATCAGCTCCTGGGCTGTCCCTGACCAGCCGCCTTCTGCACTCAGCGCCAGACCCGGCCTCTGCACCGACATCCTGGTCTCCTCGTCTGCCTCCGGGCATCCCCAGAGCACTTGGGAACCCTCCAAGGTAAGAAAATCCCCGTTTGCCCTCAAAGCACTAGCACAAGGGCAGGAGGCTCCAGCTGCCTCTCCCACCAAGCACGACACACAGGCTGCGTGCTCACTTTCCCCAGACGAGCTTCCACGTGAAAGCAGGGTGCAGCTTCTGAAGGAATTGTGTTGCCTCCAGGGGAAACACAGACCTTTCCAGAGAGGACCTAGAGAGGTGTCCCAGTGCAGTTGCAGATCCTCGTCCACGCATCACCTGCTTAAACGTTCTTGGCACCCATTTCAGTCCTCAAACTATCTTGTGCTGACCCCAAAACAAATTGTTCCTGGCTGAGCAGGTCAGGGCTTCAGTGTCAACAAATCCCCTTATGCCCTGACTCTGCTCACACCCGCTCCAAAGCTTCAAACACCACAATGATGGCACTTCTCCTCTGGCATCCCTGTCGTTCAGGGCATGGAAGCATTTGACTGGGCTTCTCTGCAAACACAGGCTTTCAACTTCAAAAACCATCTGGGATCAGCAATTCTTATCTACTTACGTATTTACATCGCCTATAGATCCCTTCTATTTTAATATCTTTAGAGATTCTTTTTTCAGTGCACGTAGGGCTGGTTCTACCTCATGCTCAGGGGCGGCCGTCAAATGCCATCTCCTCAAGAGCACAATCACAGTAGCACAGAATTTTCTGCCTTGGAAGGGATTCTGAAAGATCACTGAGCCCAACTGCAGGGCCTGCCCGGGGCAGCCTCAACAATCACAGCCTGTGCCCAAGAGCAGTGTCCAAACACTTTTGGAGCTCAGTCAGCCTTGGTGCTGTGCCCCCTTCCCTGGGGAGGCTGTTGCAGTGCCCAAGCAGCCTCTGGCTGAAGAAGCTTTTCCTTCGATCCAACCTAAGCCTGCACTGGCACATCTCCCCTGCCATTCTCTTGGCTCTTCTCCGTGGCCCCGGGAGTGAAGAGAGTAGTGCATGGCCTTCTGCTTGCCCTCCTGAGGAAGCTGCTGACTGCTGGAGGGTCCTGCCTAGGACATTCCATGTCAAAAAGGCAGCAATGACAGCAAAGAGAAAGGAGCTGGGACACGGGAGCTCGGGCTTTGCAATGATGAGGATGAGAAGGAAGGCTACTGACACATCCTTGGCAGAAGGATTTTGAACTGGAGCATTGCTTTGATCTCTTTCAGGTGGAAAGGAGAGGCACAATGAAAAGGAAAGCAAGAGCCCAGATTCAGCCGTGAGTTTTGGCCTAGGGTTAAAGGACAGCAAACTGGAGGAATGGCGAGGAGGAGAACTGCTCTTTCACAGTCAGGCTGGGATTGGTTCAAGCCTGTGGGTGCACAGCAAGGCTCTCTTGACCACTTGCCTTTCTCACCTCCACCTCCTTCTTCCTTTAGACACATCAATGTTGGCAGCGACTTTCAGGCTGAGCTCCCAGAGCTGCAGAACAGAGCACCAAGTGAGGATGAAGAGCCTGCAAGCCTGGTCTGGAAGCCCTGGGGAGAGGATGACTCTGACATGGAAAAACCTGACAGAGGTAGCTTTGCTTCAAGCTTTGCTTCCAGCCCTGAGCTACTTGGGTCTTGAAAAGGCTCCTTATGCCTAAAAAGGCAGCGTTTTGCAGGCTCTGCTTCTCTCCTTGTCTCGCCCATCTTCCCATGTAGAAGTGTTAGAGGCAAGGAGAAAGAGCAAGCACCTTGCTCTCCAAACTGGTCAGGGCCGTTTGCCACTGGAAGAGGGGAGATTGGCCCCCACTTCTTCTTACAGAAGCTGCTTTGGAGGGAGAGCCAGCACTGCGTGGGCCCTTGCTTCAGCTGGCTCTGTCTTTGCTCTCCTTTTCATGCTCTCTCTCCAAGGTGCTGTCTTTAGCTGCCGGCCTTTCCTTCTGCCTTGCATGGCAACCTTTGCCCTTTGCTGGCCTCCAGGCTGACTTTCGGTGGGTTTTTTCTTGTGCTTGCAGTAAGAGAACTGTTGGACATGGCCAGCTCCCGTGGCATTCCCGGGGCAGCAGCTAACCTGGAGCGCGCCCTGCACTGCCTGCACCAGGCACGCGGCAGCGTTCCGGTAAGAAGCGGCTGTTTGGGCGCAGAGGAGAGGGCACAGGGAATGCAGAAGGCCTGGGCACTGGGACAGCCTTTCCTGGCTGCTCTTGGAAGAAGGGTCTTAACAGGGAGCAGAGCACTTGCTGCCTGCTGGGTCTCCTCCAGCTGCGTCAGGGCTGAGCCCAAAGGGCTCCAGCAGGGAGAATCTCCCTCCTGGAGGCGGCGGCGGCGGAAGGTCCTGCTGCCTTGTAAATGGCCTGGAGATTTGGGTTCTCTAAGACATTTGGAGGGGAAATTCCCAGAAGCCTCACTCAGCTGAGGCCATTCTGGCTGCAGGAGCAGCAAAATCCTCAGCTTGGTGAGCAAAAGGCCACTCTTGGGGACCAGGATCAAAGGGTTGGGCAGCAAAAACTAGGGACTGGGAGCAAATCCCAGTGTTTCACCCACATGGGATAGAGTCGCTTGAATGTCTGGAGAGGCAAAGGAGCTGAAAGGCAGCACCTGTGATTTTTTGGCTCATTTTTAATGTGCTGGGGCGGCTAAAGCCTTTTCCCTCTTGATCTTGCAGGAGGCTCTGGAGATGCTGCTCTCAGAGGGGCCTGCAACACCTCAAGGCCATCCCATGGCTGATTATCATTACGCAGGTAAGCAAAGCAGAGCTTCTTGCGTCCCTGACAGATGCTGCCGTCCCCTTCATTGTTGTGGCAAGCGTTTCTGCTTCAAGAAATTGTGCTTAACACCAGCACAAGGTCTTGTCTCCTCTGTGGGTGGGCAAAGCACCAGCATCTAGTCCTTCAGCTCTACTTGTTTTCCAATCCTTCTCCCCGGGCAATGCCTGCTCTTGTCTTCACGCCCTTCTGAGGGAGCAGACACGTACACCCACGTGAATGACGGCCTGCGACCGTTTTCTTTCGGCAGCCAGAGGAATCTACTTGGTGTGGATCAAGGGATCTGTTTACTAGCCGCTGCTTTTTATTGCCAGGCTCTGATAGATGGACACCTGAGGAGAAGGAGTCCTTCCAAAAGGCTTTCCACACCTACGGCAAGGATTTTCATCTCATCCAGAAGCAGGTAAAGCCACGGGACATTCTTTACCCGAGCAGATCAGCAGCAGGAAAGCTTGCTTATTTCTGGGAACAAGCACTGGGCTTCAGTCTCTCTCTTCTCAAGGAGCAAGTATCTTCAAGTAGTAACAAAAGGGGACATCAAAAGCCTGTGTCAAAAGGATGATCCTGCCTCTCCAGCCCTTTTCTCCAAGCTCTTTTGGAAGATGAAGCTTTATTCTGTCAGACTTGTGGCACAGGTCTGCTGCTGCTTCCACAAGACGCTGTGCTGGCATAACTGGAGTGAAGCGGGGAAAGAAGAACTGTGCTAGGTGGATTTGTTGTTGATCTGTGCATTGCGTGTATTAGCACCTAGCATCATACAGGGTTTAAGACATTGCATGATGCCTCTCTTTCTCCATGTTGATTTCATTTTACACCCTACTCCATTTCATTCATGCTTTTACTTCCTAGTTCACTCCATAGTCTACTTTTTCCCCAGTGCGCCCGACACCATTTGCGATTCCTTCTTTTTCTCTTCACAACAGATCCAGACTAAGACCGTGGCCCAGTGTGTGGAGTACTACTACTCCTGGAAAAAGGAGCATAAACTTGCCAGCACTCTTGCTCAGGTGAGGGGCAAGAAAATGGAGAGGTGCCAGGAAGGTCGAGAAACTGGGAGAAGGGGAGAAAAGCTGCTGGCGAGCCATGCCAGATGCCCCTTTGCCAGGATCACATCGTCCCATGTGCTGGGAAAGGCACAGCAGATGCTGCCCGGGCCTTCCTTGTGCTGCTGCCCTGAAGTATGCAATTCTGGAGCCTAACTTTGACCCAAGAAAGCAGCACCGCCACCAAAATGGGCTTTGACTCTCTACAGATGGGCTTCTCAAGGGCTGGCACCCTCGCTGACTCCAATCAGACCCCAAATTCCCCACTGCTTGCTGACATCAGCAGTCCAGGCTGCCTTTGTGGATATGCTGCAGATTTTCAGGGAGTTTTTCTAGCATGCCAGCATAGTCCCCAAGAAGGAGCTGCTGGTGCTGTGGCTCCCCTAAATCTTTCCTTAGCGGCAAAGAGCAATTTGTTTCCCATCATGTGAGAGAGAGAGAGAGAGAGAGAGAGAGAGACAAGGAGGGAGATTATTTTGGGGACTAGAAAATGGCTAAGCATGTGTCTACCCTAATTGGACTGAATTGAAATGCCATTGCCTAGACATTTGTGGAGGAAAAGCAGAGAGAAATAGATGTTAGGCAGAAAGGTAGAAATAAGAAATGTAGAGCTCTAAATAGCCAGGTCTTTCTCCCACCCCTTTGGCCTGTAGAAAAGAGGAGTATTTTCCTCCAAGCTCTGTGTTGGCAGCCCGCCGCAGCCCATTGGCAAAGGCAGCCGTTTTCTCAGCTCTTGAGGCTTTGGAAGGATTTGCTTAGGCCGATAGATTTTTGTGCTGGATGCTCTGATTTCCAGCTTTGTGAGAGGAAGGAAGCATTGATAAGGACTCTTTGATTTCCAGAGCGTGGGCAAAGCAAAGAGGAGCAAAAGCCCTCCCAGAAAGGAGAACGGGGAGCCAGGGAAGAGAAGCCGCAAGAGGGCTCGCAGCGCCCAGTGTCCCTGCTGCCAACCGCGCCAGCCGCCCCCTTCGGCGGGAGGCCCCTTTCCCTGTGGGCAGTGCAAACGGTGCGCAAGTTCCTCCTCTTTCTGCTCAAAGCTGCGCCTTTGGACTAAAAGGGGCTGACCCTTTTCAAAGGCACCGCAGGGGAAGCTGGGGGCACTTGCAGCATCGCCCCCGGCAGCCGTGCTCAAGCTTAACACCCACCTCAAACCCAAAGAGCTTAGGTAAAACCCAGCCTTCACAATGAAACCTTGCCGTGCCCCAACAAGACACAGTTGATACAAGTAGGAATAGATCCATCAAAGCTTGGTTTGATGCTGCTGATCAAATTCAAAAGAGGATGCAGCAAAAGGAGGAAGACATTTCAAGGCATTGAAAGTAGAACCATCAGACTCATGGTGCTGATCCATTGACAAATGTGCCACTGCCCGAAAAGACAGAAATTCATACTCAAACGGAGATCTTGGCACTTGGTTTCATGGTGTGTACTAGCGTCAGCAATGGATGGTTTGCTTCCTATCTTGCAGGGTGTTTGAAAGCATGAAGGAAAGGAACAAACACAGCAGAAGACATCGGCCTCGGAAGACAGCAGAGCCTCTCCCCAAGAAGAAAAGACCAAATTAGACAACCCTGCAGGTTGTCCAGGGCTAGCAAGAGTTAGGCAGATTAGTTAGATAGGAATACAACTGTTAGATATTAGTTAGATAGGAATAGGACTGTTTTTTAAGCTTTTTGGGTTGTTTAATCTTCTACTTCGTTAGTTTACATGATAGTAACCTCCTCAATTTAGTAGTTAAGGTACATTAGTATTATTCAGGACTCATTAGTATTATTAGATTTATCAGTAAATGTCAGAGGTTGGGTGTTTTGTATGCTCTGCCATATGCTCTTTGTCATTTTGCCTTTGTTGAGACCTAATCTGTCTTTATCATTAAACCAATGTTTGTTCCATTTTGTCTGTTTGTCTGTATGAAAGCACTCCAGCAATGTTTGTTCCATTTGCCTGGTGTTGCAAAGACGGCACTTGCCCTGAGAGAAGAAGCTGGGCAGGCGCCACCTCCCCCAGGCCCAGCCCCTTGCTAAGCTGGCAGGACTTCCTGACGTGTGTCTCCTTTACTGCCAGTGAAATACCGCTGGGGCTTCAGCCTTTGATTCCTCAACATCTCAGCTGGGAGTGGAAAGGGAGGCTTTGTTTAATTCACTGAATTGCATCTAGATGAGTGGTCTGGTCTCACCATATTTTCTGGCATAAAAGCAGCGGGTTGAGTCCTTTTTGGAGCCCAGACAGAAAAATTTCTTTCATTTTGGGGGACTGATGGAGCTGACCAGCTTGGAGGACGTTTCTAAGCCCTCCAATTCTATCCAATTCCTATCGGCATGCACCACAAAGGCATGGCTAGTTCAGTTGCAGTTTCTCCTGAAAGGACCAGTGTCCCGCTCTGGGCCTCCAGCAATCTCCTTAGCTAAAGCCGAGCGGGTGTGATCATTATCCTCTGACTTGTCACAGCTGGGGCACTTGCGCCAAAGAAGAATCCAAGTCACTCTTTTATGGAGGCCAGCAAATGGCCGTGCCTAGCAAGGCTTTGGTGGCAGGGGCTGTGGAGGGTGGATGGAGAGGGGGCGAGGGAGGGGGCAATTGGCAGGCTGCTTCTGGGAAGCCGAGGCAAGCTTGCCCTTGTCTGATGGAGCCGGTGCAGGTGGGCTTTGGAGGCTACAAAGTATCTGCCTTGCAGTGGGACTTGTTCCAGCTGCCCCCTCAGTTTGCTGGCCAGTGGGTAACATGCAGGCTGGGAAGGAAGCAAGATTGGGACTGAAGCAAGATTTGCTTTTCCTTAAGGACAGGCAGGAAAGCAGCAAAGCTGCCTGGCTTTTTCTCATATCTGGGATCTAGGCGTTAAAAGCAATGTGAAGGCCAGCAGTGTGGAAAGGCAATTCTGTAAGTGTTGCTTCCTTAGAGGAATGCCAGAGTCTTTTGGGACAACCACCGAGCTTCTCCAAGGGAGCTGGAAGAGGGATCTAGAAATTCTGCCTGAATGTTTGCTAGAGAAATGCCCGTGTGCTGTCCCTGTGCGTGTGTGTGTGTGTCCCCATCAGTTGGCCTGAAAAACATCCTGTTTCGCCAAGTTTCAAGGGAGGAGCGATGAGGTGAGAGACCAGCTCAGAGGCCCAAAGGAGGGAAACCATGCAGTGACATTATTGGGCAGCAAAAGGAGAATTGAGAAAGGGGGCAGGATGAATGCCTCCACTTTGAGAGGAAGCTTTGGAGTTGGCTCTGCGCTAGGCAACTTGCAAATTCCAGCTCCTCTCAGAGCTGGAGGAGAGCCAGTGGGAGGAGCCCTTCTGGTTCTCCAGGGCAGGAGATGAGGTCTGGGCCCTTGCACAGAGGCAGGCTCCTGTGCACCTTCAGCTGGAGGAACCTTGCAGAGAAGCACCGGGAAGAGCCAGGGCTGTCCCTGCACTGCTTTTGCCCGTCTCATCAGACGACTGAGGAGAAAAGGCCCAATGGGAAGCTTCTCAGAGCAAACTTGCAGCAGAAGAAGTACAAGGGGCAGAGGCGGCCCATGCCCCTTTCTGTCCCATGGCTCCCCCAGGGGTTCTAGATGGAATGTTGGGCTGTGCCCATAGCAACTGTCGTTGTCTCCTGCTCCTGCGGCCCTTGCTGGAACACTGGTGGAGCAGCGCTGGAGCAGCAGCTGCAGGATCAGCTCCTGGGCTGTCCCTGACCAGCCGCCTTCTGCACTCAGCGCCAGACCCGGCCTCTGCACCGACATCCTGGTCTCCTCGTCTGCCTCCGGGCATCCCCAGAGCACTTGGGAACCCTCCAAGGTAAGAAAATCCCCGTTTGCCCTCAAAGCACTAGCACAAGGGCAGGAGGCTCCAGCTGCCTCTCCCACCAAGCACGACACACAGGCTGCGTGCTCACTTTCCCCAGACGAGCTTCCACGTGAAAGCAGGGTGCAGCTTCTGAAGGAATTGTGTTGCCTCCAGGGGAAACACAGACCTTTCCATAGAGGACCTAGAGAGGTGTCCCAGTGCAGTTGCAGATCCTCGTCCACGCATCACCTGATTAAACGTTCTTGGCACCCATTTCAGTCCTCAAACTATCTTGTGCTGACCCCAAAACAAATTGTTCCTGGCTGAGCAGGTCAGGGCTTCAGTGTCAACAAATCCCCTTATGCCCTGACTCTGCTCACACCCGCTCCAAAGCTTCAAACAGCACAATGATGGCACTTCTCCTCTGGCATCCCTGTCGTTCAGGGCATGGAAGCATTTGACTGGGCTTCTCTGCAAACACAGGCTTTCAACTTCAAAAACCATCTGGGATCAGCAATTCTTATCTACTTACGTATTTACATCGCCTATAGATCCATTCTATTTTAATATCTTTAGAGATTCTTTTTTCAGTGCACGTAGGGCTGGTTCTACCTCATGCTCAGGGGCGGCCGTCAAATGCCATCTCCTCAAGAGCACAATCACAGTAGCACAGAATTTTCTGCCTTGGAAGGGATTCTGAAAGATCACTGAGCCCAACTGCAGGGCCTGCCCGGGGCAGCCTCAACAATCACAGCCTGTGCCCAAGAGCAGTGTCCAAACACTTTTGGAGCTCAGTCAGCCTTGGTGCTGTGCCCCCTTCCCTGGGGAGGCTGTTGCAGTGCCCAAGCAGCCTGTGGCTGAAGAAGCTTTTCCTTCGATCCAACCTAAGCCTGCACTGGCACATCTCCCCTGCCATTCTCTTGGCTCTTCTCCGTGGCCCCGGGAGTGAAGAGAGTAGTGCATGGCCTTCTGCTTGCCCTCCTGAGGAAGCTGCTGACTGCTGGAGGGTCCTGCCTAGGACATTCCATGTCAAAAAGGCAGCAATGACAGCAAAGAGAAAGGAGCTGGGACACGGGAGCTCGGGCTTTGCAATGATGAGGATGAGAAGGAAGGCTACTGACACATCCTTGGCAGAAGGATTTTGAACTGGAGCATTGCTTTGATCTCTTTCAGGTGGAAAGGAGAGGCACAATGAAAAGGAAAGCAAGAGCCCAGATTCAGCCGTGAGTTTTGGCCTAGGGTTAAAGGACAGCAAACTGGAGGAATGGCGAGGAGGAGAACTGCTCTTTCACAGTCAGGCTGGGATTGGTTCAAGCCTGTGGGTGCACAGCAAGGCTCTCTTGACCACTTGCCTTTCTCACCTCCACCTCCTTCTTCCTTTAGACACATCAATGTTGGCAGCGACTTTCAGGCTGAGCTCCCAGAGCTGCAGAACAGAGCAGCAAGTGAGGATGAAGAGCCTGCAACCCTGGTCTGGAAGCCCTGGGGAGAGGATGACTCTGACATGGAAAAACCTGACAGAGGTAGCTTTGCTTCAAGCTTTGCTTCCAGCCCTGAGCTACTTGGGTCTTGAAAAGGCTCCTTATGCCTAAAAAGGCAGCGTTTTGCAGGCTCTGCTTCTCTCCTTGTCTCGCCCATCTTCCCATGTAGAAGTGTTAGAGGCAAGGAGAAAGAGCAAGCACCTTGCTCTCCAAACTGGTCAGGGCCGTTTGCCACTGGAAGAGGGGAGATTGGCCCCCACTTCTTCTTACAGAAGCTGCTTTGGAGGGAGAGCCAGCACTGCGTGGGCCCTTGCTTCAGCTGGCTCTGTCTTTGCTCTCCTTTTCATGCTCTCTCTCCAAGCTGCTGTCTTTAGCTGCCGGCCTTTCCTTCTGCCTTGCATGGCAACCTTTGCCCTTTGCTGGCCTCCAGGCTGACTTTCGGTGGGTTTTTTCTTGTGCTTGCAGTAAGAGAACTGTTGGACATGGCCAGCTCCCGTGGCATTCCCGGGGCAGCAGCTAACCTGGAGCGCGCCCTGCACTGCCTGCACCAGGCACGCGGCAGCGTTCCGGTAAGAAGCGGCTGTTTGGGCGCAGAGGAGAGGGCACAGGGAATGCAGAAGGCCTGGGCACTGGGACAGCCTTTCCTGGCTGCTCTTGGAAGAAGGGTCTTAACAGGGAGCAGAGCACTTGCTGCCTGCTGGGTCTCCTCCAGCTGCGTCAGGGCTGAGCCCAAAGGGCTCCAGCAGGGAGAATCTCCCTCCTGGAGGCGGCGGCGGCGGAAGGTCCTGCTGCCTTGTAAATGGCCTGGAGATTTGGGTTCTCTAAGACATTTGGAGGGGAAATTCCCAGAAGCCTCACTCAGCTGAGGCCATTCTGGCTGCAGGAGCAGCAAAATCCTCAGCTTGGTGAGCAAAAGGCCACTCTTGGGGACCAGGATCAAAGGGTTGGGCAGCAAAAACTAGGGACTGGGAGCAAATCCCAGTGTTTCACCCACATGGGATAGAGTCGCTTGAATGTCTGGAGAGGCAAAGGAGCTGAAAGGCAGCACCTGTGATTTTTTGGCTCATTTTTAATGTGCTGGGGCGGCTAAAGCCTTTTCCCTCTTGATCTTGCAGGAGGCTCTGGAGATGCTGCTCTCAGAGGGGCCTGCAACACCTCAAGGCCATCCCATGGCTGATTATCATTACGCAGGTAAGCAAAGCAGAGCTTCTTGCGTCCCTGACAGATGCTGCCGTCCCCTTCATTGTTGTGGCAAGCGTTTCTGCTTCAAGAAATTGTGCTTAACACCAGCACAAGGTCTTGTCTCCTCTGTGGGTGGGCAAAGCACCAGCATCTAGTCCTTCAGCTCTACTTGTTTTCCAATCCTTCTCCCCGGGCAATGCCTGCTCTTGTCTTCACGCCCTTCTGAGGGAGCAGACACGTACACCCACGTGAATGACGGCCTGCGACCGTTTTCTTTCGGCAGCCAGAGGAATCTACTTGGTGTGGATCAAGGGATCTGTTTACTAGCCGCTGCTTTTTATTGCCAGGCTCTGATAGATGGACACCTGAGGAGAAGGAGTCCTTCCAAAAGGCTTTCCACACCTACGGCAAGGATTTTCATCTCATCCAGAAGCAGGTAAAGCCACGGGACATTCTTTACCCGAGCAGATCAGCAGCAGGAAAGCTTGCTTATTTCTGGGAACAAGCACTGGGCTTCAGTCTCTCTCTTCTCAAGGAGCAAGTATCTTCAAGTAGTAACAAAAGGGGACATCAAAAGCCTGTGTCAAAAGGATGATCCTGCCTCTCCAGCCCTTTTCTCCAAGCTCTTTTGGAAGATGAAGCTTTATTCTGTCAGACTTGTGGCACAGGTCTGCTGCTGCTTCCACAAGACGCTGTGCTGGCATAACTGGAGTGAAGCGGGGAAAGAAGAACTGTGCTAGGTGGATTTGTTGTTGATCTGTGCATTGCGTGTATTAGCACCTAGCATCATACAGGGTTTAAGACATTGCATGATGCCTCTCTTTCTCCATGTTGATTTCATTTTACACCCTACTCCATTTCATTCATGCTTTTACTTCCTAGTTCACTCCATAGTCTACTTTTTCCCCAGTGCGCCCGACACCATTTGCGATTCCTTCTTTTTCTCTTCACAACAGATCCAGACTAAGACCGTGGCCCAGTGTGTGGAGTACTACTACTCCTGGAAAAAGGAGCATAAACTTGCCAGCACTCTTGCTCAGGTGAGGGGCAAGAAAATGGAGAGGTGCCAGGAAGGTCGAGAAACTGGGAGAAGGGGAGAAAAGCTGCTGGCGAGCCATGCCAGATGCCCCTTTGCCAGGATCACATCGTCCCATGTGCTGGGAAAGGCACAGCAGATGCTGCCCGGGCCTTCCTTGTGCTGCTGCCCTGAAGTATGCAATTCTGGAGCCTAACTTTGACCCAAGAAAGCAGCACCGCCACCAAAATGGGCTTTGACTCTCTACAGATGGGCTTCTCAAGGGCTGGCACCCTCGCTGACTCCAATCAGACCCCAAATTCCCCACTGCTTGCTGACATCAGCAGTCCAGGCTGCCTTTGTGGATATGCTGCAGATTTTCAGGGAGTTTTTCTAGCATGCCAGCATAGTCCCCAAGAAGGAGCTGCTGGTGCTGTGGCTCCCCTAAATCTTTCCTTAGCGGCAAAGAGCAATTTGTTTCCCATCATGTGAGAGAGAGAGAGAGAGAGAGAGAGAGAGAGACAGGGAGGGAGATTATTTTGGGGACTAGAAAATGGCTAAGCATGTGTCTACCCTAATTGGACTGAATTGAAATGCCATTGCCTAGACATTTGTGGAGGAAAAGCAGAGAGAAATAGATGTTAGGCAGAAAGGTAGAAATAAGAAATGTAGAGCTCTAAATAGCCAGGTCTTTCTCCCACCCCTTTGGCCTGTAGAAAAGAGGAGTATTTTCCTCCAAGCTCTGTGTTGGCAGCCCGCCGCAGCCCATTGGCAAAGGCAGCCGTTTTCTCAGCTCTTGAGGCTTTGGAAGGATTTGCTTAGGCCGATAGATTTTTGTGCTGGATGCTCTGATTTCCAGCTTTGTGAGAGGAAGGAAGCATTGATAAGGACTCTTTGATTTCCAGAGCGTGGGCAAAGCAAAGAGGAGCAAAAGCCCTCCCAGAAAGGAGAACGGGGAGCCAGGGAAGAGAAGCCGCAAGAGGGCTCGCAGCGCCCAGTGTCCCTGCTGCCAACCGCGCCAGCCGCCCCCTTCGGCGGGAGGCCCCTTTCCCTGCGGGCAGTGCAAACGGTGCGCAAGTTCCTCCTCTTTCTGCTCAAAGCTGCGCCTTTGGACTAAAAGGGGCTGACCCTTTTCAAAGGCACCGCAGGGGAAGCTGGGGGCACTTGCAGCATCGCCCCCGGCAGCCGTGCTCAAGCTTAACACCCACCTCAAACCCAAAGAGCTTAGGTAAAACCCAGCCTTCACAATGAAACCTTGCCGTGCCCCAACAAGACACAGTTGATACAAGTAGGAATAGATCCATCAAAGCTTGGTTTGATGCTGCTGATCAAATTCAAAAGAGGATGCAGCAAAAGGAGGAAGACATTTCAAGGCATTGAAAGTAGAACCATCAGACTCATGGTGCTGATCCATTGACAAATGTGCCACTGCCCGAAAAGACAGAAATTCATACTCAAACGGAGATCTTGGCACTTGGTTTCATGGTGTGTACTAGCGTCAGCAATGGATGGTTTGCTTCCTATCTTGCAGGGTGTTTGAAAGCATGAAGGAAAGGAACAAACACAGCAGAAGACATCGGCCTCGGAAGACAGCAGAGCCTCTCCCCAAGAAGAAAAGACCAAATTAGACAACCCTGCAGGTTGTCCAGGGCTAGCAAGAGTTAGGCAGATTAGTTAGATAGGAATACAACTGTTAGATATTAGTTAGATAGGAATAGGACTGTTTTTTAAGCTTTTTGGGTTGTTTAATCTTCTACTTAGTTAGTTTACATGATAGTAACCTCCTCAATTTAGTAGTTAAGGTACATTAGTATTATTCAGGACTCATTAGTATTATTAGATTTATCAGTAAATGTCAGAGGTTGGGTGTTTTGTATGCTCTGCCATATGCTCTTTGTCATTTTGCCTTTGTTGAGACCTAATCTGTCTTTATCATTAAACCAATGTTTGTTCCATTTTGTCTGTTTGTCTGTATGAAAGCACTCCAGCAATGTTTGTTCCATTTGCCTGGTGTTGCAAAGACGGCACTTGCCCTGAGAGAAGAAGCTGGGCAGGCGCCACCTCCCCCAGGCCCAGCCCCTTGCTCAGCTGGCAGGACTTCCTGACGTGTGTCTCCTTTACTGCCAGTGAAATACCGCTGGGGCTTCAGCCTTTGATTCCTCAACATCTCAGCTGGGAGTGGAAAGGGAGGCTTTGTTTAATTCACTGAATTGCATCTAGATGAGTGGTCTGGTCTCACCATATTTTCTGGCATAAAAGCAGCGGGTTGAGTCCTTTTTGGAGCCCAGACAGAAAAATTTCTTTCATTTTGGGGGACTGATGGAGCTGACCAGCTTGGGGGACGTTTCTAAGCCCTCCAATTCTATCCAATTCCTATCGGCATGCACCACAAAGGCATGGCTAGTTCAGTTGCAGTTTCTCCTGAAAGGACCAGTGTCCCGCTCTGGGCCTCCAGCAATCTCCTTAGCTAAAGCCGAGCGGGTGTGATCATTATCCTCTGACTTGTCACAGCTGGGGCACTTGCGCCAAAGAAGAATCCAAGTCACTCTTTTATGGAGGCCAGCAAATGGCCGTGCCTAGCAAGGCTTTGGTGGCAGGGGCTGTGGAGGGTGGATGGAGAGGGGGCGAGGGAGGGGGCAATTGGCAGGCTGCTTCTGGGAAGCCGAGGCAAGCTTGCCCTTGTCTGATGGAGCCGGTGCAGGTGGGCTTTGGAGGCTACAAAGTATCTGCCTTGCAGTGGGACTTGTTCCAGCTGCCCCCTCAGTTTGCTGGCCAGTGGGTAACATGCAGGCTGGGAAGGAAGCAAGATTGGGACTGAAGCAAGATTTGCTTTTCCTTAAGGACAGGCAGGAAAGCAGCAAAGCTGCCTGGCTTTTTCTCATATCTGGGATCTAGGCGTTAAAAGCAATGTGAAGGCCAGCAGTGTGGAAAGGCAATTCTGTAAGTGTTGCTTCCTTAGAGGAATGCCAGAGTCTTTTGGGACAACCACCGAGCTTCTCCAAGGGAGCTGGAAGAGGGATCTAGAAATTCTGCCTGAATGTTTGCTAGAGAAATGCCCGTGTGCTGTCCCTGTGCGTGTGTGTGTGTGTCCCCATCAGTTGGCCTGAAAAACATCCTGTTTCTCCAAGTTTCAAGGGAGGAGCGATGAGGTGAGAGACCAGCTCAGAGGCCCAAAGGAGGGAAACCATGCAGTGACATTATTGGGCAGCAAAAGGAGAATTGAGAAAGGGGGCAGGATGAATGCCTCCACTTTGAGAGGAAGCTTTGGAGTTGGCTCTGCGCTAGGCAACTTGCAAATTCCAGCTCCTCTCAGAGCTGGAGGAGAGCCAGTGGGAGGAGCCCTTCTGGTTCTCCAGGGCAGGAGATGAGGTCTGGGCCCTTGCACAGAGGCAGGCTCCTGTGCACCTTCAGCTGGAGGAACCTTGCAGAGAAGCACCGGGAAGAGCCAGGGCTGTCCCTGCACTGCTTTTGCCCGTCTCATCAGACGACTGAGGAGAAAAGGCCCAATGGGAAGCTTCTCAGAGCAAACTTGCAGCAGAAGAAGTACAAGGGGCAGAGGCGGCCCATGCCCCTTTCTGTCCCATGGCTCCCCCAGGGGTTCTAGATGGAATGTTGGGCTGTGCCCATAGCAACTGTCGTTGTCTCCTGCTCCTGCGGCCCTTGCTGGAACACTGGTGGAGCAGCGCTGGAGCAGCAGCTGCAGGATCAGCTCCTGGGCTGTCCCTGACCAGCCGCCTTCTGCACTCAGCGCCAGACCCGGCCTCTGCACCGACATCCTGGTCTCCTCGTCTGCCTCCGGGCATCCCCAGAGCACTTGGGAACCCTCCAAGGTAAGAAAATCCCCGTTTGCCCTCAAAGCACTAGCACAAGGGCAGGAGGCTCCAGCTGCCTCTCCCACCAAGCACGACACACAGGCTGCGTGCTCACTTTCCCCAGACGAGCTTCCACGTGAAAGCAGGGTGCAGCTTCTGAAGGAATTGTGTTGCCTCCAGGGGAAACACAGACCTTTCCATAGAGGACCTAGAGAGGTGTCCCAGTGCAGTTGCAGATCCTCGTCCACGCATCACCTGATTAAACGTTCTTGGCACCCATTTCAGTCCTCAAACTATCTTGTGCTGACCCCAAAACAAATTGTTCCTGGCTGAGCAGGTCAGGGCTTCAGTGTCAACAAATCCCCTTATGCCCTGACTCTGCTCACACCCGCTCCAAAGCTTCAAACACCACAATGATGGCACTTCTCCTCTGGCATCCCTGTCGTTCAGGGCATGGAAGCATTTGACTGGGCTTCTCTGCAAACACAGGCTTTCAACTTCAAAAACCATCTGGGATCAGCAATTCTTATCTACTTACGTATTTACATCGCCTATAGATCCCTTCTATTTTAATATCTTTAGAGATTCTTTTTTCAGTGCACGTAGGGCTGGTTCTACCTCATGCTCAGGGGCGGCCGTCAAATGCCATCTCCTCAAGAGCACAATCACAGTAGCACAGAATTTTCTGCCTTGGAAGGGATTCTGAAAGATCACTGAGCCCAACTGCAGGGCCTGCCCGGGGCAGCCTCAACAATCACAGCCTGTGCCCAAGAGCAGTGTCCAAACACTTTTGGAGCTCAGTCAGCCTTGGTGCTGTGCCCCCTTCCCTGGGGAGGCTGTTGCAGTGCCCAAGCAGCCTCTGGCTGAAGAAGCTTTTCCTTCGATCCAACCTAAGCCTGCACTGGCACATCTCCCCTGCCATTCTCTTGGCTCTTCTCCGTGGCCCCGGGAGTGAAGAGAGTAGTGCATGGCCTTCTGCTTGCCCTCCTGAGGAAGCTGCTGACTGCTGGAGGGTCCTGCCTAGGACATTCCATGTCAAAAAGGCAGCAATGACAGCAAAGAGAAAGGAGCTGGGACACGGGAGCTCGGGCTTTGCAATGATGAGGATGAGAAGGAAGGCTACTGACACATCCTTGGCAGAAGGATTTTGAACTGGAGCATTGCTTTGATCTCTTTCAGGTGGAAAGGAGAGGCACAATGAAAAGGAAAGCAAGAGCCCAGATTCAGCCGTGAGTTTTGGCCTAGGGTTAAAGGACAGCAAACTGGAGGAATGGCGAGGAGGAGAACTGCTCTTTCACAGTCAGGCTGGGATTGGTTCAAGCCTGTGGGTGCACAGCAAGGCTCTCTTGACCACTTGCCTTTCTCACCTCCACCTCCTTCTTCCTTTAGACACATCAATGTTGGCAGCGACTTTCAGGCTGAGCTCCCAGAGCTGCAGAACAGAGCAGCAAGTGAGGATGAAGAGCCTGCAAGCCTGGTCTGGAAGCCCTGGGGAGAGGATGACTCTGACATGGAAAAACCTGACAGAGGTAGCTTTGCTTCAAGCTTTGCTTCCAGCCCTGAGCTACTTGGGTCTTGAAAAGGCTCCTTATGCCTAAAAAGGCAGCCTTTTGCAGGCTCTGCTTCTCTCCTTGTCTCGCCCATCTTCCCATGTAGAAGTGTTAGAGGCAAGGAGAAAGAGCAAGCACCTTGCTCTCCAAACTGGTCAGGGCCGTTTGCCACTGGAAGAGGGGAGATTGGCCCCCACTTCTTCTTACAGAAGCTGCTTTGGAGGGAGAGCCAGCACTGCGTGGGCCCTTGCTTCAGCTGGCTCTGTCTTTGCTCTCCTTTTCATGCTCTCTCTCCAAGCTGCTGTCTTTAGCTGCCGGCCTTTCCTTCTGCCTTGCATGGCAACCTTTGCCCTTTGCTGGCCTCCAGGCTGACTTTCGGTGGGTTTTTTCTTGTGCTTGCAGTAAGAGAACTGTTGGACATGGCCAGCTCCCGTGGCATTCCCGGGGCAGCAGCTAACCTGGAGCGCGCCCTGCACTGCCTGCACCAGGCACGCGGCAGCGTTCCGGTAAGAAGCGGCTGTTTGGGCGCAGAGGAGAGGGCACAGGGAATGCAGAAGGCCTGGGCACTGGGACAGCCTTTCCTGGCTGCTCTTGGAAGAAGGGTCTTAACAGGGAGCAGAGCACTTGCTGCCTGCTGGGTCTCCTCCAGCTGCGTCAGGGCTGAGCCCAAAGGGCTCCAGCAGGGAGAATCTCCCTCCTGGAGGCGGCGGCGGCGGAAGGTCCTGCTGCCTTGTAAATGGCCTGGAGATTTGGGTTCTCTAAGACATTTGGAGGGGAAATTCCCAGAAGCCTCAGTCGGCTGAGGCCATTCTGGCTGCAGGAGCAGCAAAATCCTCAGCTTGGTGAGCAAAAGGCCACTCTTGGGGACCAGGATCAAAGGGTTGGGCAGCAAAAACTAGGGACTGGGAGCAAATCCCAGTGTTTCACCCACATGGGATAGAGTCGCTTGAATGTCTGGAGAGGCAAAGGAGCTGAAAGGCAGCACCTGTGATTTTTTGGCTCATTTTTAATGTGCTGGGGCGGCTAAAGCCTTTTCCCTCTTGATCTTGCAGGAGGCTCTGGAGATGCTGCTCTCAGAGGGGCCTGCAACACCTCAAGGCCATCCCATGGCTGATTATCATTACGCAGGTAAGCAAAGCAGAGCTTCTTGCGTCCCTGACAGATGCTGCCGTCCCCTTCATTGTTGTGGCAAGCGTTTCTGCTTCAAGAAATTGTGCTTAACACCAGCACAAGGTCTTGTCTCCTCTGTGGGTGGGCAAAGCACCAGCATCTAGTCCTTCAGCTCTACTTGTTTTCCAATCCTTCTCCCCGGGCAATGCCTGCTCTTGTCTTCACGACCTTCTGAGGGAGCAGACACGTACACCCACGTGAATGACGGCCTGCGACCGTTTTCTTTCGGCAGCCAGAGGAATCTACTTGGTGTGGATCAAGGGATCTGTTTACTAGCCGCTGCTTTTTATTGCCAGGCTCTGATAGATGGACACCTGAGGAGAAGGAGTCCTTCCAAAAGGCTTTCCACACCTACGGCAAGGATTTTCATCTCATCCAGAAGCAGGTAAAGCCACGGGACATTCTTTACCCGAGCAGATCAGCAGCAGGAAAGCTTGCTTATTTCTGGGAACAAGCACTGGGCTTCAGTCTCTCTCTTCTCAAGGAGCAAGTATCTTCAAGTAGTAACAAAAGGGGACATCAAAAGCCTGTGTCAAAAGGATGATCCTGCCTCTCCAGCCCTTTTCTCCAAGCTCTTTTGGAAGATGAAGCTTTATTCTGTCAGACTTGTGGCACAGGTCTGCTGCTGCTTCCACAAGACGCTGTGCTGGCATAACTGGAGTGAAGCGGGGAAAGAAGAACTGTGCTAGGTGGATTTGTTGTTGATCTGTGCATTGCGTGTATTAGCACCTAGCATCATACAGGGTTTAAGACATTGCATGATGCCTCTCTTTCTCCATGTTGATTTCATTTTACACCCTACTCCATTTACTTCATGCTTTTACTTCCTAGTTCACTCCATAGTCTACTTTTTCCCCAGTGCGCCCGACACCATTTGCGATTCCTTCTTTTTCTCTTCACAACAGATCCAGACTAAGACCGTGGCCCAGTGTGTGGAGTACTACTACTCCTGGAAAAAGGAGCATAAACTTGCCAGCACTCTTGCTCAGGTGAGGGGCAAGAAAATGGAGAGGTGCCAGGAAGGTCGAGAAACTGGGAGAAGGGGAGAAAAGCTGCTGGCGAGCCATGCCAGATGCCCCTTTGCCAGGATCACATCGTCCCATGTGCTGGGAAAGGCACAGCAGATGCTGCCCGGGCCTTCCTTGTGCTGCTGCCCTGAAGTATGCAATTCTGGAGCCTAACTTTGACCCAAGAAAGCAGCACCGCCACCAAAATGGGCTTTGACTCTCTACAGATGGGCTTCTCAAGGGCTGGCACCCTCGCTGACTCCAATCAGACCCCAAATTCCCCACTGCTTGCTGACATCAGCAGTCCAGGCTGCCTTTGTGGATATGCTGCAGATTTTCAGGGAGTTTTTCTAGCATGCCAGCATAGTCCCCAAGAAGGAGCTGCTGGTGCTGTGGCTCCCCTAAATCTTTCCTTAGCGGCAAAGAGCAATTTGTTTCCCATCATGTGAGAGAGAGAGAGAGAGAGAGAGAGAGACAGGGAGGGAGATTATTTTGGGGACTAGAAAATGGCTAAGCATGTGTCTACCCTAATTGGACTGAATTGAAATGCCATTGCCTAGACATTTGTGGAGGAAAAGCAGAGAGAAATAGATGTTAGGCAGAAAGGTAGAAATAAGAAATGTAGAGCTCTAAATAGCCAGGTCTTTCTCCCACCCCTTTGGCCTGTAGAAAAGAGGAGTATTTTCCTCCAAGCTCTGTGTTGGCAGCCCGCCGCAGCCCATTGGCAAAGGCAGCCGTTTTCTCAGCTCTTGAGGCTTTGGAAGGATTTGCTTAGGCCGATAGATTTTTGTGCTGGATGCTCTGATTTCCAGCTTTGTGAGAGGAAGGAAGCATTGATAAGGACTCTTTGATTTCCAGAGCGTGGGCAAAGCAAAGAGGAGCAAAAGCCCTCCCAGAAAGGAGAACGGGGAGCCAGGGAAGAGAAGCCGCAAGAGGGCTCGCAGCGCCCAGTGTCCCTGCTGCCAACCGCGCCAGCCGCCCCCTTCGGCGGGAGGCCCCTTTCCCTGCGGGCAGTGCAAACGGTGCGCAAGTTCCTCCTCTTTCTGCTCAAAGCTGCGCCTTTGGACTAAAAGGGGCTGACCCTTTTCAAAGGCACCGCAGGGGAAGCTGGGGGCACTTGCAGCATCGCCCCCGGCAGCCGTGCTCAAGCTTAACACCCACCTCAAACCCAAAGAGCTTAGGTAAAACCCAGCCTTCACAATGAAACCTTGCCGTGCCCCAACAAGACACAGTTGATACAAGTAGGAATAGATCCATCAAAGCTTGGTTTGATGCTGCTGATCAAATTCAAAAGAGGATGCAGCAAAAGGAGGAAGACATTTCAAGGCATTGAAAGTAGAACCATCAGACTCATGGTGCTGATCCATTGACAAATGTGCCACTGCCCGAAAAGACAGAAATTCATACTCAAACGGAGATCTTGGCACTTGGTTTCATGGTGTGTACTAGCGTCAGCAATGGATGGTTTGCTTCCTATCTTGCAGGGTGTTTGAAAGCATGAAGGAAAGGAACAACCACAGCAGAAGACATCGGCCTCGGAAGACAGCAGAGCCTCTCCCCAAGAAGAAAAGACCAAATTAGACAACCCTGCAGGTTGTCCAGGGCTAGCAAGAGTTAGGCAGATTAGTTAGATAGGAATACAACTGTTAGATATTAGTTAGATAGGAATAGGACTGTTTTTTAAGCTTTTTGGGTTGTTTAATCTTCTACTTCGTTAGTTTACATGATAGTAACCTCCTCAATTTAGTAGTTAAGGTACATTAGTATTATTCAGGACTCATTAGTATTATTAGATTTATCAGTAAATGTCAGAGGTTGGGTGTTTTGTATGCTCTGCCATATGCTCTTTGTCATTTTGCCTTTGTTGAGACCTAATCTGTCTTTATCATTAAACCAATGTTTGTTCCATTTTGTCTGTTTGTCTGTATGAAAGCACTCCAGCAATGTTTGTTCCATTTGCCTGGTGTTGCAAAGACGGCACTTGCCCTGAGAGAAGAAGCTGGGCAGGCGCCACCTCCCCCAGGCCCAGCCCCTTGCTAAGCTGGCAGGACTTCCTGACGTGTGTCTCCTTTACTGCCAGTGAAATACCGCTGGGGCTTCAGCCTTTGATTCCTCAACATCTCAGCTGGGAGTGGAAAGGGAGGCTTTGTTTAATTCACTGAATTGCATCTAGATGAGTGGTCTGGTCTCACCATATTTTCTGGCATAAAAGCAGCGGGTTGAGTCCTTTTTGGAGCCCAGACAGAAAAATTTCTTTCATTTTGGGGGACTGATGGAGCTGACCAGCTTGGAGGACGTTTCTAAGCCCTCCGATTCTATCCAATTCCTATCGGCATGCACCACAAAGGCATGGCTAGTTCAGTTGCAGTTTCTCCTGAAAGGACCAGTGTCCCGCTCTGGGCCTCCAGCAATCTCCTTAGCTAAAGCTGAGCGGGTGTGATCATTATCCTCTGACTTGTCACAGCTGGGGCACTTGCGCCAAAGAAGAATCCAAGTCACTCTTTTATGGAGGCCAGCAAATGGCCCTGCCTAGCAAGGCTTTGGTGGCAGGGGCTGTGGAGGGTGGATGGAGAGGGGGCGAGGGAGGGGGCAATTGGCAGGCTGCTTCTGGGAAGCCGAGGCAAGCTTGCCCTTGTCTGATGGAGCCGGTGCAGGTGGGCTTTGGAGGCTACAAAGTATCTGCCTTGCAGTGGGACTTGTTCCAGCTGCCCCCTCAGTTTGCTGGCCAGTGGGTAACATGCAGGCTGGGAAGGAAGCAAGATTGGGACTGAAGCAAGATTTGCTTTTCCTTAAGGACAGGCAGGAAAGCAGCAAAGCTGCCTGGCTTTTTCTCATATCTGGGATCTAGGCGTTAAAAGCAATGTGAAGGCCAGCAGTGTGGAAAGGCAATTCTGTAAGTGTTGCTTCCTTAGAGGAATGCCAGAGTCTTTTGGGACAACCACCGAGCTTCTCCAAGGGAGCTGGAAGAGGGATCTAGAAATTCTGCCTGAATGTTTGCTAGAGAAATGCCCGTGTGCTGTCCCTGGGGGTGTGTGTGTGTGTCCCCATCAGTTGGCCTGAAAAACATCCTGTTTCTCCAAGTTTCAAGGGAGGAGTGATGAGGTGAGAGACCAGCTCAGAGGCCCAAAGGAGGGAAACCATGCAGTGACATTATTGGGCAGCAAAAGGAGAATTGAGAAAGGGGGCAGGATGAATGCCTCCACTTTGAGAGGAAGCTTTGGAGTTGGCTCTGCGCTAGGCAACTTGCAAATTCCAGCTCCTCTCAGAGCTGGAGGAGAGCCAGTGGGAGGAGCCCTTCTGGTTCTCCAGGGCAGGAGATGAGGTCTGGGCCCTTGCACAGAGGCAGGCTCCTGTGCACCTTCAGCTGGAGGAACCTTGCAGAGAAGCACCGGGAAGAGCCAGGGCTGTCCCTGCACTGCTTTTGCCCGTCTCATCAGACGACTGAGGAGAAAAGGCCCAATGGGAAGCTTCTCAGAGCAAACTTGCAGCAGAAGAAGTACAAGGGGCAGAGGCGGCCCATGCCCCTTTCTGTCCCATGGCTCCCCCAGGGGTTCTAGATGGAATGTTGGGCTGTGCCCATAGCAACTGTCGTTGTCTCCTGCTCCTGCGGCCCTTGCTGGAACACTGGTGGAGCAGCGCTGGAGCAGCAGCTGCAGGATCAGCTCCTGGGCTGTCCCTGACCAGCCGCCTTCTGCACTCAGCGCCAGACCCGGCCTCTGCACCGACATCCTGGTCTCCTCGTCTGCCTCCGGGCATCCCCAGAGCACTTGGGAACCCTCCAAGGTAAGAAAATCCCCGTTTGCCCTCAAAGCACTAGCACAAGGGCAGGAGGCTCCAGCTGCCTCTCCCACCAAGCACGACACACAGGCTGCGTGCTCACTTTCCCCAGACGAGCTTCCACGTGAAAGCAGGGTGCAGCTTCTGAAGGAATTGTGTTGCCTCCAGGGGAAACACAGACCTTTCCATAGAGGACCTAGAGAGGTGTCCCAGTGCAGTTGCAGATCCTCGTCCACGCATCACCTGCTTAAACGTTCTTGGCACCCATTTCAGTCCTCAAACTATCTTGTGCTGACCCCAAAACAAATTGTTCCTGGCTGAGCAGGTCAGGGCTTCAGTGTCAACAAATCCCCTTATGCCCTGACTCTGCTCACACCCGCTCCAAAGCTTCAAACACCACAATGATGGCACTTCTCCTCTGGCATCCCTGTCGTTCAGGGCATGGAAGCATTTGACTGGGCTTCTCTGCAAACACAGGCTTTCAACTTCAAAAACCATCTGGGATCAGCAATTCTTATCTACTTACGTATTTACATCGCCTATAGATCCCTTCTATTTTAATATCTTTAGAGATTCTTTTTTCAGTGCACGTAGGGCTGGTTCTACCTCATGCTCAGGGGCGGCCGTCAAATGCCATCTCCTCAAGAGCACAATCACAGTAGCACAGAATTTTCTGCCTTGGAAGGGATTCTGAAAGATCACTGAGGCCAACTGCAGGGCCTGCCCGGGGCAGCCTCAACAATCACAGCCTGTGCCCAAGAGCAGTGTCCAAACACTTTTGGAGCTCAGTCAGCCTTGGTGCTGTGCCCCCTTCCCTGGGGAGGCTGTTGCAGTGCCCAAGCAGCCTCTGGCTGAAGAAGCTTTTCCTTCGATCCAACCTAAGCCTGCACTGGCACATCTCCCCTGCCATTCTCTTGGCTCTTCTCCGTGGCCCCGGGAGTGAAGAGAGTAGTGCATGGCCTTCTGCTTGCCCTCCTGAGGAAGCTGCTGACTGCTGGAGGGTCCTGCCTAGGACATTCCATGTCAAAAAGGCAGCAATGACAGCAAAGAGAAAGGAGCTGGGACACGGGAGCTCGGGCTTTGCAATGATGAGGATGAGAAGGAAGGCTACTGACACATCCTTGGCAGAAGGACTTTGAACTGGAGCATTGCTTTGATCTCTTTCAGGTGGAAAGGAGAGGCACAATGAAAAGGAAAGCAAGAGCCCAGATTCAGCCGTGAGTTTTGGCCTAGGGTTAAAGCACAGCAAACTGGAGGAATGGCGAGGAGGAGAACTGCTCTTTCACAGTCAGGCTGGGATTGGTTCAAGCCTGTGGGTGCACAGCAAGGCTCTCTTGACCACTTGCCTTTCTCACCTCCACCTCCTTCTTCCTTTAGACACATCAATGTTGGCAGCGACTTTCAGGCTGAGCTCCCAGAGCTGCAGAACAGAGCAGCAAGTGAGGATGAAGAGCCTGCAACCCTGGTCTGGAAGCCCTGGGGAGAGGATGACTCTGACATGGAAAAACCTGACAGAGGTAGCTTTGCTTCAAGCTTTGCTTCCAGCCCTGAGCTACTTGGGTCTTGAAAAGGCTCCTTATGCCTAAAAAGGCAGCCTTTTGCAGGCTCTGCTTCTCTCCTTGTCTCGCCCATCTTCCCATGTAGAAGTGTTAGAGGCAAGGAGAAAGAGCAAGCACCTTGCTCTCCAAACTGGTCAGGGCCGTTTGCCACTGGAAGAGGGGAGATTGGCCCCCACTTCTTCTTACAGAAGCTGCTTTGGAGGGAGAGCCAGCACTGCGTGGGCCCTTGCTTCAGCTGGCTCTGTCTTTGCTCTCCTTTTCATGCTCTCTCTCCAAGCTGCTGTCTTTAGCTGCCGGCCTTTCCTTCTGCCTTGCATGGCAACCTTTGCCCTTTGCTGGCCTCCAGGCTGACTTTCGGTGGGTTTTTTCTTGTGCTTGCAGTAAGAGAACTGTTGGACATGGCCAGCTCCCGTGGCATTCCCGGGGCAGCAGCTAACCTGGAGCGCGCCCTGCACTGCCTGCACCAGGCACGCGGCAGCGTTCCGGTAAGAAGCGGCTGTTTGGGCGCAGAGGAGAGGGCACAGGGAATGCAGAAGGCCTGGGCACTGGGACAGCCTTTCCTGGCTGCTCTTGGAAGAAGGGTCTTAACAGGGAGCAGAGCACTTGCTGCCTGCTGGGTCTCCTCCAGCTGCGTCAGGGCTGAGCCCAAAGGGCTCCAGCAGGGAGAATCTCCCTCCTGGAGGCGGCGGCGGCGGAAGGTCCTGCTGCCTTGTAAATGGCCTGGAGATTTGGGTTCTCTAAGACATTTGGAGGGGAAATTCCCAGAAGCCTCACTCAGCTGAGGCCATTCTGGCTGCAGGAGCAGCAAAATCCTCAGCTTGGTGAGCAAAAGGCCACTCTTGGGGACCAGGATCAAAGGGTTGGGCAGCAAAAACTAGGGACTGGGAGCAAATCCCAGTGTTTCACCCACATGGGATACAGTCGCTTGAATGTCTGGAGAGGCAAAGGAGCTGAAAGGCAGCACCTGTGATTTTTTGGCTCATTTTTAATGTGCTGGGGCGGCTAAAGCCTTTTCCCTCTTGATCTTGCAGGAGGCTCTGGAGATGCTGCTCTCAGAGGGGCCTGCAACAGCTCAAGGCCATCCCATGGCTGATTATCATTACGCAGGTAAGCAAAGCAGAGCTTCTTGCGTCCCTGACAGATGCTGCCGTCCCCTTCATTGTTGTGGCAAGCGTTTCTGCTTCAAGAAATTGTGCTTAACACCAGCACAAGGTCTTGTCTCCTCTGTGGGTGGGCAAAGCACCAGCATCTAGTCCTTCAGCTCTACTTGTTTTCCAATCCTTCTCCCCGGGCAATGCCTGCTCTTGTCTTCACGCCCTTCTGAGGGAGCAGACACGTACACCCACGTGAATGACGGCCTGCGACCGTTTTCTTTCGGCAGCCAGAGGAATCTACTTGGTGTGGATCAAGGGATCTGTTTACTAGCCGCTGCTTTTTATTGCCAGGCTCTGATAGATGGACACCTGAGGAGAAGGAGTCCTTCCAAAAGGCTTTCCACACCTACGGCAAGGATTTTCATCTCATCCAGAAGCAGGTAAAGCCACGGGACATTCTTTACCCGAGCAGATCAGCAGCAGGAAAGCTTGCTTATTTCTGGGAACAAGCACTGGGCTTCAGTCTCTCTCTTCTCAAGGAGCAAGTATCTTCAAGTAGTAACAAAAGGGGACATCAAAAGCCTGTGTCAAAAGGATGATCCTGCCTCTCCAGCCCTTTTCTCCAAGCTCTTTTGGAAGATGAAGCTTTATTCTGTCAGACTTGTGGCACAGGTCTGCTGCTGCTTCCACAAGACGCTGTGCTGGCATAACTGGAGTGAAGCGGGGAAAGAAGAACTGTGCTAGGTGGATTTGTTGTTGATCTGTGCATTGCGTGTATTAGCACCTAGCATCATACAGGGTTTAAGACATTGCATGATGCCTCTCTTTCTCCATGTTGATTTCATTTTACACCCTACTCCATTTACTTCATGCTTTTACTTCCTAGTTCACTCCATAGTCTACTTTTTCCCCAGTGCGCCCGACACCATTTGCGATTCCTTCTTTTTCTCTTCACAACAGATCCAGACTAAGACCGTGGCCCAGTGTGTGGAGTACTACTACTCCTGGAAAAAGGAGCATAAACTTGCCAGCACTCTTGCTCAGGTGAGGGGCAAGAAAATGGAGAGGTGCCAGGAAGGTCGAGAAACTGGGAGAAGGGGAGAAAAGCTGCTGGCGAGCCATGCCAGATGCCCCTTTGCCAGGATCACATCGTCCCATGTGCTGGGAAAGGCACAGCAGATGCTGCCCGGGCCTTCCTTGTGCTGCTGCCCTGAAGTATGCAATTCTGGAGCCTAACTTTGACCCAAGAAAGCAGCACCGCCACCAAAATGGGCTTTGACTCTCTACAGATGGGCTTCTCAAGGGCTGGCACCCTCGCTGACTCCAATCAGACCCCAAATTCCCCACTGCTTGCTGACATCAGCAGTCCAGGCTGCCTTTGTGGATATGCTGCAGATTTTCAGGGAGTTTTTCTAGCATGCCAGCATAGTCCCCAAGAAGGAGCTGCTGGTGCTGTGGCTCCCCTAAATCTTTCCTTAGCGGCAAAGAGCAATTTGTTTCCCATCATGTGAGAGAGAGAGAGAGAGAGAGAGAGAGACAGGGAGGGAGATTATTTTGGGGACTAGAAAATGGCTAAGCATGTGTCTACCCTAATTGGACTGAATTGAAATGCCATTGCCTAGACATTTGTGGAGGAAAAGCAGAGAGAAATAGATGTTAGGCAGAAAGGTAGAAATAAGAAATGTAGAGCTCTAAATAGCCAGGTCTTTCTCCCACCCCTTTGGCCTGTAGAAAAGAGGAGTATTTTCCTCCAAGCTCTGTGTTGGCAGCCCGCCGCAGCCCATTGGCAAAGGCAGCCGTTTTCTCAGCTCTTGAGGCTTTGGAAGGATTTGCTTAGGCCGATAGATTTTTGTGCTGGATGCTCTGATTTCCAGCTTTGTGAGAGGAAGGAAGCATTGATAAGGACTCTTTGATTTCCAGAGCGTGGGCAAAGCAAAGAGGAGCAAAAGCCCTCCCAGAAAGGAGAACGGGGAGCCAGGGAAGAGAAGCCGCAAGAGGGCTCGCAGCGCCCAGTGTCCCTGCTGCCAACCGCGCCAGCCGCCCCCTTCGGCGGGAGGCCCCTTTCCCTGCGGGCAGTGCAAACGGTGCGCAAGTTCCTCCTCTTTCTGCTCAAAGCTGCGCCTTTGGACTAAAAGGGGCTGACCCTTTTCAAAGGCACCGCAGGGGAAGCTGGGGGCACTTGCAGCATCGCCCCCGGCAGCCGTGCTCAAGCTTAACACCCACCTCAAACCCAAAGAGCTTAGGTAAAACCCAGCCTTCACAATGAAACCTTGCCGTGCCCCAACAAGACACAGTTGATACAAGTAGGAATAGATCCATCAAAGCTTGGTTTGATGCTGCTGATCAAATTCAAAAGAGGATGCAGCAAAAGGAGGAAGACATTTCAAGGCATTGAAAGTAGAACCATCAGACTCATGGTGCTGATCCATTGACAAATGTGCCACTGCCCGAAAAGACAGAAATTCATACTCAAACGGAGATCTTGGCACTTGGTTTCATGGTGTGTACTAGCGTGAGCAATGGATGGTTTGCTTCCTATCTTGCAGGGTGTTTGAAAGCATGAAGGAAAGGAACAAACACAGCAGAAGACATCGGCCTCGGAAGACAGCAGAGCCTCTCCCCAAGAAGAAAAGACCAAATTAGACAACCCTGCAGGTTGTCCAGGGCTAGCAAGAGTTAGGCAGATTAGTTAGATAGGAATACAACTGTTAGATATTAGTTAGATAGGAATAGGACTGTTTTTTAAGCTTTTTGGGTTGTTTAATCTTCTACTTCGTTAGTTTACATGATAGTAACCTCCTCAATTTAGTAGTTAAGGTACATTAGTATTATTCAGGACTCATTAGTATTATTAGATTTATCAGTAAATGTCAGAGGTTGGGTGTTTTGTATGCTCTGCCATATGCTCTTTGTCATTTTGCCTTTGTTGAGACCTAATCTGTCTTTATCATTAAACCAATGTTTGTTCCATTTTGTCTGTTTGTCTGTATGAAAGCACTCCAGCAATGTTTGTTCCATTTGCCTGGTGTTGCAAAGACGGCACTTGCCCTGAGAGAAGAAGCTGGGCAGGCGCCACCTCCCCCAGGCCCAGCCCCTTGCTAAGCTGGCAGGACTTCCTGACGTGTGTCTCCTTTACTGCCAGTGAAATACCGCTGGGGCTTCAGCCTTTGATTCCTCAACATCTCAGCTGGGAGTGGAAAGGGAGGCTTTGTTTAATTCACTGAATTGCATCTAGATGAGTGGTCTGGTCTCACCATATTTTCTGGCATAAAAGCAGCGGGTTGAGTCCTTTTTGGAGCCCAGACAGAAAAATTTCTTTCATTTTGGGGGACTGATGGAGCTGACCAGCTTGGAGGACGTTTCTAAGCCCTCCGATTCTATCCAATTCCTATCGGCATGCACCACAAAGGCATGGCTAGTTCAGTTGCAGTTTCTCCTGAAAGGACCAGTGTCCCGCTCTGGGCCTCCAGCAATCTCCTTAGCTAAAGCTGAGCGGGTGTGATCATTATCCTCTGACTTGTCACAGCTGGGGCACTTGCGCCAAAGAAGAATCCAAGTCACTCTTTTATGGAGGCCAGCAAATGGCCGTGCCTAGCAAGGCTTTGGTGGCAGGGGCTGTGGAGGGTGGATGGAGAGGGGGCGAGGGAGGGGGCAATTGGCAGGCTGCTTCTGGGAAGCCGAGGCAAGCTTGCCCTTGTCTGATGGAGCCGGTGCAGGTGGGCTTTGGAGGCTACAAAGTATCTGCCTTGCAGTGGGACTTGTTCCAGCTGCCCCCTCAGTTTGCTGGCCAGTGGGTAACATGCAGGCTGGGAAGGAAGCAAGATTGGGACTGAAGCAAGATTTGCTTTTCCTTAAGGACAGGCAGGAAAGCAGCAAAGCTGCCTGGCTTTTTCTCATATCTGGGATCTAGGCGTTAAAAGCAATGTGAAGGCCAGCAGTGTGGAAAGGCAATTCTGTAAGTGTTGCTTCCTTAGAGGAATGCCAGAGTCTTTTGGGACAACCACCGAGCTTCTCCAAGGGAGCTGGAAGAGGGATCTAGAAATTCTGCATGAATGTTTGCTAGAGAAATGCCCGTGTGCTGTCCCTGTGCGTGTGTGTGTGTGTCCCCATCAGTTGGCCTGAAAAACATCCTGTTTCTCCAAGTTTCAAGGGAGGAGTGATGAGGTGAGAGACCAGCTCAGAGGCCCAAAGGAGGGAAACCATGCAGTGACATTATTGGGCAGCAAAAGGAGAATTGAGAAAGGGGGCAGGATGAATGCCTCCACTTTGAGAGGAAGCTTTGGAGTTGGCTCTGCGCTAGGCAACTTGCAAATTCCAGCTCCTCTCAGAGCTGGAGGAGAGCCAGTGGGAGGAGCCCTTCTGGTTCTCCAGGGCAGGAGATGAGGTCTGGGCCCTTGCACAGAGGCAGGCTCCTGTGCACCTTCAGCTGGAGGCACCTTGCAGAGAAGCACCGGGAAGAGCCAGGGCTGTCCCTGCACTGCTTTTGCCCGTCTCATCAGACGACTGAGGAGAAAAGGCCCAATGGGAAGCTTCTCAGAGCAAACTTGCAGCAGAAGTACAAGGGGCAGAGGCGGCCCATGCCCCTTTCTGTCCCATGGCTCCCCCAGGGGTTCTAGATGGAATGTTGGGCTGTGCCCATAGCAACTGTCGTTGTCTCCTGCTCCTGCGGCCCTTGCTGGAACACTGCTGGAGCAGCGCTGGAGCAGCAGCTGCAGGATCAGCTCCTGGGCTGTCCCTGACCAGCCGCCTTCTGCACTCAGCGCCAGACCCGGCCTCTGCACCGACATCCTGGTCTCCTCGTCTGCCTCCGGGCATCCCCAGAGCACTTGGGAACCCTCCAAGGTAAGAAAATCCCCGTTTGCCCTCAAAGCACTAGCACAAGGGCAGGAGGCTCCAGCTGCCTCTCCCACCAAGCACGACACACAGGCTGCGTGCTCACTTTCCCCAGACGAGCTTCCACGTGAAAGCAGGGTGCAGCTTCTGAAGGAATTGTGTTGCCTCCAGGGGAAACACAGACCTTTCCATAGAGGACCTAGAGAGGTGTCCCAGTGCAGTTGCAGATCCTCGTCCACGCATCACCTGCTTAAACGTTCTTGGCACCCATTTCAGTCCTCAAACTATCTTGTGCTGACCCCAAAACAAATTGTTCCTGGCTGAGCAGGTCAGGGCTTCAGTGTCAACAAATCCCCTTATGCCCTGACTCTGCTCACACCCGCTCCAAAGCTTCAAACACCACAATGATGGCACTTCTCCTCTGGCATCCCTGTCGTTCAGGGCATGGAAGCATTTGACTGGGCTTCTCTGCAAACACAGGCTTTCAACTTCAAAAACCATCTGGGATCAGCAATTCTTATCTACTTACGTATTTACATCGCCTATAGATCCCTTCTATTTTAATATCTTTAGAGATTCTTTTTTCAGTGCACGTAGGGCTGGTTCTACCTCATGCTCAGGGGCGGCCGTCAAATGCCATCTCCTCAAGAGCACAATCACAGTAGCACAGAATTTTCTGCCTTGGAAGGGATTCTGAAAGATCACTGAGCCCAACTGCAGGGCCTGCCCGGGGCAGCCTCAACAATCACAGCCTGTGCCCAAGAGCAGTGTCCAAACACTTTTGGAGCTCAGTCAGCCTTGGTGCTGTGCCCCCTTCCCTGGGGAGGCTGTTGCAGTGCCCAAGCAGCCTCTGGCTGAAGAAGCTTTTCCTTCGATCCAACCTAAGCCTGCACTGGCACATCTCCCCTGCCATTCTCTTGGCTCTTCTCCGTGGCCCCGGGAGTGAAGAGAGTAGTGCATGGCCTTCTGCTTGCCCTCCTGAGGAAGCTGCTGACTGCTGGAGGGTCCTGCCTAGGACATTCCATGTCAAAAAGGCAGCAATGACAGCAAAGAGAAAGGAGCTGGGACACGGGAGCTCGGGCTTTGCAATGATGAGGATGAGAAGGAAGGCTACTGACACATCCTTGGCAGAAGGACTTTGAACTGGAGCATTGCTTTGATCTCTTTCAGGTGGAAAGGAGAGGCACAATGAAAAGGAAAGCAAGAGCCCAGATTCAGCCGTGAGTTTTGGCCTAGGGTTAAAGGACAGCAAACTGGAGGAATGGCGAGGAGGAGAACTGCTCTTTCACAGTCAGGCTGGGATTGGTTCAAGCCTGTGGGTGCACAGCAAGGCTCTCTTGACCACTTGCCTTTCTCACCTCCACCTCCTTCTTCCTTTAGACACATCAATGTTGGCAGCGACTTTCAGGCTGAGCTCCCAGAGCTGCAGAACAGAGCAGCAAGTGAGGATGAAGAGCCTGCAAGCCTGGTCTGGAAGCCCTGGGGAGAGGATGACTCTGACATGGAAAAACCTGACAGAGGTAGCTTTGCTTCAAGCTTTGCTTCCAGCCCTGAGCTACTTGGGTCTTGAAAAGGCTCCTTATGCCTAAAAAGGCAGCGTTTTGCAGGCTCTGCTTCTCTCCTTGTCTCGCCCATCTTCCCATGTAGAAGTGTTAGAGGCAAGGAGAAAGAGCAAGCACCTTGCTCTCCAAACTGGTCAGGGCCGTTTGCCACTGGAAGAGGGGAGATTGGCCCCCACTTCTTCTTACAGAAGCTGCTTTGGAGGGAGAGCCAGCACTGCGTGGGCCCTTGCTTCAGCTGGCTCTGTCTTTGCTCTCCTTTTCATGCTCTCTCTCCAAGGTGCTGTCTTTAGCTGCCGGCCTTTCCTTCTGCCTTGCATGGCAACCTTTGCCCTTTGCTGGCCTCCAGGCTGACTTTCGGTGGGTTTTTTCTTGTGCTTGCAGTAAGAGAACTGTTGGACATGGCCAGCTCCCGTGGCATTCCCGGGGCAGCAGCTAACCTGGAGCGCGCCCTGCACTGCCTGCACCAGGCACGCGGCAGCGTTCCGGTAAGAAGCGGCTGTTTGGGCGCAGAGGAGAGGGCACAGGGAATGCAGAAGGCCTGGGCACTGGGACAGCCTTTCCTGGCTGCTCTTGGAAGAAGGGTCTTAACAGGGAGCAGAGCACTTGCTGCCTGCTGGGTCTCCTCCAGCTGCGTCAGGGCTGAGCCCAAAGGGCTCCAGCAGGGATAATCTCCCTCCTGGAGGCGGCGGCGGCGGAAGGTCCTGCTGCCTTGTAAATGGCCTGGAGATTTGGGTTCTCTAAGACATTTGGAGGGGAAATTCCCAGAAGCCTCAGTCAGCTGAGGCCATTCTGGCTGCAGGAGCAGCAAAATCCTCAGCTTGGTGAGCAAAAGGCCACTCTTGGGGACCAGGATCAAAGGGTTGGGCAGCAAAAACTAGGGACTGGGAGCAAATCCCAGTGTTTCACCCACATGGGATAGAGTCGCTTGAATGTCTGGAGAGGCAAAGGAGCTGAAAGGCAGCACCTGTGATTTTTTGGCTCATTTTTAATGTGCTGGGGCGGCTAAAGCCTTTTCCCTCTTGATCTTGCAGGAGGCTCTGGAGATGCTGCTCTCAGAGGGGCCTGCAACACCTCAAGGCCATCCCATGGCTGATTATCATTACGCAGGTAAGCAAAGCAGAGCTTCTTGCGTCCCTGACAGATGCTGCCGTCCCCTTCATTGTTGTGGCAAGCGTTTCTGCTTCAAGAAATTGTGCTTAACACCAGCACAAGGTCTTGTCTCCTCTGTGGGTGGGCAAAGCACCAGCATCTAGTCCTTCAGCTCTACTTGTTTTCCAATCCTTCTCCCCGGGCAATGCCTGCTCTTGTCTTCACGCCCTTCTGAGGGAGCAGACACGTACACCCACGTGAATGACGGCCTGCGACCGTTTTCTTTCGGCAGCCAGAGGAATCTACTTGGTGTGGATCAAGGGATCTGTTTACTAGCCGCTGCTTTTTATTGCCAGGCTCTGATAGATGGACACCTGAGGAGAAGGAGTCCTTCCAAAAGGCTTTCCACACCTACGGCAAGGATTTTCATCTCATCCAGAAGCAGGTAAAGCCACGGGACATTCTTTACCCGAGCAGATCAGCAGCAGGAAAGCTTGCTTATTTCTGGGAACAAGCACTGGGCTTCAGTCTCTCTCTTCTCAAGGAGCAAGTATCTTCAAGTAGTAACAAAAGGGGACATCAAAAGCCTGTGTCAAAAGGATGATCCTGCCTCTCCAGCCCTTTTCTCCAAGCTCTTTTGGAAGATGAAGCTTTATTCTGTCAGACTTGTGGCACAGGTCTGCTGCTGCTTCCACAAGACGCTGTGCTGGCATAACTGGAGTGAAGCGGGGAAAGAAGAACTGTGCTAGGTGGATTTGTTGTTGATCTGTGCATTGCGTGTATTAGCACCTAGCATCATACAGGGTTTAAGACATTGCATGATGCCTCTCTTTCTCCATGTTGATTTCATTTTACACCCTACTCCATTTACTTCATGCTTTTACTTCCTAGTTCACTCCATAGTCTACTTTTTCCCCAGTGCGCCCGACACCATTTGCGATTCCTTCTTTTTCTCTTCACAACAGATCCAGACTAAGACCGTGGCCCAGTGTGTGGAGTACTACTACTCCTGGAAAAAGGAGCATAAACTTGCCAGCACTCTTGCTCAGGTGAGGGGCAAGAAAATGGAGAGGTGCCAGGAAGGTCGAGAAACTGGGAGAAGGGGAGAAAAGCTGCTGGCGAGCCATGCCAGATGCCCCTTTGCCAGGATCACATCGTCCCATGTGCTGGGAAAGGCACAGCAGATGCTGCCCGGGCCTTCCTTGTGCTGCTGCCCTGAAGTATGCAATTCTGGAGCCTAACTTTGACCCAAGAAAGCAGCACCGCCACCAAAATGGGCTTTGACTCTCTACAGATGGGCTTCTCAAGGGCTGGCACCCTCGCTGACTCCAATCAGACCCCAAATTCCCCACTGCTTGCTGACATCAGCAGTCCAGGCTGCCTTTGTGGATATGCTGCAGATTTTCAGGGAGTTTTTCTAGCATGCCAGCATAGTCCCCAAGAAGGAGCTGCTGGTGCTGTGGCTCCCCTAAATCTTTCCTTAGCGGCAAAGAGCAATTTGTTTCCCATCATGTGAGAGAGAGAGAGAGAGAGAGAGAGAGACAGGGAGGGAGATTATTTTGGGGACTAGAAAATGGCTAAGCATGTGTCTACCCTAATTGGACTGAATTGAAATGCCATTGCCTAGACATTTGTGGAGGAAAAGCAGAGAGAAATAGATGTTAGGCAGAAAGGTAGAAATAAGAAATGTAGAGCTCTAAATAGCCAGGTCTTTCTCCCACCCCTTTGGCCTGTAGAAAAGAGGAGTATTTTCCTCCAAGCTCTGTGTTGGCAGCCCGCCGCAGCCCATTGGCAAAGGCAGCCGTTTTCTCAGCTCTTGAGGCTTTGGAAGGATTTGCTTAGGCCGATAGATTTTTGTGCTGGATGCTCTGATTTCCAGCTTTGTGAGAGGAAGGAAGCATTGATAAGGACTCTTTGATTTCCAGAGCGTGGGCAAAGCAAAGAGGAGCAAAAGCCCTCCCAGAAAGGAGAACGGGGAGCCAGGGAAGAGAAGCCGCAAGAGGGCTCGCAGCGCCCAGTGTCCCTGCTGCCAACCGCGCCAGCCGCCCCCTTCGGCGGGAGGCCCCTTTCCCTGCGGGCAGTGCAAACGGTGCGCAAGTTCCTCCTCTTTCTGCTCAAAGCTGCGCCTTTGGACTAAAAGGGGCTGACCCTTTTCAAAGGCACCGCAGGGGAAGCTGGGGGCACTTGCAGCATCGCCCCCGGCAGCCGTGCTCAAGCTTAACACCCACCTCAAACCCAAAGAGCTTAGGTAAAACCCAGCCTTCACAATGAAACCTTGCCGTGCCCCAACAAGACACAGTTGATACAAGTAGGAATAGATCCATCAAAGCTTGGTTTGATGCTGCTGATCAAATTCAAAAGAGGATGCAGCAAAAGGAGGAAGACATTTCAAGGCATTGAAAGTAGAACCATCAGACTCATGGTGCTGATCCATTGACAAATGTGCCACTGCCCGAAAAGACAGAAATTCATACTCAAACGGAGATCTTGGCACTTGGTTTCATGGTGTGTACTAGCGTCAGCAATGGATGGTTTGCTTCCTATCTTGCAGGGTGTTTGAAAGCATGAAGGAAAGGAACAAACACAGCAGAAGACATCGGCCTCGGAAGACAGCAGAGCCTCTCCCCAAGAAGAAAAGACCAAATTAGACAACCCTGCAGGTTGTCCAGGGCTAGCAAGAGTTAGGCAGATTAGTTAGATAGGAATACAACTGTTAGATATTAGTTAGATAGGAATAGGACTGTTTTTTAAGCTTTTTGGGTTGTTTAATCTTCTACTTCGTTAGTTTACATGATAGTAACCTCCTCAATTTAGTAGTTAAGGTACATTAGTATTATTCAGGACTCATTAGTATTATTAGATTTATCAGTAAATGTCAGAGGTTGGGTGTTTTGTATGCTCTGCCATATGCTCTTTGTCATTTTGCCTTTGTTGAGACCTAATCTGTCTTTATCATTAAACCAATGTTTGTTCCATTTTGTCTGTTTGTCTGTATGAAAGCACTCCAGCAATGTTTGTTCCATTTGCCTGGTGTTGCAAAGACGGCACTTGCCCTGAGAGAAGAAGCTGGGCAGGCGCCACCTCCCCCAGGCCCAGCCCCTTGCTAAGCTGGCAGGACTTCCTGACGTGTGTCTCCTTTACTGCCAGTGAAATACCGCTGGGGCTTCAGCCTTTGATTCCTCAACATCTCAGCTGGGAGTGGAAAGGGAGGCTTTGTTTAATTCACTGAATTGCATCTAGATGAGTGGTCTGGTCTCACCATATTTTCTGGCATAAAAGCAGCGGGTTGAGTCCTTTTTGGAGCCCAGACAGAAAAATTTCTTTCATTTTGGGGGACTGATGGAGCTGACCAGCTTGGAGGACGTTTCTAAGCCCTCCGATTCTATCCAATTCCTATCGGCATGCACCACAAAGGCATGGCTAGTTCAGTTGCAGTTTCTCCTGAAAGGACCAGTGTCCCGCTCTGGGCCTCCAGCAATCTCCTTAGCTAAAGCTGAGCGGGTGTGATCATTATCCTCTGACTTGTCACAGCTGGGGAACTTGCGCCAAAGAAGAATCCAAGTCACTCTTTTATGGAGGCCAGCAAATGGCCCTGCCTAGCAAGGCTTTGGTGGCAGGGGCTGTGGAGGGTGGATGGAGAGGGGGCGAGGGAGGGGGCAATTGGCAGGCTGCTTCTGGGAAGCCGAGGCAAGCTTGCCCTTGTCTGATGGAGCCGGTGCAGGTGGGCTTTGGAGGCTACAAAGTATCTGCTTTGCAGTGGGACTTGTTCCAGCTGCCCCCTCAGTTTGCTGGCCAGTGGGTAACATGCAGGCTGGGAAGGAAGCAAGATTGGGACTGAAGCAAGATTTGCTTTTCCTTAAGGACAGGCAGGAAAGCAGCAAAGCTGCCTGGCTTTTTCTCATATCTGGGATCTAGGCGTTAAAAGCAATGTGAAGGCCAGCAGTGTGGAAAGGCAATTCTGTAAGTGTTGCTTCCTTAGAGGAATGCCAGAGTCTTTTGGGACAACCACCGAGCTTCTCCAAGGGAGCTGGAAGAGGGATCTAGAAATTCTGCCTGAATGTTTGCTAGAGAAATGCCCGTGTGCTGTCCCTGGGGGTGTGTGTGTGTGTCCCCATCAGTTGGCCTGAAAAACATCCTGTTTCTCCAAGTTTCAAGGGAGGAGTGATGAGGTGAGAGACCAGCTCAGAGGCCCAAAGGAGGGAAACCATGCAGTGACATTATTGGGCAGCAAAAGGAGAATTGAGAAAGGGGGCAGGATGAATGCCTCCACTTTGAGAGGAAGCTTTGGAGTTGGCTCTGCGCTAGGCAACTTGCAAATTCCAGCTCCTCTCAGAGCTGGAGGAGAGCCAGTGGGAGGAGCCCTTCTGGTTCTCCAGGGCAGGAGATGAGGTCTGGGCCCTTGCACAGAGGCAGGCTCCTGTGCACCTTCAGCTGGAGGCACCTTGCAGAGAAGCACCGGGAAGAGCCAGGGCTGTCCCTGCACTGCTTTTGCCCGTCTCATCAGACGACTGAGGAGAAAAGGCCCAATGGGAAGCTTCTCAGAGCAAACTTGCAGCAGAAGAAGTACAAGGGGCAGAGGCGGCCCATGCCCCTTTCTGTCCCATGGCTCCCCCAGGGGTTCCAGATGGAATGTTGGGCTGTGCCCATAGCAACTGTCGTTGTCTCCTGCTCCTGCGGCCCTTGCTGGAACACTGGTGGAGCAGCGCTGGAGCAGCAGCTGCAGGATCAGCTCCTGGGCTGTCCCTGACCAGCCGCCTTCTGCACTCAGCGCCAGACCCGGCCTCTGCACCGACATCCTGGTCTCCTCGTCTGCCTCCGGGCATCCCCAGAGCACTTGGGAACCCTCCAAGGTAAGAAAATCCCCGTTTGCCCTCAAAGCACTAGCACAAGGGCAGGAGGCTCCAGCTGCCTCTCCCACCAAGCACGACACACAGGCTGCGTGCTCACTTTCCCCAGACGAGCTTCCACGTGAAAGCAGGGTGCAGCTTCTGAAGGAATTGTGTTGCCTCCAGGGGAAACACAGACCTTTCCATAGAGGACCTAGAGAGGTGTCCCAGTGCAGTTGCAGATCCTCGTCCACGCATCACCTGATTAAACGTTCTTGGCACCCATTTCAGTCCTCAAACTATCTTGTGCTGACCCCAAAACAAATTGTTCCTGGCTGAGCAGGTCAGGGCTTCAGTGTCAACAAATCCCCTTATGCCCTGACTCTGCTCACACCCGCTCCAAAGCTTCAAACACCACAATGATGGCACTTCTCCTCTGGCATCCCTGTCGTTCAGGGCATGGAAGCATTTGACTGGGCTTCTCTGCAAACACAGGCTTTCAACTTCAAAAACCATCTGGGATCAGCAATTCTTATCTACTTACGTATTTACATCGCCTATAGATCCCTTCTATTTTAATATCTTTAGAGATTCTTTTTTCAGTGCACGTAGGGCTGGTTCTACCTCATGCTCAGGGGCGGCCGTCAAATGCCATCTCCTCAAGAGCACAATCACAGTAGCACAGAATTTTCTGCCTTGGAAGGGATTCTGAAAGATCACTGAGCCCAACTGCAGGGCCTGCCCGGGGCAGCCTCAACAATCACAGCCTGTGCCCAAGAGCAGTGTCCAAACACTTTTGGAGCTCAGTCAGCCTTGGTGCTGTGCCCCCTTCCCTGGGGAGGCTGTTGCAGTGCCCAAGCAGCCTGTGGCTGAAGAAGCTTTTCCTTCGATCCAACCTAAGCCTGCACTGGCACATCTCCCCTGCCATTCTCTTGGCTCTTCTCCGTGGCCCCGGGAGTGAAGAGAGTAGTGCATGGCCTTCTGCTTGCCCTCCTGAGGAAGCTGCTGACTGCTGGAGGGTCCTGCCTAGGACATTCCATGTCAAAAAGGCAGCAATGACAGCAAAGAGAAAGGAGCTGGGACACGGGAGCTCGGGCTTTGCAATGATGAGGATGAGAAGGAAGGCTACTGACACATCCTTGGCAGAAGGATTTTGAACTGGAGCATTGCTTTGATCTCTTTCAGGTGGAAAGGAGAGGCACAATGAAAAGGAAAGCAAGAGCCCAGATTCAGCCGTGAGTTTTGGCCTAGGGTTAAAGCACAGCAAACTGGAGGAATGGCGAGGAGGAGAACTGCTCTTTCACAGTCAGGCTGGGATTGGTTCAAGCCTGTGGGTGCACAGCAAGGCTCTCTTGACCACTTGCCTTTCTCACCTCCACCTCCTTCTTCCTTTAGACACATCAATGTTGGCAGCGACTTTCAGGCTGAGCTCCCAGAGCTGCAGAACAGAGCACCAAGTGAGGATGAAGAGCCTGCAACCCTGGTCTGGAAGCCCTGGGGAGAGGATGACTCTGACATGGAAAAACCTGACAGAGGTAGCTTTGCTTCAAGCTTTGCTTCCAGCCCTGAGCTACTTGGGTCTTGAAAAGGCTCCTTATGCCTAAAAAGGCAGCCTTTTGCAGGCTCTGCTTCTCTCCTTGTCTCGCCCATCTTCCCATGTAGAAGTGTTAGAGGCAAGGAGAAAGAGCAAGCACCTTGCTCTCCAAACTGGTCAGGGCCGTTTGCCACTGGAAGAGGGGAGATTGGCCCCCACTTCTTCTTACAGAAGCTGCTTTGGAGGGAGAGCCAGCACTGCGTGGGCCCTTGCTTCAGCTGGCTCTGTCTTTGCTCTCCTTTTCATGCTCTCTCTCCAAGCTGCTGTCTTTAGCTGCCGGCCTTTCCTTCTGCCTTGCATGGCAACCTTTGCCCTTTGCTGGCCTCCAGGCTGACTTTCGGTGGGTTTTTTCTTGTGCTTGCAGTAAGAGAACTGTTGGACATGGCCAGCTCCCGTGGCATTCCCGGGGCAGCAGCTAACCTGGAGCGCGCCCTGCACTGCCTGCACCAGGCACGCGGCAGCGTTCCGGTAAGAAGCGGCTGTTTGGGCGCAGAGGAGAGGGCACAGGGAATGCAGAAGGCCTGGGCACTGGGACAGCCTTTCCTGGCTGCTCTTGGAAGAAGGGTCTTAACAGGGAGCAGAGCACTTGCTGCCTGCTGGGTCTCCTCCAGCTGCGTCAGGGCTGAGCCCAAAGGGCTCCAGCAGGGAGAATCTCCCTCCTGGAGGCGGCGGCGGCGGAAGGTCCTGCTGCCTTGTAAATGGCCTGGAGATTTGGGTTCTCTAAGACATTTGGAGGGGAAATTCCCAGAAGCCTCAGTCAGCTGAGGCCATTCTGGCTGCAGGAGCAGCAAAATCCTCAGCTTGGTGAGCAAAAGGCCACTCTTGGGGACCAGGATCAAAGGGTTGGGCAGCAAAAACTAGGGACTGGGAGCAAATCCCAGTGTTTCACCCACATGGGATACAGTCGCTTGAATGTCTGGAGAGGCAAAGGAGCTGAAAGGCAGCACCTGTGATTTTTTGGCTCATTTTTAATGTGCTGGGGCGGCTAAAGCCTTTTCCCTCTTGATCTTGCAGGAGGCTCTGGAGATGCTGCTCTCAGAGGGGCCTGCAACACCTCAAGGCCATCCCATGGCTGATTATCATTACGCAGGTAAGCAAAGCAGAGCTTCTTGCGTCCCTGACAGATGCTGCCGTCCCCTTCATTGTTGTGGCAAGCGTTTCTGCTTCAAGAAATTGTGCTTAACACCAGCACAAGGTCTTGTCTCCTCTGTGGGTGGGCAAAGCACCAGCATCTAGTCCTTCAGCTCTACTTGTTTTCCAATCCTTCTCCCCGGGCAATGCCTGCTCTTGTCTTCACGCCCTTCTGAGGGAGCAGACACGTACACCCACGTGAATGACGGCCTGCGACCGTTTTCTTTCGGCAGCCAGAGGAATCTACTTGGTGTGGATCAAGGGATCTGTTTACTAGCCGCTGCTTTTTATTGCCAGGCTCTGATAGATGGACACCTGAGGAGAAGGAGTCCTTCCAAAAGGCTTTCCACACCTACGGCAAGGATTTTCATCTCATCCAGAAGCAGGTAAAGCCACGGGACATTCTTTACCCGAGCAGATCAGCAGCAGGAAAGCTTGCTTATTTCTGGGAACAAGCACTGGGCTTCAGTCTCTCTCTTCTCAAGGAGCAAGTATCTTCAAGTAGTAACAAAAGGGGACATCAAAAGCCTGTGTCAAAAGGATGATCCTGCCTCTCCAGCCCTTTGCTCCAAGCTCTTTTGGAAGATGAAGCTTTATTCTGTCAGACTTGTGGCACAGGTCTGCTGCTGCTTCCACAAGACGCTGTGCTGGCATAACTGGAGTGAAGCGGGGAAAGAAGAACTGTGCTAGGTGGATTTGTTGTTGATCTGTGCATTGCGTGTATTAGCACCTAGCATCATACAGGGTTTAAGACATTGCATGATGCCTCTCTTTCTCCATGTTGATTTCATTTTACACCCTACTCCATTTCATTCATGCTTTTACTTCCTAGTTCACTCCATAGTCTACTTTTTCCCCAGTGCGCCCGACACCATTTGCGATTCCTTCTTTTTCTCTTCACAACAGATCCAGACTAAGACCGTGGCCCAGTGTGTGGAGTACTACTACTCCTGGAAAAAGGAGCATAAACTTGCCAGCACTCTTGCTCAGGTGAGGGGCAAGAAAATGGAGAGGTGCCAGGAAGGTCGAGAAACTGGGAGAAGGGGAGAAAAGCTGCTGGCGAGCCATGCCAGATGCCCCTTTGCCAGGATCACATCGTCCCATGTGCTGGGAAAGGCACAGCAGATGCTGCCCGGGCCTTCCTTGTGCTGCTGCCCTGAAGTATGCAATTCTGGAGCCTAACTTTGACCCAAGAAAGCAGCACCGCCACCAAAATGGGCTTTGACTCTCTACAGATGGGCTTCTCAAGGGCTGGCACCCTCGCTGACTCCAATCAGACCCCAAATTCCCCACTGCTTGCTGACATCAGCAGTCCAGGCTGCCTTTGTGCATATGCTGCAGATTTTCAGGGAGTTTTTCTAGCATGCCAGCATAGTCCCCAAGAAGGAGCTGCTGGTGCTGTGGCTCCCCTAAATCTTTCCTTAGCGGCAAAGAGCAATTTGTTTCCCATCATGTGAGAGAGAGAGAGAGAGAGAGAGAGAGAGACAGGGAGGGAGATTATTTTGGGGACTAGAAAATGGCTAAGCATGTGTCTACCCTAATTGGACTGAATTGAAATGCCATTGCCTAGACATTTGTGGAGGAAAAGCAGAGAGAAATAGATGTTAGGCAGAAAGGTAGAAATAAGAAATGTAGAGCTCTAAATAGCCAGGTCTTTCTCCCACCCCTTTGGCCTGTAGAAAAGAGGAGTATTTTCCTCCAAGCTCTGTGTTGGCAGCCCGCCGCAGCCCATTGGCAAAGGCAGCCGTTTTCTCAGCTCTTGAGGCTTTGGAAGGATTTGCTTAGGCCGATAGATTTTTGTGCTGGATGCTCTGATTTCCAGCTTTGTGAGAGGAAGGAAGCATTGATAAGGACTCTTTGATTTCCAGAGCGTGGGCAAAGCAAAGAGGAGCAAAAGCCCTCCCAGAAAGGAGAACGGGGAGCCAGGGAAGAGAAGCCGCAAGAGGGCTCGCAGCGCCCAGTGTCCCTGCTGCCAACCGCGCCAGCCGCCCCCTTCGGCGGGAGGCCCCTTTCCCTGCGGGCAGTGCAAACGGTGCGCAAGTTCCTCCTCTTTCTGCTCAAAGCTGCGCCTTTGGACTAAAAGGGGCTGACCCTTTTCAAAGGCACCGCAGGGGAAGCTGGGGGCACTTGCAGCATTGCCCCCGGCAGCCGTGCTCAAGCTTAACACCCACCTCAAACCCAAAGAGCTTAGGTAAAACCCAGCCTTCACAATGAAACCTTGCCGTGCCCCAACAAGACACAGTTGATACAAGTAGGAATAGATCCATCAAAGCTTGGTTTGATGCTGCTGATCAAATTCAAAAGAGGATGCAGCAAAAGGAGGAAGACATTTCAAGGCATTGAAAGTAGAACCATCAGACTCATGGTGCTGATCCATTGACAAATGTGCCACTGCCCGAAAAGACAGAAATTCATACTCAAACGGAGATCTTGGCACTTGGTTTCATGGTGTGTACTAGCGTGAGCAATGGATGGTTTGCTTCCTATCTTGCAGGGTGTTTGAAAGCATGAAGGAAAGGAACAACCACAGCAGAAGACATCGGCCTCGGAAGACAGCAGAGCCTCTCCCCAAGAAGAAAAGACCAAATTAGACAACCCTGCAGGTTGTCCAGGGCTAGCAAGAGTTAGGCAGATTAGTTAGATAGGAATACAACTGTTAGATATTAGTTAGATAGGAATAGGACTGTTTTTTAAGCTTTTTGGGTTGTTTAATCTTCTACTTCGTTAGTTTACATGATAGTAACCTCCTCAATTTAGTAGTTAAGGTACATTAGTATTATTCAGGACTCATTAGTATTATTAGATTTATCAGTAAATGTCAGAGGTTGGGTGTTTTGTATGCTCTGCCATATGCTCTTTGTCATTTTGCCTTTGTTGAGACCTAATCTGTCTTTATCATTAAACCAATGTTTGTTCCATTTTGTCTGTTTGTCTGTATGAAAGCACTCCAGCAATGTTTGTTCCATTTGCCTGGTGTTGCAAAGACGGCACTTGCCCTGAGAGAAGAAGCTGGGCAGGCGCCACCTCCCCCAGGCCCAGCCCCTTGCTAAGCTGGCAGGACTTCCTGACGTGTGTCTCCTTTACTGCCAGTGAAATACCGCTGGGGCTTCAGCCTTTGATTCCTCAACATCTCAGCTGGGAGTGGAAAGGGAGGCTTTGTTTAATTCACTGAATTGCATCTAGATGAGTGGTCTGGTCTCACCATATTTTCTGGCATAAAAGCAGCGGGTTGAGTCCTTTTTGGAGCCCAGACAGAAAAATTTCTTTCATTTTGGGGGACTGATGGAGCTGACCAGCTTGGAGGACGTTTCTAAGCCCTCCGATTCTATCCAATTCCTATCGGCATGCACCACAAAGGCATGGCTAGTTCAGTTGCAGTTTCTCCTGAAAGGACCAGTGTCCCGCTCTGGGCCTCCAGCAATCTCCTTAGCTAAAGCTGAGCGGGTGTGATCATTATCCTCTGACTTGTCACAGCTGGGGAACTTGCGCCAAAGAAGAATCCAAGTCACTCTTTTATGGAGGCCAGCAAATGGCCCTGCCTAGCAAGGCTTTGGTGGCAGGGGCTGTGGAGGGTGGATGGAGAGGGGGCGAGGGAGGGGGCAATTGGCAGGCTGCTTCTGGGAAGCCGAGGCAAGCTTGCCCTTGTCTGATGGAGCCGGTGCAGGTGGGCTTTGGAGGCTACAAAGTATCTGCTTTGCAGTGGGACTTGTTCCAGCTGCCCCCTCAGTTTGCTGGCCAGTGGGTAACATGCAGGCTGGGAAGGAAGCAAGATTGGGACTGAAGCAAGATTTGCTTTTCCTTAAGGACAGGCAGGAAAGCAGCAAAGCTGCCTGGCTTTTTCTCATATCTGGGATCTAGGCGTTAAAAGCAATGTGAAGGCCAGCAGTGTGGAAAGGCAATTCTGTAAGTGTTGCTTCCTTAGAGGAATGCCAGAGTCTTTTGGGACAACCACCGAGCTTCTCCAAGGGAGCTGGAAGAGGGATCTAGAAATTCTGCCTGAATGTTTGCTAGAGAAATGCCCGTGTGCTGTCCCTGGGGGTGTGTGTGTGTGTCCCCATCAGTTGGCCTGAAAAACATCCTGTTTCTCCAAGTTTCAAGGGAGGAGTGATGAGGTGAGAGACCAGCTCAGAGGCCCAAAGGAGGGAAACCATGCAGTGACATTATTGGGCAGCAAAAGGAGAATTGAGAAAGGGGGCAGGATGAATGCCTCCACTTTGAGAGGAAGCTTTGGAGTTGGCTCTGCGCTAGGCAACTTGCAAATTCCAGCTCCTCTCAGAGCTGGAGGAGAGCCAGTGGGAGGAGCCCTTCTGGTTCTCCAGGGCAGGAGATGAGGTCTGGGCCCTTGCACAGAGGCAGGCTCCTGTGCACCTTCAGCTGGAGGCACCTTGCAGAGAAGCACCGGGAAGAGCCAGGGCTGTCCCTGCACTGCTTTTGCCCGTCTCATCAGACGACTGAGGAGAAAAGGCCCAATGGGAAGCTTCTCAGAGCAAACTTGCAGCAGAAGAAGTACAAGGGGCAGAGGCGGCCCATGCCCCTTTCTGTCCCATGGCTCCCCCAGGGGTTCCAGATGGAATGTTGGGCTGTGCCCATAGCAACTGTCGTTGTCTCCTGCTCCTGCGGCCCTTGCTGGAACACTGGTGGAGCAGCGCTGGAGCAGCAGCTGCAGGATCAGCTCCTGGGCTGTCCCTGACCAGCCGCCTTCTGCACTCAGCGCCAGACCCGGCCTCTGCACCGACATCCTGGTCTCCTCGTCTGCCTCCGGGCATCCCCAGAGCACTTGGGAACCCTCCAAGGTAAGAAAATCCCCGTTTGCCCTCAAAGCACTAGCACAAGGGCAGGAGGCTCCAGCTGCCTCTCCCACCAAGCACGACACACAGGCTGCGTGCTCACTTTCCCCAGACGAGCTTCCACGTGAAAGCAGGGTGCAGCTTCTGAAGGAATTGTGTTGCCTCCAGGGGAAACACAGACCTTTCCATAGAGGACCTAGAGAGGTGTCCCAGTGCAGTTGCAGATCCTCGTCCACGCATCACCTGATTAAACGTTCTTGGCACCCATTTCAGTCCTCAAACTATCTTGTGCTGACCCCAAAACAAATTGTTCCTGGCTGAGCAGGTCAGGGCTTCAGTGTCAACAAATCCCCTTATGCCCTGACTCTGCTCACACCCGCTCCAAAGCTTCAAACACCACAATGATGGCACTTCTCCTCTGGCATCCCTGTCGTTCAGGGCATGGAAGCATTTGACTGGGCTTCTCTGCAAACACAGGCTTTCAACTTCAAAAACCATCTGGGATCAGCAATTCTTATCTACTTACGTATTTACATCGCCTATAGATCCCTTCTATTTTAATATCTTTAGAGATTCTTTTTTCAGTGCACGTAGGGCTGGTTCTACCTCATGCTCAGGGGCGGCCGTCAAATGCCATCTCCTCAAGAGCACAATCACAGTAGCACAGAATTTTCTGCCTTGGAAGGGATTCTGAAAGATCACTGAGCCCAACTGCAGGGCCTGCCCGGGGCAGCCTCAACAATCACAGCCTGTGCCCAAGAGCAGTGTCCAAACACTTTTGGAGCTCAGTCAGCCTTGGTGCTGTGCCCCCTTCCCTGGGGAGGCTGTTGCAGTGCCCAAGCAGCCTGTGGCTGAAGAAGCTTTTCCTTCGATCCAACCTAAGCCTGCACTGGCACATCTCCCCTGCCATTCTCTTGGCTCTTCTCCGTGGCCCCGGGAGTGAAGAGAGTAGTGCATGGCCTTCTGCTTGCCCTCCTGAGGAAGCTGCTGACTGCTGGAGGGTCCTGCCTAGGACATTCCATGTCAAAAAGGCAGCAATGAGAGCAAAGAGAAAGGAGCTGGGACACGGGAGCTCGGGCTTTGCAATGATGAGGATGAGAAGGAAGGCTACTGACACATCCTTGGCAGAAGGATTTTGAACTGGAGCATTGCTTTGATCTCTTTCAGGTGGAAAGGAGAGGCACAATGAAAAGGAAAGCAAGAGCCCAGATTCAGCCGTGAGTTTTGGCCTAGGGTTAAAGCACAGCAAACTGGAGGAATGGCGAGGAGGAGAACTGCTCTTTCACAGTCAGGCTGGGATTGGTTCAAGCCTGTGGGTGCACAGCAAGGCTCTCTTGACCACTTGCCTTTCTCACCTCCACCTCCTTCTTCCTTTAGACACATCAATGTTGGCAGCGACTTTCAGGCTGAGCTCCCAGAGCTGCAGAACAGAGCAGCAAGTGAGGATGAAGAGCCTGCAACCCTGGTCTGGAAGCCCTGGGGAGAGGATGACTCTGACATGGAAAAACCTGACAGAGGTAGCTTTGCTTCAAGCTTTGCTTCCAGCCCTGAGCTACTTGGGTCTTGAAAAGGCTCCTTATGCCTAAAAAGGCAGCCTTTTGCAGGCTCTGCTTCTCTCCTTGTCTCGCCCATCTTCCCATGTAGAAGTGTTAGAGGCAAGGAGAAAGAGCAAGCACCTTGCTCTCCAAACTGGTCAGGGCCGTTTGCCACTGGAAGAGGGGAGATTGGCCCCCACTTCTTCTTACAGAAGCTGCTTTGGAGGGAGAGCCAGCACTGCGTGGGCCCTTGCTTCAGCTGGCTCTGTCTTTGCTCTCCTTTTCATGCTCTCTCTCCAAGCTGCTGTCTTTAGCTGCCGGCCTTTCCTTCTGCCTTGCATGGCAACCTTTGCCCTTTGCTGGCCTCCAGGCTGACTTTCGGTGGGTTTTTTCTTGTGCTTGCAGTAAGAGAACTGTTGGACATGGCCAGCTCCCGTGGCATTCCCGGGGCAGCAGCTAACCTGGAGCGCGCCCTGCACTGCCTGCACCAGGCACGCGGCAGCGTTCCGGTAAGAAGCGGCTGTTTGGGCGCAGAGGAGAGGGCACAGGGAATGCAGAAGGCCTGGGCACTGGGACAGCCTTTCCTGGCTGCTCTTGGAAGAAGGGTCTTAACAGGGAGCAGAGCACTTGCTGCCTGCTGGGTCTCCTCCAGCTGCGTCAGGGCTGAGCCCAAAGGGCTCCAGCAGGGAGAATCTCCCTCCTGGAGGCGGCGGCGGCGGAAGGTCCTGCTGCCTTGTAAATGGCCTGGAGATTTGGGTTCTCTAAGACATTTGGAGGGGAAATTCCCAGAAGCCTCAGTCAGCTGAGGCCATTCTGGCTGCAGGAGCAGCAAAATCCTCAGCTTGGTGAGCAAAAGGCCACTCTTGGGGACCAGGATCAAAGGGTTGGGCAGCAAAAACTAGGGACTGGGAGCAAATCCCAGTGTTTCACCCACATGGGATACAGTCGCTTGAATGTCTGGAGAGGCAAAGGAGCTGAAAGGCAGCACCTGTGATTTTTTGGCTCATTTTTAATGTGCTGGGGCGGCTAAAGCCTTTTCCCTCTTGATCTTGCAGGAGGCTCTGGAGATGCTGCTCTCAGAGGGGCCTGCAACACCTCAAGGCCATCCCATGGCTGATTATCATTACGCAGGTAAGCAAAGCAGAGCTTCTTGCGTCCCTGACAGATGCTGCCGTCCCCTTCATTGTTGTGGCAAGCGTTTCTGCTTCAAGAAATTGTGCTTAACACCAGCACAAGGTCTTGTCTCCTCTGTGGGTGGGCAAAGCACCAGCATCTAGTCCTTCAGCTCTACTTGTTTTCCAATCCTTCTCCCCGGGCAATGCCTGCTCTTGTCTTCACGCCCTTCTGAGGGAGCAGACACGTACACCCACGTGAATGACGGCCTGCGACCGTTTTCTTTCGGCAGCCAGAGGAATCTACTTGGTGTGGATCAAGGGATCTGTTTACTAGCCGCTGCTTTTTATTGCCAGGCTCTGATAGATGGACACCTGAGGAGAAGGAGTCCTTCCAAAAGGCTTTCCACACCTACGGCAAGGATTTTCATCTCATCCAGAAGCAGGTAAAGCCACGGGACATTCTTTACCCGAGCAGATCAGCAGCAGGAAAGCTTGCTTATTTCTGGGAACAAGCACTGGGCTTCAGTCTCTCTCTTCTCAAGGAGCAAGTATCTTCAAGTAGTAACAAAAGGGGACATCAAAAGCCTGTGTCAAAAGGATGATCCTGCCTCTCCAGCCCTTTGCTCCAAGCTCTTTTGGAAGATGAAGCTTTATTCTGTCAGACTTGTGGCACAGGTCTGCTGCTGCTTCCACAAGACGCTGTGCTGGCATAACTGGAGTGAAGCGGGGAAAGAAGAACTGTGCTAGGTGGATTTGTTGTTGATCTGTGCATTGCGTGTATTAGCACCTAGCATCATACAGGGTTTAAGACATTGCATGATGCCTCTCTTTCTCCATGTTGATTTCATTTTACACCCTACTCCATTTCATTCATGCTTTTACTTCCTAGTTCACTCCATAGTCTACTTTTTCCCCAGTGCGCCCGACACCATTTGCGATTCCTTCTTTTTCTCTTCACAACAGATCCAGACTAAGACCGTGGCCCAGTGTGTGGAGTACTACTACTCCTGGAAAAAGGAGCATAAACTTGCCAGCACTCTTGCTCAGGTGAGGGGCAAGAAAATGGAGAGGTGCCAGGAAGGTCGAGAAACTGGGAGAAGGGGAGAAAAGCTGCTGGCGAGCCATGCCAGATGCCCCTTTGCCAGGATCACATGGTCCCATGTGCTGGGAAAGGCACAGCAGATGCTGCCCGGGCCTTCCTTGTGCTGCTGCCCTGAAGTATGCAATTCTGGAGCCTAACTTTGACCCAAGAAAGCAGCACCGCCACCAAAATGGGCTTTGACTCTCTACAGATGGGCTTCTCAAGGGCTGGCACCCTCGCTGACTCCAATCAGACCCCAAATTCCCCACTGCTTGCTGACATCAGCAGTCCAGGCTGCCTTTGTGCATATGCTGCAGATTTTCAGGGAGTTTTTCTAGCATGCCAGCATAGTCCCCAAGAAGGAGCTGCTGGTGCTGTGGCTCCCCTAAATCTTTCCTTAGCGGCAAAGAGCAATTTGTTTCCCATCATGTGAGAGAGAGAGAGAGAGAGAGAGAGAGAGACAGGGAGGGAGATTATTTTGGGGACTAGAAAATGGCTAAGCATGTGTCTACCCTAATTGGACTGAATTGAAATGCCATTGCCTAGACATTTGTGGAGGAAAAGCAGAGAGAAATAGATGTTAGGCAGAAAGGTAGAAATAAGAAATGTAGAGCTCTAAATAGCCAGGTCTTTCTCCCACCCCTTTGGCCTGTAGAAAAGAGGAGTATTTTCCTCCAAGCTCTGTGTTGGCAGCCCGCCGCAGCCCATTGGCAAAGGCAGCCGTTTTCTCAGCTCTTGAGGCTTTGGAAGGATTTGCTTAGGCCGATAGATTTTTGTGCTGGATGCTCTGATTTCCAGCTTTGTGAGAGGAAGGAAGCATTGATAAGGACTCTTTGATTTCCAGAGCGTGGGCAAAGCAAAGAGGAGCAAAAGCCCTCCCAGAAAGGAGAACGGGGAGCCAGGGAAGAGAAGCCGCAAGAGGGCTCGCAGCGCCCAGTGTCCCTGCTGCCAACCGCGCCAGCCGCCCCCTTCGGCGGGAGGCCCCTTTCCCTGCGGGCAGTGCAAACGGTGCGCAAGTTCCTCCTCTTTCTGCTCAAAGCTGCGCCTTTGGACTAAAAGGGGCTGACCCTTTTCAAAGGCACCGCAGGGGAAGCTGGGGGCACTTGCAGCATCGCCCCCGGCAGCCGTGCTCAAGCTTAACACCCACCTCAAACCCAAAGAGCTTAGGTAAAACCCAGCCTTCACAATGAAACCTTGCCGTGCCCCAACAAGACACAGTTGATACAAGTAGGAATAGATCCATCAAAGCTTGGTTTGATGCTGCTGATCAAATTCAAAAGAGGATGCAGCAAAAGGAGGAAGACATTTCAAGGCATTGAAAGTAGAACCATCAGACTCATGGTGCTGATCCATTGACAAATGTGCCACTGCCCAAAAAGACAGAAATTCATACTCAAACGGAGATCTTGGCACTTGGTTTCATGGTGTGTACTAGCGTCAGCAATGGATGGTTTGCTTCCTATCTTGCAGGGTGTTTGAAAGCATGAAGGAAAGGAACAAACACAGCAGAAGACATCGGCCTCGGAAGACAGCAGAGCCTCTCCCCAAGAAGAAAAGACCAAATTAGACAACCCTGCAGGTTGTCCAGGGCTAGCAAGAGTTAGGCAGATTAGTTAGATAGGAATACAACTGTTAGATATTAGTTAGATAGGAATAGGACTGTTTTTTAAGCTTTTTGGGTTGTTTAATCTTCTACTTCGTTAGTTTACATGATAGTAACCTCCTCAATTTAGTAGTTAAGGTACATTAGTATTATTCAGGACTCATTAGTATTATTAGATTTATCAGTAAATGTCAGAGGTTGGGTGTTTTGTATGCTCTGCCATATGCTCTTTGTCATTTTGCCTTTGTTGAGACCTAATCTGTCTTTATCATTAAACCAATGTTTGTTCCATTTTGTCTGTTTGTCTGTATGAAAGCACTCCAGCAATGTTTGTTCCATTTGCCTGGTGTTGCAAAGACGGCACTTGCCCTGAGAGAAGAAGCTGGGCAGGCGCCACCTCCCCCAGGCCCAGCCCCTTGCTAAGCTGGCAGGACTTCCTGACGTGTGTCTCCTTTACTGCCAGTGAAATACCGCTGGGGCTTCAGCCTTTGATTCCTCAACATCTCAGCTGGGAGTGGAAAGGGAGGCTTTGTTTAATTCACTGAATTGCATCTAGATGAGTGGTCTGGTCTCACCATATTTTCTGGCATAAAAGCAGCGGGTTGAGTCCTTTTTGGAGCCCAGACAGAAAAATTTCTTTCATTTTGGGGGACTGATGGAGCTGACCAGCTTGGGGGACGTTTCTAAGCCCTCCGATTCTATCCAATTCCTATCGGCATGCACCACAAAGGCATGGCTAGTTCAGTTTCAGTTTCTCCTGAAAGGACCAGTGTCCCGCTCTGGGCCTCCAGCAATCTCCTTAGCTAAAGCCGAGCGGGTGTGATCATTATCCTCTGACTTGTCACAGCTGGGGCACTTGCGCCAAAGAAGAATCCAAGTCACTCTTTTATGGAGGCCAGCAAATGGCCCTGCCTAGCAAGGCTTTGGTGGCAGGGGCTGTGGAGGGTGGATGGAGAGGGGGCGAGGGAGGGGGCAATTGGCAGGCTGCTTCTGGGAAGCCGAGGCAAGCTTGCCCTTGTCTGATGGAGCCGGTGCAGGTGGGCTTTGGAGGCTACAAAGTATCTGCCTTGCAGTGGGACTTGTTCCAGCTGCCCCCTCAGTTTGCTGGCCAGTGGGTAACATGCAGGCTGGGAAGGAAGCAAGATTGGGACTGAAGCAAGATTTGCTTTTCCTTAAGGACAGGCAGGAAAGCAGCAAAGCTGCCTGGCTTTTTCTCATATCTGGGATCTAGGCGTTAAAAGCAATGTGAAGGCCAGCAGTGTGGAAAGGCAATTCTGTAAGTGTTGCTTCCTTAGAGGAATGCCAGAGTCTTTTGGGACAACCACCGAGCTTCTCCAAGGGAGCTGGAAGAGGGATCTAGAAATTCTGCCTGAATGTTTGCTAGAGAAATGCCCGTGTGCTGTCCCTGTGCGTGTGTGTGTGTGTCCCCATCAGTTGGCCTGAAAAACATCCTGTTTCTCCAAGTTTCAAGGGAGGAGCGATGAGGTGAGAGACCAGCTCAGAGGCCCAAAGGAGGGAAACCATGCAGTGACATTATTGGGCAGCAAAAGGAGAATTGAGAAAGGGGGCAGGATGAATGCCTCCACTTTGAGAGGAAGCTTTGGAGTTGGCTCTGCGCTAGGCAACTTGCAAATTCCAGCTCCTCTCAGAGCTGGAGGAGAGCCAGTGGGAGGAGCCCTTCTGGTTCTCCAGGGCAGGAGATGAGGTCTGGGCCCTTGCACAGAGGCAGGCTCCTGTGCACCTTCAGCTGGAGGAACCTTGCAGAGAAGCACCGGGAAGAGCCAGGGCTGTCCCTGCACTGCTTTTGCCCGTCTCATCAGACGACTGAGGAGAAAAGGCCCAATGGGAAGCTTCTCAGAGCAAACTTGCAGCAGAAGAAGTACAAGGGGCAGAGGCGGCCCATGCCCCTTTCTGTCCCATGGCTCCCCCAGGGGTTCTAGATGGAATGTTGGGCTGTGCCCATAGCAACTGTCGTTGTCTCCTGCTCCTGCGGCCCTTGCTGGAACACTGGTGGAGCAGCGCTGGAGCAGCAGCTGCAGGATCAGCTCCTGGGCTGTCCCTGACCAGCCGCCTTCTGCACTCAGCGCCAGACCCGGCCTCTGCACCGACATCCTGGTCTCCTCGTCTGCCTCCGGGCATCCCCAGAGCACTTGGGAACCCTCCAAGGTAAGAAAATCCCCGTTTGCCCTCAAAGCACTAGCACAAGGGCAGGAGGCTCCAGCTGCCTCTCCCACCAAGCACGACACACAGGCTGCGTGCTCACTTTCCCCAGACGAGCTTCCACGTGAAAGCAGGGTGCAGCTTCTGAAGGAATTGTGTTGCCTCCAGGGGAAACACAGACCTTTCCATAGAGGACCTAGAGAGGTGTCCCAGTGCAGTTGCAGATCCTCGTCCACGCATCACCTGATTAAACGTTCTTGGCACCCATTTCAGTCCTCAAACTATCTTGTGCTGACCCCAAAACAAATTGTTCCTGGCTGAGCAGGTCAGGGCTTCAGTGTCAACAAATCCCCTTATGCCCTGACTCTGCTCACACCCGCTCCAAAGCTTCAAACACCACAATGATGGCACTTCTCCTCTGGCATCCCTGTCGTTCAGGGCATGGAAGCATTTGACTGGGCTTCTCTGCAAACACAGGCTTTCAACTTCAAAAACCATCTGGGATCAGCAATTCTTATCTACTTACGTATTTACATCGCCTATAGATCCCTTCTATTTTAATATCTTTAGAGATTCTTTTTTCAGTGCACGTAGGGCTGGTTCTACCTCATGCTCAGGGGCGGCCGTCAAATGCCATCTCCTCAAGAGCACAATCACAGTAGCACAGAATTTTCTGCCTTGGAAGGGATTCTGAAAGATCACTGAGCCCAACTGCAGGGCCTGCCCGGGGCAGCCTCAACAATCACAGCCTGTGCCCAAGAGCAGTGTCCAAACACTTTTGGAGCTCAGTCAGCCTTGGTGCTGTGCCCCCTTCCCTGGGGAGGCTGTTGCAGTGCCCAAGCAGCCTGTGGCTGAAGAAGCTTTTCCTTCGATCCAACCTAAGCCTGCACTGGCACATCTCCCCTGCCATTCTCTTGGCTCTTCTCCGTGGCCCCGGGAGTGAAGAGAGTAGTGCATGGCCTTCTGCTTGCCCTCCTGAGGAAGCTGCTGACTGCTGGAGGGTCCTGCCTAGGACATTCCATGTCAAAAAGGCAGCAATGACAGCAAAGAGAAAGGAGCTGGGACACGGGAGCTCGGGCTTTGCAATGATGAGGATGAGAAGGAAGGCTACTGACACATCCTTGGCAGAAGGATTTTGAACTGGAGCATTGCTTTGATCTCTTTCAGGTGGAAAGGAGAGGCACAATGAAAAGGAAAGCAAGAGCCCAGATTCAGCCGTGAGTTTTGGCCTAGGGTTAAAGGACAGCAAACTGGAGGAATGGCGAGGAGGAGAACTGCTCTTTCACAGTCAGGCTGGGATTGGTTCAAGCCTGTGGGTGCACAGCAAGGCTCTCTTGACCACTTGCCTTTCTCACCTCCACCTCCTTCTTCCTTTAGACACATCAATGTTGGCAGCGACTTTCAGGCTGAGCTCCCAGAGCTGCAGAACAGAGCAGCAAGTGAGGATGAAGAGCCTGCAAGCCTGGTCTGGAAGCCCTGGGGAGAGGATGACTCTGACATGGAAAAACCTGACAGAGGTAGCTTTGCTTCAAGCTTTGCTTCCAGCCCTGAGCTACTTGGGTCTTGAAAAGGCTCCTTATGCCTAAAAAGGCAGCGTTTTGCAGGCTCTGCTTCTCTCCTTGTCTCGCCCATCTTCCCATGTAGAAGTGTTAGAGGCAAGGAGAAAGAGCAAGCACCTTGCTCTCCAAACTGGTCAGGGCCGTTTGCCACTGGAAGAGGGGAGATTGGCCCCCACTTCTTCTTACAGAAGCTGCTTTGGAGGGAGAGCCAGCACTGCGTGGGCCCTTGCTTCAGCTGGCTCTGTCTTTGCTCTCCTTTTCATGCTCTCTCTCCAAGCTGCTGTCTTTAGCTGCCGGCCTTTCCTTCTGCCTTGCATGGCAACCTTTGCCCTTTGCTGGCCTCCAGGCTGACTTTCGGTGGGTTTTTTCTTGTGCTTGCAGTAAGAGAACTGTTGGACATGGCCAGCTCCCGTGGCATTCCCGGGGCAGCAGCTAACCTGGAGCGCGCCCTGCACTGCCTGCACCAGGCACGCGGCAGCGTTCCGGTAAGAAGCGGCTGTTTGGGCGCAGAGGAGAGGGCACAGGGAATGCAGAAGGCCTGGGCACTGGGACAGCCTTTCCTGGCTGCTCTTGGAAGAAGGGTCTTAACAGGGAGCAGAGCACTTGCTGCCTGCTGGGTCTCCTCCAGCTGCGTCAGGGCTGAGCCCAAAGGGCTCCAGCAGGGAGAATCTCCCTCCTGGAGGCGGCGGCGGCGGAAGGTCCTGCTGCCTTGTAAATGGCCTGGAGATTTGGGTTCTCTAAGACATTTGGAGGGGAAATTCCCAGAAGCCTCAGTCAGCTGAGGCCATTCTGGCTGCAGGAGCAGCAAAATCCTCAGCTTGGTGAGCAAAAGGCCACTCTTGGGGACCAGGATCAAAGGGTTGGGCAGCAAAAACTAGGGACTGGGAGCAAATCCCAGTGTTTCACCCACATGGGATACAGTCGCTTGAATGTCTGGAGAGGCAAAGGAGCTGAAAGGCAGCACCTGTGATTTTTTGGCTCATTTTTAATGTGCTGGGGCGGCTAAAGCCTTTTCCCTCTTGATCTTGCAGGAGGCTCTGGAGATGCTGCTCTCAGAGGGGCCTGCAACACCTCAAGGCCATCCCATGGCTGATTATCATTACGCAGGTAAGCAAAGCAGAGCTTCTTGCGTCCCTGACAGATGCTGCCGGCCCCTTCATTGTTGTGGCAAGCGTTTCTGCTTCAAGAAATTGTGCTTAACACCAGCACAAGGTCTTGTCTCCTCTGTGGGTGGGCAAAGCACCAGCATCTAGTCCTTCAGCTCTACTTGTTTTCCAATCCTTCTCCCCGGGCAATGCCTGCTCTTGTCTTCACGCCCTTCTGAGGGAGCAGACACGTACACCCACGTGAATGACGGCCTGCGACCGTTTTCTTTCGGCAGCCAGAGGAATCTACTTGGTGTGGATCAAGGGATCTGTTTACTAGCCGCTGCTTTTTATTGCCAGGCTCTGATAGATGGACACCTGAGGAGAAGGAGTCCTTCCAAAAGGCTTTCCACACCTACGGCAAGGATTTTCATCTCATCCAGAAGCAGGTAAAGCCACGGGACATTCTTTACCCGAGCAGATCAGCAGCAGGAAAGCTTGCTTATTTCTGGGAACAAGCACTGGGCTTCAGTCTCTCTCTTCTCAAGGAGCAAGTATCTTCAAGTAGTAACAAAAGGGGACATCAAAAGCCTGTGTCAAAAGGATGATCCTGCCTCTCCAGCCCTTTTCTCCAAGCTCTTTTGGAAGATGAAGCTTTATTCTGTCAGACTTGTGGCACAGGTCTGCTGCTGCTTCCACAAGACGCTGTGCTGGCATAACTGGAGTGAAGCGGGGAAAGAAGAACTGTGCTAGGTGGATTTGTTGTTGATCTGTGCATTGCGTGTATTAGCACCTAGCATCATACAGGGTTTAAGACATTGCATGATGCCTCTCTTTCTCCATGTTGATTTCATTTTACACCCTACTCCATTTACTTCATGCTTTTACTTCCTAGTTCACTCCATAGTCTACTTTTTCCCCAGTGCGCCCGACACCATTTGCGATTCCTTCTTTTTCTCTTCACAACAGATCCAGACTAAGACCGTGGCCCAGTGTGTGGAGTACTACTACTCCTGGAAAAAGGAGCATAAACTTGCCAGCACTCTTGCTCAGGTGAGGGGCAAGAAAATGGAGAGGTGCCAGGAAGGTCGAGAAACTGGGAGAAGGGGAGAAAAGCTGCTGGCGAGCCATGCCAGATGCCCCTTTGCCAGGATCACATCGTCCCATGTGCTGGGAAAGGCACAGCAGATGCTGCCCGGGCCTTCCTTGTGCTGCTGCCCTGAAGTATGCAATTCTGGAGCCTAACTTTGACCCAAGAAAGCAGCACCGCCACCAAAATGGGCTTTGACTCTCTACAGATGGGCTTCTCAAGGGCTGGCACCCTCGCTGACTCCAATCAGACCCCAAATTCCCCACTGCTTGCTGACATCAGCAGTCCAGGCTGCCTTTGTGGATATGCTGCAGATTTTCAGGGAGTTTTTCTAGCATGCCAGCATAGTCCCCAAGAAGGAGCTGCTGGTGCTGTGGCTCCCCTAAATCTTTCCTTAGCGGCAAAGAGCAATTTGCTTCCCATCATGTGAGAGAGAGAGAGAGAGAGAGAGAGAGACAGGGAGGGAGATTATTTTGGGGACTAGAAAATGGCTAAGCATGTGTCTACCCTAATTGGACTGAATTGAAATGCCATTGCCTAGACATTTGTGGAGGAAAAGCAGAGAGAAATAGATGTTAGGCAGAAAGGTAGAAATAAGAAATGTAGAGCTCTAAATAGCCAGGTCTTTCTCCCACCCCTTTGGCCTGTAGAAAAGAGGAGTATTTTCCTCCAAGCTCTGTGTTGGCAGCCCGCCGCAGCCCATTGGCAAAGGCAGCCGTTTTCTCAGCTCTTGAGGCTTTGGAAGGATTTGCTTAGGCCGATAGATTTTTGTGCTGGATGCTCTGATTTCCAGCTTTGTGAGAGGAAGGAAGCATTGATAAGGACTCTTTGATTTCCAGAGCGTGGGCAAAGCAAAGAGGAGCAAAAGCCCTCCCAGAAAGGAGAACGGGGAGCCAGGGAAGAGAAGCCGCAAGAGGGCTCGCAGCGCCCAGTGTCCCTGCTGCCAACCGCGCCAGCCGCCCCCTTCGGCGGGAGGCCCCTTTCCCTGCGGGCAGTGCAAACGGTGCGCAAGTTCCTCCTCTTTCTGCTCAAAGCTGCGCCTTTGGACTAAAAGGGGCTGACCCTTTTCAAAGGCACCGCAGGGGAAGCTGGGGGCACTTGCAGCATCGCCCCCGGCAGCCGTGCTCAAGCTTAACACCCACCTCAAACCCAAAGAGCTTAGGTAAAACCCAGCCTTCACAATGAAACCTTGCCGTGCCCCAACAAGACACAGTTGATACAAGTAGGAATAGATCCATCAAAGCTTGGTTTGATGCTGCTGATCAAATTCAAAAGAGGATGCAGCAAAAGGAGGAAGACATTTCAAGGCATTGAAAGTAGAACCATCAGACTCATGGTGCTGATCCATTGACAAATGTGCCACTGCCCGAAAAGACAGAAATTCATACTCAAACGGAGATCTTGGCACTTGGTTTCATGGTGTGTACTAGCGTGAGCAATGGATGGTTTGCTTCCTATCTTGCAGGGTGTTTGAAAGCATGAAGGAAAGGAACAAACACAGCAGAAGACATCGGCCTCGGAAGACAGCAGAGCCTCTCCCCAAGAAGAAAAGACCAAATTAGACAACCCTGCAGGTTGTCCAGGGCTAGCAAGAGTTAGGCAGATTAGTTAGATAGGAATACAACTGTTAGATATTAGTTAGATAGGAATAGGACTGTTTTTTAAGCTTTTTGGGTTGTTTAATCTTCTACTTCGTTAGTTTACATGATAGTAACCTCCTCAATTTAGTAGTTAAGGTACATTAGTATTATTCAGGACTCATTAGTATTATTAGATTTATCAGTAAATGTCAGAGGTTGGGTGTTTTGTATGCTCTGCCATATGCTCTTTGTCATTTTGCCTTTGTTGAGACCTAATCTGTCTTTATCATTAAACCAATGTTTGTTCCATTTTGTCTGTTTGTCTGTATGAAAGCACTCCAGCAATGTTTGTTCCATTTGCCTGGTGTTGCAAAGACGGCACTTGCCCTGAGAGAAGAAGCTGGGCAGGCGCCACCTCCCCCAGGCCCAGCCCCTTGCTAAGCTGGCAGGACTTCCTGACGTGTGTCTCCTTTACTGCCAGTGAAATACCGCTGGGGCTTCAGCCTTTGATTCCTCAACATCTCAGCTGGGAGTGGAAAGGGAGGCTTTGTTTAATTCACTGAATTGCATCTAGATGAGTGGTCTGGTCTCACCATATTTTCTGGCATAAAAGCAGCGGGTTGAGTCCTTTTTGGAGCCCAGACAGAAAAATTTCTTTCATTTTGGGGGACTGATGGAGCTGACCAGCTTGGAGGACGTTTCTAAGCCCTCCAATTCTATCCAATTCCTATCGGCATGCACCACAAAGGCATGGCTAGTTCAGTTGCAGTTTCTCCTGAAAGGACCAGTGTCCCGCTCTGGGCCTCCAGCAATCTCCTTAGCTAAAGCCGAGCGGGTGTGATCATTATCCTCTGACTTGTCACAGCTGGGGCACTTGCGCCAAAGAAGAATCCAAGTCACTCTTTTATGGAGGCCAGCAAATGGCCGTGCCTAGCAAGGCTTTGGTGGCAGGGGCTGTGGAGGGTGGATGGAGAGGGGGCGAGGGAGGGGGCAATTGGCAGGCTGCTTCTGGGAAGCCGAGCAAGCTTGCCCTTGTCTGATGGAGCCGGTGCAGGTGGGCTTTGGAGGCTACAAAGTATCTGCCTTGCAGTGGGACTTGTTCCAGCTGCCCCCTCAGTTTGCTGGCCAGTGGGTAACATGCAGGCTGGGAAGGAAGCAAGATTGGGACTGAAGCAAGATTTGCTTTTCCTTAAGGACAGGCAGGAAAGCAGCAAAGCTGCCTGGCTTTTTCTCATATCTGGGATCTAGGCGTTAAAAGCAATGTGAAGGCCAGCAGTGTGGAAAGGCAATTCTGTAAGTGTTGCTTCCTTAGAGGAATGCCAGAGTCTTTTGGGACAACCACCGAGCTTCTCCAAGGGAGCTGGAAGAGGGATCTAGAAATTCTGCCTGAATGTTTGCTAGAGAAATGCCCGTGTGCTGTCCCTGTGCGTGTGTGTGTGTGTCCCCATCAGTTGGCCTGAAAAACATCCTGTTTCTCCAAGTTTCAAGGGAGGAGCGATGAGGTGAGAGACCAGCTCAGAGGCCCAAAGGAGGGAAACCATGCAGTGACATTATTGGGCAGCAAAAGGAGAATTGAGAAAAGGGGCAGGATGAATGCCTCCACTTTGAGAGGAAGCTTTGGAGTTGGCTCTGCGCTAGGCAACTTGCAAATTCCAGCTCCTCTCAGAGCTGGAGGAGAGCCAGTGGGAGGAGCCCTTCTGGTTCTCCAGGGCAGGAGATGAGGTCTGGGCCCTTGCACAGAGGCAGGCTCCTGTGCACCTTCAGCTGGAGGAACCTTGCAGAGAAGCACCGGGAAGAGCCAGGGCTGTCCCTGCACTGCTTTTGCCCGTCTCATCAGACGACTGAGGAGAAAAGGCCCAATGGGAAGCTTCTCAGAGCAAACTTGCAGCAGAAGAAGTACAAGGGGCAGAGGCGGCCCATGCCCCTTTCTGTCCCATGGCTCCCCCAGGGGTTCTAGATGGAATGTTGGGCTGTGCCCATAGCAACTGTCGTTGTCTCCTGCTCCTGCGGCCCTTGCTGGAACACTGGTGGAGCAGCGCTGGAGCAGCAGCTGCAGGATCAGCTCCTGGGCTGTCCCTGACCAGCCGCCTTCTGCACTCAGCGCCAGACCCGGCCTCTGCACCGACATCCTGGTCTCCTCGTCTGCCTCCGGGCATCCCCAGAGCACTTGGGAACCCTCCAAGGTAAGAAAATCCCCGTTTGCCCTCAAAGCACTAGCACAAGGGCAGGAGGCTCCAGCTGCCTCTCCCACCAAGCACGACACACAGGCTGCGTGCTCACTTTCCCCAGACGAGCTTCCACGTGAAAGCAGGGTGCAGCTTCTGAAGGAATTGTGTTGCCTCCAGGGGAAACACAGACCTTTCCATAGAGGACCTAGAGAGGTGTCCCAGTGCAGTTGCAGATCCTCGTCCACGCATCACCTGATTAAACGTTCTTGGCACCCATTTCAGTCCTCAAACTATCTTGTGCTGACCCCAAAACAAATTGTTCCTGGCTGAGCAGGTCAGGGCTTCAGTGTCAACAAATCCCCTTATGCCCTGACTCTGCTCACACCCGCTCCAAAGCTTCAAACACCACAATGATGGCACTTCTCCTCTGGCATCCCTGTCGTTCAGGGCATGGAAGCATTTGACTGGGCTTCTCTGCAAACACAGGCTTTCAACTTCAAAAACCATCTGGGATCAGCAATTCTTATCTACTTACGTATTTACATCACCTATAGATCCATTCTATTTTAATATCTTTAGAGATTCTTTTTTCAGTGCACCTAGGGCTGGTTCTACCTCATGCTCAGGGGCGGCCGTCAAATGCCATCTCCTCAAGAGCACAATCACAGTAGCACAGAATTTTCTGCCTTGGAAGGGATTCTGAAAGATCACTGAGCCCAACTGCAGGGCCTGCCCGGGGCAGCCTCAACAATCACAGCCTGTGCCCAAGAGCAGTGTCCAAACACTTTTGGAGCTCAGTCAGCCTTGGTGCTGTGCCCCCTTCCCTGGGGAGGCTGTTGCAGTGCCCAAGCAGCCTGTGGCTGAAGAAGCTTTTCCTTCGATCCAACCTAAGCCTGCACTGGCACATCTCCCCTGCCATTCTCTTGGCTCTTCTCCGTGGCCCCGGGAGTGAAGAGAGTAGTGCATGGCCTTCTGCTTGCCCTCCTGAGGAAGCTGCTGACTGCTGGAGGGTCCTGCCTAGGACATTCCATGTCAAAAAGGCAGCAATGACAGCAAAGAGAAAGGAGCTGGGACACGGGAGCTCGGGCTTTGCAATGATGAGGATGAGAAGGAAGGCTACTGACACATCCTTGGCAGAAGGATTTTGAACTGGAGCATTGCTTTGATCTCTTTCAGGTGGAAAGGAGAGGCACAATGAAAAGGAAAGCAAGAGCCCAGATTCAGCCGTGAGTTTTGGCCTAGGGTTAAAGGACAGCAAACTGGAGGAATGGCGAGGAGGAGAACTGCTCTTTCACAGTCAGGCTGGGATTGGTTCAAGCCTGTGGGTGCACAGCAAGGCTCTCTTGACCACTTGCCTTTCTCACCTCCACCTCCTTCTTCCTTTAGACACATCAATGTTGGCAGCGACTTTCAGGCTGAGCTCCCAGAGCTGCAGAACAGAGCAGCAAGTGAGGATGAAGAGCCTGCAACCCTGGTCTGGAAGCCCTGGGGAGAGGATGACTCTGACATGGAAAAACCTGACAGAGGTAGCTTTGCTTCAAGCTTTGCTTCCAGCCCTGAGCTACTTGGGTCTTGAAAAGGCTCCTTATGCCTAAAAAGGCAGCGTTTTGCAGGCTCTGCTTCTCTCCTTGTCTCGCCCATCTTCCCATGTAGAAGTGTTAGAGGCAAGGAGAAAGAGCAAGCACCTTGCTCTCCAAACTGGTCAGGGCCGTTTGCCACTGGAAGAGGGGAGATTGGCCCCCACTTCTTCTTACAGAAGCTGCTTTGGAGGGAGAGCCAGCACTGCGTGGGCCCTTGCTTCAGCTGGCTCTGTCTTTGCTCTCCTTTTCATGCTCTCTCTCCAAGCTGCTGTCTTTAGCTGCCGGCCTTTCCTTCTGCCTTGCATGGCAACCTTTGCCCTTTGCTGGCCTCCAGGCTGACTTTCGGTGGGTTTTTTCTTGTGCTTGCAGTAAGAGAACTGTTGGACATGGCCAGCTCCCGTGGCATTCCCGGGGCAGCAGCTAACCTGGAGCGCGCCCTGCACTGCCTGCACCAGGCACGCGGCAGCGTTCCGGTAAGAAGCGGCTGTTTGGGCGCAGAGGAGAGGGCACAGGGAATGCAGAAGGCCTGGGCACTGGGACAGCCTTTCCTGGCTGCTCTTGGAAGAAGGGTCTTAACAGGGAGCAGAGCACTTGCTGCCTGCTGGGTCTCCTCCAGCTGCGTCAGGGCTGAGCCCAAAGGGCTCCAGCAGGGAGAATCTCCCTCCTGGAGGCGGCGGCGGCGGAAGGTCCTGCTGCCTTGTAAATGGCCTGGAGATTTGGGTTCTCTAAGACATTTGGAGGGGAAATTCCCAGAAGCCTCAGTCGGCTGAGGCCATTCTGGCTGCAGGAGCAGCAAAATCCTCAGCTTGGTGAGCAAAAGGCCACTCTTGGGGACCAGGATCAAAGGGTTGGGCAGCAAAAACTAGGGACTGGGAGCAAATCCCAGTGTTTCACCCACATGGGATACAGTCGCTTGAATGTCTGGAGAGGCAAAGGAGCTGAAAGGCAGCACCTGTGATTTTTTGGCTCATTTTTAATGTGCTGGGGCGGCTAAAGCCTTTTCCCTCTTGATCTTGCAGGAGGCTCTGGAGATGCTGCTCTCAGAGGGGCCTGCAACACCTCAAGGCCATCCCATGGCTGATTATCATTACGCAGGTAAGCAAAGCAGAGCTTCTTGCGTCCCTGACAGATGCTGCCGTCCCCTTCATTGTTGTGGCAAGCGTTTCTGCTTCAAGAAATTGTGCTTAACACCAGCACAAGGTCTTGTCTCCTCTGTGGGTGGGCAAAGCACCAGCATCTAGTCCTTCAGCTCTACTTGTTTTCCAATCCTTCTCCCCGGGCAATGCCTGCTCTTGTCTTCACGCCCTTCTGAGGGAGCAGACACGTACACCCACGTGAATGACGGCCTGCGACCGTTTTCTTTCGGCAGCCAGAGGAATCTACTTGGTGTGGATCAAGGGATCTGTTTACTAGCCGCTGCTTTTTATTGCCAGGCTCTGATAGATGGACACCTGAGGAGAAGGAGTCCTTCCAAAAGGCTTTCCACACCTACGGCAAGGATTTTCATCTCATCCAGAAGCAGGTAAAGCCACGGGACATTCTTTACCCGAGCAGATCAGCAGCAGGAAAGCTTGCTTATTTCTGGGAACAAGCACTGGGCTTCAGTCTCTCTCTTCTCAAGGAGCAAGTATCTTCAAGTAGTAACAAAAGGGGACATCAAAAGCCTGTGTCAAAAGGATGATCCTGCCTCTCCAGCCCTTTTCTCCAAGCTCTTTTGGAAGATGAAGCTTTATTCTGTCAGACTTGTGGCACAGGTCTGCTGCTGCTTCCACAAGACGCTGTGCTGGCATAACTGGAGTGAAGCGGGGAAAGAAGAACTGTGCTAGGTGGATTTGTTGTTGATCTGTGCATTGCGTGTATTAGCACCTAGCATCATACAGGGTTTAAGACATTGCATGATGCCTCTCTTTCTCCATGTTGATTTCATTTTACACCCTACTCCATTTCATTCATGCTTTTACTTCCTAGTTCACTCCATAGTCTACTTTTTCCCCAGTGCGCCCGACACCATTTGCGATTCCTTCTTTTTCTCTTCACAACAGATCCAGACTAAGACCGTGGCCCAGTGTGTGGAGTACTACTACTCCTGGAAAAAGGAGCATAAACTTGCCAGCACTCTTGCTCAGGTGAGGGGCAAGAAAATGGAGAGGTGCCAGGAAGGTCGAGAAACTGGGAGAAGGGGAGAAAAGCTGCTGGCGAGCCATGCCAGATGCCCCTTTGCCAGGATCACATCGTCCCATGTGCTGGGAAAGGCACAGCAGATGCTGCCCGGGCCTTCCTTGTGCTGCTGCCCTGAAGTATGCAATTCTGGAGCCTAACTTTGACCCAAGAAAGCAGCACCGCCACCAAAATGGGCTTTGACTCTCTACAGATGGGCTTCTCAAGGGCTGGCACCCTCGCTGACTCCAATCAGACCCCAAATTCCCCACTGCTTGCTGACATCAGCAGTCCAGGCTGCCTTTGTGGATATGCTGCAGATTTTCAGGGAGTTTTTCTAGCATGCCAGCATAGTCCCCAAGAAGGAGCTGCTGGTGCTGTGGCTCCCCTAAATCTTTCCTTAGCGGCAAAGAGCAATTTGTTTCCCATCATGTGAGAGAGAGAGAGAGAGAGAGAGAGAGACAGGGAGGGAGATTATTTTGGGGACTAGAAAATGGCTAAGCATGTGTCTACCCTAATTGGACTGAATTGAAATGCCATTGCCTAGACATTTGTGGAGGAAAAGCAGAGAGAAATAGATGTTAGGCAGAAAGGTAGAAATAAGAAATGTAGAGCTCTAAATAGCCAGGTCTTTCTCCCACCCCTTTGGCCTGTAGAAAAGAGGAGTATTTTCCTCCAAGCTCTGTGTTGGCAGCCCGCCGCAGCCCATTGGCAAAGGCAGCCGTTTTCTCAGCTCTTGAGGCTTTGGAAGGATTTGCTTAGGCCGATAGATTTTTGTGCTGGATGCTCTGATTTCCAGCTTTGTGAGAGGAAGGAAGCATTGATAAGGACTCTTTGATTTCCAGAGCGTGGGCAAAGCAAAGAGGAGCAAAAGCCCTCCCAGAAAGGAGAACGGGGAGCCAGGGAAGAGAAGCCGCAAGAGGGCTCGCAGCGCCCAGTGTCCCTGCTGCCAACCGCGCCAGCCGCCCCCTTCGGCGGGAGGCCCCTTTCCCTGCGGGCAGTGCAAACGGTGCGCAAGTTCCTCCTCTTTCTGCTCAAAGCTGCGCCTTTGGACTAAAAGGGGCTGACCCTTTTCAAAGGCACCGCAGGGGAAGCTGGGGGCACTTGCAGCATCGCCCCCGGCAGCCGTGCTCAAGCTTAACACCCACCTCAAACCCAAAGAGCTTAGGTAAAACCCAGCCTTCACAATGAAACCTTGCCGTGCCCCAACAAGACACAGTTGATACAAGTAGGAATAGATCCATCAAAGCTTGGTTTGATGCTGCTGATCAAATTCAAAAGAGGATGCAGCAAAAGGAGGAAGACATTTCAAGGCATTGAAAGTAGAACCATCAGACTCATGGTGCTGATCCATTGACAAATGTGCCACTGCCCGAAAAGACAGAAATTCATACTCAAACGGAGATCTTGGCACTTGGTTTCATGGTGTGTACTAGCGTCAGCAATGGATGGTTTGCTTCCTATCTTGCAGGGTGTTTGAAAGCATGAAGGAAAGGAACAAACACAGCAGAAGACATCGGCCTCGGAAGACAGCAGAGCCTCTCCCCAAGAAGAAAAGACCAAATTAGACAACCCTGCAGGTTGTCCAGGGCTAGCAAGAGTTAGGCAGATTAGTTAGATAGGAATACAACTGTTAGATATTAGTTAGATAGGAATAGGACTGTTTTTTAAGCTTTTTGGGTTGTTTAATCTTCTACTTAGTTAGTTTACATGATAGTAACCTCCTCAATTTAGTAGTTAAGGTACATTAGTATTATTCAGGACTCATTAGTATTATTAGATTTATCAGTAAATGTCAGAGGTTGGGTGTTTTGTATGCTCTGCCATATGCTCTTTGTCATTTTGCCTTTGTTGAGACCTAATCTGTCTTTATCATTAAACCAATGTTTGTTCCATTTTGTCTGTTTGTCTGTATGAAAGCACTCCAGCAATGTTTGTTCCATTTGCCTGGTGTTGCAAAGACGGCACTTGCCCTGAGAGAAGAAGCTGGGCAGGCGCCACCTCCCCCAGGCCCAGCCCCTTGCTAAGCTGGCAGGACTTCCTGACGTGTGTCTCCTTTACTGCCAGTGAAATACCGCTGGGGCTTCAGCCTTTGATTCCTCAACATCTCAGCTGGGAGTGGAAAGGGAGGCTTTGTTTAATTCACTGAATTGCATCTAGATGAGTGGTCTGGTCTCACCATATTTTCTGGCATAAAAGCAGCGGGTTGAGTCCTTTTTGGAGCCCAGACAGAAAAATTTCTTTCATTTTGGGGGACTGATGGAGCTGACCAGCTTGGGGGACGTTTCTAAGCCCTCCAATTCTATCCAATTCCTATCGGCATGCACCACAAAGGCATGGCTAGTTCAGTTGCAGTTTCTCCTGAAAGGACCAGTGTCCCGCTCTGGGCCTCCAGCAATCTCCTTAGCTAAAGCCGAGCGGGTGTGATCATTATCCTCTGACTTGTCACAGCTGGGGCACTTGCGCCAAAGAAGAATCCAAGTCACTCTTTTATGGAGGCCAGCAAATGGCCGTGCCTAGCAAGGCTTTGGTGGCAGGGGCTGTGGAGGGTGGATGGAGAGGGGGCGAGGGAGGGGGCAATTGGCAGGCTGCTTCTGGGAAGCCGAGGCAAGCTTGCCCTTGTCTGATGGAGCCGGTGCAGGTGGGCTTTGGAGGCTACAAAGTATCTGCCTTGCAGTGGGACTTGTTCCAGCTGCCCCCTCAGTTTGCTGGCCAGTGGGTAACATGCAGGCTGGGAAGGAAGCAAGATTGGGACTGAAGCAAGATTTGCTTTTCCTTAAGGACAGGCAGGAAAGCAGCAAAGCTGCCTGGCTTTTTCTCATATCTGGGATCTAGGCGTTAAAAGCAATGTGAAGGCCAGCAGTGTGGAAAGGCAATTCTGTAAGTGTTGCTTCCTTAGAGGAATGCCAGAGTCTTTTGGGACAACCACCGAGCTTCTCCAAGGGAGCTGGAAGAGGGATCTAGAAATTCTGCCTGAATGTTTGCTAGAGAAATGCCCGTGTGCTGTCCCTGTGCGTGTGTGTGTGTGTCCCCATCAGTTGGCCTGAAAAACATCCTGTTTCTCCAAGTTTCAAGGGAGGAGCGATGAGGTGAGAGACCAGCTCAGAGGCCCAAAGGAGGGAAACCATGCAGTGACATTATTGGGCAGCAAAAGGAGAATTGAGAAAGGGGGCAGGATGAATGCCTCCACTTTGAGAGGAAGCTTTGGAGTTGGCTCTGCGCTAGGCAACTTGCAAATTCCAGCTCCTCTCAGAGCTGGAGGAGAGCCAGTGGGAGGAGCCCTTCTGGTTCTCCAGGGCAGGAGATGAGGTCTGGGCCCTTGCACAGAGGCAGGCTCCTGTGCACCTTCAGCTGGAGGAACCTTGCAGAGAAGCACCGGGAAGAGCCAGGGCTGTCCCTGCACTGCTTTTGCCCGTCTCATCAGACGACTGAGGAGAAAAGGCCCAATGGGAAGCTTCTCAGAGCAAACTTGCAGCAGAAGAAGTACAAGGGGCAGAGGCGGCCCATGCCCCTTTCTGTCCCATGGCTCCCCCAGGGGTTCTAGATGGAATGTTGGGCTGTGCCCATAGCAACTGTCGTTGTCTCCTGCTCCTGCGGCCCTTGCTGGAACACTGCTGGAGCAGCGCTGGAGCAGCAGCTGCAGGATCAGCTCCTGGGCTGTCCCTGACCAGCCGCCTTCTGCACTCAGCGCCAGACCCGGCCTCTGCACCGACATCCTGGTCTCCTCGTCTGCCTCCGGGCATCCCCAGAGCACTTGGGAACCCTCCAAGGTAAGAAAATCCCCGTTTGCCCTCAAAGCACTAGCACAAGGGCAGGAGGCTCCAGCTGCCTCTCCCACCAAGCACGACACACAGGCTGCGTGCTCACTTTCCCCAGACGAGCTTCCACGTGAAAGCAGGGTGCAGCTTCTGAAGGAATTGTGTTGCCTCCAGGGGAAACACAGACCTTTCCATAGAGGACCTAGAGAGGTGTCCCAGTGCAGTTGCAGATCCTCGTCCACGCATCACCTGATTAAACGTTCTTGGCACCCATTTCAGTCCTCAAACTATCTTGTGCTGACCCCAAAACAAATTGTTCCTGGCTGAGCAGGTCAGGGCTTCAGTGTCAACAAATCCCCTTATGCCCTGACTCTGCTCACACCCGCTCCAAAGCTTCAAACACCACAATGATGGCACTTCTCCTCTGGCATCCCTGTCGTTCAGGGCATGGAAGCATTTGACTGGGCTTCTCTGCAAACACAGGCTTTCAACTTCAAAAACCATCTGGGATCAGCAATTCTTATCTACTTACGTATTTACATCGCCTATAGATCCCTTCTATTTTAATATCTTTAGAGATTCTTTTTTCAGTGCACGTAGGGCTGGTTCTACCTCATGCTCAGGGGCGGCCGTCAAATGCCATCTCCTCAAGAGCACAATCACAGTAGCACAGAATTTTCTGCCTTGGAAGGGATTCTGAAAGATCACTGAGGCCAACTGCAGGGCCTGCCCGGGGCAGCCTCAACAATCACAGCCTGTGCCCAAGAGCAGTGTCCAAACACTTTTGGAGCTCAGTCAGCCTTGGTGCTGTGCCCCCTTCCCTGGGGAGGCTGTTGCAGTGCCCAAGCAGCCTGTGGCTGAAGAAGCTTTTCCTTCGATCCAACCTAAGCCTGCACTGGCACATCTCCCCTGCCATTCTCTTGGCTCTTCTCCGTGGCCCCGGGAGTGAAGAGAGTAGTGCATGGCCTTCTGCTTGCCCTCCTGAGGAAGCTGCTGACTGCTGGAGGGTCCTGCCTAGGACATTCCATGTCAAAAAGGCAGCAATGACAGCAAAGAGAAAGGAGCTGGGACACGGGAGCTCGGGCTTTGCAATGATGAGGATGAGAAGGAAGGCTACTGACACATCCTTGGCAGAAGGATTTTGAACTGGAGCATTGCTTTGATCTCTTTCAGGTGGAAAGGAGAGGCACAATGAAAAGGAAAGCAAGAGCCCAGATTCAGCCGTGAGTTTTGGCCTAGGGTTAAAGGACAGCAAACTGGAGGAATGGCGAGGAGGAGAACTGCTCTTTCACAGTCAGGCTGGGATTGGTTCAAGCCTGTGGGTGCACAGCAAGGCTCTCTTGACCACTTGCCTTTCTCACCTCCACCTCCTTCTTCCTTTAGACACATCAATGTTGGCAGCGACTTTCAGGCTGAGCTCCCAGAGCTGCAGAACAGAGCAGCAAGTGAGGATGAAGAGCCTGCAACCCTGGTCTGGAAGCCCTGGGGAGAGGATGACTCTGACATGGAAAAACCTGACAGAGGTAGCTTTGCTTCAAGCTTTGCTTCCAGCCCTGAGCTACTTGGGTCTTGAAAAGGCTCCTTATGCCTAAAAAGGCAGCCTTTTGCAGGCTCTGCTTCTCTCCTTGTCTCGCCCATCTTCCCATGTAGAAGTGTTAGAGGCAAGGAGAAAGAGCAAGCACCTTGCTCTCCAAACTGGTCAGGGCCGTTTGCCACTGGAAGAGGGGAGATTGGCCCCCACTTCTTCTTACAGAAGCTGCTTTGGAGGGAGAGCCAGCACTGCGTGGGCCCTTGCTTCAGCTGGCTCTGTCTTTGCTCTCCTTTTCATGCTCTCTCTCCAAGCTGCTGTCTTTAGCTGCCGGCCTTTCCTTCTGCCTTGCATGGCAACCTTTGCCCTTTGCTGGCCTCCAGGCTGACTTTCGGTGGGTTTTTTCTTGTGCTTGCAGTAAGAGAACTGTTGGACATGGCCAGCTCCCGTGGCATTCCCGGGGCAGCAGCTAACCTGGAGCGCGCCCTGCACTGCCTGCACCAGGCACGCGGCAGCGTTCCGGTAAGAAGCGGCTGTTTGGGCGCAGAGGAGAGGGCACAGGGAATGCAGAAGGCCTGGGCACTGGGACAGCCTTTCCTGGCTGCTCTTGGAAGAAGGGTCTTAACAGGGAGCAGAGCACTTGCTGCCTGCTGGGTCTCCTCCAGCTGCGTCAGGGCTGAGCCCAAAGGGCTCCAGCAGGGAGAATCTCCCTCCTGGAGGCGGCGGCGGCGGAAGGTCCTGCTGCCTTGTAAATGGCCTGGAGATTTGGGTTCTCTAAGACATTTGGAGGGGAAATTCCCAGAAGCCTCAGTCAGCTGAGGCCATTCTGGCTGCAGGAGCAGCAAAATCCTCAGCTTGGTGAGCAAAAGGCCACTCTTGGGGACCAGGATCAAAGGGTTGGGCAGCAAAAACTAGGGACTGGGAGCAAATCCCAGTGTTTCACCCACATGGGATACAGTCGCTTGAATGTCTGGAGAGGCAAAGGAGCTGAAAGGCAGCACCTGTGATTTTTTGGCTCATTTTTAATGTGCTGGGGCGGCTAAAGCCTTTTCCCTCTTGATCTTGCAGGAGGCTCTGGAGATGCTGCTCTCAGAGGGGCCTGCAACACCTCAAGGCCATCCCATGGCTGATTATCATTACGCAGGTAAGCAAAGCAGAGCTTCTTGCGTCCCTGACAGATGCTGCCGGCCCCTTCATTGTTGTGGCAAGCGTTTCTGCTTCAAGAAATTGTGCTTAACACCAGCACAAGGTCTTGTCTCCTCTGTGGGTGGGCAAAGCACCAGCATCTAGTCCTTCAGCTCTACTTGTTTTCCAATCCTTCTCCCCGGGCAATGCCTGCTCTTGTCTTCACGCCCTTCTGAGGGAGCAGACACGTACACCCACGTGAATGACGGCCTGCGACCGTTTTCTTTCGGCAGCCAGAGGAATCTACTTGGTGTGGATCAAGGGATCTGTTTACTAGCCGCTGCTTTTTATTGCCAGGCTCTGATAGATGGACACCTGAGGAGAAGGAGTCCTTCCAAAAGGCTTTCCACACCTACGGCAAGGATTTTCATCTCATCCAGAAGCAGGTAAAGCCACGGGACATTCTTTACCCGAGCAGATCAGCAGCAGGAAAGCTTGCTTATTTCTGGGAACAAGCACTGGGCTTCAGTCTCTCTCTTCTCAAGGAGCAAGTATCTTCAAGTAGTAACAAAAGGGGACATCAAAAGCCTGTGTCAAAAGGATGATCCTGCCTCTCCAGCCCTTTTCTCCAAGCTCTTTTGGAAGATGAAGCTTTATTCTGTCAGACTTGTGGCACAGGTCTGCTGCTGCTTCCACAAGACGCTGTGCTGGCATAACTGGAGTGAAGCGGGGAAAGAAGAACTGTGCTAGGTGGATTTGTTGTTGATCTGTGCATTGCGTGTATTAGCACCTAGCATCATACAGGGTTTAAGACATTGCATGATGCCTCTCTTTCTCCATGTTGATTTCATTTTACACCCTACTCCATTTCATTCATGCTTTTACTTCCTAGTTCACTCCATAGTCTACTTTTTCCCCAGTGCGCCCGACACCATTTGCGATTCCTTCTTTTTCTCTTCACAACAGATCCAGACTAAGACCGTGGCCCAGTGTGTGGAGTACTACTACTCCTGGAAAAAGGAGCATAAACTTGCCAGCACTCTTGCTCAGGTGAGGGGCAAGAAAATGGAGAGGTGCCAGGAAGGTCGAGAAACTGGGAGAAGGGGAGAAAAGCTGCTGGCGAGCCATGCCAGATGCCCCTTTGCCAGGATCACATCGTCCCATGTGCTGGGAAAGGCACAGCAGATGCTGCCCGGGCCTTCCTTGTGCTGCTGCCCTGAAGTATGCAATTCTGGAGCCTAACTTTGACCCAAGAAAGCAGCACCGCCACCAAAATGGGCTTTGACTCTCTACAGATGGGCTTCTCAAGGGCTGGCACCCTCGCTGACTCCAATCAGACCCCAAATTCCCCACTGCTTGCTGACATCAGCAGTCCAGGCTGCCTTTGTGGATATGCTGCAGATTTTCAGGGAGTTTTTCTAGCATGCCAGCATAGTCCCCAAGAAGGAGCTGCTGGTGCTGTGGCTCCCCTAAATCTTTCCTTAGCGGCAAAGAGCAATTTGTTTCCCATCATGTGAGAGAGAGAGAGAGAGAGAGAGAGAGACAGGGAGGGAGATTATTTTGGGGACTAGAAAATGGCTAAGCATGTGTCTACCCTAATTGGACTGAATTGAAATGCCATTGCCTAGACATTTGTGGAGGAAAAGCAGAGAGAAATAGATGTTAGGCAGAAAGGTAGAAATAAGAAATGTAGAGCTCTAAATAGCCAGGTCTTTCTCCCACCCCTTTGGCCTGTAGAAAAGAGGAGTATTTTCCTCCAAGCTCTGTGTTGGCAGCCCGCCGCAGCCCATTGGCAAAGGCAGCCGTTTTCTCAGCTCTTGAGGCTTTGGAAGGATTTGCTTAGGCCGATAGATTTTTGTGCTGGATGCTCTGATTTCCAGCTTTGTGAGAGGAAGGAAGCATTGATAAGGACTCTTTGATTTCCAGAGCGTGGGCAAAGCAAAGAGGAGCAAAAGCCCTCCCAGAAAGGAGAACGGGGAGCCAGGGAAGAGAAGCCGCAAGAGGGCTCGCAGCGCCCAGTGTCCCTGCTGCCAACCGCGCCAGCCGCCCCCTTCGGCGGGAGGCCCCTTTCCCTGCGGGCAGTGCAAACGGTGCGCAAGTTCCTCCTCTTTCTGCTCAAAGCTGCGCCTTTGGACTAAAAGGGGCTGACCCTTTTCAAAGGCACCGCAGGGGAAGCTGGGGGCACTTGCAGCATCGCCCCCGGCAGCCGTGCTCAAGCTTAACACCCACCTCAAACCCAAAGAGCTTAGGTAAAACCCAGCCTTCACAATGAAACCTTGCCGTGCCCCAACAAGACCCAGTTGATACAAGTAGGAATAGATCCATCAAAGCTTGGTTTGATGCTGCTGATCAAATTCAAAAGAGGATGCAGCAAAAGGAGGAAGACATTTCAAGGCATTGAAAGTAGAACCATCAGACTCATGGTGCTGATCCATTGACAAATGTGCCACTGCCCGAAAAGACAGAAATTCATACTCAAACGGAGATCTTGGCACTTGGTTTCATGGTGTGTACTAGCGTCAGCAATGGATGGTTTGCTTCCTATCTTGCAGGGTGTTTGAAAGCATGAAGGAAAGGAACAAACACAGCAGAAGACATCGGCCTCGGAAGACAGCAGAGCCTCTCCCCAAGAAGAAAAGACCAAATTAGACAACCCTGCAGGTTGTCCAGGGCTAGCAAGAGTTAGGCAGATTAGTTAGATAGGAATACAACTGTTAGATATTAGTTAGATAGGAATAGGACTGTTTTTTAAGCTTTTTGGGTTGTTTAATCTTCTACTTCGTTAGTTTACATGATAGTAACCTCCTCAATTTAGTAGTTAAGGTACATTAGTATTATTCAGGACTCATTAGTATTATTAGATTTATCAGTAAATGTCAGAGGTTGGGTGTTTTGTATGCTCTGCCATATGCTCTTTGTCATTTTGCCTTTGTTGAGACCTAATCTGTCTTTATCATTAAACCAATGTTTGTTCCATTTTGTCTGTTTGTCTGTATGAAAGCACTCCAGCAATGTTTGTTCCATTTGCCTGGTGTTGCAAAGACGGCACTTGCCCTGAGAGAAGAAGCTGGGCAGGCGCCACCTCCCCCAGGCCCAGCCCCTTGCTAAGCTGGCAGGACTTCCTGACGTGTGTCTCCTTTACTGCCAGTGAAATACCGCTGGGGCTTCAGCCTTTGATTCCTCAACATCTCAGCTGGGAGTGGAAAGGGAGGCTTTGTTTAATTCACTGAATTGCATCTAGATGAGTGGTCTGGTCTCACCATATTTTCTGGCATAAAAGCAGCGGGTTGAGTCCTTTTTGGAGCCCAGACAGAAAAATTTCTTTCATTTTGGGGGACTGATGGAGCTGACCAGCTTGGGGGACGTTTCTAAGCCCTCCAATTCTATCCAATTCCTATCGGCATGCACCACAAAGGCATGGCTAGTTCAGTTGCAGTTTCTCCTGAAAGGACCAGTGTCCCGCTCTGGGCCTCCAGCAATCTCCTTAGCTAAAGCCGAGCGGGTGTGATCATTATCCTCTGACTTGTCACAGCTGGGGCACTTGCGCCAAAGAAGAATCCAAGTCACTCTTTTATGGAGGCCAGCAAATGGCCCTGCCTAGCAAGGCTTTGGTGGCAGGGGCTGTGGAGGGTGGATGGAGAGGGGGCGAGGGAGGGGGCAATTGGCAGGCTGCTTCTGGGAAGCCGAGGCAAGCTTGCCCTTGTCTGATGGAGCCGGTGCAGGTGGGCTTTGGAGGCTACAAAGTATCTGCCTTGCAGTGGGACTTGTTCCAGCTGCCCCCTCAGTTTGCTGGCCAGTGGGTAACATGCAGGCTGGGAAGGAAGCAAGATTGGGACTGAAGCAAGATTTGCTTTTCCTTAAGGACAGGCAGGAAAGCAGCAAAGCTGCCTGGCTTTTTCTCATATGTGGGATCTAGGCGTTAAAAGCAATGTGAAGGCCAGCAGTGTGGAAAGGCAATTCTGTAAGTGTTGCTTCCTTAGAGGAATGCCAGAGTCTTTTGGGACAACCACCGAGCTTCTCCAAGGGAGCTGGAAGAGGGATCTAGAAATTCTGCCTGAATGTTTGCTAGAGAAATGCCCGTGTGCTGTCCCTGTGCGTGTGTGTGTGTGTCCCCATCAGTTGGCCTGAAAAACATCCTGTTTCTCCAAGTTTCAAGGGAGGAGCGATGAGGTGAGAGACCAGCTCAGAGGCCCAAAGGAGGGAAACCATGCAGTGACATTATTGGGCAGCAAAAGGAGAATTGAGAAAGGGGGCAGGATGAATGCCTCCACTTTGAGAGGAAGCTTTGGAGTTGGCTCTGCGCTAGGCAACTTGCAAATTCCAGCTCCTCTCAGAGCTGGAGGAGAGCCAGTGGGAGGAGCCCTTCTGGTTCTCCAGGGCAGGAGATGAGGTCTGGGCCCTTGCACAGAGGCAGGCTCCTGTGCACCTTCAGCTGGAGGAACCTTGCAGAGAAGCACCGGGAAGAGCCAGGGCTGTCCCTGCACTGCTTTTGCCCGTCTCATCAGACGACTGAGGAGAAAAGGCCCAATGGGAAGCTTCTCAGAGCAAACTTGCAGCAGAAGAAGTACAAGGGGCAGAGGCGGCCCATGCCCCTTTCTGTCCCATGGCTCCCCCAGGGGTTCTAGATGGAATGTTGGGCTGTGCCCATAGCAACTGTCGTTGTCTCCTGCTCCTGCGGCCCTTGCTGGAACACTGGTGGAGCAACGCTGGAGCAGCAGCTGCAGGATCAGCTCCTGGGCTGTCCCTGACCAGCCGCCTTCTGCACTCAGCGCCAGACCCGGCCTCTGCACCGACATCCTGGTCTCCTCGTCTGCCTCCGGGCATCCCCAGAGCACTTGGGAACCCTCCAAGGTAAGAAAATCCCCGTTTGCCCTCAAAGCACTAGCACAAGGGCAGGAGGCTCCAGCTGCCTCTCCCACCAAGCACGACACACAGGCTGCGTGCTCACTTTCCCCAGACGAGCTTCCACGTGAAAGCAGGGTGCAGCTTCTGAAGGAATTGTGTTGCCTCCAGGGGAAACACAGACCTTTCCATAGAGGACCTAGAGAGGTGTCCCAGTGCAGTTGCAGATCCTCGTCCACGCATCACCTGATTAAACGTTCTTGGCACCCATTTCAGTCCTCAAACTATCTTGTGCTGACCCCAAAACAAATTGTTCCTGGCTGAGCAGGTCAGGGCTTCAGTGTCAACAAATCCCCTTATGCCCTGACTCTGCTCACACCCGCTCCAAAGCTTCAAACACCACAATGATGGCACTTCTCCTCTGGCATCCCTGTCGTTCAGGGCATGGAAGCATTTGACTGGGCTTCTCTGCAAACACAGGCTTTCAACTTCAAAAACCATCTGGGATCAGCAATTCTTATCTACTTACGTATTTACATCGCCTATAGATCCCTTCTATTTTAATATCTTTAGAGATTCTTTTTTCAGTGCACGTAGGGCTGGTTCTACCTCATGCTCAGGGGCGGCCGTCAAATGCCATCTCCTCAAGAGCACAATCACAGTAGCACAGAATTTTCTGCCTTGGAAGGGATTCTGAAAGATCACTGAGCCCAACTGCAGGGCCTGCCCGGGGCAGCCTCAACAATCACAGCCTGTGCCCAAGAGCAGTGTCCAAACACTTTTGGAGCTCAGTCAGCCTTGGTGCTGTGCCCCCTTCCCTGGGGAGGCTGTTGCAGTGCCCAAGCAGCCTCTGGCTGAAGAAGCTTTTCCTTCGATCCAACCTAAGCCTGCACTGGCACATCTCCCCTGCCATTCTCTTGGCTCTTCTCCGTGGCCCCGGGAGTGAAGAGAGTAGTGCATGGCCTTCTGCTTGCCCTCCTGAGGAAGCTGCTGACTGCTGGAGGGTCCTGCCTAGGACATTCCATGTCAAAAAGGCAGCAATGACAGCAAAGAGAAAGGAGCTGGGACACGGGAGCTCGGGCTTTGCAATGATGAGGATGAGAAGGAAGGCTACTGACACATCCTTGGCAGAAGGATTTTGAACTGGAGCATTGCTTTGATCTCTTTCAGGTGGAAAGGAGAGGCACAATGAAAAGGAAAGCAAGAGCCCAGATTCAGCCGTGAGTTTTGGCCTAGGGTTAAAGGACAGCAAACTGGAGGAATGGCGAGGAGGAGAACTGCTCTTTCACAGTCAGGCTGGGATTGGTTCAAGCCTGTGGGTGCACAGCAAGGCTCTCTTGACCACTTGCCTTTCTCACCTCCACCTCCTTCTTCCTTTAGACACATCAATGTTGGCAGCGACTTTCTGGCTGAGCTCCCAGAGCTGCAGAACAGAGCACCAAGTGAGGATGAAGAGCCTGCAAGCCTGGTCTGGAAGCCCTGGGGAGAGGATGACTCTGACATGGAAAAACCTGACAGAGGTAGCTTTGCTTCAAGCTTTGCTTCCAGCCCTGAGCTACTTGGGTCTTGAAAAGGCTCCTTTTGCCTAAAAAGGCAGCGTTTTGCAGGCTCTGCTTCTCTCCTTGTCTCGCCCATCTTCCCATGTAGAAGTGTTAGAGGCAAGGAGAAAGAGCAAGCACCTTGCTCTCCAAACTGGTCAGGGCCGTTTGCCACTGGAAGAGGGGAGATTGGCCCCCACTTCTTCTTACAGAAGCTGCTTTGGAGGGAGAGCCAGCACTGCGTGGGCCCTTGCTTCAGCTGGCTCTGTCTTTGCTCTCCTTTTCATGCTCTCTCTCCAAGCTGCTGTCTTTAGCTGCCGGCCTTTCCTTCTGCCTTGCATGGCAACCTTTGCCCTTTGCTGGCCTCCAGGCTGACTTTCGGTGGGTTTTTTCTTGTGCTTGCAGTAAGAGAACTGTTGGACATGGCCAGCTCCCGTGGCATTCCCGGGGCAGCAGCTAACCTGGAGCGCGCCCTGCACTGCCTGCACCAGGCACGCGGCAGCGTTCCGGTAAGAAGCGGCTGTTTGGGCGCAGAGGAGAGGGCACAGGGAATGCAGAAGGCCTGGGCACTGGGACAGCCTTTCCTGGCTGCTCTTGGAAGAAGGGTCTTAACAGGGAGCAGAGCACTTGCTGCCTGCTGGGTCTCCTCCAGCTGCGTCAGGGCTGAGCCCAAAGGGCTCCAGCAGGGAGAATCTCCCTCCTGGAGGCGGCGGCGGCGGAAGGTCCTGCTGCCTTGTAAATGGCCTGGAGATTTGGGTTCTCTAAGACATTTGGAGGGGAAATTCCCAGAAGCCTCAGTCAGCTGAGGCCATTCTGGCTGCAGGAGCAGCAAAATCCTCAGCTTGGTGAGCAAAAGGCCACTCTTGGGGACCAGGATCAAAGGGTTGGGCAGCAAAAACTAGGGACTGGGAGCAAATCCCAGTGTTTCACCCACATGGGATACAGTCGCTTGAATGTCTGGAGAGGCAAAGGAGCTGAAAGGCAGCACCTGTGATTTTTTGGCTCATTTTTAATGTGCTGGGGCGGCTAAAGCCTTTTCCCTCTTGATCTTGCAGGAGGCTCTGGAGATGCTGCTCTCAGAGGGGCCTGCAACAGCTCAAGGCCATCCCATGGCTGATTATCATTACGCAGGTAAGCAAAGCAGAGCTTCTTGCGTCCCTGACAGATGCTGCCGTCCCCTTCATTGTTGTGGCAAGCGTTTCTGCTTCAAGAAATTGTGCTTAACACCAGCACAAGGTCTTGTCTCCTCTGTGGGTGGGCAAAGCACCAGCATCTAGTCCTTCAGCTCTACTTGTTTTCCAATCCTTCTCCCCGGGCAATGCCTGCTCTTGTCTTCACGCCCTTCTGAGGGAGCAGACACGTACACCCACGTGAATGACGGCCTGCGACCGTTTTCTTTCGGCAGCCAGAGGAATCTACTTGGTGTGGATCAAGGGATCTGTTTACTAGCCGCTGCTTTTTATTGCCAGGCTCTGATAGATGGACACCTGAGGAGAAGGAGTCCTTCCAAAAGGCTTTCCACACCTACGGCAAGGATTTTCATCTCATCCAGAAGCAGGTAAAGCCACGGGACATTCTTTACCCGAGCAGATCAGCAGCAGGAAAGCTTGCTTATTTCTGGGAACAAGCACTGGGCTTCAGTCTCTCTCTTCTCAAGGAGCAAGTATCTTCAAGTAGTAACAAAAGGGGACATCAAAAGCCTGTGTCAAAAGGATGATCCTGCCTCTCCAGCCCTTTTCTCCAAGCTCTTTTGGAAGATGAAGCTTTATTCTGTCAGACTTGTGGCACAGGTCTGCTGCTGCTTCCACAAGACGCTGTGCTGGCATAACTGGAGTGAAGCGGGGAAAGAAGAACTGTGCTAGGTGGATTTGTTGTTGATCTGTGCATTGCGTGTATTAGCACCTAGCATCATACAGGGTTTAAGACATTGCATGATGCCTCTCTTTCTCCATGTTGATTTCATTTTACACCCTACTCCATTTCATTCATGCTTTTACTTCCTAGTTCACTCCATAGTCTACTTTTTCCCCAGTGCGCCCGACACCATTTTCGATTCCTTCTTTTTCTCTTCACAACAGATCCAGACTAAGACCGTGGCCCAGTGTGTGGAGTTCTACTACTCCTGGAAAAAGGAGCATAAACTTGCCAGCACTCTTGCTCAGGTGAGGGGCAAGAAAATGGAGAGGTGCCAGGAAGGTCGAGAAACTGGGAGAAGGGGAGAAAAGCTGCTGGCGAGCCATGCCAGATGCCCCTTTGCCAGGATCACATCGTCCCATGTGCTGGGAAAGGCACAGCAGATGCTGCCCGGGCCTTCCTTGTGCTGCTGCCCTGAAGTATGCAATTCTGGAGCCTAACTTTGACCCAAGAAAGCAGCACCGCCACCAAAATGGGCTTTGACTCTCTACAGATGGGCTTCTCAAGGGCTGGCACCCTCGCTGACTCCAATCAGACCCCAAATTCCCCACTGCTTGCTGACATCAGCAGTCCAGGCTGCCTTTGTGGATATGCTGCAGATTTTCAGGGAGTTTTTCTAGCATGCCAGCATAGTCCCCAAGAAGGAGCTGCTGGTGCTGTGGCTCCCCTAAATCTTTCCTTAGCGGCAAAGAGCAATTTGTTTCCCATCATGTGAGAGAGAGAGAGAGAGAGAGAGAGAGACAGGGAGGGAGATTATTTTGGGGACTAGAAAATGGCTAAGCATGTGTCTACCCTAATTGGACTGAATTGAAATGCCATTGCCTAGACATTTGTGGAGGAAAAGCAGAGAGAAATAGATGTTAGGCAGAAAGGTAGAAATAAGAAATGTAGAGCTCTAAATAGCCAGGTCTTTCTCCCACCCCTTTGGCCTGTAGAAAAGAGGAGTATTTTCCTCCAAGCTCTGTGTTGGCAGCCCGCCGCAGCCCATTGGCAAAGGCAGCCGTTTTCTCAGCTCTTGAGGCTTTGGAAGGATTTGCTTAGGCCGATAGATTTTTGTGCTGGATGCTCTGATTTCCAGCTTTGTGAGAGGAAGGAAGCATTGATAAGGACTCTTTGATTTCCAGAGCGTGGGCAAAGCAAAGAGGAGCAAAAGCCCTCCCAGAAAGGAGAACGGGGAGCCAGGGAAGAGAAGCCGCAAGAGGGCTCGCAGCGCCCAGTGTCCCTGCTGCCAACCGCGCCAGCCGCCCCCTTCGGCGGGAGGCCCCTTTCCCTGCGGGCAGTGCAAACGGTGCGCAAGTTCCTCCTCTTTCTGCTCAAAGCTGCGCCTTTGGACTAAAAGGGGCTGACCCTTTTCAAAGGCACCGCAGGGGAAGCTGGGGGCACTTGCAGCATCGCCCCCGGCAGCCGTGCTCAAGCTTAACACCCACCTCAAACCCAAAGAGCTTAGGTAAAACCCAGCCTTCACAATGAAACCTTGCCGTGCCCCAACAAGACCCAGTTGATACAAGTAGGAATAGATCCATCAAAGCTTGGTTTGATGCTGCTGATCAAATTCAAAAGAGGATGCAGCAAAAGGAGGAAGACATTTCAAGGCATTGAAAGTAGAACCATCAGACTCATGGTGCTGATCCATTGACAAATGTGCCACTGCCCGAAAAGACAGAAATTCATACTCAAACGGAGATCTTGGCACTTGGTTTCATGGTGTGTACTAGCGTCAGCAATGGATGGTTTGCTTCCTATCTTGCAGGGTGTTTGAAAGCATGAAGGAAAGGAACAAACACAGCAGAAGACATCGGCCTCGGAAGACAGCAGAGCCTCTCCCCAAGAAGAAAAGACCAAATTAGACAACCCTGCAGGTTGTCCAGGGCTAGCAAGAGTTAGGCAGATTAGTTAGATAGGAATACAACTGTTAGATATTAGTTAGATAGGAATAGGACTGTTTTTTAAGCTTTTTGGGTTGTTTAATCTTCTACTTCGTTAGTTTACATGATAGTAACCTCCTCAATTTAGTAGTTAAGGTACATTAGTATTATTCAGGACTCATTAGTATTATTAGATTTATCAGTAAATGTCAGAGGTTGGGTGTTTTGTATGCTCTGCCATATGCTCTTTGTCATTTTGCCTTTGTTGAGACCTAATCTGTCTTTATCATTAAACCAATGTTTGTTCCATTTTGTCTGTTTGTCTGTATGAAAGCACTCCAGCAATGTTTGTTCCATTTGCCTGGTGTTGCAAAGACGGCACTTGCCCTGAGAGAAGAAGCTGGGCAGGCGCCACCTCCCCCAGGCCCAGCCCCTTGCTAAGCTGGCAGGACTTCCTGACGTGTGTCTCCTTTACTGCCAGTGAAATACCGCTGGGGCTTCAGCCTTTGATTCCTCAACATCTCAGCTGGGAGTGGAAAGGGAGGCTTTGTTTAATTCACTGAATTGCATCTAGATGAGTGGTCTGGTCTCACCATATTTTCTGGCATAAAAGCAGCGGGTTGAGTCCTTTTTGGAGCCCAGACAGAAAAATTTCTTTCATTTTGGGGGACTGATGGAGCTGACCAGCTTGGGGGACGTTTCTAAGCCCTCCAATTCTATCCAATTCCTATCGGCATGCACCACAAAGGCATGGCTAGTTCAGTTGCAGTTTCTCCTGAAAGGACCAGTGTCCCGCTCTGGGCCTCCAGCAATCTCCTTAGCTAAAGCCGAGCGGGTGTGATCATTATCCTCTGACTTGTCACAGCTGGGGCACTTGCGCCAAAGAAGAATCCAAGTCACTCTTTTATGGAGGCCAGCAAATGGCCCTGCCTAGCAAGGCTTTGGTGGCAGGGGCTGTGGAGGGTGGATGGAGAGGGGGCGAGGGAGGGGGCAATTGGCAGGCTGCTTCTGGGAAGCCGAGGCAAGCTTGCCCTTGTCTGATGGAGCCGGTGCAGGTGGGCTTTGGAGGCTACAAAGTATCTGCCTTGCAGTGGGACTTGTTCCAGCTGCCCCCTCAGTTTGCTGGCCAGTGGGTAACATGCAGGCTGGGAAGGAAGCAAGATTGGGACTGAAGCAAGATTTGCTTTTCCTTAAGGACAGGCAGGAAAGCAGCAAAGCTGCCTGGCTTTTTCTCATATCTGGGATCTAGGCGTTAAAAGCAATGTGAAGGCCAGCAGTGTGGAAAGGCAATTCTGTAAGTGTTGCTTCCTTAGAGGAATGCCAGAGTCTTTTGGGACAACCACCGAGCTTCTCCAAGGGAGCTGGAAGAGGGATCTAGAAATTCTGCCTGAATGTTTGCTAGAGAAATGCCCGTGTGCTGTCCCTGTGCGTGTGTGTGTGTGTCCCCATCAGTTGGCCTGAAAAAGATCCTGTTTCTCCAAGTTTCAAGGGAGGAGCGATGAGGTGAGAGACCAGCTCAGAGGCCCAAAGGAGGGAAACCATGCAGTGACATTATTGGGCAGCAAAAGGAGAATTGAGAAAGGGGGCAGGATGAATGCCTCCACTTTGAGAGGAAGCTTTGGAGTTGGCTCTGCGCTAGGCAACTTGCAAATTCCAGCTCCTCTCAGAGCTGGAGGAGAGCCAGTGGGAGGAGCCCTTCTGGTTCTCCAGGGCAGGAGATGAGGTCTGGGCCCTTGCACAGAGGCAGGCTCCTGTGCACCTTCAGCTGGAGGAACCTTGCAGAGAAGCACCGGGAAGAGCCAGGGCTGTCCCTGCACTGCTTTTGCCCGTCTCATCAGACGACTGAGGAGAAAAGGCCCAATGGGAAGCTTCTCAGAGCAAACTTGCAGCAGAAGAAGTACAAGGGGCAGAGGCGGCCCATGCCCCTTTCTGTCCCATGGCTCCCCCAGGGGTTCTAGATGGAATGTTGGGCTGTGCCCATAGCAACTGTCGTTGTCTCCTGCTCCTGCGGCCCTTGCTGGAACACTGCTGGAGCAACGCTGGAGCAGCAGCTGCAGGATCAGCTCCTGGGCTGTCCCTGACCAGCCGCCTTCTGCACTCAGCGCCAGACCCGGCCTCTGCACCGACATCCTGGTCTCCTCGTCTGCCTCCGGGCATCCCCAGAGCACTTGGGAACCCTCCAAGGTAAGAAAATCCCCGTTTGCCCTCAAAGCACTAGCACAAGGGCAGGAGGCTCCAGCTGCCTCTCCCACCAAGCACGACACACAGGCTGCGTGCTCACTTTCCCCAGACGAGCTTCCACGTGAAAGCAGGGTGCAGCTTCTGAAGGAATTGTGTTGCCTCCAGGGGAAACACAGACCTTTCCATAGAGGACCTAGAGAGGTGTCCCAGTGCAGTTGCAGATCCTCGTCCACGCATCACCTGATTAAACGTTCTTGGCACCCATTTCAGTCCTCAAACTATCTTGTGCTGACCCCAAAACAAATTGTTCCTGGCTGAGCAGGTCAGGGCTTCAGTGTCAACAAATCCCCTTATGCCCTGACTCTGCTCACACCCGCTCCAAAGCTTCAAACACCACAATGATGGCACTTCTCCTCTGGCATCCCTGTCGTTCAGGGCATGGAAGCATTTGACTGGGCTTCTCTGCAAACACAGGCTTTCAACTTCAAAAACCATCTGGGATCAGCAATTCTTATCTACTTACGTATTTACATCGCCTATAGATCCCTTCTATTTTAATATCTTTAGAGATTCTTTTTTCAGTGCACGTAGGGCTGGTTCTACCTCATGCTCAGGGGCGGCCGTCAAATGCCATCTCCTCAAGAGCACAATCACAGTAGCACAGAATTTTCTGCCTTGGAAGGGATTCTGAAAGATCACTGAGCCCAACTGCAGGGCCTGCCCGGGGCAGCCTCAACAATCACAGCCTGTGCCCAAGAGCAGTGTCCAAACACTTTTGGAGCTCAGTCAGCCTTGGTGCTGTGCCCCCTTCCCTGGGGAGGCTGTTGCAGTGCCCAAGCAGCCTGTGGCTGAAGAAGCTTTTCCTTCGATCCAACCTAAGCCTGCACTGGCACATCTCCCCTGCCATTCTCTTGGCTCTTCTCCGTGGCCCCGGGAGTGAAGAGAGTAGTGCATGGCCTTCTGCTTGCCCTCCTGAGGAAGCTGCTGACTGCTGGAGGGTCCTGCCTAGGACATTCCATGTCAAAAAGGCAGCAATGACAGCAAAGAGAAAGGAGCTGGGACACGGGAGCTCGGGCTTTGCAATGATGAGGATGAGAAGGAAGGCTACTGACACATCCTTGGCAGAAGGATTTTGAACTGGAGCATTGCTTTGATCTCTTTCAGGTGGAAAGGAGAGGCACAATGAAAAGGAAAGCAAGAGCCCAGATTCAGCCGTGAGTTTTGGCCTAGGGTTAAAGGACAGCAAACTGGAGGAATGGCGAGGAGGAGAACTGCTCTTTCACAGTCAGGCTGGGATTGGTTCAAGCCTGTGGGTGCACAGCAAGGCTCTCTTGACCACTTGCCTTTCTCACCTCCACCTCCTTCTTCCTTTAGACACATCAATGTTGGCAGCGACTTTCTGGCTGAGCTCCCAGAGCTGCAGAACAGAGCACCAAGTGAGGATGAAGAGCCTGCAAGCCTGGTCTGGAAGCCCTGGGGAGAGGATGACTCTGACATGGAAAAACCTGACAGAGGTAGCTTTGCTTCAAGCTTTGCTTCCAGCCCTGAGCTACTTGGGTCTTGAAAAGGCTCCTTTTGCCTAAAAAGGCAGCGTTTTGCAGGCTCTGCTTCTCTCCTTGTCTCGCCCATCTTCCCATGTAGAAGTGTTAGAGGCAAGGAGAAAGAGCAAGCACCTTGCTCTCCAAACTGGTCAGGGCCGTTTGCCACTGGAAGAGGGGAGATTGGCCCCCACTTCTTCTTACAGAAGCTGCTTTGGAGGGAGAGCCAGCACTGCGTGGGCCCTTGCTTCAGCTGGCTCTGTCTTTGCTCTCCTTTTCATGCTCTCTCTCCAAGCTGCTGTCTTTAGCTGCCGGCCTTTCCTTCTGCCTTGCATGGCAACCTTTGCCCTTTGCTGGCCTCCAGGCTGACTTTCGGTGGGTTTTTTCTTGTGCTTGCAGTAAGAGAACTGTTGGACATGGCCAGCTCCCGTGGCATTCCCGGGGCAGCAGCTAACCTGGAGCGCGCCCTGCACTGCCTGCACCAGGCACGCGGCAGCGTTCCGGTAAGAAGCGGCTGTTTGGGCGCAGAGGAGAGGGCACAGGGAATGCAGAAGGCCTGGGCACTGGGACAGCCTTTCCTGGCTGCTCTTGGAAGAAGGGTCTTAACAGGGAGCAGAGCACTTGCTGCCTGCTGGGTCTCCTCCAGCTGCGTCAGGGCTGAGCCCAAAGGGCTCCAGCAGGGAGAATCTCCCTCCTGGAGGCGGCGGCGGCGGAAGGTCCTGCTGCCTTGTAAATGGCCTGGAGATTTGGGTTCTCTAAGACATTTGGAGGGGAAATTCCCAGAAGCCTCAGTCAGCTGAGGCCATTCTGGCTGCAGGAGCAGCAAAATCCTCAGCTTGGTGAGCAAAAGGCCACTCTTGGGGACCAGGATCAAAGGGTTGGGCAGCAAAAACTAGGGACTGGGAGCAAATCCCAGTGTTTCACCCACATGGGATACAGTCGCTTGAATGTCTGGAGAGGCAAAGGAGCTGAAAGGCAGCACCTGTGATTTTTTGGCTCATTTTTAATGTGCTGGGGCGGCTAAAGCCTTTTCCCTCTTGATCTTGCAGGAGGCTCTGGAGATGCTGCTCTCAGAGGGGCCTGCAACAGCTCAAGGCCATCCCATGGCTGATTATCATTACGCAGGTAAGCAAAGCAGAGCTTCTTGCGTCCCTGACAGATGCTGCCGTCCCCTTCATTGTTGTGGCAAGCGTTTCTGCTTCAAGAAATTGTGCTTAACACCAGCACAAGGTCTTGTCTCCTCTGTGGGTGGGCAAAGCACCAGCATCTAGTCCTTCAGCTCTACTTGTTTTCCAATCCTTCTCCCCGGGCAATGCCTGCTCTTGTCTTCACGCCCTTCTGAGGGAGCAGACACGTACACCCACGTGAATGACGGCCTGCGACCGTTTTCTTTCGGCAGCCAGAGGAATCTACTTGGTGTGGATCAAGGGATCTGTTTACTAGCCGCTGCTTTTTATTGCCAGGCTCTGATAGATGGACACCTGAGGAGAAGGAGTCCTTCCAAAAGGCTTTCCACACCTACGGCAAGGATTTTCATCTCATCCAGAAGCAGGTAAAGCCACGGGACATTCTTTACCCGAGCAGATCAGCAGCAGGAAAGCTTGCTTATTTCTGGGAACAAGCACTGGGCTTCAGTCTCTCTCTTCTCAAGGAGCAAGTATCTTCAAGTAGTAACAAAAGGGGACATCAAAAGCCTGTGTCAAAAGGATGATCCTGCCTCTCCAGCCCTTTTCTCCAAGCTCTTTTGGAAGATGAAGCTTTATTCTGTCAGACTTGTGGCACAGGTCTGCTGCTGCTTCCACAAGACGCTGTGCTGGCATAACTGGAGTGAAGCGGGGAAAGAAGAACTGTGCTAGGTGGATTTGTTGTTGATCTGTGCATTGCGTGTATTAGCACCTAGCATCATACAGGGTTTAAGACATTGCATGATGCCTCTCTTTCTCCATGTTGATTTCATTTTACACCCTACTCCATTTACTTCATGCTTTTACTTCCTAGTTCACTCCATAGTCTACTTTTTCCCCAGTGCGCCCGACACCATTTTCGATTCCTTCTTTTTCTCTTCACAACAGATCCAGACTAAGACCGTGGCCCAGTGTGTGGAGTTCTACTACTCCTGGAAAAAGGAGCATAAACTTGCCAGCACTCTTGCTCAGGTGAGGGGCAAGAAAATGGAGAGGTGCCAGGAAGGTCGAGAAACTGGGAGAAGGGGAGAAAAGCTGCTGGCGAGCCATGCCAGATGCCCCTTTGCCAGGATCACATCGTCCCATGTGCTGGGAAAGGCACAGCAGATGCTGCCCGGGCCTTCCTTGTGCTGCTGCCCTGAAGTATGCAATTCTGGAGCCTAACTTTGACCCAAGAAAGCAGCACCGCCACCAAAATGGGCTTTGACTCTCTACAGATGGGCTTCTCAAGGGCTGGCACCCTCGCTGACTCCAATCAGACCCCAAATTCCCCACTGCTTGCTGACATCAGCAGTCCAGGCTGCCTTTGTGGATATGCTGCAGATTTTCAGGGAGTTTTTCTAGCATGCCAGCATAGTCCCCAAGAAGGAGCTGCTGGTGCTGTGGCTCCCCTAAATCTTTCCTTAGCGGCAAAGAGCAATTTGTTTCCCATCATGTGAGAGAGAGAGAGAGAGAGAGAGAGAGACAGGGAGGGAGATTATTTTGGGGACTAGAAAATGGCTAAGCATGTGTCTACCCTAATTGGACTGAATTGAAATGCCATTGCCTAGACATTTGTGGAGGAAAAGCAGAGAGAAATAGATGTTAGGCAGAAAGGTAGAAATAAGAAATGTAGAGCTCTAAATAGCCAGGTCTTTCTCCCACCCCTTTGGCCTGTAGAAAAGAGGAGTATTTTCCTCCAAGCTCTGTGTTGGCAGCCCGCCGCAGCCCATTGGCAAAGGCAGCCGTTTTCTCAGCTCTTGAGGCTTTGGAAGGATTTGCTTAGGCCGATAGATTTTTGTGCTGGATGCTCTGATTTCCAGCTTTGTGAGAGGAAGGAAGCATTGATAAGGACTCTTTGATTTCCAGAGCGTGGGCAAAGCAAAGAGGAGCAAAAGCCCTCCCAGAAAGGAGAACGGGGAGCCAGGGAAGAGAAGCCGCAAGAGGGCTCGCAGCGCCCAGTGTCCCTGCTGCCAACCGCGCCAGCCGCCCCCTTCGGCGGGAGGCCCCTTTCCCTGCGGGCAGTGCAAACGGTGCGCAAGTTCCTCCTCTTTCTGCTCAAAGCTGCGCCTTTGGACTAAAAGGGGCTGACCCTTTTCAAAGGCACCGCAGGGGAAGCTGGGGGCACTTGCAGCATCGCCCCCGGCAGCCGTGCTCAAGCTTAACACCCACCTCAAACCCAAAGAGCTTAGGTAAAACCCAGCCTTCACAATGAAACCTTGCCGTGCCCCAACAAGACACAGTTGATACAAGTAGGAATAGATCCATCAAAGCTTGGTTTGATGCTGCTGATCAAATTCAAAAGAGGATGCAGCAAAAGGAGGAAGACATTTCAAGGCATTGAAAGTAGAACCATCAGACTCATGGTGCTGATCCATTGACAAATGTGCCACTGCCCGAAAAGACAGAAATTCATACTCAAACGGAGATCTTGGCACTTGGTTTCATGGTGTGTACTAGCGTCAGCAATGGATGGTTTGCTTCCTATCTTGCAGGGTGTTTGAAAGCATGAAGGAAAGGAACAAACACAGCAGAAGACATCGGCCTCGGAAGACAGCAGAGCCTCTCCCCAAGAAGAAAAGACCAAATTAGACAACCCTGCAGGTTGTCCAGGGCTAGCAAGAGTTAGGCAGATTAGTTAGATAGGAATACAACTGTTAGATATTAGTTAGATAGGAATAGGACTGTTTTTTAAGCTTTTTGGGTTGTTTAATCTTCTACTTCGTTAGTTTACATGATAGTAACCTCCTCAATTTAGTAGTTAAGGTACATTAGTATTATTCAGGACTCATTAGTATTATTAGATTTATCAGTAAATGTCAGAGGTTGGGTGTTTTGTATGCTCTGCCATATGCTCTTTGTCATTTTGCCTTTGTTGAGACCTAATCTGTCTTTATCATTAAACCAATGTTTGTTCCATTTTGTCTGTTTGTCTGTATGAAAGCACTCCAGCAATGTTTGTTCCATTTGCCTGGTGTTGCAAAGACGGCACTTGCCCTGAGAGAAGAAGCTGGGCAGGCGCCACCTCCCCCAGGCCCAGCCCCTTGCTAAGCTGGCAGGACTTCCTGACGTGTGTCTCCTTTACTGCCAGTGAAATACCGCTGGGGCTTCAGCCTTTGATTCCTCAACATCTCAGCTGGGAGTGGAAAGGGAGGCTTTGTTTAATTCACTGAATTGCATCTAGATGAGTGGTCTGGTCTCCCCATATTTTCTGGCATAAAAGCAGCGGGTTGAGTCCTTTTTGGAGCCCAGACAGAAAAATTTCTTTCATTTTGGGGGACTGATGGAGCTGACCAGCTTGGAGGACGTTTCTAAGCCCTCCGATTCTATCCAATTCCTATCGGCATGCACCACAAAGGCATGGCTAGTTCAGTTTCAGTTTCTCCTGAAAGGACCAGTGTCCCGCTCTGGGCCTCCAGCAATCTCCTTAGCTAAAGCTGAGCGGGTGTGATCATTATCCTCTGACTTGTCACAGCTGGGGCACTTGCGCCAAAGAAGAATCCAAGTCACTCTTTTATGGAGGCCAGCAAATGGCCCTGCCTAGCAAGGCTTTGGTGGCAGGGGCTGTGGAGGGTGGATGGAGAGGGGGCGAGGGAGGGGGCAATTGGCAGGCTGCTTCTGGGAAGCCGAGGCAAGCTTGCCCTTGTCTGATGGAGCCGGTGCAGGTGGGCTTTGGAGGCTACAAAGTATCTGCCTTGCAGTGGGACTTGTTCCAGCTGCCCCCTCAGTTTGCTGGCCAGTGGGTAACATGCAGGCTGGGAAGGAAGCAAGATTGGGACTGAAGCAAGATTTGCTTTTCCTTAAGGACAGGCAGGAAAGCAGCAAAGCTGCCTGGCTTTTTCTCATATGTGGGATCTAGGCGTTAAAAGCAATGTGAAGGCCAGCAGTGTGGAAAGGCAATTCTGTAAGTGTTGCTTCCTTAGAGGAATGCCAGAGTCTTTTGGGACAACCACCGAGCTTCTCCAAGGGAGCTGGAAGAGGGATCTAGAAATTCTGCCTGAATGTTTGCTAGAGAAATGCCCGTGTGCTGTCCCTGGGTGTGTGTGTGTGTGTCCCCATCAGTTGGCCTGAAAAAGATCCTGTTTCTCCAAGTTTCAAGGGAGGAGCGATGAGGTGAGAGACCAGCTCAGAGGCCCAAAGGAGGGAAACCATGCAGTGACATTATTGGGCAGCAAAAGGAGAATTGAGAAAGGGGGCAGGATGAATGCCTCCACTTTGAGAGGAAGCTTTGGAGTTGGCTCTGCGCTAGGCAACTTGCAAATTCCAGCTCCTCTCAGAGCTGGAGGAGAGCCAGTGGGAGGAGCCCTTCTGGTTCTCCAGGGCAGGAGATGAGGTCTGGGCCCTTGCACAGAGGCAGGCTCCTGTGCACCTTCAGCTGGAGGAACCTTGCAGAGAAGCACCGGGAAGAGCCAGGGCTGTCCCTGCACTGCTTTTGCCCGTCTCATCAGACGACTGAGGAGAAAAGGCCCAATGGGAAGCTTCTCAGAGCAAACTTGCAGCAGAAGAAGTACAAGGGGCAGAGGCGGCCCATGCCCCTTTCTGTCCCATGGCTCCCCCAGGGGTTCTAGATGGAATGTTGGGCTGTGCCCATAGCAACTGTCGTTGTCTCCTGCTCCTGCGGCCCTTGCTGGAACACTGCTGGAGCAGCGCTGGAGCAGCAGCTGCAGGATCAGCTCCTGGGCTGTCCCTGACCAGCCGCCTTCTGCACTCAGCGCCAGACCCAGCCTCTGCACCGACATCCTGGTCTCCTCGTCTGCCTCCGGGCATCCCCAGAGCACTTGGGAACCCTCCAAGGTAAGAAAATCCCCGTTTGCCCTCAAAGCACTAGCACAAGGGCAGGAGGCTCCAGCTGCCTCTCCCACCAAGCACGACACACAGGCTGCGTGCTCACTTTCCCCAGACGAGCTTCCACGTGAAAGCAGGGTGCAGCTTCTGAAGGAATTGTGTTGCCTCCAGGGGAAATACAGACCTTTCCATAGAGGACCTAGAGAGGTGTCCTAGTGCAGTTGCAGATCCTCGTCCACGCATCACCTGCTTAAACGTTCTTGGCACCCATTTCAGTCCTCAAACTATCTTGTGCTGACCCCAAAACAAATTGTTCCTGGCTGAGCAGGTCAGGGCTTCAGTGTCAACAAATCCCCTTATGCCCTGACTCTGCTCACACCCGCTCCAAAGCTTCAAACACCACAATGATGGCACTTCTCCTCTGGCATCCCTGTCGTTCAGGGCATGGAAGCATTTGACTGGGCTTCTCTGCAAACACAGGCTTTCAACTTCAAAAACCATCTGGGATCAGCAATTCTTATCTACTTACGTATTTACATCGCCTATAGATCCCTTCTATTTTAATATCTTTAGAGATTCTTTTTTCAGTGCACGTAGGGCTGGTTCTACCTCATGCTCAGGGGCGGCCGTCAAATGCCATCTCCTCAAGAGCACAATCACAGTAGCACAGAATTTTCTGCCTTGGAAGGGATTCTGAAAGATCACTGAGGCCAACTGCAGGGCCTGCCCGGGGCAGCCTCAACAATCACAGCCTGTGCCCAAGAGCAGTGTCCAAACACTTTTGGAGCTCAGTCAGCCTTGGTGCTGTGCCCCCTTCCCTGGGGAGGCTGTTGCAGTGCCCAAGCAGCCTCTGGCTGAAGAAGCTTTTCCTTCGATCCAACCTAAGCCTGCACTGGCACATCTCCCCTGCCATTCTCTTGGCTCTTCTCCGTGGCCCCGGGAGTGAAGAGAGTAGTGCATGGCCTTCTGCTTGCCCTCCTGAGGAAGCTGCTGACTGCTGGAGGGTCCTGCCTAGGACATTCCATGTCAAAAAGGCAGCAATGACAGCAAAGAGAAAGGAGCTGGGACACGGGAGCTCGGGCTTTGCAATGATGAGGATGAGAAGGAAGGCTACTGACACATCCTTGGCAGAAGGATTTTGAACTGGAGCATTGCTTTGATCTCTTTCAGGTGGAAAGGAGAGGCACAATGAAAAGGAAAGCAAGAGCCCAGATTCAGCCGTGAGTTTTGGCCTAGGGTTAAAGGACAGCAAACTGGAGGAATGGCGAGGAGGAGAACTGCTCTTTCACAGTCAGGCTGGGATTGGTTCAAGCCTGTGGGTGCACAGCAAGGCTCTCTTGACCACTTGCCTTTCTCACCTCCACCTCCTTCTTCCTTTAGACACATCAATGTTGGCAGCGACTTTCTGGCTGAGCTCCCAGAGCTGCAGAACAGAGCACCAAGTGAGGATGAAGAGCCTGCAAGCCTGGTCTGGAAGCCCTGGGGAGAGGATGACTCTGACATGGAAAAACCTGACAGAGGTAGCTTTGCTTCAAGCTTTGCTTCCAGCCCTGAGCTACTTGGGTCTTGAAAAGGCTCCTTATGCCTAAAAAGGCAGCGTTTTGCAGGCTCTGCTTCTCTCCTTGTCTCGCCCATCTTCCCATGTAGAAGTGTTAGAGGCAAGGAGAAAGAGCAAGCACCTTGCTCTCCAAACTGGTCAGGGCCGTTTGCCACTGGAAGAGGGGAGATTGGCCCCCACTTCTTCTTACAGAAGCTGCTTTGGAGGGAGAGCCAGCACTGCGTGGGCCCTTGCTTCAGCTGGCTCTGTCTTTGCTCTCCTTTTCATGCTCTCTCTCCAAGCTGCTGTCTTTAGCTGCCGGCCTTTCCTTCTGCCTTGCATGGCAACCTTTGCCCTTTGCTGGCCTCCAGGCTGACTTTCGGTGGGTTTTTTCTTGTGCTTGCAGTAAGAGAACTGTTGGACATGGCCAGCTCCCGTGGCATTCCCGGGGCAGCAGCTAACCTGGAGCGCGCCCTGCACTGCCTGCACCAGGCACGCGGCAGCGTTCCGGTAAGAAGCGGCTGTTTGGGCGCAGAGGAGAGGGCACAGGGAATGCAGAAGGCCTGGGCACTGGGACAGCCTTTCCTGGCTGCTCTTGGAAGAAGGGTCTTAACAGGGAGCAGAGCACTTGCTGCCTGCTGGGTCTCCTCCAGCTGCGTCAGGGCTGAGCCCAAACGGCTCCAGCAGGGAGAATCTCCCTCCTGGAGGCGGCGGCGGCGGAAGGTCCTGCTGCCTTGTAAATGGCCTGGAGATTTGGGTTCTCTAAGACATTTGGAGGGGAAATTCCCAGAAGCCTCAGTCAGCTGAGGCCATTCCGGCTGCAGGAGCAGCAAAATCCTCAGCTTGGTGAGCAAAAGGCCACTCTTGGGGACCAGGATCAAAGGGTTGGGCAGCAAAAACTAGGGACTGGGAGCAAATGACAGTGTTTCACCCACATGGGATACAGTCGCTTGAATGTCTGGAGAGGCAAAGGAGCTGAAAGGCAGCACCTGTGATTTTTTGGCTCATTTTTAATGTGCTGGGGCGGCTAAAGCCTTTTCCCTCTTGATCTTGCAGGAGGCTCTGGAGATGCTGCTCTCAGAGGGGCCTGCAACAGCTCAAGGCCATCCCATGGCTGATTATCATTACGCAGGTAAGCAAAGCAGAGCTTCTTGCGTCCCTGACAGATGCTGCCGTCCCCTTCATTGTTGTGGCAAGCGTTTCTGCTTCAAGAAATTGTGCTTAACACCAGCACAAGGTCTTGTCTCCTCTGTGGGTGGGCAAAGCACCAGCATCTAGTCCTTCAGCTTTACTTGTTTTCCAATCCTTCTCCCCGGGCAATGCCTGCTCTTGTCTTCACGCCCTTCTGAGGGAGCAGACACGTACACCCACGTGAATGACGGCCTGCGACCGTTTTCTTTCGGCAGCCAGAGGAATCTACTTGGTGTGGATCAAGGGATCTGTTTACTAGCCGCTGCTTTTTATTGCCAGGCTCTGATAGATGGACACCTGAGGAGAAGGAGTCCTTCCAAAAGGCTTTCCACACCTACGGCAAGGATTTTCATCTCATCCAGAAGCAGGTAAAGCCACGGGACATTCTTTACCCGAGCAGATCAGCAGCAGGAAAGCTTGCTTATTTCTGGGAACAAGCACTGGGCTTCAGTCTCTCTCTTCTCAAGGAGCAAGTATCTTCAAGTAGTAACAAAAGGGGACATCAAAAGCCTGTGTCAAAAGGATGATCCTGCCTCTCCAGCCCTTTTCTCCAAGCTCTTTTGGAAGATGAAGCTTTATTCTGTCAGACTGGTGGCACAGGTCTGCTGCTGCTTCCACAAGACGCTGTGCTGGCATAACTGGAGTGAAGCGGGGAAAGAAGAACTGTGCTAGGTGGATTTGTTGTTGATCTGTGCATTGCGTGTATTAGCACCTAGCATCATACAGGGTTTAAGACATTGCATGATGCCTCTCTTTCTCCATGTTGATTTCATTTTACACCCTACTCCATTTCATTCATGCTTTTACTTCCTAGTTCACTCCATAGTCTACTTTTTCCCCAGTGCACCCGACACCATTTGCGATTCCTTCTTTTTCTCTTCACAACAGATCCAGACTAAGACCGTGGCCCAGTGTGTGGAGTACTACTACTCCTGGAAAAAGGAGCATAAACTTGCCAGCACTCTTGCTCAGGTGAGGGGCAAGAAAATGGAGAGGTGCCAGGAAGGTCGAGAAACTGGGAGAAGGGGAGAAAAGCTGCTGGCGAGCCATGCCAGATGCCCCTTTGCCAGGATCACATCGTCCCATGTGCTGGGAAAGGCACAGCAGATGCTGCCCGGGCCTTCCTTGTGCTGCTGCCCTGAAGTATGCAATTCTGGAGCCTAACTTTGACCCAAGAAAGCAGCACCGCCACCAAAATGGGCTTTGACTCTCTACAGATGGGCTTCTCAAGGGCTGGCACCCTCGCTGACTCCAATCAGACCCCAAATTCCCCACTGCTTGCTGACATCACCAGTCCAGGCTGCCTTTGTGGATATGCTGCAGATTTTCAGGGAGTTTTTCTAGCATGCCAGCATAGTCCCCAAGAAGGAGCTGCTGGTGCTGTGGCTCCCCTAAATCTTTCCTTAGCGGCAAAGAGCAATTTGTTTCCCATCATGTGAGAGAGAGAGAGAGAGAGAGAGAGAGACAGGGAGGGAGATTATTTTGGGGACTAGAAAATGGCTAAGCATGTGTCTACCCTAATTGGACTGAATTGAAATGCCATTGCCTAGACATTTGTGGAGGAAAAGCAGAGAGAAATAGATGTTAGGCAGAAAGGTAGAAATAAGAAATGTAGAGCTCTAAATAGCCAGGTCTTTCTCCCACCCCTTTGGCCTGTAGAAAAGAGGAGTATTTTCCTCCAAGCTCTGTGTTGGCAGCCCGCCGCAGCCCATTGGCAAAGGCAGCCGTTTTCTCAGCTCTTGAGGCTTTGGAAGGATTTGCTTAGGCCGATAGATTTTTGTGCTGGATGCTCTGATTTCCAGCTTTGTGAGAGGAAGGAAGCATTGATAAGGACTCTTTGATTTCCAGAGCGTGGGCAAAGCAAAGAGGAGCAAAAGCCCTCCCAGAAAGGAGAACGGGGAGCCAGGGAAGAGAAGCCGCAAGAGGGCTCGCAGCGCCCAGTGTCCCTGCTGCCAACCGCGCCAGCCGCCCCCTTCGGCGGGAGGCCCCTTTCCCTGCGGGCAGTGCAAACGGTGCGCAAGTTCCTCCTCTTTCTGCTCAAAGCTGCGCCTTTGGACTAAAAGGGGCTGACCCTTTTCAAAGGCACCGCAGGGGAAGCTGGGGGCACTTGCAGCATCGCCCCCGGCAGCCGTGCTCAAGCTTAACACCCACCTCAAACCCAAAGAGCTTAGGTAAAACCCAGCCTTCACAATGAAACCTTGCCGTGCCCCAACAAGACACAGTTGATACAAGTAGGAATAGATCCATCAAAGCTTGGTTTGATGCTGCTGATCAAATTCAAAAGAGGATGCAGCAAAAGGAGGAAGACATTTCAAGGCATTGAAAGTAGAACCATCAGACTCATGGTGCTGATCCATTGACAAATGTGCCACTGCCCGAAAAGACAGAAATTCATACTCAAACGGAGATCTTGGCACTTGGTTTCATGGTGTGTACTAGCGTGAGCAATGGATGGTTTGCTTCCTATCTTGCAGGGTGTTTGAAAGCATGAAGGAAAGGAACAAACACAGCAGAAGACATCGGCCTCGGAAGACAGCAGAGCCTCTCCCCAAGAAGAAAAGACCAAATTAGACAACCCTGCAGGTTGTCCAGGGCTAGCAAGAGTTAGGCAGATTAGTTAGATAGGAATACAACTGTTAGATATTAGTTAGATAGGAATAGGACTGTTTTTTAAGCTTTTTGGGTTGTTTAATCTTCTACTTAGTTAGTTTACATGATAGTAACCTCCTCAATTTAGTAGTTAAGGTACATTAGTATTATTCAGGACTCATTAGTATTATTAGATTTATCAGTAAATGTCAGAGGTTGGGTGTTTTGTATGCTCTGCCATATGCTCTTTGTCATTTTGCCTTTGTTGAGACCTAATCTGTCTTTATCATTAAACCAATGTTTGTTCCATTTTGTCTGTTTGTCTGTATGAAAGCACTCCAGCAATGTTTGTTCCATTTGCCTGGTGTTGCAAAGACGGCACTTGCCCTGAGAGAAGAAGCTGGGCAGGCGCCACCTCCCCCAGGCCCAGCCCCTTGCTAAGCTGGCAGGACTTCCTGACGTGTGTCTCCTTTACTGCCAGTGAAATACCGCTGGGGCTTCAGCCTTTGATTCCTCAACATCTCAGCTGGGAGTGGAAAGGGAGGCTTTGTTTAATTCACTGAATTGCATCTAGATGAGTGGTCTGGTCTCCCCATATTTTCTGGCATAAAAGCAGCGGGTTGAGTCCTTTTTGGAGCCCAGACAGAAAAATTTCTTTCATTTTGGGGGACTGATGGAGCTGACCAGCTTGGAGGACGTTTCTAAGCCCTCCGATTCTATCCAATTCCTATCGGCATGCACCACAAAGGCATGGCTAGTTCAGTTTCAGTTTCTCCTGAAAGGACCAGTGTCCCGCTCTGGGCCTCCAGCAATCTCCTTAGCTAAAGCTGAGCGGGTGTGATCATTATCCTCTGACTTGTCACAGCTGGGGCACTTGCGCCAAAGAAGAATCCAAGTCACTCTTTTATGGAGGCCAGCAAATGGCCCTGCCTAGCAAGGCTTTGGTGGCAGGGGCTGTGGAGGGTGGATGGAGAGGGGGCGAGGGAGGGGGCAATTGGCAGGCTGCTTCTGGGAAGCCGAGGCAAGCTTGCCCTTGTCTGATGGAGCCGGTGCAGGTGGGCTTTGGAGGCTACAAAGTATCTGCCTTGCAGTGGGACTTGTTCCAGCTGCCCCCTCAGTTTGCTGGCCAGTGGGTAACATGCAGGCTGGGAAGGAAGCAAGATTGGGACTGAAGCAAGATTTGCTTTTCCTTAAGGACAGGCAGGAAAGCAGCAAAGCTGCCTGGCTTTTTCTCATATCTGGGATCTAGGTGTTAAAAGCAATGTGAAGGCCAGCAGTGTGGAAAGGCAATTCTGTAAGTGTTGCTTCCTTAGAGGAATGCCAGAGTCTTTTGGGACAACCACCGAGCTTCTCCAAGGGAGCTGGAAGAGGGATCTAGAAATTCTGCCTGAATGTTTGCTAGAGAAATGCCCGTGTGCTGTCCCTGGGTGTGTGTGTGTGTGTCCCCATCAGTTGGCCTGAAAAAGATCCTGTTTCTCCAAGTTTCAAGGGAGGAGTGATGAGGTGAGAGACCAGCTCAGAGGCCCAAAGGAGGGAAACCATGCAGTGACATTATTGGGCAGCAAAAGGAGAATTGAGAAAGGGGGCAGGATGAATGCCTCCACTTTGAGAGGAAGCTTTGGAGTTGGCTCTGCGCTAGGCAACTTGCAAATTCCAGCTCCTCTCAGAGCTGGAGGAGAGCCAGTGGGAGGAGCCCTTCTGGTTCTCCAGGGCAGGAGATGAGGTCTGGGCCCTTGCACAGAGGCAGGCTCCTGTGCACCTTCAGCTGGAGGAACCTTGCAGAGAAGCACCGGGAAGAGCCAGGGCTGTCCCTGCACTGCTTTTGCCCGTCTCATCAGACGACTGAGGAGAAAAGGCCCAATGGGAAGCTTCTCAGAGCAAACTTGCAGCAGAAGAAGTACAAGGGGCAGAGGCGGCCCATGCCCCTTTCTGTCCCATGGCTCCCCCAGGGGTTCTAGATGGAATGTTGGGCTGTGCCCATAGCAACTGTCGTTGTCTCCTGCTCCTGCGGCCCTTGCTGGAACACTGCTGGAGCAGCGCTGGAGCAGCAGCTGCAGGATCAGCTCCTGGGCTGTCCCTGACCAGCCGCCTTCTGCACTCAGCGCCAGACCCGGCCTCTGCACCGACATCCTGGTCTCCTCGTCTGCCTCCGGGCATCCCCAGAGCACTTGGGAACCCTCCAAGGTAAGAAAATCCCCGTTTGCCCTCAAAGCACTAGCACAAGGGCAGGAGGCTCCAGCTGCCTCTCCCACCAAGCACGACACACAGGCTGCGTGCTCACTTTCCCCAGACGAGCTTCCACGTGAAAGCAGGGTGCAGCTTCTGAAGGAATTGTGTTGCCTCCAGGGGAAATACAGACCTTTCCATAGAGGACCTAGAGAGGTGTCCTAGTGCAGTTGCAGATCCTCGTCCACGCATCACCTGCTTAAACGTTCTTGGCACCCATTTCAGTCCTCAAACTATCTTGTGCTGACCCCAAAACAAATTGTTCCTGGCTGAGCAGGTCAGGGCTTCAGTGTCAACAAATCCCCTTATGCCCTGACTCTGCTCACACCCGCTCCAAAGCTTCAAACACCACAATGATGGCACTTCTCCTCTGGCATCCCTGTCGTTCAGGGCATGGAAGCATTTGACTGGGCTTCTCTGCAAACACAGGCTTTCAACTTCAAAAACCATCTGGGATCAGCAATTCTTATCTACTTACGTATTTACATCGCCTATAGATCCCTTCTATTTTAATATCTTTAGAGATTCTTTTTTCAGTGCACGTAGGGCTGGTTCTACCTCATGCTCAGGGGCGGCCGTCAAATGCCATCTCCTCAAGAGCACAATCACAGTAGCACAGAATTTTCTGCCTTGGAAGGGATTCTGAAAGATCACTGAGCCCAACTGCAGGGCCTGCCCGGGGCAGCCTCAACAATCACAGCCTGTGCCCAAGAGCAGTGTCCAAACACTTTTGGAGCTCAGTCAGCCTTGGTGCTGTGCCCCCTTCCCTGGGGAGGCTGTTGCAGTGCCCAAGCAGCCTGTGGCTGAAGAAGCTTTTCCTTCGATCCAACCTAAGCCTGCACTGGCACATCTCCCCTGCCATTCTCTTGGCTCTTCTCCGTGGCCCCGGGAGTGAAGAGAGTAGTGCATGGCCTTCTGCTTGCCCTCCTGAGGAAGCTGCTGACTGCTGGAGGGTCCTGCCTAGGACATTCCATGTCAAAAAGGCAGCAATGACAGCAAAGAGAAAGGAGCTGGGACACGGGAGCTCGGGCTTTGCAATGATGAGGATGAGAAGGAAGGCTACTGACACATCCTTGGCAGAAGGATTTTGAACTGGAGCATTGCTTTGATCTCTTTCAGGTGGAAAGGAGAGGCACAATGAAAAGGAAAGCAAGAGCCCAGATTCAGCCGTGAGTTTTGGCCTAGGGTTAAAGGACAGCAAACTGGAGGAATGGCGAGGAGGAGAACTGCTCTTTCACAGTCAGGCTGGGATTGGTTCAAGCCTGTGGGTGCACAGCAAGGCTCTCTTGACCACTTGCCTTTCTCACCTCCACCTCCTTCTTCCTTTAGACACATCAATGTTGGCAGCGACTTTCAGGCTGAGCTCCCAGAGCTGCAGAACAGAGCACCAAGTGAGGATGAAGAGCCTGCAAGCCTGGTCTGGAAGCCCTGGGGAGAGGATGACTCTGACATGGAAAAACCTGACAGAGGTAGCTTTGCTTCAAGCTTTGCTTCCAGCCCTGAGCTACTTGGGTCTTGAAAAGGCTCCTTATGCCTAAAAAGGCAGCGTTTTGCAGGCTCTGCTTCTCTCCTTGTCTCGCCCATCTTCCCATGTAGAAGTGTTAGAGGCAAGGAGAAAGAGCAAGCACCTTGCTCTCCAAACTGGTCAGGGCCGTTTGCCACTGGAAGAGGGGAGATTGGCCCCCACTTCTTCTTACAGAAGCTGCTTTGGAGGGAGAGCCAGCACTGCGTGGGCCCTTGCTTCAGCTGGCTCTGTCTTTGCTCTCCTTTTCATGCTCTCTCTCCAAGCTGCTGTCTTTAGCTGCCGGCCTTTCCTTCTGCCTTGCATGGCAACCTTTGCCCTTTGCTGGCCTCCAGGCTGACTTTCGGTGGGTTTTTTCTTGTGCTTGCAGTAAGAGAACTGTTGGACATGGCCAGCTCCCGTGGCATTCCCGGGGCAGCAGCTAACCTGGAGCGCGCCCTGCACTGCCTGCACCAGGCACGCGGCAGCGTTCCGGTAAGAAGCGGCTGTTTGGGCGCAGAGGAGAGGGCACAGGGAATGCAGAAGGCCTGGGCACTGGGACAGCCTTTCCTGGCTGCTCTTGGAAGAAGGGTCTTAACAGGGAGCAGAGCACTTGCTGCCTGCTGGGTCTCCTCCAGCTGCGTCAGGGCTGAGCCCAAACGGCTCCAGCAGGGAGAATCTCCCTCCTGGAGGCGGCGGCGGCGGAAGGTCCTGCTGCCTTGTAAATGGCCTGGAGATTTGGGTTCTCTAAGACATTTGGAGGGGAAATTCCCAGAAGCCTCAGTCAGCTGAGGCCATTCCGGCTGCAGGAGCAGCAAAATCCTCAGCTTGGTGAGCAAAAGGCCACTCTTGGGGACCAGGATCAAAGGGTTGGGCAGCAAAAACTAGGGACTGGGAGCAAATGACAGTGTTTCACCCACATGGGATACAGTCGCTTGAATGTCTGGAGAGGCAAAGGAGCTGAAAGGCAGCACCTGTGATTTTTTGGCTCATTTTTAATGTGCTGGGGCGGCTAAAGCCTTTTCCCTCTTGATCTTGCAGGAGGCTCTGGAGATGCTGCTCTCAGAGGGGCCTGCAACAGCTCAAGGCCATCCCATGGCTGATTATCATTACGCAGGTAAGCAAAGCAGAGCTTCTTGCGTCCCTGACAGATGCTGCCGTCCCCTTCATTGTTGTGGCAAGCGTTTCTGCTTCAAGAAATTGTGCTTAACACCAGCACAAGGTCTTGTCTCCTCTGTGGGTGGGCAAAGCACCAGCATCTAGTCCTTCAGCTTTACTTGTTTTCCAATCCTTCTCCCCGGGCAATGCCTGCTCTTGTCTTCACGCCCTTCTGAGGGAGCAGACACGTACACCCACGTGAATGACGGCCTGCGACCGTTTTCTTTCGGCAGCCAGAGGAATCTACTTGGTGTGGATCAAGGGATCTGTTTACTAGCCGCTGCTTTTTATTGCCAGGCTCTGATAGATGGACACCTGAGGAGAAGGAGTCCTTCCAAAAGGCTTTCCACACCTACGGCAAGGATTTTCATCTCATCCAGAAGCAGGTAAAGCCACGGGACATTCTTTACCCGAGCAGATCAGCAGCAGGAAAGCTTGCTTATTTCTGGGAACAAGCACTGGGCTTCAGTCTCTCTCTTCTCAAGGAGCAAGTATCTTCAAGTAGTAACAAAAGGGGACATCAAAAGCCTGTGTCAAAAGGATGATCCTGCCTCTCCAGCCCTTTTCTCCAAGCTCTTTTGGAAGATGAAGCTTTATTCTGTCAGACTGGTGGCACAGGTCTGCTGCTGCTTCCACAAGACGCTGTGCTGGCATAACTGGAGTGAAGCGGGGAAAGAAGAACTGTGCTAGGTGGATTTGTTGTTGATCTGTGCATTGCGTGTATTAGCACCTAGCATCATACAGGGTTTAAGACATTGCATGATGCCTCTCTTTCTCCATGTTGATTTCATTTTACACCCTACTCCATTTCATTCATGCTTTTACTTCCTAGTTCACTCCATAGTCTACTTTTTCCCCAGTGCACCCGACACCATTTGCGATTCCTTCTTTTTCTCTTCACAACAGATCCAGACTAAGACCGTGGCCCAGTGTGTGGAGTACTACTACTCCTGGAAAAAGGAGCATAAACTTGCCAGCACTCTTGCTCAGGTGAGGGGCAAGAAAATGGAGAGGTGCCAGGAAGGTCGAGAAACTGGGAGAAGGGGAGAAAAGCTGCTGGCGAGCCATGCCAGATGCCCCTTTGCCAGGATCACATCGTCCCATGTGCTGGGAAAGGCACAGCAGATGCTGCCCGGGCCTTCCTTGTGCTGCTGCCCTGAAGTATGCAATTCTGGAGCCTAACTTTGACCCAAGAAAGCAGCACCGCCACCAAAATGGGCTTTGACTCTCTACAGATGGGCTTCTCAAGGGCTGGCACCCTCGCTGACTCCAATCAGACCCCAAATTCCCCACTGCTTGCTGACATCACCAGTCCAGGCTGCCTTTGTGGATATGCTGCAGATTTTCAGGGAGTTTTTCTAGCATGCCAGCATAGTCCCCAAGAAGGAGCTGCTGGTGCTGTGGCTCCCCTAAATCTTTCCTTAGCGGCAAAGAGCAATTTGTTTCCCATCATGTGAGAGAGAGAGAGAGAGAGAGAGAGAGACAGGGAGGGAGATTATTTTGGGGACTAGAAAATGGCTAAGCATGTGTCTACCCTAATTGGACTGAATTGAAATGCCATTGCCTAGACATTTGTGGAGGAAAAGCAGAGAGAAATAGATGTTAGGCAGAAAGGTAGAAATAAGAAATGTAGAGCTCTAAATAGCCAGGTCTTTCTCCCACCCCTTTGGCCTGTAGAAAAGAGGAGTATTTTCCTCCAAGCTCTGTGTTGGCAGCCCGCCGCAGCCCATTGGCAAAGGCAGCCGTTTTCTCAGCTCTTGAGGCTTTGGAAGGATTTGCTTAGGCCGATAGATTTTTGTGCTGGATGCTCTGATTTCCAGCTTTGTGAGAGGAAGGAAGCATTGATAAGGACTCTTTGATTTCCAGAGCGTGGGCAAAGCAAAGAGGAGCAAAAGCCCTCCCAGAAAGGAGAACGGGGAGCCAGGGAAGAGAAGCCGCAAGAGGGCTCGCAGCGCCCAGTGTCCCTGCTGCCAACCGCGCCAGCCGCCCCCTTCGGCGGGAGGCCCCTTTCCCTGCGGGCAGTGCAAACGGTGCGCAAGTTCCTCCTCTTTCTGCTCAAAGCTGCGCCTTTGGACTAAAAGGGGCTGACCCTTTTCAAAGGCACCGCAGGGGAAGCTGGGGGCACTTGCAGCATCGCCCCCGGCAGCCGTGCTCAAGCTTAACACCCACCTCAAACCCAAAGAGCTTAGGTAAAACCCAGCCTTCACAATGAAACCTTGCCGTGCCCCAACAAGACCCAGTTGATACAAGTAGGAATAGATCCATCAAAGCTTGGTTTGATGCTGCTGATCAAATTCAAAAGAGGATGCAGCAAAAGGAGGAAGACATTTCAAGGCATTGAAAGTAGAACCATCAGACTCATGGTGCTGATCCATTGACAAATGTGCCACTGCCCGAAAAGACAGAAATTCATACTCAAACGGAGATCTTGGCACTTGGTTTCATGGTGTGTACTAGCGTGAGCAATGGATGGTTTGCTTCCTATCTTGCAGGGTGTTTGAAAGCATGAAGGAAAGGAACAAACACAGCAGAAGACATCGGCCTCGGAAGACAGCAGAGCCTCTCCCCAAGAAGAAAAGACCAAATTAGACAACCCTGCAGGTTGTCCAGGGCTAGCAAGAGTTAGGCAGATTAGTTAGATAGGAATACAACTGTTAGATATTAGTTAGATAGGAATAGGACTGTTTTTTAAGCTTTTTGGGTTGTTTAATCTTCTACTTCGTTAGTTTACATGATAGTAACCTCCTCAATTTAGTAGTTAAGGTACATTAGTATTATTCAGGACTCATTAGTATTATTAGATTTATCAGTAAATGTCAGAGGTTGGGTGTTTTGTATGCTCTGCCATATGCTCTTTGTCATTTTGCCTTTGTTGAGACCTAATCTGTCTTTATCATTAAACCAATGTTTGTTCCATTTTGTCTGTTTGTCTGTATGAAAGCACTCCAGCAATGTTTGTTCCATTTGCCTGGTGTTGCAAAGACGGCACTTGCCCTGAGAGAAGAAGCTGGGCAGGCGCCACCTCCCCCAGGCCCAGCCCCTTGCTAAGCTGGCAGGACTTCCTGACGTGTGTCTCCTTTACTGCCAGTGAAATACCGCTGGGGCTTCAGCCTTTGATTCCTCAACATCTCAGCTGGGAGTGGAAAGGGAGGCTTTGTTTAATTCACTGAATTGCATCTAGATGAGTGGTCTGGTCTCACCATATTTTCTGGCATAAAAGCAGCGGGTTGAGTCCTTTTTGGAGCCCAGACAGAAAAATTTCTTTCATTTTGGGGGACTGATGGAGCTGACCAGCTTGGAGGACGTTTCTAAGCCCTCCGATTCTATCCAATTCCTATCGGCATGCACCACAAAGGCATGGCTAGTTCAGTTGCAGTTTCTCCTGAAAGGACCAGTGTCCCGCTCTGGGCCTCCAGCAATCTCCTTAGCTAAAGCCGAGCGGGTGTGATCATTATCCTCTGACTTGTCACAGCTGGGGCACTTGCGCCAAAGAAGAATCCAAGTCACTCTTTTATGGAGGCCAGCAAATGGCCCTGCCTAGCAAGGCTTTGGTGGCAGGGGCTGTGGAGGGTGGATGGAGAGGGGGCGAGGGAGGGGGCAATTGGCAGGCTGCTTCTGGGAAGCCGAGGCAAGCTTGCCCTTGTCTGATGGAGCCGGTGCAGGTGGGCTTTGGAGGCTACAAAGTATCTGCCTTGCAGTGGGACTTGTTCCAGCTGCCCCCTCAGTTTGCTGGCCAGTGGGTAACATGCAGGCTGGGAAGGAAGCAAGATTGGGACTGAAGCAAGATTTGCTTTTCCTTAAGGACAGGCAGGAAAGCAGCAAAGCTGCCTGGCTTTTTCTCATATCTGGGATCTAGGCGTTAAAAGCAATGTGAAGGCCAGCAGTGTGGAAAGGCAATTCTGTAAGTGTTGCTTCCTTAGAGGAATGCCAGAGTCTTTTGGGACAACCACCGAGCTTCTCCAAGGGAGCTGGAAGAGGGATCTAGAAATTCTGCCTGAATGTTTGCTAGAGAAATGCCCGTGTGCTGTCCCTGGGTGTGTGTGTGTGTGTGTGTCCCCATCAGTTGGCCTGAAAAAGATCCTGTTTCTCCAAGTTTCAAGGGAGGAGTGATGAGGTGAGAGACCAGCTCAGAGGCCCAAAGGAGGGAAACCATGCAGTGACATTATTGGGCAGCAAAAGGAGAATTGAGAAAGGGGGCAGGATGAATGCCTCCACTTTGAGAGGAAGCTTTGGAGTTGGCTCTGCGCTAGGCAACTTGCAAATTCCAGCTCCTCTCAGAGCTGGAGGAGAGCCAGTGGGAGGAGCCCTTCTGGTTCTCCAGGGCAGGAGATGAGGTCTGGGCCCTTGCACAGAGGCAGGCTCCTGTGCACCTTCAGCTGGAGGAACCTTGCAGAGAAGCACCGGGAAGAGCCAGGGCTGTCCCTGCACTGCTTTTGCCCGTCTCATCAGACGACTGAGGAGAAAAGGCCCAATGGGAAGCTTCTCAGAGCAAACTTGCAGCAGAAGAAGTACAAGGGGCAGAGGCGGCCCATGCCCCTTTCTGTCCCATGGCTCCCCCAGGGGTTCTAGATGGAATGTTGGGCTGTGCCCATAGCAACTGTCGTTGTCTCCTGCTCCTGCGGCCCTTGCTGGAACACTGCTGGAGCAACGCTGGAGCAGCAGCTGCAGGATCAGCTCCTGGGCTGTCCCTGACCAGCTGCCTTCTGCACTCAGCGCCAGACCCGGCCTCTGCACCGACATCCTGGTCTCCTCGTCTGCCTCCGGGCATCCCCAGAGCACTTGGGAACCGTCCAAGGTAAGAAAATCCCCGTTTGCCCTCAAAGCACTAGCACAAGGGCAGGAGGCTCCAGCTGCCTCTCCCACCAAGCACGACACACAGGCTGCGTGCTCACTTTCCCCAGACGAGCTTCCACGTGAAAGCAGGGTGCAGCTTCTGAAGGAATTGTGTTGCCTCCAGGGGAAACACAGACCTTTCCATAGAGGACCTAGAGAGGTGTCCCAGTGCAGTTGCAGATCCTCGTCCACGCATCACCTGATTAAACGTTCTTGGCACCCATTTCAGTCCTCAAACTATCTTGTGCTGACCCCAAAACAAATTGTTCCTGGCTGAGCAGGTCAGGGCTTCAGTGTCAACAAATCCCCTTATGCCCTGACTCTGCTCACACCCGCTCCAAAGCTTCAAACAGCACAATGATGGCACTTCTCCTCTGGCATCCCTGTCGTTCAGGGCATGGAAGCATTTGACTGGGCTTCTCTGCAAACACAGGCTTTCAACTTCAAAAACCATCTGGGATCAGCAATTCTTATCTACTTACGTATTTACATCGCCTATAGATCCATTCTATTTTAAGATCTTTAGAGATTCTTTTTTCAGTGCACGTAGGGCTGGTTCTACCTCATGCTCAGGGGCGGCCGTCAAATGCCATCTCCTCAAGAGCACAATCACAGTAGCACAGAATTTTCTGCCTTGGAAGGGATTCTGAAAGATCACTGAGGCCAACTGCAGGGCCTGCCCGGGGCAGCCTCAACAATCACAGCCTGTGCCCAAGAGCAGTGTCCAAACACTTTTGGAGCTCAGTCAGCCTTGGTGCTGTGCCCCCTTCCCTGGGGAGGCTGTTGCAGTGCCCAAGCAGCCTCTGGCTGAAGAAGCTTTTCCTTCGATCCAACCTAAGCCTGCACTGGCACATCTCCCCTGCCATTCTCTTGGCTCTTCTCCGTGGCCCCGGGAGTGAAGAGAGTAGTGCATGGCCTTCTGCTTGCCCTCCTGAGGAAGCTGCTGACTGCTGGAGGGTCCTGCCTAGGACATTCCATGTCAAAAAGGCAGCAATGACAGCAAAGAGAAAGGAGCTGGGACACGGGAGCTCGGGCTTTGCAATGATGAGGATGAGAAGGAAGGCTACTGACACATCCTTGGCAGAAGGATTTTGAACTGGAGCATTGCTTTGATCTCTTTCAGGTGGAAAGGAGAGGCACAATGAAAAGGAAAGCAAGAGCCCAGATTCAGCCGTGAGTTTTGGCCTAGGGTTAAAGCACAGCAAACTGGAGGAATGGCGAGGAGGAGAACTGCTCTTTCACAGTCAGGCTGGGATTGGTTCAAGCCTGTGGGTGCACAGCAAGGCTCTCTTGACCACTTGCCTTTCTCACCTCCACCTCCTTCTTCCTTTAGACACATCAATGTTGGCAGCAACTTTCAGGCTGAGCTCCCAGAGCTGCAGAACAGAGCAGCAAGTGAGGATGAAGAGCCTGCAAGCCTGGTCTGGAAGCCCTGGGGAGAGGATGACTCTGACATGGAAAAACCTGACAGAGGTAGCTTTGCTTCAAGCTTTGCTTCCAGCCCTGAGCTACTTGGGTCTTGAAAAGGCTCCTTATGCCTAAAAAGGCAGCGTTTTGCAGGCTCTGCTTCTCTCCTTGTCTCGCCCATCTTCCCATGTAGAAGTGTTAGAGGCAAGGAGAAAGAGCAAGCACCTTGCTCTCCAAACTGGTCAGGGCCGTTTGCCACTGGAAGAGGGGAGATTGGCCCCCACTTCTTCTTACAGAAGCTGCTTTGGAGGGAGAGCCAGCACTGCGTGGGCCCTTGCTTCAGCTGGCTCTGTCTTTGCTCTCCTTTTCATGCTCTCTCTCCAAGCTGCTGTCTTTAGCTGCCGGCCTTTCCTTCTGCCTTGCATGGCAACCTTTGCCCTTTGCTGGCCTCCAGGCTGACTTTCGGTGGGTTTTTTCTTGTGCTTGCAGTAAGAGAACTGTTGGACATGGCCAGCTCCCGTGGCATTCCCGGGGCAGCAGCTAACCTGGAGCGCGCCCTGCACTGCCTGCACCAGGCACGCGGCAGCGTTCCGGTAAGAAGCGGCTGTTTGGGCGCAGAGGAGAGGGCACAGGGAATGCAGAAGGCCTGGGCACTGGGACAGCCTTTCCTGGCTGCTCTTGGAAGAAGGGTCTTAACAGGGAGCAGAGCACTTGCTGCCTGCTGGGTCTCCTCCAGCTGCGTCAGGGCTGAGCCCAAAGGGCTCCAGCAGGGAGAATCTCCCTCCTGGAGGCGGCGGCGGCGGAAGGTCCTGCTGCCTTGTAAATGGCCTGGAGATTTGGGTTCTCTAAGACATTTGGAGGGGAAATTCCCAGAAGCCTCACTCAGCTGAGGCCATTCTGGCTGCAGGAGCAGCAAAATCCTCAGCTTGGTGAGCAAAAGGCCACTCTTGGGGACCAGGATCAAAGGGTTGGGCAGCAAAAACTAGGGACTGGGAGCAAATGACAGTGTTTCACCCACATGGGATACAGTTGCTTGAATGTCTGGAGAGGCAAAGGAGCTGAAAGGCAGCACCTGTGATTTTTTGGCTCATTTTTAATGTGCTGGGGCGGCTAAAGCCTTTTCCCTCTTGATCTTGCAGGAGGCTCTGGAGATGCTGCTCTCAGAGGGGCCTGCAACACCTCAAGGCCATCCCATGGCTGATTATCATTACGCAGGTAGGCAAAGCAGAGCTTCTTGCGTCCCTGACAGATGCTGCCGGCCCCTTCATTCTTGTGGCAAGCGTTTCTGCTTCAAGAAATTGTGCTTAACACCAGCACAAGGTCTTGTCTCCTCTGTGGGTGGGCAAAGCACCAGCATCTAGTCCTTCAGCTCTACTTGTTTTCCAATCCTTCTCCCCGGGCAATGCCTGCTCTTGTCTTCACGCCCTTCTGAGGGAGCAGACACGTACACCCACGTGAATGACGGCCTGCGACCGTTTTCTTTCGGCAGCCAGAGGAATCTACTTGGTGTGGATCAAGGGATCTGTTTACTAGCCGCTGCTTTTTATTGCCAGGCTCTGATAGATGGACACCTGAGGAGAAGGAGTCCTTCCAAAAGGCTTTCCACACCTACGGCAAGGATTTTCATCTCATCCAGAAGCAGGTAAAGCCACGGGACATTCTTTACCCGAGCAGATCAGCAGCAGGAAAGCTTGCTTATTTCTGGGAACAAGCACTGGGCTTCAGTCTCTCTCTTCTCAAGGAGCAAGTATCTTCAAGTAGTAACAAAAGGGGACATCAAAAGCCTGTGTCAAAAGGATGATCCTGCCTCTCCAGCCCTTTTCTCCAAGCTCTTTTGGAAGATGAAGCTTTATTCTGTCAGACTTGTGGCACAGGTCTGCTGCTGCTTCCACAAGACGCTGTGCTGGCATAACTGGAGTGAAGCGGGGAAAGAAGAACTGTGCTAGGTGGATTTGTTGTTGATCTGTGCATTGCGTGTATTAGCACCTAGCATCATACAGGGTTTAAGACATTGCATGATGCCTCTCTTTCTCCATGTTGATTTCATTTTACACCCTACTCCATTTCATTCATGCTTTTACTTCCTAGTTCACTCCATAGTCTACTTTTTCCCCAGTGCACCCGACACCATTTGCGATTCCTTCTTTTTCTCTTCACAACAGATCCAGACTAAGACCGTGGCCCAGTGTGTGGAGTACTACTACTCCTGGAAAAAGGAGCATAAACTTGCCAGCACTCTTGCTCAGGTGAGGGGCAAGAAAATGGAGAGGTGCCAGGAAGGTCGAGAAACTGGGAGAAGGGGAGAAAAGCTGCTGGCGAGCCATGCCAGATGCCCCTTTGCCAGGATCACATCGTCCCATGTGCTGGGAAAGGCACAGCAGATGCTGCCCGGGCCTTCCTTGTGCTGCTGCCCTGAAGTATGCAATTCTGGAGCCTAACTTTGACCCAAGAAAGCAGCACCGCCACCAAAATGGGCTTTGACTCTCTACAGATGGGCTTCTCAAGGGCTGGCACCCTCGCTGACTCCAATCAGACCCCAAATTCCCCACTGCTTGCTGACATCAGCAGTCCAGGCTGCCTTTGTGGATATGCTGCAGATTTTCAGGGAGTTTTTCTAGCATGCCAGCATAGTCCCCAAGAAGGAGCTGCTGGTGCTGTGGCTCCCCTAAATCTTTCCTTAGCGGCAAAGAGCAATTTGTTTCCCATCATGTGAGAGAGAGAGAGAGAGAGAGAGAGAGACAGGGAGGGAGATTATTTTGGGGACTAGAAAATGGCTAAGCATGTGTCTACCCTAATTGGACTGAATTGAAATGCCATTGCCTAGACATTTGTGGAGGAAAAGCAGAGAGAAATAGATGTTAGGCAGAAAGGTAGAAATAAGAAATGTAGAGCTCTAAATAGCCAGGTCTTTCTCCCACCCCTTTGGCCTGTAGAAAAGAGGAGTATTTTCCTCCAAGCTCTGTGTTGGCAGCCCGCCGCAGCCCATTGGCAAAGGCAGCCGTTTTCTCAGCTCTTGAGGCTTTGGAAGGATTTGCTTAGGCCGATAGATTTTTGTGCTGGATGCTCTGATTTCCAGCTTTGTGAGAGGAAGGAAGCATTGATAAGGACTCTTTGATTTCCAGAGCGTGGGCAAAGCAAAGAGGAGCAAAAGCCCTCCCAGAAAGGAGAACGGGGAGCCAGGGAAGAGAAGCCGCAAGAGGGCTCGCAGCGCCCAGTGTCCCTGCTGCCAACCGCGCCAGCCGCCCCCTTCGGCGGGAGGCCCCTTTCCCTGCGGGCAGTGCAAACGGTGCGCAAGTTCCTCCTCTTTCTGCTCAAAGCTGCGCCTTTGGACTAAAAGGGGCTGACCCTTTTCAAAGGCACCGCAGGGGAAGCTGGGGGCACTTGCAGCATCGCCCCCGGCAGCCGTGCTCAAGCTTAACACCCACCTCAAACCCAAAGAGCTTAGGTAAAACCCAGCCTTCACAATGAAACCTTGCCGTGCCCCAACAAGACACAGTTGATACAAGTAGGAATAGATCCATCAAAGCTTGGTTTGATGCTGCTGATCAAATTCAAAAGAGGATGCAGCAAAAGGAGGAAGACATTTCAAGGCATTGAAAGTAGAACCATCAGACTCATGGTGCTGATCCATTGACAAATGTGCCACTGCCCGAAAAGACAGAAATTCATACTCAAACGGAGATCTTGGCACTTGGTTTCATGGTGTGTACTAGCGTGAGCAATGGATGGTTTGCTTCCTATCTTGCAGGGTGTTTGAAAGCATGAAGGAAAGGAACAAACACAGCAGAAGACATCGGCCTCGGAAGACAGCAGAGCCTCTCCCCAAGAAGAAAAGACCAAATTAGACAACCCTGCAGGTTGTCCAGGGCTAGCAAGAGTTAGGCAGATTAGTTAGATAGGAATACAACTGTTAGATATTAGTTAGATAGGAATAGGACTGTTTTTTAAGCTTTTTGGGTTGTTTAATCTTCTACTTAGTTAGTTTACATGATAGTAACCTCCTCAATTTAGTAGTTAAGGTACATTAGTATTATTCAGGACTCATTAGTATTATTAGATTTATCAGTAAATGTCAGAGGTTGGGTGTTTTGTATGCTCTGCCATATGCTCTTTGTCATTTTGCCTTTGTTGAGACCTAATCTGTCTTTATCATTAAACCAATGTTTGTTCCATTTTGTCTGTTTGTCTGTATGAAAGCACTCCAGCAATGTTTGTTCCATTTGCCTGGTGTTGCAAAGACGGCACTTGCCCTGAGAGAAGAAGCTGGGCAGGCGCCACCTCCCCCAGGCCCAGCCCCTTGCTAAGCTGGCAGGACTTCCTGACGTGTGTCTCCTTTACTGCCAGTGAAATACCGCTGGGGCTTCAGCCTTTGATTCCTCAACATCTCAGCTGGGAGTGGAAAGGGAGGCTTTGTTTAATTCACTGAATTGCATCTAGATGAGTGGTCTGGTCTCCCCATATTTTCTGGCATAAAAGCAGCGGGTTGAGTCCTTTTTGGAGCCCAGACAGAAAAATTTCTTTCATTTTGGGGGACTGATGGAGCTGACCAGCTTGGAGGACGTTTCTAAGCCCTCCGATTCTATCCAATTCCTATCGGCATGCACCACAAAGGCATGGCTAGTTCAGTTGCAGTTTCTCCTGAAAGGACCAGTGTCCCGCTCTGGGCCTCCAGCAATCTCCTTAGCTAAAGCCGAGCGGGTGTGATCATTATCCTCTGACTTGTCACAGCTGGGGCACTTGCGCCAAAGAAGAATCCAAGTCACTCTTTTATGGAGGCCAGCAAATGGCCGTGCCTAGCAAGGCTTTGGTGGCAGGGGCTGTGGAGGGTGGATGGAGAGGGGGCGAGGGAGGGGGCAATTGGCAGGCTGCTTCTGGGAAGCCGAGGCAAGCTTGCCCTTGTCTGATGGAGCCGGTGCAGGTGGGCTTTGGAGGCTACAAAGTATCTGCCTTGCAGTGGGACTTGTTCCAGCTGCCCCCTCAGTTTGCTGGCCAGTGGGTAACATGCAGGCTGGGAAGGAAGCAAGATTGGGACTGAAGCAAGATTTGCTTTTCCTTAAGGACAGGCAGGAAAGCAGCAAAGCTGCCTGGCTTTTTCTCATATCTGGGATCTAGGCGTTAAAAGCAATGTGAAGGCCAGCAGTGTGGAAAGGCAATTCTGTAAGTGTTGCTTCCTTAGAGGAATGCCAGAGTCTTTTGGGACAACCACCGAGCTTCTCCAAGGGAGCTGGAAGAGGGATCTAGAAATTCTGCCTGAATGTTTGCTAGAGAAATGCCCGTGTGCTGTCCCTGGGTGTGTGTGTGTGTGTGTGTCCCCATCAGTTGGCCTGAAAAAGATCCTGTTTCTCCAAGTTTCAAGGGAGGAGTGATGAGGTGAGAGACCAGCTCAGAGGCCCAAAGGAGGGAAACCATGCAGTGACATTATTGGGCAGCAAAAGGAGAATTGAGAAAGGGGGCAGGATGAATGCCTCCACTTTGAGAGGAAGCTTTGGAGTTGGCTCTGCGCTAGGCAACTTGCAAATTCCAGCTCCTCTCAGAGCTGGAGGAGAGCCAGTGGGAGGAGCCCTTCTGGTTCTCCAGGGCAGGAGATGAGGTCTGGGCCCTTGCACAGAGGCAGGCTCCTGTGCACCTTCAGCTGGAGGAACCTTGCAGAGAAGCACCGGGAAGAGCCAGGGCTGTCCCTGCACTGCTTTTGCCCGTCTCATCAGACGACTGAGGAGAAAAGGCCCAATGGGAAGCTTCTCAGAGCAAACTTGCAGCAGAAGAAGTACAAGGGGCAGAGGCGGCCCATGCCCCTTTCTGTCCCATGGCTCCCCCAGGGGTTCTAGATGGAATGTTGGGCTGTGCCCATAGCAACTGTCGTTGTCTCCTGCTCCTGCGGCCCTTGCTGGAACACTGCTGGAGCAGCGCTGGAGCAGCAGCTGCAGGATCAGCTCCTGGGCTGTCCCTGACCAGCCGCCTTCTGCACTCAGCGCCAGACCCGGCCTCTGCACCGACATCCTGGTCTCCTCGTCTGCCTCCGGGCATCCCCAGAGCACTTGGGAACCCTCCAAGGTAAGAAAATCCCCGTTTGCCCTCAAAGCACTAGCACAAGGGCAGGAGGCTCCAGCTGCCTCTCCCACCAAGCACGACACACAGGCTGCGTGCTCACTTTCCCCAGACGAGCTTCCACGTGAAAGCAGGGTGCAGCTTCTGAAGGAATTGTGTTGCCTCCAGGGGAAACACAGACCTTTCCATAGAGGACCTAGAGAGGTGTCCCAGTGCAGTTGCAGATCCTCGTCCACGCATCACCTGATTAAACGTTCTTGGCACCCATTTCAGTCCTCAAACTATCTTGTGCTGACCCCAAAACAAATTGTTCCTGGCTGAGCAGGTCAGGGCTTCAGTGTCAACAAATCCCCTTATGCCCTGACTCTGCTCACACCCGCTCCAAAGCTTCAAACACCACAATGATGGCACTTCTCCTCTGGCATCCCTGTCGTTCAGGGCATGGAAGCATTTGACTGGGCTTCTCTGCAAACACAGGCTTTCAACTTCAAAAACCATCTGGGATCAGCAATTCTTATCTACTTACGTATTTACATCGCCTATAGATCCCTTCTATTTTAATATCTTTAGAGATTCTTTTTTCAGTGCACGTAGGGCTGGTTCTACCTCATGCTCAGGGGCGGCCGTCAAATGCCATCTCCTCAAGAGCACAATCACAGTAGCACAGAATTTTCTGCCTTGGAAGGGATTCTGAAAGATCACTGAGCCCAACTGCAGGGCCTGCCCGGGGCAGCCTCAACAATCACAGCCTGTGCCCAAGAGCAGTGTCCAAACACTTTTGGAGCTCAGTCAGCCTTGGTGCTGTGCCCCCTTCCCTGGGGAGGCTGTTGCAGTGCCCAAGCAGCCTCTGGCTGAAGAAGCTTTTCCTTCGATCCAACCTAAGCCTGCACTGGCACATCTCCCCTGCCATTCTCTTGGCTCTTCTCCGTGGCCCCGGGAGTGAAGAGAGTAGTGCATGGCCTTCTGCTTGCCCTCCTGAGGAAGCTGCTGACTGCTGGAGGGTCCTGCCTAGGACATTCCATGTCAAAAAGGCAGCAATGACAGCAAAGAGAAAGGAGCTGGGACACGGGAGCTCGGGCTTTGCAATGATGAGGATGAGAAGGAAGGCTACTGACACATCCTTGGCAGAAGGATTTTGAACTGGAGCATTGCTTTGATCTCTTTCAGGTGGAAAGGAGAGGCACAATGAAAAGGAAAGCAAGAGCCCAGATTCAGCCGTGAGTTTTGGCCTAGGGTTAAAGCACAGCAAACTGGAGGAATGGCGAGGAGGAGAACTGCTCTTTCACAGTCAGGCTGGGATTGGTTCAAGCCTGTGGGTGCACAGCAAGGCTCTCTTGACCACTTGCCTTTCTCACCTCCACCTCCTTCTTCCTTTAGACACATCAATGTTGGCAGCGACTTTCAGGCTGAGCTCCCAGAGCTGCAGAACAGAGCAGCAAGTGAGGATGAAGAGCCTGCAACCCTGGTCTGGAAGCCCTGGGGAGAGGATGACTCTGACATGGAAAAACCTGACAGAGGTAGCTTTGCTTCAAGCTTTGCTTCCAGCCCTGAGCTACTTGGGTCTTGAAAAGGCTCCTTATGCCTAAAAAGGCAGCGTTTTGCAGGCTCTGCTTCTCTCCTTGTCTCGCCCATCTTCCCATGTAGAAGTGTTAGAGGCAAGGAGAAAGAGCAAGCACCTTGCTCTCCAAACTGGTCAGGGCCGTTTGCCACTGGAAGAGGGGAGATTGGCCCCCACTTCTTCTTACAGAAGCTGCTTTGGAGGGAGAGCCAGCACTGCGTGGGCCCTTGCTTCAGCTGGCTCTGTCTTTGCTCTCCTTTTCATGCTCTCTCTCCAAGCTGCTGTCTTTAGCTGCCGGCCTTTCCTTCTGCCTTGCATGGCAACCTTTGCCCTTTGCTGGCCTCCAGGCTGACTTTTGGTGGGTTTTTTCTTGTGCTTGCAGTAAGAGAACTGTTGGACATGGCCAGCTCCCGTGGCATTCCCGGGGCAGCAGCTAACCTGGAGCGCGCCCTGCACTGCCTGCACCAGGCACGCGGCAGCGTTCCGGTAAGAAGTGGCTGTTTGGGCGCAGAGGAGAGGGCACAGGGAATGCAGAAGGCCTGGGCACTGGGACAGCCTTTCCTGGCTGCTCTTGGAAGAAGGGTCTTAACAGGGAGCAGAGCACTTGCTGCCTGCTGGGTCTCCTCCAGCTGCGTCAGGGCTGAGCCCAAAGGGCTCCAGCAGGGAGAATCTCCCTCCTGGAGGCGGCGGCGGCGGAAGGTCCTGCTGCCTTGTAAATGGCCTGGAGATTTGGGTTCTCTAAGACATTTGGAGGGGAAATTCCCAGAAGCCTCAGTCAGCTGAGGCCATTCTGGCTGCAGGAGCAGCAAAATCCTCAGCTTGGTGAGCAAAAGGCCACTCTTGGGGACCAGGATCAAAGGGTTGGGCAGCAAAAACTAGGGACTGGGAGCAAATGACAGTGTTTCACCCACATGGGATACAGTCGCTTGAATGTCTGGAGAGGCAAAGGAGCTGAAAGGCAGCACCTGTGATTTTTTGGCTCATTTTTAATGTGCTGGGGCGGCTAAAGCCTTTTCCCTCTTGATCTTGCAGGAGGCTCTGGAGATGCTGCTCTCAGAGGGGCCTGCAACAGCTCAAGGCCATCCCATGGCTGATTATCATTACGCAGGTAAGCAAAGCAGAGCTTCTTGCGTCCCTGACAGATGCTGCCGGCCCCTTCATTGTTGTGGCAAGCGTTTCTGCTTCAAGAAATTGTGCTTAACACCAGCACAAGGTCTTGTCTCCTCTGTGGGTGGGCAAAGCACCAGCATCTAGTCCTTCAGCTTTACTTGTTTTCCAATCCTTCTCCCCGGGCAATGCCTGCTCTTGTCTTCACGCCCTTCTGAGGGAGCAGACACGTACACCCACGTGAATGACGGCCTGCGACCGTTTTCTTTCGGCAGCCAGAGGAATCTACTTGGTGTGGATCAAGGGATCTGTTTACTAGCCGCTGCTTTTTATTGCCAGGCTCTGATAGATGGACACCTGAGGAGAAGGAGTCCTTCCAAAAGGCTTTCCACACCTACGGCAAGGATTTTCATCTCATCCAGAAGCAGGTAAAGCCACGGGACATTCTTTACCCGAGCAGATCAGCAGCAGGAAAGCTTGCTTATTTCTGGGAACAAGCACTGGGCTTCAGTCTCTCTCTTCTCAAGGAGCAAGTATCTTCAAGTAGTAACAAAAGGGGACATCAAAAGCCTGTGTCAAAAGGATGATCCTGCCTCTCCAGCCCTTTTCTCCAAGCTCTTTTGGAAGATGAAGCTTTATTCTGTCAGACTGGTGGCACAGGTCTGCTGCTGCTTCCACAAGACGCTGTGCTGGCATAACTGGAGTGAAGCGGGGAAAGAAGAACTGTGCTAGGTGGATTTGTTGTTGATCTGTGCATTGCGTGTATTAGCACCTAGCATCATACAGGGTTTAAGACATTGCATGATGCCTCTCTTTCTCCATGTTGATTTCATTTTACACCCTACTCCATTTCATTCATGCTTTTACTTCCTAGTTCACTCCATAGTCTACTTTTTCCCCAGTGCACCCGACACCATTTGCGATTCCTTCTTTTTCTCTTCACAACAGATCCAGACTAAGACCGTGGCCCAGTGTGTGGAGTACTACTACTCCTGGAAAAAGGAGCATAAACTTGCCAGCACTCTTGCTCAGGTGAGGGGCAAGAAAATGGAGAGGTGCCAGGAAGGTCGAGAAACTGGGAGAAGGGGAGAAAAGCTGCTGGCGAGCCATGCCAGATGCCCCTTTGCCAGGATCACATCGTCCCATGTGCTGGGAAAGGCACAGCAGATGCTGCCCGGGCCTTCCTTGTGCTGCTGCCCTGAAGTATGCAATTCTGGAGCCTAACTTTGACCCAAGAAAGCAGCACCGCCACCAAAATGGGCTTTGACTCTCTACAGATGGGCTTCTCAAGGGCTGGCACCCTCGCTGACTCCAATCAGACCCCAAATTCCCCACTGCTTGCTGACATCAGCAGTCCAGGCTGCCTTTGTGGATATGCTGCAGATTTTCAGGGAGTTTTTCTAGCATGCCAGCATAGTCCCCAAGAAGGAGCTGCTGGTGCTGTGGCTCCCCTAAATCTTTCCTTAGCGGCAAAGAGCAATTTGTTTCCCATCATGTGAGAGAGAGAGAGAGAGAGAGAGAGAGACAGGGAGGGAGATTATTTTGGGGACTAGAAAATGGCTAAGCATGTGTCTACCCTAATTGGACTGAATTGAAATGCCATTGCCTAGACATTTGTGGAGGAAAAGCAGAGAGAAATAGATGTTAGGCAGAAAGGTAGAAATAAGAAATGTAGAGCTCTAAATAGCCAGGTCTTTCTCCCACCCCTTTGGCCTGTAGAAAAGAGGAGTATTTTCCTCCAAGCTCTGTGTTGGCAGCCCGCCGCAGCCCATTGGCAAAGGCAGCCGTTTTCTCAGCTCTTGAGGCTTTGGAAGGATTTGCTTAGGCCGATAGATTTTTGTGCTGGATGCTCTGATTTCCAGCTTTGTGAGAGGAAGGAAGCATTGATAAGGACTCTTTGATTTCCAGAGCGTGGGCAAAGCAAAGAGGAGCAAAAGCCCTCCCAGAAAGGAGAACGGGGAGCCAGGGAAGAGAAGCCGCAAGAGGGCTCGCAGCGCCCAGTGTCCCTGCTGCCAACCGCGCCAGCCGCCCCCTTCGGCGGGAGGCCCCTTTCCCTGCGGGCAGTGCAAACGGTGCGCAAGTTCCTCCTCTTTCTGCTCAAAGCTGCGCCTTTGGACTAAAAGGGGCTGACCCTTTTCAAAGGCACCGCAGGGGAAGCTGGGGGCACTTGCAGCATCGCCCCCGGCAGCCGTGCTCAAGCTTAACACCCACCTCAAACCCAAAGAGCTTAGGTAAAACCCAGCCTTCACAATGAAACCTTGCCGTGCCCCAACAAGACACAGTTGATACAAGTAGGAATAGATCCATCAAAGCTTGGTTTGATGCTGCTGATCAAATTCAAAAGAGGATGCAGCAAAAGGAGGAAGACATTTCAAGGCATTGAAAGTAGAACCATCAGACTCATGGTGCTGATCCATTGACAAATGTGCCACTGCCCGAAAAGACAGAAATTCATACTCAAACGGAGATCTTGGCACTTGGTTTCATGGTGTGTACTAGCGTGAGCAATGGATGGTTTGCTTCCTATCTTGCAGGGTGTTTGAAAGCATGAAGGAAAGGAACAAACACAGCAGAAGACATCGGCCTCGGAAGACAGCAGAGCCTCTCCCCAAGAAGAAAAGACCAAATTAGACAACCCTGCAGGTTGTCCAGGGCTAGCAAGAGTTAGGCAGATTAGTTAGATAGGAATACAACTGTTAGATATTAGTTAGATAGGAATAGGACTGTTTTTTAAGCTTTTTGGGTTGTTTAATCTTCTACTTAGTTAGTTTACATGATAGTAACCTCCTCAATTTAGTAGTTAAGGTACATTAGTATTATTCAGGACTCATTAGTATTATTAGATTTATCAGTAAATGTCAGAGGTTGGGTGTTGTCTATGCTCTGCCATATGCTCTTTGTCATTTTGCCTTTGTTGAGACCTAATCTGTCTTTATCATTAAACCAATGTTTGTTCCATTTTGTCTGTTTGTCTGTATGAAAGCACTCCAGCAATGTTTGTTCCATTTGCCTGGTGTTGCAAAGACGGCACTTGCCCTGAGAGAAGAAGCTGGGCAGGCGCCACCTCCCCCAGGCCCAGCCCCTTGCTAAGCTGGCAGGACTTCCTGACGTGTGTCTCCTTTACTGCCAGTGAAATACCGCTGGGGCTTCAGCCTTTGATTCCTCAACATCTCAGCTGGGAGTGGAAAGGGAGGCTTTGTTTAATTCACTGAATTGCATCTAGATGAGTGGTCTGGTCTCCCCATATTTTCTGGCATAAAAGCAGCGGGTTGAGTCCTTTTTGGAGCCCAGACAGAAAAATTTCTTTCATTTTGGGGGACTGATGGAGCTGACCAGCTTGGAGGACGTTTCTAAGCCCTCCGATTCTATCCAATTCCTATCGGCATGCACCACAAAGGCATGGCTAGTTCAGTTGCAGTTTCTCCTGAAAGGACCAGTGTCCCGCTCTGGGCCTCCAGCAATCTCCTTAGCTAAAGCCGAGCGGGTGTGATCATTATCCTCTGACTTGTCACAGCTGGGGCACTTGCGCCAAAGAAGAATCCAAGTCACTCTTTTATGGAGGCCAGCAAATGGCCCTGCCTAGCAAGGCTTTGGTGGCAGGGGCTGTGGAGGGTGGATGGAGAGGGGGCGAGGGAGGGGGCAATTGGCAGGCTGCTTCTGGGAAGCCGAGGCAAGCTTGCCCTTGTCTGATGGAGCCGGTGCAGGTGGGCTTTGGAGGCTACAAAGTATCTGCCTTGCAGTGGGACTTGTTCCAGCTGCCCCCTCAGTTTGCTGGCCAGTGGGTAACATGCAGGCTGGGAAGGAAGCAAGATTGGGACTGAAGCAAGATTTGCTTTTCCTTAAGGACAGGCAGGAAAGCAGCAAAGCTGCCTGGCTTTTTCTCATATCTGGGATCTAGGCGTTAAAAGCAATGTGAAGGCCAGCAGTGTGGAAAGGCAATTCTGTAAGTGTTGCTTCCTTAGAGGAATGCCAGAGTCTTTTGGGACAACCACCGAGCTTCTCCAAGGGAGCTGGAAGAGGGATCTAGAAATTCTGCCTGAATGTTTGCTAGAGAAATGCCCGTGTGCTGTCCCTGGGTGTGTGTGTGTGTGTGTGTCCCCATCAGTTGGCCTGAAAAAGATCCTGTTTCTCCAAGTTTCAAGGGAGGAGTGATGAGGTGAGAGACCAGCTCAGAGGCCCAAAGGAGGGAAACCATGCAGTGACATTATTGGGCAGCAAAAGGAGAATTGAGAAAGGGGGCAGGATGAATGCCTCCACTTTGAGAGGAAGCTTTGGAGTTGGCTCTGCGCTAGGCAACTTGCAAATTCCAGCTCCTCTCAGAGCTGGAGGAGAGCCAGTGGGAGGAGCCCTTCTGGTTCTCCAGGGCAGGAGATGAGGTCTGGGCCCTTGCACAGAGGCAGGCTCCTGTGCACCTTCAGCTGGAGGAACCTTGCAGAGAAGCACCGGGAAGAGCCAGGGCTGTCCCTGCACTGCTTTTGCCCGTCTCATCAGACGACTGAGGAGAAAAGGCCCAATGGGAAGCTTCTCAGAGCAAACTTGCAGCAGAAGAAGTACAAGGGGCAGAGGCGGCCCATGCCCCTTTCTGTCCCATGGCTCCCCCAGGGGTTCTAGATGGAATGTTGGGCTGTGCCCATAGCAACTGTCGTTGTCTCCTGCTCCTGCGGCCCTTGCTGGAACACTGCTGGAGCAGCGCTGGAGCAGCAGCTGCAGGATCAGCTCCTGGGCTGTCCCTGACCAGCCGCCTTCTGCACTCAGCGCCAGACCCGGCCTCTGCACCGACATCCTGGTCTCCTCGTCTGCCTCCGGGCATCCCCAGAGCACTTGGGAACCCTCCAAGGTAAGAAAATCCCCGTTTGCCCTCAAAGCACTAGCACAAGGGCAGGAGGCTCCAGCTGCCTCTCCCACCAAGCACGACACACAGGCTGCGTGCTCACTTTCCCCAGACGAGCTTCCACGTGAAAGCAGGGTGCAGCTTCTGAAGGAATTGTGTTGCCTCCAGGGGAAACACAGACCTTTCCATAGAGGACCTAGAGAGGTGTCCCAGTGCAGTTGCAGATCCTCGTCCACGCATCACCTGATTAAACGTTCTTGGCACCCATTTCAGTCCTCAAACTATCTTGTGCTGACCCCAAAACAAATTGTTCCTGGCTGAGCAGGTCAGGGCTTCAGTGTCAACAAATCCCCTTATGCCCTGACTCTGCTCACACCCGCTCCAAAGCTTCAAACACCACAATGATGGCACTTCTCCTCTGGCATCCCTGTCGTTCAGGGCATGGAAGCATTTGACTGGGCTTCTCTGCAAACACAGGCTTTCAACTTCAAAAACCATCTGGGATCAGCAATTCTTATCTACTTACGTATTTACATCGCCTATAGATCCCTTCTATTTTAATATCTTTAGAGATTCTTTTTTCAGTGCACGTAGGGCTGGTTCTACCTCATGCTCAGGGGCGGCCGTCAAATGCCATCTCCTCAAGAGCACAATCACAGTAGCACAGAATTTTCTGCCTTGGAAGGGATTCTGAAAGATCACTGAGCCCAACTGCAGGGCCTGCCCGGGGCAGCCTCAACAATCACAGCCTGTGCCCAAGAGCAGTGTCCAAACACTTTTGGAGCTCAGTCAGCCTTGGTGCTGTGCCCCCTTCCCTGGGGAGGCTGTTGCAGTGCCCAAGCAGCCTGTGGCTGAAGAAGCTTTTCCTTCGATCCAACCTAAGCCTGCACTGGCACATCTCCCCTGCCATTCTCTTGGCTCTTCTCCGTGGCCCCGGGAGTGAAGAGAGTAGTGCATGGCCTTCTGCTTGCCCTCCTGAGGAAGCTGCTGACTGCTGGAGGGTCCTGCCTAGGACATTCCATGTCAAAAAGGCAGCAATGACAGCAAAGAGAAAGGAGCTGGGACACGGGAGCTCGGGCTTTGCAATGATGAGGATGAGAAGGAAGGCTACTGACACATCCTTGGCAGAAGGATTTTGAACTGGAGCATTGCTTTGATCTCTTTCAGGTGGAAAGGAGAGGCACAATGAAAAGGAAAGCAAGAGCCCAGATTCAGCCGTGAGTTTTGGCCTAGGGTTAAAGCACAGCAAACTGGAGGAATGGCGAGGAGGAGAACTGCTCTTTCACAGTCAGGCTGGGATTGGTTCAAGCCTGTGGGTGCACAGCAAGGCTCTCTTGACCACTTGCCTTTCTCACCTCCACCTCCTTCTTCCTTTAGACACATCAATGTTGGCAGCGACTTTCAGGCTGAGCTCCCAGAGCTGCAGAACAGAGCAGCAAGTGAGGATGAAGAGCCTGCAACCCTGGTCTGGAAGCCCTGGGGAGAGGATGACTCTGACATGGAAAAACCTGACAGAGGTAGCTTTGCTTCAAGCTTTGCTTCCAGCCCTGAGCTACTTGGGTCTTGAAAAGGCTCCTTATGCCTAAAAAGGCAGCGTTTTGCAGGCTCTGCTTCTCTCCTTGTCTCGCCCATCTTCCCATGTAGAAGTGTTAGAGGCAAGGAGAAAGAGCAAGCACCTTGCTCTCCAAACTGGTCAGGGCCGTTTGCCACTGGAAGAGGGGAGATTGGCCCCCACTTCTTCTTACAGAAGCTGCTTTGGAGGGAGAGCCAGCACTGCGTGGGCCCTTGCTTCAGCTGGCTCTGTCTTTGCTCTCCTTTTCATGCTCTCTCTCCAAGCTGCTGTCTTTAGCTGCCGGCCTTTCCTTCTGCCTTGCATGGCAACCTTTGCCCTTTGCTGGCCTCCAGGCTGACTTTTGGTGGGTTTTTTCTTGTGCTTGCAGTAAGAGAACTGTTGGACATGGCCAGCTCCCGTGGCATTCCCGGGGCAGCAGCTAACCTGGAGCGCGCCCTGCACTGCCTGCACCAGGCACGCGGCAGCGTTCCGGTAAGAAGTGGCTGTTTGGGCGCAGAGGAGAGGGCACAGGGAATGCAGAAGGCCTGGGCACTGGGACAGCCTTTCCTGGCTGCTCTTGGAAGAAGGGTCTTAACAGGGAGCAGAGCACTTGCTGCCTGCTGGGTCTCCTCCAGCTGCGTCAGGGCTGAGCCCAAAGGGCTCCAGCAGGGAGAATCTCCCTCCTGGAGGCGGCGGCGGCGGAAGGTCCTGCTGCCTTGTAAATGGCCTGGAGATTTGGCTTCTCTAAGACATTTGGAGGGGAAATTCCCAGAAGCCTCAGTCAGCTGAGGCCATTCTGGCTGCAGGAGCAGCAAAATCCTCAGCTTGGTGAGCAAAAGGCCACTCTTGGGGACCAGGATCAAAGGGTTGGGCAGCAAAAACTAGGGACTGGGAGCAAATGACAGTGTTTCACCCACATGGGATACAGTCGCTTGAATGTCTGGAGAGGCAAAGGAGCTGAAAGGCAGCACCTGTGATTTTTTGGCTCATTTTTAATGTGCTGGGGCGGCTAAAGCCTTTTCCCTCTTGATCTTGCAGGAGGCTCTGGAGATGCTGCTCTCAGAGGGGCCTGCAACAGCTCAAGGCCATCCCATGGCTGATTATCATTACGCAGGTAAGCAAAGCAGAGCTTCTTGCGTCCCTGACAGATGCTGCCGGCCCCTTCATTGTTGTGGCAAGCGTTTCTGCTTCAAGAAATTGTGCTTAACACCAGCACAAGGTCTTGTCTCCTCTGTGGGTGGGCAAAGCACCAGCATCTAGTCCTTCAGCTTTACTTGTTTTCCAATCCTTCTCCCCGGGCAATGCCTGCTCTTGTCTTCACGCCCTTCTGAGGGAGCAGACACGTACACCCACGTGAATGACGGCCTGCGACCGTTTTCTTTCGGCAGCCAGAGGAATCTACTTGGTGTGGATCAAGGGATCTGTTTACTAGCCGCTGCTTTTTATTGCCAGGCTCTGATAGATGGACACCTGAGGAGAAGGAGTCCTTCCAAAAGGCTTTCCACACCTACGGCAAGGATTTTCATCTCATCCAGAAGCAGGTAAAGCCACGGGACATTCTTTACCCGAGCAGATCAGCAGCAGGAAAGCTTGCTTATTTCTGGGAACAAGCACTGGGCTTCAGTCTCTCTCTTCTCAAGGAGCAAGTATCTTCAAGTAGTAACAAAAGGGGACATCAAAAGCCTGTGTCAAAAGGATGATCCTGCCTCTCCAGCCCTTTTCTCCAAGCTCTTTTGGAAGATGAAGCTTTATTCTGTCAGACTGGTGGCACAGGTCTGCTGCTGCTTCCACAAGACGCTGTGCTGGCATAACTGGAGTGAAGCGGGGAAAGAAGAACTGTGCTAGGTGGATTTGTTGTTGATCTGTGCATTGCGTGTATTAGCACCTAGCATCATACAGGGTTTAAGACATTGCATGATGCCTCTCTTTCTCCATGTTGATTTCATTTTACACCCTACTCCATTTCATTCATGCTTTTACTTCCTAGTTCACTCCATAGTCTACTTTTTCCCCAGTGCACCCGACACCATTTGCGATTCCTTCTTTTTCTCTTCACAACAGATCCAGACTAAGACCGTGGCCCAGTGTGTGGAGTACTACTACTCCTGGAAAAAGGAGCATAAACTTGCCAGCACTCTTGCTCAGGTGAGGGGCAAGAAAATGGAGAGGTGCCAGGAAGGTCGAGAAACTGGGAGAAGGGGAGAAAAGCTGCTGGCGAGCCATGCCAGATGCCCCTTTGCCAGGATCACATCGTCCCATGTGCTGGGAAAGGCACAGCAGATGCTGCCCGGGCCTTCCTTGTGCTGCTGCCCTGAAGTATGCAATTCTGGAGCCTAACTTTGACCCAAGAAAGCAGCACCGCCACCAAAATGGGCTTTGACTCTCTACAGATGGGCTTCTCAAGGGCTGGCACCCTCGCTGACTCCAATCAGACCCCAAATTCCCCACTGCTTGCTGACATCAGCAGTCCAGGCTGCCTTTGTGGATATGCTGCAGATTTTCAGGGAGTTTTTCTAGCATGCCAGCATAGTCCCCAAGAAGGAGCTGCTGGTGCTGTGGCTCCCCTAAATCTTTCCTTAGCGGCAAAGAGCAATTTGTTTCCCATCATGTGAGAGAGAGAGAGAGAGAGAGAGAGAGACAGGGAGGGAGATTATTTTGGGGACTAGAAAATGGCTAAGCATGTGTCTACCCTAATTGGACTGAATTGAAATGCCATTGCCTAGACATTTGTGGAGGAAAAGCAGAGAGAAATAGATGTTAGGCAGAAAGGTAGAAATAAGAAATGTAGAGCTCTAAATAGCCAGGTCTTTCTCCCACCCCTTTGGCCTGTAGAAAAGAGGAGTATTTTCCTCCAAGCTCTGTGTTGGCAGCCCGCCGCAGCCCATTGGCAAAGGCAGCCGTTTTCTCAGCTCTTGAGGCTTTGGAAGGATTTGCTTAGGCCGATAGATTTTTGTGCTGGATGCTCTGATTTCCAGCTTTGTGAGAGGAAGGAAGCATTGATAAGGACTCTTTGATTTCCAGAGCGTGGGCAAAGCAAAGAGGAGCAAAAGCCCTCCCAGAAAGGAGAACGGGGAGCCAGGGAAGAGAAGCCGCAAGAGGGCTCGCAGCGCCCAGTGTCCCTGCTGCCAACCGCGCCAGCCGCCCCCTTCGGCGGGAGGCCCCTTTCCCTGCGGGCAGTGCAAACGGTGCGCAAGTTCCTCCTCTTTCTGCTCAAAGCTGCGCCTTTGGACTAAAAGGGGCTGACCCTTTTCAAAGGCACCGCAGGGGAAGCTGGGGGCACTTGCAGCATCGCCCCCGGCAGCCGTGCTCAAGCTTAACACCCACCTCAAACCCAAAGAGCTTAGGTAAAACCCAGCCTTCACAATGAAACCTTGCCGTGCCCCAACAAGACACAGTTGATACAAGTAGGAATAGATCCATCAAAGCTTGGTTTGATGCTGCTGATCAAATTCAAAAGAGGATGCAGCAAAAGGAGGAAGACATTTCAAGGCATTGAAAGTAGAACCATCAGACTCATGGTGCTGATCCATTGACAAATGTGCCACTGCCCGAAAAGACAGAAATTCATACTCAAACGGAGATCTTGGCACTTGGTTTCATGGTGTGTACTAGCGTGAGCAATGGATGGTTTGCTTCCTATCTTGCAGGGTGTTTGAAAGCATGAAGGAAAGGAACAAACACAGCAGAAGACATCGGCCTCGGAAGACAGCAGAGCCTCTCCCCAAGAAGAAAAGACCAAATTAGACAACCCTGCAGGTTGTCCAGGGCTAGCAAGAGTTAGGCAGATTAGTTAGATAGGAATACAACTGTTAGATATTAGTTAGATAGGAATAGGACTGTTTTTTAAGCTTTTTGGGTTGTTTAATCTTCTACTTAGTTAGTTTACATGATAGTAACCTCCTCAATTTAGTAGTTAAGGTACATTAGTATTATTCAGGACTCATTAGTATTATTAGATTTATCAGTAAATGTCAGAGGTTGGGTGTTGTCTATGCTCTGCCATATGCTCTTTGTCATTTTGCCTTTGTTGAGACCTAATCTGTCTTTATCATTAAACCAATGTTTGTTCCATTTTGTCTGTTTGTCTGTATGAAAGCACTCCAGCAATGTTTGTTCCATTTGCCTGGTGTTGCAAAGACGGCACTTGCCCTGAGAGAAGAAGCTGGGCAGGCGCCACCTCCCCCAGGCCCAGCCCCTTGCTAAGCTGGCAGGACTTCCTGACGTGTGTCTCCTTTACTGCCAGTGAAATACCGCTGGGGCTTCAGCCTTTGATTCCTCAACATCTCAGCTGGGAGTGGAAAGGGAGGCTTTGTTTAATTCACTGAATTGCATCTAGATGAGTGGTCTGGTCTCCCCATATTTTCTGGCATAAAAGCAGCGGGTTGAGTCCTTTTTGGAGCCCAGACAGAAAAATTTCTTTCATTTTGGGGGACTGATGGAGCTGACCAGCTTGGAGGACGTTTCTAAGCCCTCCGATTCTATCCAATTCCTATCGGCATGCACCACAAAGGCATGGCTAGTTCAGTTGCAGTTTCTCCTGAAAGGACCAGTGTCCCGCTCTGGGCCTCCAGCAATCTCCTTAGCTAAAGCCGAGCGGGTGTGATCATTATCCTCTGACTTGTCACAGCTGGGGCACTTGCGCCAAAGAAGAATCCAAGTCACTCTTTTATGGAGGCCAGCAAATGGCCCTGCCTAGCAAGGCTTTGGTGGCAGGGGCTGTGGAGGGTGGATGGAGAGGGGGCGAGGGAGGGGGCAATTGGCAGGCTGCTTCTGGGAAGCCGAGGCAAGCTTGCCCTTGTCTGATGGAGCCGGTGCAGGTGGGCTTTGGAGGCTACAAAGTATCTGCCTTGCAGTGGGACTTGTTCCAGCTGCCCCCTCAGTTTGCTGGCCAGTGGGTAACATGCAGGCTGGGAAGGAAGCAAGATTGGGACTGAAGCAAGATTTGCTTTTCCTTAAGGACAGGCAGGAAAGCAGCAAAGCTGCCTGGCTTTTTCTCATATCTGGGATCTAGGCGTTAAAAGCAATGTGAAGGCCAGCAGTGTGGAAAGGCAATTCTGTAAGTGTTGCTTCCTTAGAGGAATGCCAGAGTCTTTTGGGACAACCACCGAGCTTCTCCAAGGGAGCTGGAAGAGGGATCTAGAAATTCTGCCTGAATGTTTGCTAGAGAAATGCCCGTGTGCTGTCCCTGGGTGTGTGTGTGTGTGTGTGTCCCCATCAGTTGGCCTGAAAAAGATCCTGTTTCTCCAAGTTTCAAGGGAGGAGTGATGAGGTGAGAGACCAGCTCAGAGGCCCAAAGGAGGGAAACCATGCAGTGACATTATTGGGCAGCAAAAGGAGAATTGAGAAAGGGGGCAGGATGAATGCCTCCACTTTGAGAGGAAGCTTTGGAGTTGGCTCTGCGCTAGGCAACTTGCAAATTCCAGCTCCTCTCAGAGCTGGAGGAGAGCCAGTGGGAGGAGCCCTTCTGGTTCTCCAGGGCAGGAGATGAGGTCTGGGCCCTTGCACAGAGGCAGGCTCCTGTGCACCTTCAGCTGGAGGAACCTTGCAGAGAAGCACCGGGAAGAGCCAGGGCTGTCCCTGCACTGCTTTTGCCCGTCTCATCAGACGACTGAGGAGAAAAGGCCCAATGGGAAGCTTCTCAGAGCAAACTTGCAGCAGAAGAAGTACAAGGGGCAGAGGCGGCCCATGCCCCTTTCTGTCCCATGGCTCCCCCAGGGGTTCTAGATGGAATGTTGGGCTGTGCCCATAGCAACTGTCGTTGTCTCCTGCTCCTGCGGCCCTTGCTGGAACACTGCTGGAGCAGCGCTGGAGCAGCAGCTGCAGGATCAGCTCCTGGGCTGTCCCTGACCAGCCGCCTTCTGCACTCAGCGCCAGACCCGGCCTCTGCACCGACATCCTGGTCTCCTCGTCTGCCTCCGGGCATCCCCAGAGCACTTGGGAACCCTCCAAGGTAAGAAAATCCCCGTTTGCCCTCAAAGCACTAGCACAAGGGCAGGAGGCTCCAGCTGCCTCTCCCACCAAGCACGACACACAGGCTGCGTGCTCACTTTCCCCAGACGAGCTTCCACGTGAAAGCAGGGTGCAGCTTCTGAAGGAATTGTGTTGCCTCCAGGGGAAACACAGACCTTTCCATAGAGGACCTAGAGAGGTGTCCCAGTGCAGTTGCAGATCCTCGTCCACGCATCACCTGATTAAACGTTCTTGGCACCCATTTCAGTCCTCAAACTATCTTGTGCTGACCCCAAAACAAATTGTTCCTGGCTGAGCAGGTCAGGGCTTCAGTGTCAACAAATCCCCTTATGCCCTGACTCTGCTCACACCCGCTCCAAAGCTTCAAACACCACAATGATGGCACTTCTCCTCTGGCATCCCTGTCGTTCAGGGCATGGAAGCATTTGACTGGGCTTCTCTGCAAACACAGGCTTTCAACTTCAAAAACCATCTGGGATCAGCAATTCTTATCTACTTACGTATTTACATCGCCTATAGATCCCTTCTATTTTAATATCTTTAGAGATTCTTTTTTCAGTGCACGTAGGGCTGGTTCTACCTCATGCTCAGGGGCGGCCGTCAAATGCCATCTCCTCAAGAGCACAATCACAGTAGCACAGAATTTTCTGCCTTGGAAGGGATTCTGAAAGATCACTGAGCCCAACTGCAGGGCCTGCCCGGGGCAGCCTCAACAATCACAGCCTGTGCCCAAGAGCAGTGTCCAAACACTTTTGGAGCTCAGTCAGCCTTGGTGCTGTGCCCCCTTCCCTGGGGAGGCTGTTGCAGTGCCCAAGCAGCCTGTGGCTGAAGAAGCTTTTCCTTCGATCCAACCTAAGCCTGCACTGGCACATCTCCCCTGCCATTCTCTTGGCTCTTCTCCGTGGCCCCGGGAGTGAAGAGAGTAGTGCATGGCCTTCTGCTTGCCCTCCTGAGGAAGCTGCTGACTGCTGGAGGGTCCTGCCTAGGACATTCCATGTCAAAAAGGCAGCAATGACAGCAAAGAGAAAGGAGCTGGGACACGGGAGCTCGGGCTTTGCAATGATGAGGATGAGAAGGAAGGCTACTGACACATCCTTGGCAGAAGGATTTTGAACTGGAGCATTGCTTTGATCTCTTTCAGGTGGAAAGGAGAGGCACAATGAAAAGGAAAGCAAGAGCCCAGATTCAGCCGTGAGTTTTGGCCTAGGGTTAAAGCACAGCAAACTGGAGGAATGGCGAGGAGGAGAACTGCTCTTTCACAGTCAGGCTGGGATTGGTTCAAGCCTGTGGGTGCACAGCAAGGCTCTCTTGACCACTTGCCTTTCTCACCTCCACCTCCTTCTTCCTTTAGACACATCAATGTTGGCAGCGACTTTCAGGCTGAGCTCCCAGAGCTGCAGAACAGAGCAGCAAGTGAGGATGAAGAGCCTGCAACCCTGGTCTGGAAGCCCTGGGGAGAGGATGACTCTGACATGGAAAAACCTGACAGAGGTAGCTTTGCTTCAAGCTTTGCTTCCAGCCCTGAGCTACTTGGGTCTTGAAAAGGCTCCTTATGCCTAAAAAGGCAGCGTTTTGCAGGCTCTGCTTCTCTCCTTGTCTCGCCCATCTTCCCATGTAGAAGTGTTAGAGGCAAGGAGAAAGAGCAAGCACCTTGCTCTCCAAACTGGTCAGGGCCGTTTGCCACTGGAAGAGGGGAGATTGGCCCCCACTTCTTCTTACAGAAGCTGCTTTGGAGGGAGAGCCAGCACTGCGTGGGCCCTTGCTTCAGCTGGCTCTGTCTTTGCTCTCCTTTTCATGCTCTCTCTCCAAGCTGCTGTCTTTAGCTGCCGGCCTTTCCTTCTGCCTTGCATGGCAACCTTTGCCCTTTGCTGGCCTCCAGGCTGACTTTTGGTGGGTTTTTTCTTGTGCTTGCAGTAAGAGAACTGTTGGACATGGCCAGCTCCCGTGGCATTCCCGGGGCAGCAGCTAACCTGGAGCGCGCCCTGCACTGCCTGCACCAGGCACGCGGCAGCGTTCCGGTAAGAAGTGGCTGTTTGGGCGCAGAGGAGAGGGCACAGGGAATGCAGAAGGCCTGGGCACTGGGACAGCCTTTCCTGGCTGCTCTTGGAAGAAGGGTCTTAACAGGGAGCAGAGCACTTGCTGCCTGCTGGGTCTCCTCCAGCTGCGTCAGGGCTGAGCCCAAAGGGCTCCAGCAGGGAGAATCTCCCTCCTGGAGGCGGCGGCGGCGGAAGGTCCTGCTGCCTTGTAAATGGCCTGGAGATTTGGCTTCTCTAAGACATTTGGAGGGGAAATTCCCAGAAGCCTCAGTCAGCTGAGGCCATTCTGGCTGCAGGAGCAGCAAAATCCTCAGCTTGGTGAGCAAAAGGCCACTCTTGGGGACCAGGATCAAAGGGTTGGGCAGCAAAAACTAGGGACTGGGAGCAAATGACAGTGTTTCACCCACATGGGATACAGTCGCTTGAATGTCTGGAGAGGCAAAGGAGCTGAAAGGCAGCACCTGTGATTTTTTGGCTCATTTTTAATGTGCTGGGGCGGCTAAAGCCTTTTCCCTCTTGATCTTGCAGGAGGCTCTGGAGATGCTGCTCTCAGAGGGGCCTGCAACAGCTCAAGGCCATCCCATGGCTGATTATCATTACGCAGGTAAGCAAAGCAGAGCTTCTTGCGTCCCTGACAGATGCTGCCGGCCCCTTCATTGTTGTGGCAAGCGTTTCTGCTTCAAGAAATTGTGCTTAACACCAGCACAAGGTCTTGTCTCCTCTGTGGGTGGGCAAAGCACCAGCATCTAGTCCTTCAGCTTTACTTGTTTTCCAATCCTTCTCCCCGGGCAATGCCTGCTCTTGTCTTCACGCCCTTCTGAGGGAGCAGACACGTACACCCACGTGAATGACGGCCTGCGACCGTTTTCTTTCGGCAGCCAGAGGAATCTACTTGGTGTGGATCAAGGGATCTGTTTACTAGCCGCTGCTTTTTATTGCCAGGCTCTGATAGATGGACACCTGAGGAGAAGGAGTCCTTCCAAAAGGCTTTCCACACCTACGGCAAGGATTTTCATCTCATCCAGAAGCAGGTAAAGCCACGGGACATTCTTTACCCGAGCAGATCAGCAGCAGGAAAGCTTGCTTATTTCTGGGAACAAGCACTGGGCTTCAGTCTCTCTCTTCTCAAGGAGCAAGTATCTTCAAGTAGTAACAAAAGGGGACATCAAAAGCCTGTGTCAAAAGGATGATCCTGCCTCTCCAGCCCTTTTCTCCAAGCTCTTTTGGAAGATGAAGCTTTATTCTGTCAGACTGGTGGCACAGGTCTGCTGCTGCTTCCACAAGACGCTGTGCTGGCATAACTGGAGTGAAGCGGGGAAAGAAGAACTGTGCTAGGTGGATTTGTTGTTGATCTGTGCATTGCGTGTATTAGCACCTAGCATCATACAGGGTTTAAGACATTGCATGATGCCTCTCTTTCTCCATGTTGATTTCATTTTACACCCTACTCCATTTCATTCATGCTTTTACTTCCTAGTTCACTCCATAGTCTACTTTTTCCCCAGTGCACCCGACACCATTTGCGATTCCTTCTTTTTCTCTTCACAACAGATCCAGACTAAGACCGTGGCCCAGTGTGTGGAGTACTACTACTCCTGGAAAAAGGAGCATAAACTTGCCAGCACTCTTGCTCAGGTGAGGGGCAAGAAAATGGAGAGGTGCCAGGAAGGTCGAGAAACTGGGAGAAGGGGAGAAAAGCTGCTGGCGAGCCATGCCAGATGCCCCTTTGCCAGGATCACATCGTCCCATGTGCTGGGAAAGGCACAGCAGATGCTGCCCGGGCCTTCCTTGTGCTGCTGCCCTGAAGTATGCAATTCTGGAGCCTAACTTTGACCCAAGAAAGCAGCACCGCCACCAAAATGGGCTTTGACTCTCTACAGATGGGCTTCTCAAGGGCTGGCACCCTCGCTGACTCCAATCAGACCCCAAATTCCCCACTGCTTGCTGACATCAGCAGTCCAGGCTGCCTTTGTGGATATGCTGCAGATTTTCAGGGAGTTTTTCTAGCATGCCAGCATAGTCCCCAAGAAGGAGCTGCTGGTGCTGTGGCTCCCCTAAATCTTTCCTTAGCGGCAAAGAGCAATTTGTTTCCCATCATGTGAGAGAGAGAGAGAGAGAGAGAGAGAGACAGGGAGGGAGATTATTTTGGGGACTAGAAAATGGCTAAGCATGTGTCTACCCTAATTGGACTGAATTGAAATGCCATTGCCTAGACATTTGTGGAGGAAAAGCAGAGAGAAATAGATGTTAGGCAGAAAGGTAGAAATAAGAAATGTAGAGCTCTAAATAGCCAGGTCTTTCTCCCACCCCTTTGGCCTGTAGAAAAGAGGAGTATTTTCCTCCAAGCTCTGTGTTGGCAGCCCGCCGCAGCCCATTGGCAAAGGCAGCCGTTTTCTCAGCTCTTGAGGCTTTGGAAGGATTTGCTTAGGCCGATAGATTTTTGTGCTGGATGCTCTGATTTCCAGCTTTGTGAGAGGAAGGAAGCATTGATAAGGACTCTTTGATTTCCAGAGCGTGGGCAAAGCAAAGAGGAGCAAAAGCCCTCCCAGAAAGGAGAACGGGGAGCCAGGGAAGAGAAGCCGCAAGAGGGCTCGCAGCGCCCAGTGTCCCTGCTGCCAACCGCGCCAGCCGCCCCCTTCGGCGGGAGGCCCCTTTCCCTGCGGGCAGTGCAAACGGTGCGCAAGTTCCTCCTCTTTCTGCTCAAAGCTGCGCCTTTGGACTAAAAGGGGCTGACCCTTTTCAAAGGCACCGCAGGGGAAGCTGGGGGCACTTGCAGCATCGCCCCCGGCAGCCGTGCTCAAGCTTAACACCCACCTCAAACCCAAAGAGCTTAGGTAAAACCCAGCCTTCACAATGAAACCTTGCCGTGCCCCAACAAGACACAGTTGATACAAGTAGGAATAGATCCATCAAAGCTTGGTTTGATGCTGCTGATCAAATTCAAAAGAGGATGCAGCAAAAGGAGGAAGACATTTCAAGGCATTGAAAGTAGAACCATCAGACTCATGGTGCTGATCCATTGACAAATGTGCCACTGCCCGAAAAGACAGAAATTCATACTCAAACGGAGATCTTGGCACTTGGTTTCATGGTGTGTACTAGCGTGAGCAATGGATGGTTTGCTTCCTATCTTGCAGGGTGTTTGAAAGCATGAAGGAAAGGAACAAACACAGCAGAAGACATCGGCCTCGGAAGACAGCAGAGCCTCTCCCCAAGAAGAAAAGACCAAATTAGACAACCCTGCAGGTTGTCCAGGGCTAGCAAGAGTTAGGCAGATTAGTTAGATAGGAATACAACTGTTAGATATTAGTTAGATAGGAATAGGACTGTTTTTTAAGCTTTTTGGGTTGTTTAATCTTCTACTTAGTTAGTTTACATGATAGTAACCTCCTCAATTTAGTAGTTAAGGTACATTAGTATTATTCAGGACTCATTAGTATTATTAGATTTATCAGTAAATGTCAGAGGTTGGGTGTTGTCTATGCTCTGCCATATGCTCTTTGTCATTTTGCCTTTGTTGAGACCTAATCTGTCTTTATCATTAAACCAATGTTTGTTCCATTTTGTCTGTTTGTCTGTATGAAAGCACTCCAGCAATGTTTGTTCCATTTGCCTGGTGTTGCAAAGACGGCACTTGCCCTGAGAGAAGAAGCTGGGCAGGCGCCACCTCCCCCAGGCCCAGCCCCTTGCTAAGCTGGCAGGACTTCCTGACGTGTGTCTCCTTTACTGCCAGTGAAATACCGCTGGGGCTTCAGCCTTTGATTCCTCAACATCTCAGCTGGGAGTGGAAAGGGAGGCTTTGTTTAATTCACTGAATTGCATCTAGATGAGTGGTCTGGTCTCCCCATATTTTCTGGCATAAAAGCAGCGGGTTGAGTCCTTTTTGGAGCCCAGACAGAAAAATTTCTTTCATTTTGGGGGACTGATGGAGCTGACCAGCTTGGAGGACGTTTCTAAGCCCTCCGATTCTATCCAATTCCTATCGGCATGCACCACAAAGGCATGGCTAGTTCAGTTGCAGTTTCTCCTGAAAGGACCAGTGTCCCGCTCTGGGCCTCCAGCAATCTCCTTAGCTAAAGCCGAGCGGGTGTGATCATTATCCTCTGACTTGTCACAGCTGGGGCACTTGCGCCAAAGAAGAATCCAAGTCACTCTTTTATGGAGGCCAGCAAATGGCCCTGCCTAGCAAGGCTTTGGTGGCAGGGGCTGTGGAGGGTGGATGGAGAGGGGGCGAGGGAGGGGGCAATTGGCAGGCTGCTTCTGGGAAGCCGAGGCAAGCTTGCCCTTGTCTGATGGAGCCGGTGCAGGTGGGCTTTGGAGGCTACAAAGTATCTGCCTTGCAGTGGGACTTGTTCCAGCTGCCCCCTCAGTTTGCTGGCCAGTGGGTAACATGCAGGCTGGGAAGGAAGCAAGATTGGGACTGAAGCAAGATTTGCTTTTCCTTAAGGACAGGCAGGAAAGCAGCAAAGCTGCCTGGCTTTTTCTCATATCTGGGATCTAGGCGTTAAAAGCAATGTGAAGGCCAGCAGTGTGGAAAGGCAATTCTGTAAGTGTTGCTTCCTTAGAGGAATGCCAGAGTCTTTTGGGACAACCACCGAGCTTCTCCAAGGGAGCTGGAAGAGGGATCTAGAAATTCTGCCTGAATGTTTGCTAGAGAAATGCCCGTGTGCTGTCCCTGGGTGTGTGTGTGTGTGTGTGTCCCCATCAGTTGGCCTGAAAAAGATCCTGTTTCTCCAAGTTTCAAGGGAGGAGTGATGAGGTGAGAGACCAGCTCAGAGGCCCAAAGGAGGGAAACCATGCAGTGACATTATTGGGCAGCAAAAGGAGAATTGAGAAAGGGGGCAGGATGAATGCCTCCACTTTGAGAGGAAGCTTTGGAGTTGGCTCTGCGCTAGGCAACTTGCAAATTCCAGCTCCTCTCAGAGCTGGAGGAGAGCCAGTGGGAGGAGCCCTTCTGGTTCTCCAGGGCAGGAGATGAGGTCTGGGCCCTTGCACAGAGGCAGGCTCCTGTGCACCTTCAGCTGGAGGAACCTTGCAGAGAAGCACCGGGAAGAGCCAGGGCTGTCCCTGCACTGCTTTTGCCCGTCTCATCAGACGACTGAGGAGAAAAGGCCCAATGGGAAGCTTCTCAGAGCAAACTTGCAGCAGAAGAAGTACAAGGGGCAGAGGCGGCCCATGCCCCTTTCTGTCCCATGGCTCCCCCAGGGGTTCTAGATGGAATGTTGGGCTGTGCCCATAGCAACTGTCGTTGTCTCCTGCTCCTGCGGCCCTTGCTGGAACACTGCTGGAGCAGCGCTGGAGCAGCAGCTGCAGGATCAGCTCCTGGGCTGTCCCTGACCAGCCGCCTTCTGCACTCAGCGCCAGACCCGGCCTCTGCACCGACATCCTGGTCTCCTCGTCTGCCTCCGGGCATCCCCAGAGCACTTGGGAACCCTCCAAGGTAAGAAAATCCCCGTTTGCCCTCAAAGCACTAGCACAAGGGCAGGAGGCTCCAGCTGCCTCTCCCACCAAGCACGACACACAGGCTGCGTGCTCACTTTCCCCAGACGAGCTTCCACGTGAAAGCAGGGTGCAGCTTCTGAAGGAATTGTGTTGCCTCCAGGGGAAACACAGACCTTTCCATAGAGGACCTAGAGAGGTGTCCCAGTGCAGTTGCAGATCCTCGTCCACGCATCACCTGATTAAACGTTCTTGGCACCCATTTCAGTCCTCAAACTATCTTGTGCTGACCCCAAAACAAATTGTTCCTGGCTGAGCAGGTCAGGGCTTCAGTGTCAACAAATCCCCTTATGCCCTGACTCTGCTCACACCCGCTCCAAAGCTTCAAACACCACAATGATGGCACTTCTCCTCTGGCATCCCTGTCGTTCAGGGCATGGAAGCATTTGACTGGGCTTCTCTGCAAACACAGGCTTTCAACTTCAAAAACCATCTGGGATCAGCAATTCTTATCTACTTACGTATTTACATCGCCTATAGATCCCTTCTATTTTAATATCTTTAGAGATTCTTTTTTCAGTGCACGTAGGGCTGGTTCTACCTCATGCTCAGGGGCGGCCGTCAAATGCCATCTCCTCAAGAGCACAATCACAGTAGCACAGAATTTTCTGCCTTGGAAGGGATTCTGAAAGATCACTGAGCCCAACTGCAGGGCCTGCCCGGGGCAGCCTCAACAATCACAGCCTGTGCCCAAGAGCAGTGTCCAAACACTTTTGGAGCTCAGTCAGCCTTGGTGCTGTGCCCCCTTCCCTGGGGAGGCTGTTGCAGTGCCCAAGCAGCCTGTGGCTGAAGAAGCTTTTCCTTCGATCCAACCTAAGCCTGCACTGGCACATCTCCCCTGCCATTCTCTTGGCTCTTCTCCGTGGCCCCGGGAGTGAAGAGAGTAGTGCATGGCCTTCTGCTTGCCCTCCTGAGGAAGCTGCTGACTGCTGGAGGGTCCTGCCTAGGACATTCCATGTCAAAAAGGCAGCAATGACAGCAAAGAGAAAGGAGCTGGGACACGGGAGCTCGGGCTTTGCAATGATGAGGATGAGAAGGAAGGCTACTGACACATCCTTGGCAGAAGGATTTTGAACTGGAGCATTGCTTTGATCTCTTTCAGGTGGAAAGGAGAGGCACAATGAAAAGGAAAGCAAGAGCCCAGATTCAGCCGTGAGTTTTGGCCTAGGGTTAAAGGACAGCAAACTGGAGGAATGGCGAGGAGGAGAACTGCTCTTTCACAGTCAGGCTGGGATTGGTTCAAGCCTGTGGGTGCACAGCAAGGCTCTCTTGACCACTTGCCTTTCTCACCTCCACCTCCTTCTTCCTTTAGACACATCAATGTTGGCAGCGACTTTCAGGCTGAGCTCCCAGAGCTGCAGAACAGAGCAGCAAGTGAGGATGAAGAGCCTGCAAGCCTGGTCTGGAAGCCCTGGGGAGAGGATGACTCTGACATGGAAAAACCTGACAGAGGTAGCTTTGCTTCAAGCTTTGCTTCCAGCCCTGAGCTACTTGGGTCTTGAAAAGGCTCCTTATGCCTAAAAAGGCAGCGTTTTGCAGGCTCTGCTTCTCTCCTTGTCTCGCCCATCTTCCCATGTAGAAGTGTTAGAGGCAAGGAGAAAGAGCAAGCACCTTGCTCTCCAAACTGGTCAGGGCCGTTTGCCACTGGAAGAGGGGAGATTGGCCCCCACTTCTTCTTACAGAAGCTGCTTTGGAGGGAGAGCCAGCACTGCGTGGGCCCTTGCTTCAGCTGGCTCTGTCTTTGCTCTCCTTTTCATGCTCTCTCTCCAAGCTGCTGTCTTTAGCTGCCGGCCTTTCCTTCTGCCTTGCATGGCAACCTTTGCCCTTTGCTGGCCTCCAGGCTGACTTTTGGTGGGTTTTTTCTTGTGCTTGCAGTAAGAGAACTGTTGGACATGGCCAGCTCCCGTGGCATTCCCGGGGCAGCAGCTAACCTGGAGCGCGCCCTGCACTGCCTGCACCAGGCACGCGGCAGCGTTCCGGTAAGAAGTGGCTGTTTGGGCGCAGAGGAGAGGGCACAGGGAATGCAGAAGGCCTGGGCACTGGGACAGCCTTTCCTGGCTGCTCTTGGAAGAAGGGTCTTAACAGGGAGCAGAGCACTTGCTGCCTGCTGGGTCTCCTCCAGCTGCGTCAGGGCTGAGCCCAAAGGGCTCCAGCAGGGAGAATCTCCCTCCTGGAGGCGGCGGCGGCGGAAGGTCCTGCTGCCTTGTAAATGGCCTGGAGATTTGGGTTCTCTAAGACATTTGGAGGGGAAATTCCCAGAAGCCTCACTCAGCTGAGGCCATTCTGGCTGCAGGAGCAGCAAAATCCTCAGCTTGGTGAGCAAAAGGCCACTCTTGGGGACCAGGATCAAAGGGTTGGGCAGCAAAAACTAGGGACTGGGAGCAAATGACAGTGTTTCACCCACATGGGATACAGTCGCTTGAATGTCTGGAGAGGCAAAGGAGCTGAAAGGCAGCACCTGTGATTTTTTGGCTCATTTTTAATGTGCTGGGGCGGCTAAAGCCTTTTCCCTCTTGATCTTGCAGGAGGCTCTGGAGATGCTGCTCTCAGAGGGGCCTGCAACAGCTCAAGGCCATCCCATGGCTGATTATCATTACGCAGGTAAGCAAAGCAGAGCTTCTTGCGTCCCTGACAGATGCTGCCGGCCCCTTCATTGTTGTGGCAAGCGTTTCTGCTTCAAGAAATTGTGCTTAACACCAGCACAAGGTCTTGTCTCCTCTGTGGGTGGGCAAAGCACCAGCATCTAGTCCTTCAGCTTTACTTGTTTTCCAATCCTTCTCCCCGGGCAATGCCTGCTCTTGTCTTCACGCCCTTCTGAGGGAGCAGACACGTACACCCACGTGAATGACGGCCTGCGACCGTTTTCTTTCGGCAGCCAGAGGAATCTACTTGGTGTGGATCAAGGGATCTGTTTACTAGCCGCTGCTTTTTATTGCCAGGCTCTGATAGATGGACACCTGAGGAGAAGGAGTCCTTCCAAAAGGCTTTCCACACCTACGGCAAGGATTTTCATCTCATCCAGAAGCAGGTAAAGCCACGGGACATTCTTTACCCGAGCAGATCAGCAGCAGGAAAGCTTGCTTATTTCTGGGAACAAGCACTGGGCTTCAGTCTCTCTCTTCTCAAGGAGCAAGTATCTTCAAGTAGTAACAAAAGGGGACATCAAAAGCCTGTGTCAAAAGGATGATCCTGCCTCTCCAGCCCTTTTCTCCAAGCTCTTTTGGAAGATGAAGCTTTATTCTGTCAGACTTGTGGCACAGGTCTGCTGCTGCTTCCACAAGACGCTGTGCTGGCATAACTGGAGTGAAGCGGGGAAAGAAGAACTGTGCTAGGTGGATTTGTTGTTGATCTGTGCATTGCGTGTATTAGCACCTAGCATCATACAGGGTTTAAGACATTGCATGATGCCTCTCTTTCTCCATGTTGATTTCATTTTACACCCTACTCCATTTACTTCATGCTTTTACTTCCTAGTTGACTCCATAGTCTACTTTTTCCCCAGTGCACCCGACACCATTTGCGATTCCTTCTTTTTCTCTTCACAACAGATCCAGACTAAGACCGTGGCCCAGTGTGTGGAGTACTACTACTCCTGGAAAAAGGAGCATAAACTTGCCAGCACTCTTGCTCAGGTGAGGGGCAAGAAAATGGAGAGGTGCCAGGAAGGTCGAGAAACTGGGAGAAGGGGAGAAAAGCTGCTGGCGAGCCATGCCAGATGCCCCTTTGCCAGGATCACATCGTCCCATGTGCTGGGAAAGGCACAGCAGATGCTGCCCGGGCCTTCCTTGTGCTGCTGCCCTGAAGTATGCAATTCTGGAGCCTAACTTTGACCCAAGAAAGCAGCACCGCCACCAAAATGGGCTTTGACTCTCTACAGATGGGCTTCTCAAGGGCTGGCACCCTCGCTGACTCCAATCAGACCCCAAATTCCCCACTGCTTGCTGACATCAGCAGTCCAGGCTGCCTTTGTGGATATGCTGCAGATTTTCAGGGAGTTTTTCTAGCATGCCAGCATAGTCCCCAAGAAGGAGCTGCTGGTGCTGTGGCTCCCCTAAATCTTTCCTTAGCGGCAAAGAGCAATTTGTTTCCCATCATGTGAGAGAGAGAGAGAGAGAGAGAGAGACAGGGAGGGAGATTATTTTGGGGACTAGAAAATGGCTAAGCATGTGTCTACCCTAATTGGACTGAATTGAAATGCCATTGCCTAGACATTTGTGGAGGAAAAGCAGAGAGAAATAGATGTTAGGCAGAAAGGTAGAAATAAGAAATGTAGAGCTCTAAATAGCCAGGTCTTTCTCCCACCCCTTTGGCCTGTAGAAAAGAGGAGTATTTTCCTCCAAGCTCTGTGTTGGCAGCCCGCCGCAGCCCATTGGCAAAGGCAGCCGTTTTCTCAGCTCTTGAGGCTTTGGAAGGATTTGCTTAGGCCGATAGATTTTTGTGCTGGATGCTCTGATTTCCAGCTTTGTGAGAGGAAGGAAGCATTGATAAGGACTCTTTGATTTCCAGAGCGTGGGCAAAGCAAAGAGGAGCAAAAGCCCTCCCAGAAAGGAGAACGGGGAGCCAGGGAAGAGAAGCCGCAAGAGGGCTCGCAGCGCCCAGTGTCCCTGCTGCCAACCGCGCCAGCCGCCCCCTTCGGCGGGAGGCCCCTTTCCCTGCGGGCAGTGCAAACGGTGCGCAAGTTCCTCCTCTTTCTGCTCAAAGCTGCGCCTTTGGACTAAAAGGGGCTGACCCTTTTCAAAGGCACCGCAGGGGAAGCTGGGGGCACTTGCAGCATCGCCCCCGGCAGCCGTGCTCAAGCTTAACACCCACCTCAAACCCAAAGAGCTTAGGTAAAACCCAGCCTTCACAATGAAACCTTGCCGTGCCCCAACAAGACACAGTTGATACAAGTAGGAATAGATCCATCAAAGCTTGGTTTGATGCTGCTGATCAAATTCAAAAGAGGATGCAGCAAAAGGAGGAAGACATTTCAAGGCATTGAAAGTAGAACCATCAGACTCATGGTGCTGATCCATTGACAAATGTGCCACTGCCCGAAAAGACAGAAATTCATACTCAAACGGAGATCTTGGCACTTGGTTTCATGGTGTGTACTAGCGTCAGCAATGGATGGTTTGCTTCCTATCTTGCAGGGTGTTTGAAAGCATGAAGGAAAGGAACAAACACAGCAGAAGACATCGGCCTCGGAAGACAGCAGAGCCTCTCCCCAAGAAGAAAAGACCAAATTAGACAACCCTGCAGGTTGTCCAGGGCTAGCAAGAGTTAGGCAGATTAGTTAGATAGGAATACAACTGTTAGATATTAGTTAGATAGGAATAGGACTGTTTTTTAAGCTTTTTGGGTTGTTTAATCTTCTACTTCGTTAGTTTACATGATAGTAACCTCCTCAATTTAGTAGTTAAGGTACATTAGTATTATTCAGGACTCATTAGTATTATTAGATTTATCAGTAAATGTCAGAGGTTGGGTGTTTTGTATGCTCTGCCATATGCTCTTTGTCATTTTGCCTTTGTTGAGACCTAATCTGTCTTTATCATTAAACCAATGTTTGTTCCATTTTGTCTGTTTGTCTGTATGAAAGCACTCCAGCAATGTTTGTTCCATTTGCCTGGTGTTGCAAAGACGGCACTTGCCCTGAGAGAAGAAGCTGGGCAGGCGCCACCTCCCCCAGGCCCAGCCCCTTGCTAAGCTGGCAGGACTTCCTGAGGTGTGTCTCCTTTACTGCCAGTGAAATACCGCTGGGGCTTCAGCCTTTGATTCCTCAACATCTCAGCTGGGAGTGGAAAGGGAGGCTTTGTTTAATTCACTGAATTGCATCTAGATGAGTGGTCTGGTCTCCCCATATTTTCTGGCATAAAAGCAGCGGGTTGAGTCCTTTTTGGAGCCCAGACAGAAAAATTTCTTTCATTTTGGGGGACTGATGGAGCTGACCAGCTTGGAGGACGTTTCTAAGCCCTCCGATTCTATCCAATTCCTATCGGCATGCACCACAAAGGCATGGCTAGTTCAGTTGCAGTTTCTCCTGAAAGGACCAGTGTCCCGCTCTGGGCCTCCAGCAATCTCCTTAGCTAAAGCCGAGCGGGTGTGATCATTATCCTCTGACTTGTCACAGCTGGGGCACTTGCGCCAAAGAAGAATCCAAGTCACTCTTTTATGGAGGCCAGCAAATGGCCCTGCCTAGCAAGGCTTTGGTGGCAGGGGCTGTGGAGGGTGGATGGAGAGGGGGCGAGGGAGGGGGCAATTGGCAGGCTGCTTCTGGGAAGCCGAGGCAAGCTTGCCCTTGTCTGATGGAGCCGGTGCAGGTGGGCTTTGGAGGCTACAAAGTATCTGCCTTGCAGTGGGACTTGTTCCAGCTGCCCCCTCAGTTTGCTGGCCAGTGGGTAACATGCAGGCTGGGAAGGAAGCAAGATTGGGACTGAAGCAAGATTTGCTTTTCCTTAAGGACAGGCAGGAAAGCAGCAAAGCTGCCTGGCTTTTTCTCATATCTGGGATCTAGGCGTTAAAAGCAATGTGAAGGCCAGCAGTGTGGAAAGGCAATTCTGTAAGTGTTGCTTCCTTAGAGGAATGCCAGAGTCTTTTGGGACAACCACCGAGCTTCTCCAAGGGAGCTGGAAGAGGGATCTAGAAATTCTGCCTGAATGTTTGCTAGAGAAATGCCCGTGTGCTGTCCCTGGGTGTGTGTGTGTGTGTGTGTCCCCATCAGTTGGCCTGAAAAAGATCCTGTTTCTCCAAGTTTCAAGGGAGGAGTGATGAGGTGAGAGACCAGCTCAGAGGCCCAAAGGAGGGAAACCATGCAGTGACATTATTGGGCAGCAAAAGGAGAATTGAGAAAGGGGGCAGGATGAATGCCTCCACTTTGAGAGGAAGCTTTGGAGTTGGCTCTGCGCTAGGCAACTTGCAAATTCCAGCTCCTCTCAGAGCTGGAGGAGAGCCAGTGGGAGGAGCCCTTCTGGTTCTCCAGGGCAGGAGATGAGGTCTGGGCCCTTGCACAGAGGCAGGCTCCTGTGCACCTTCAGCTGGAGGAACCTTGCAGAGAAGCACCGGGAAGAGCCAGGGCTGTCCCTGCACTGCTTTTGCCCGTCTCATCAGACGACTGAGGAGAAAAGGCCCAATGGGAAGCTTCTCAGAGCAAACTTGCAGCAGAAGAAGTACAAGGGGCAGAGGCGGCCCATGCCCCTTTCTGTCCCATGGCTCCCCCAGGGGTTCTAGATGGAATGTTGGGCTGTGCCCATAGCAACTGTCGTTGTCTCCTGCTCCTGCGGCCCTTGCTGGAACACTGCTGGAGCAGCGCTGGAGCAGCAGCTGCAGGATCAGCTCCTGGGCTGTCCCTGACCAGCCGCCTTCTGCACTCAGCGCCAGACCCGGCCTCTGCACCGACATCCTGGTCTCCTCGTCTGCCTCCGGGCATCCCCAGAGCACTTGGGAACCCTCCAAGGTAAGAAAATCCCCGTTTGCCCTCAAAGCACTAGCACAAGGGCAGGAGGCTCCAGCTGCCTCTCCCACCAAGCACGACACACAGGCTGCGTGCTCACTTTCCCCAGACGAGCTTCCACGTGAAAGCAGGGTGCAGCTTCTGAAGGAATTGTGTTGCCTCCAGGGGAAACACAGACCTTTCCATAGAGGACCTAGAGAGGTGTCCCAGTGCAGTTGCAGATCCTCGTCCACGCATCACCTGATTAAACGTTCTTGGCACCCATTTCAGTCCTCAAACTATCTTGTGCTGACCCCAAAACAAATTGTTCCTGGCTGAGCAGGTCAGGGCTTCAGTGTCAACAAATCCCCTTATGCCCTGACTCTGCTCACACCCGCTCCAAAGCTTCAAACACCACAATGATGGCACTTCTCCTCTGGCATCCCTGTCGTTCAGGGCATGGAAGCATTTGACTGGGCTTCTCTGCAAACACAGGCTTTCAACTTCAAAAACCATCTGGGATCAGCAATTCTTATCTACTTACGTATTTACATCGCCTATAGATCCCTTCTATTTTAATATCTTTAGAGATTCTTTTTTCAGTGCACGTAGGGCTGGTTCTACCTCATGCTCAGGGGCGGCCGTCAAATGCCATCTCCTCAAGAGCACAATCACAGTAGCACAGAATTTTCTGCCTTGGAAGGGATTCTGAAAGATCACTGAGGCCAACTGCAGGGCCTGCCCGGGGCAGCCTCAACAATCACAGCCTGTGCCCAAGAGCAGTGTCCAAACACTTTTGGAGCTCAGTCAGCCTTGGTGCTGTGCCCCCTTCCCTGGGGAGGCTGTTGCAGTGCCCAAGCAGCCTGTGGCTGAAGAAGCTTTTCCTTCGATCCAACCTAAGCCTGCACTGGCACATCTCCCCTGCCATTCTCTTGGCTCTTCTCCGTGGCCCCGGGAGTGAAGAGAGTAGTGCATGGCCTTCTGCTTGCCCTCCTGAGGAAGCTGCTGACTGCTGGAGGGTCCTGCCTAGGACATTCCATGTCAAAAAGGCAGCAATGACAGCAAAGAGAAAGGAGCTGGGACACGGGAGCTCGGGCTTTGCAATGATGAGGATGAGAAGGAAGGCTACTGACACATCCTTGGCAGAAGGATTTTGAACTGGAGCATTGCTTTGATCTCTTTCAGGTGGAAAGGAGAGGCACAATGAAAAGGAAAGCAAGAGCCCAGATTCAGCCGTGAGTTTTGGCCTAGGGTTAAAGGACAGCAAACTGGAGGAATGGCGAGGAGGAGAACTGCTCTTTCACAGTCAGGCTGGGATTGGTTCAAGCCTGTGGGTGCACAGCAAGGCTCTCTTGACCACTTGCCTTTCTCACCTCCACCTCCTTCTTCCTTTAGACACATCAATGTTGGCAGCGACTTTCAGGCTGAGCTCCCAGAGCTGCAGAACAGAGCAGCAAGTGAGGATGAAGAGCCTGCAACCCTGGTCTGGAAGCCCTGGGGAGAGGATGACTCTGACATGGAAAAACCTGACAGAGGTAGCTTTGCTTCAAGCTTTGCTTCCAGCCCTGAGCTACTTGGGTCTTGAAAAGGCTCCTTATGCCTAAAAAGGCAGCGTTTTGCAGGCTCTGCTTCTCTCCTTGTCTCGCCCATCTTCCCATGTAGAAGTGTTAGAGGCAAGGAGAAAGAGCAAGCACCTTGCTCTCCAAACTGGTCAGGGCCGTTTGCCACTGGAAGAGGGGAGATTGGCCCCCACTTCTTCTTACAGAAGCTGCTTTGGAGGGAGAGCCAGCACTGCGTGGGCCCTTGCTTCAGCTGGCTCTGTCTTTGCTCTCCTTTTCATGCTCTCTCTCCAAGCTGCTGTCTTTAGCTGCCGGCCTTTCCTTCTGCCTTGCATGGCAACCTTTGCCCTTTGCTGGCCTCCAGGCTGACTTTTGGTGGGTTTTTTCTTGTGCTTGCAGTAAGAGAACTGTTGGACATGGCCAGCTCCCGTGGCATTCCCGGGGCAGCAGCTAACCTGGAGCGCGCCCTGCACTGCCTGCACCAGGCACGCGGCAGCGTTCCGGTAAGAAGTGGCTGTTTGGGCGCAGAGGAGAGGGCACAGGGAATGCAGAAGGCCTGGGCACTGGGACAGCCTTTCCTGGCTGCTCTTGGAAGAAGGGTCTTAACAGGGAGCAGAGCACTTGCTGCCTGCTGGGTCTCCTCCAGCTGCGTCAGGGCTGAGCCCAAAGGGCTCCAGCAGGGAGAATCTCCCTCCTGGAGGCGGCGGCGGCGGAAGGTCCTGCTGCCTTGTAAATGGCCTGGAGATTTGGGTTCTCTAAGACATTTGGAGGGGAAATTCCCAGAAGCCTCACTCAGCTGAGGCCATTCTGGCTGCAGGAGCAGCAAAATCCTCAGCTTGGTGAGCAAAAGGCCACTCTTGGGGACCAGGATCAAAGGGTTGGGCAGCAAAAACTAGGGACTGGGAGCAAATGACAGTGTTTCACCCACATGGGATACAGTCGCTTGAATGTCTGGAGAGGCAAAGGAGCTGAAAGGCAGCACCTGTGATTTTTTGGCTCATTTTTAATGTGCTGGGGCGGCTAAAGCCTTTTCCCTCTTGATCTTGCAGGAGGCTCTGGAGATGCTGCTCTCAGAGGGGCCTGCAACAGCTCAAGGCCATCCCATGGCTGATTATCATTACGCAGGTAAGCAAAGCAGAGCTTCTTGCGTCCCTGACAGATGCTGCCGGCCCCTTCATTGTTGTGGCAAGCGTTTCTGCTTCAAGAAATTGTGCTTAACACCAGCACAAGGTCTTGTCTCCTCTGTGGGTGGGCAAAGCACCAGCATCTAGTCCTTCAGCTTTACTTGTTTTCCAATCCTTCTCCCCGGGCAATGCCTGCTCTTGTCTTCACGCCCTTCTGAGGGAGCAGACACGTACACCCACGTGAATGACGGCCTGCGACCGTTTTCTTTCGGCAGCCAGAGGAATCTACTTGGTGTGGATCAAGGGATCTGTTTACTAGCCGCTGCTTTTTATTGCCAGGCTCTGATAGATGGACACCTGAGGAGAAGGAGTCCTTCCAAAAGGCTTTCCACACCTACGGCAAGGATTTTCATCTCATCCAGAAGCAGGTAAAGCCACGGGACATTCTTTACCCGAGCAGATCAGCAGCAGGAAAGCTTGCTTATTTCTGGGAACAAGCACTGGGCTTCAGTCTCTCTCTTCTCAAGGAGCAAGTATCTTCAAGTAGTAACAAAAGGGGACATCAAAAGCCTGTGTCAAAAGGATGATCCTGCCTCTCCAGCCCTTTTCTCCAAGCTCTTTTGGAAGATGAAGCTTTATTCTGTCAGACTTGTGGCACAGGTCTGCTGCTGCTTCCACAAGACGCTGTGCTGGCATAACTGGAGTGAAGCGGGGAAAGAAGAACTGTGCTAGGTGGATTTGTTGTTGATCTGTGCATTGCGTGTATTAGCACCTAGCATCATACAGGGTTTAAGACATTGCATGATGCCTCTCTTTCTCCATGTTGATTTCATTTTACACCCTACTCCATTTACTTCATGCTTTTACTTCCTAG